>NC_136418.1:20441573-21641573 GCF_052625555.1 Lactuca saligna
CTTTATGTGATTACGGACGCAAACACATGACAAAGTGGTCCATGGTCCGTAATCACCCTAAAGGCTTTAAAGATAGTAGTCTTCCTCATCCTAGGGTAGAGCTAAGGCCCCTAAAACATCTATAGCCTTCAAACTTGCACTTATACATGAATAACCATGAGTTTACGGCCATAAACTCCCTTGGACCGTAAACCCATGGTAGTAAACTCATGTGAGTGCCATTCTACCTTCCTTTGTTGAATCACATGTGATTCCAACACTTGGTCAAGGTCTTTCCTAGTCCTGGAAGGTGTTTCCTTTCAAATAGTTATTATAAACACTATATGCATGCCAATATGGGTCATTATATATCATTTAGGACTTATTGTGTCTCGGAACTTCATTCATCGAACTTCTCATCCTTACACGCATACCCGATTGAATCACCCACATCAGGTGAGTTCATAGCCCATACAAAATCTTTTAACTGTTTTAACTGTTTAGGGGGGGGGGGGGAATACAAGTTGAACACAATGATAATTGTGTAAATGTTTGTTGTTAAACATCTTTCAAAAGGTTACTTATGTTATTTATAAGTTGTCAAAACATTCCAAAACTCTTTTAAAGGTTATGTTACTTTATAGTTATACAAAACTCCGTTTTTATAGTACAAGCATAACATAGTAGATAAATGAGTCTATTCAATAACAGTCCAGGTAGAACATTAGTAAACTATTATAGGTATAGTTTAGGAGAATGCTATTCATTACTTCTAGTACAATGAAGCACACAAAGAGTCAGTTCATGCAAGAATCAAACAACAGTGAAGAAAACCCAACAATACCATACAGAACAAGTAGTAAAGAGATACATAACAAAATAAAACATAACAAACAAGTTAGGTTGCTATAGCATGAGAACACACAAACAAGATCTAATTATACCAATGAATCACTAACTCATTGTTTTAAACAAAAGGTGATAGTTATATTGGGTATACATGATCATATAACTTTAATGTGAATTACACGGCTTGCAAGAATTTGTAGGGGTCGCGTTTGGTTCCCTTAATCTCTTGACAAGGAGAGCGTTTAGTAGGGGTTCTAGCCTTCACATTATGACCGTAATAAAACAAATATTTTTTTAGGTAATTTAGTACATCCGTATGTCATTATAAACGACATCTGTGTACTTACTTTCCCATTACTTTCATAAAGTGACAGTACCACTTGAAAGTTGAACTATTTTCTAGTCAAGATAGTTATAAGCTAGGGAAAATATAATTTTTACAAATTAACAAAGGAACGGTCGGGTCTAGCACAGAATAGAAGATGCCTTGGGAGAAGGCTACGATTAAAGGATAGGACCATAATGCTAGACTTATGATTCCTTAATGTATACATCACAGGATACATATATATCAATAGGTTCTGATAGCTAATAGGATGTGTGCTCTTCTCTTCATTTCCTGTCCTCGTTTGGTTGTGGGCTTGGAACAAGTTCACTCAATATATTATCTACCCGATTCTATATATATTTATGCGTAGTATACATTAAGTCATCATAAGGGTACCAGGTTATAGGATACAGAGTGGAAACATAGTTTTTCTAGTACAAAACTTACTTTTCAAAGTCAATACTTTTGGTATACAAACTAGAGATTTCCCAGATAAGGGCTTAATCCATTTTATTAAGTCATTTCAATTCTAAAAGACTTTAGGTGAGTAACTCTATAATACCTTAGTTTATACACCATGTTGATATATAAAACTAAAACCCAATAGTCAGTTAAATGTGTGTTTTCCACCTTACCTCCTGTTCCCCGTTAGGTTGTGGACTTAGGGCAGATTCACTCAATTAACTTTCTACCCGATATCAGATTATATATAGTAGTATAAACAAAGCTAATATAAAAGTAGTCACTGTGGTCGATATTTTACTATAAGAAATATAGGTTTTTTAAAAGGACTTTTCATTAGATATAAAGGAACCATTACAAATAACTCCATGAGTAACAAGTGGTTACACCAGGGTTATTTATGACAATTATCTAATAACCAATGGAATGTGTGCTATCCGCCTTACTTTCCGTTCCCCGTTGGGTTGTGAGCTTAGGGCAGATGCACACAATCGATTGTTTGTTTACTTTGAGTTATAAATAACTTGTAACCACTTAGTACCCATAGAAAGGCTTGTAGTGTTATTTTACTTAACTTTCATTCAAGTAGGAAATATATGATTTTCTAGAGGAACATATATGCAAACTTTTCAAAATAGGACTTACAGTACATCACTTTTACATATACATTTTCCACAACGCTTTACAGCTTACTCACATCACTAAAATATTATGAACTCACCAGCTTAATTGCTGATCAATTCTTTCAAATAACTTGTATTCTCAGGAGACTATTAGACAGGTGCTCGTGCTGGGGATTCAGAAGATGGAGCATTATAGCTTCAAATCTTGTTTTGTTATTTGTGTATGAATTCTATGTTTTGTGAACACACACATTGTAAACACTTTCTTTCTAAATGAAATGGTTGTTCATTACTTGCTTACCATATAGATATCTCGTGATACTAAACATGACGTCCTCCACCCCTGAATATTTCCGCCGTTCTGGTTTTGGGGTGTGACATTATATTTTAGAGTTATATTTTTTATAACTTACTATTATATTTTAGAGTTGTAATTTTTGGTTCTTATTATATTTTAGAGTTATATTTTTTGGTTCTTATATTTTTTATCCCTTACATAATTTGTTTTTATTAATATTACTTACTATCATTATTTAAGCAAAATTTCATTTTTGGTATTGTAACAAATAAGATAAACTTTCAAACTTTATTTTTATTTTTCTCCTCCTTTTAGATCAAAACTTTTTTTTTATAATTTTTGGTTCTTATTATTTTTGAAAGTTATATTTTTTATTCCTTACATATTTTGTTTTATTAATATTACTTACTATTATTATTTAATCAAATTTTTATTTTTGGTATTGTAACAAATAAGATAGATAAACTTTCAAACTTTATTTTTATTTTTCTCCTCCTTTTGGATCATAACTTTTGTTTTTATATTTTTGTGATCCATTTGGTCAATGATTTCTCCATCACAACAACACGTGAGTGACTTAAATACTAGTTATATTAGAAGTCATTATATATATATATATATATATATATATATATATATATATATATATATATATATATATATATATATATATATATATATATATATATATATATAACATTAATAATAATCAAACAAGTTTTTGTTTTATGATCGTATAAGGAATTTATAGATTAAATGACTAAATTTGTTTATGTTTGTTAGTCAATGTTATTTCAAATTATGAAGAAAAAAAATTAACAAATGGTCTTTGTGGTTGAGAGTGTTATAAAATATGATGTTATAAAATATGATCAAATAACAAGATAAATTATAAAGTAAAGAAAGACATGAGAGTAGAGAGAACTTTTATTCCAATACTTGTGATGAAATCATCAAGTTTCTAATACATATGGCTCACTATTTATACTATCCAAATAAGAAGAAAGTTGAGCTATAATATGAATGCACATTATGATGGTGTATTATTACATTCATAAAACACATTGAAATGGTTGTTACTAATGCTAAATAATGATGGAGAGTTATGGGAGAAATGGAGAATCCAATGGTCATTCACAAACTAATATTTCATAACACTCCCCCTTGAATGACGATTATATCATGCCTCGTTAAAACCTTAATAGGTAAAACCTCATGGGAAAAACAATTTGTTAAGGAAAAAGAGTACATGATTAATAATAGATATTTGGAACAATTTCCTCGTTAAAAACCTTGCTAAGAAAACCCAGTGGGAAAAACATAGCTAAGGAAAAGAGTACAATGTGTTTCCAACTCCCCTTGTTCATCACATCACTTGATTTCCTTAAAGCGTCGCATTCCAATATTTTGTACCATGTTTTCAAATTTGGATGTAGGGAGCACTTTAGTGAACAAATCTGCCAAGTTGTTACTTGATTGAATTTTCTGGATGTTGATGACACACTCTTTTTGAAGATCATGAGTAAAAAAAACTTTGGTGATATATGTTTGGTTCTGTCTCCTTTGATAATCCCTTCCTTGAATTGGGCGATACAAGCCGCATTATCTTCATATAGTATGGTTGGAATGTCCCTGTTAGAAGTTAGACCACAACTCTCACGAATGTGATGAGTTAAATTTCTTAACCAAATACATTCACGGCTTGCCTCGTGAATTGCTATAATCTCTGCATGGTTAGAAAAAGAAGCAACTAAAGTTTGTTTAACAGAACGCCAAGAAATTGCGGTACCTCCACAAGTGAATAAATAACCTGTTTGGGATCGAGCTTTGTGTGGATCATAAAAATATCCAGCATCTGCATAACCAATTAACTCCGCATTTGATGAATTTGAATAATATAAGCCCACATCCATTGTACCTCGAAGATATCGAAGAATGTGTTTAACTCCATTCCAATGTCTTCTTGTTGGGTAAGAACTATATCTTGCTAATAAGTTTACAACAAAAGATATATTAGGTCTCGTATTATTAGCAAGATACATTAGTGCACCAATAGCACTAAGATATGGTACTTCGGGACCAAGAAGTTTTTAATGTTTTTCACAAGGCCGAAACTGGTCCTTTTTGGCATCTAAATGCCTTACTACCATCGGGGTACTCAATGGATGTGAGTTATCCATATAAAATAAAACCTCTTAAGCACTTTTTCTAGATAACTAGATTGATGTACAAAAACTCCATTTTTGGTGTGCTCAATTTGAAGACCCAAACAAAATTTCATTTTACCAAGATCTTTCATTTCAAAATTTTCTTTCAAACAAGAAGTGGCATTTTCCAATTCTCCAGGAGTTCTAATTATATTCAAATCATCTACGTAAACAACAATTATCACAAATTTTGATCCGGATCTTTTTATAAATACACATGGGCTTAATGGATCATTTTTATATCCCTCTTTTAAAAGAAATGTACTTAAACAATTGAACCACATACGGGAAGATTGTTTCAATCTATACAAAGATTTATTTAATTTTACCAAATATACTTCACGTGAATTAGGAGTTTATGCTTCTGGCACCTTAAACCCTTCTGGGATTTTCATATAAATATCATTCTCAAGTGAACCATATAAATAGGCGGTAACTACATCCATCATACGCATCTCCAAATTTTCATGTGTTGCCAGACTTATTAGATAACGGAATGTAATTGCATCAATCACAGGAGAGTATGTTTCTTCATAATCAATTTCGGGCCTTTGGGTAAAACCTTGAGCCACAAGTCTTGCTTTATATCTCACAACTTCATTCTTCTCGTTTCTTTTGCGCACAAATACCTATTTGTGTACCACTAGTCTTACTTCGTTTGGTGTACGGACTACAGGTCCGAAAACTTTTCGTTGAGTATGAGAATTAAGCTCTTTGTTGATTGCATCTTTCCATTTTGGCCAATATTTTCTATTCATACATTACTCAATAGAGTTAGGTTCAAGATCCTCATTTTCTTTATAATCGCGCACGGAACATGATATGAAAAATTATCATCGACATCTATCTTATTTCGGTTCCATCTTATTCTTTTCATGACATAATTTATTGAGATCTCGTCATTTTCATTTTTTTTTTCAGGTACCTTATTTTCTTTTGTTATGTTATTAGGCTCTTCTAGAGCTTCATTAATCTTTTCAAGAGATTCTGTTTTCTCTTTTGGACCATCAATTGTATTTGCTTCATTTCATTTTCGAGGATTTTTATCTTTGGAACCGGCTAATCTTCCACGCTTCAGGCGTGCCTATGATTCATTTGTAGTTTTTTTTTCCTTCCTTCTGGGATATCAATTCTAACTTGAGTAAGTATAGCTGGTACATGAGACTTTGTTACCCACTTAGGGTCAGTAAATGCTTCTGGCAATTGATTTGCTACATTTCGTAAAGGAATTATCTTTTTTATTTCAAGTTCACATTGACTTGAATGAGGATCTAAAACTGAAAGTGACAATTCCTTTCAAGAGATTTTATTTTCCAACTTCTTTATTTCTCCCCCAAATGTTGGAAAATATGATTCATCAAAATAATAATCATCAAGTATAGCTATAAAAAAATCTCCGATTGATGATTTTAAATATTTTACTATAGATGGAGATTCATATCTAACATAAATTCTTACTCTTCTTGAGGACTCATTTTTGTGAAGTGAGGTGGAGAAATGCATACATAAATTGTACATCCAAACATCCTTGGATGGTAAATATTTGGTTCCTGATCACAAACCAGTTGAATAGGGGAGAACTCATGATAACTAGTTGTCATTATGCATATAAGTGATGTTGCATGTAAAATTTCATGCCCTTATGTTGATTAGGAAGTTTATAATGCATTAGTAATGGTCTTGCAATTAAATGAAGGCGTTTGATTAACGACTCAGCTAAACCATTTTTTGTATGAACATATGCAATAGGATATTCAATAGTTATCCCAATCGACATGCAATAGTCATTAAAAGCTTGTGATGTAAATTCTTCAGCATTGTCAAGTCAAATTTTTTTAATCGGGTAATCAGAAAAATGTGCCCTTAGGCAGATTATTTGTGCTAGTAATCTTGTGAAAGCGAGATTACGGCTAGATAACAAGCACACATGTGACCATCTAGTTGACGCGTCAATTAAGACCATAAAATATCTAAATGGTCCACATGGTGGATGAATTGGTCCACATATATCCCCTTGAATTCATTTTAAAAAAAAAACTAAGACTTTCATAACCAACTTTATTCAATGATGGATAGGAAATTAATTTTCCTTGAGAACATGTCCACTTGAACTTTCAATTATTTTGCACATCATAATTGATCTGGGATGGCCCAACCGATCATGTCAAACTATAAAGGTAATATCATACCTTTTTTATTTTCAATAGCATGCATCATTATAATATTTTTAATAACATGAATCATTGTAATATTTGTATAGTACAATCCGGAGGACAATACAGGTAATTTTTTCAAAAAAAAAAAACTTTTCTTATCCGATATCATTTTTGTAATGTTGAGATACTCTTTATCACCATCATTGGTTGTTTCAACATGATATCCGTTGGACCGAATATCCTTAAAACTTAATAAATTTCTTGGTGATTTTGATGAAAATATTGCATCTCCAATTGTAATTATTGTCCCTTGTGGTAATATGATATTCGCTCTTCCGGAGCTTTCAATCATTTTTGCACTACCCGTTATTGTATTAACATTTGCTTCTCCAATTGATAAGTAAGCAAAATATTTTTCATTATTAAAAATGCTATGTGTTATTGCATTGTCTGCAAGAAATATATCTTTCTTATTTCTTTTGTGAATATCCATGTTTCTTTTCAATAAATAAATAAAACATAAGAAACATTCGACTTAGAGAAATAAATTCATACTTTATTAATTTGGGAAGATTGTGACGATATCATTTCTCATGAAACAAATGTGACATCAAAACATAATAAATGTCATGAAACAAAGCTACACATTTATTCTGATCAATCACCATCCATATCACCACTTGTCCCTTCCGGGTAGACAAGAAAATCGACAACATCTAAATGTATCATTTCTGGTTGATCTTCATGAATATTAATTTGAATAAATTTTGTTTCGATATTTTTCTTTATATTTTAGAAAATCTTGATAAAGATCAACAAAATGCTTTGGTAAGCAACACGTACAAGACCAATGATCGGTCATTCCACATTAGTGATAAACATTTTCAACCTTTTGTTTTTGTCTTGACCACTTTTATCATTAGGATGTGGATTTTTGTTATTTTCCAACTTCTGGTGGTTACTTGTAATATTGTTATTTTTATAATAATTATGATAACCTCCATGACCTCGGTTAGACCCATAACTATTATGATTACATGATGTTGCATTCACTTCAGGGAATGCACTAGAACCAGTCGGGATTGATTGATGATTTTTCATCAATAACTCTTGTTTTGTTTAGCCACAAGAAGACATGAGATTAATTCATATTTATTTTAAACCTTTCTCATGATATTGCTACTGCAGGAGCATGTTAGTAGTATGAAAACTAGAGAAAGTTTTCTCTAGTATGGTTTTCCATAATGAAGATAGAAATCAAAATAAAGACTTATATGTTAAGGAATTTTTAGTTAATAAACTTCATAAAATAATATGTAATCATTGTACATGTGAAATTAGAAAAAATACATACCTGAAAATAAAAAGAGCGATAAAGAGTTACAGCTCTATGGTAGAGTCATGCTGATAACGTGTTATAAAATATGATCAAATAACAAGATAGATTACAAAGTAAAGAAAGACATGAGAGTAGAGAGAACTTTTATTCCAATACTTGTGATGAAATCATCAAGTTTCTAATACATATGGCTCACTATTTATACTATCCAAATAAGAAGAAAAATGAGCTATAATATGAATGCACATTATGATGGTGTATTATTACATTCATAAAACACATTGAAATGGTTGTTATTAATGCTAAATAATGATGGAGAGTTATGGGAGAAATGAAGAATCCAATGATATTCACAAACTAATATTTCATAACAGAGAGAAAATTAATATCAATACAAGTTTTTTTGGGGATTTTTTTGATATAATTAGTCAATTTCAAGTTTAAAGCGCACACGGTGAGTCCTTTTGAGTAATATGGTTGGTCTTTTTTTGGTTTAAAGAGCACACGCTATGTATTCCTATTTGACAGAAAAAGATTCATCCTATGCATTTTAAACCTTAAAATGACCAATCATATAAATAATTTCTCAAAAGGACTTGTAATGATATTTTGTACCAACCATAGGGACTAGTTATGAAAAAATTTAAATTATTGAGTTGACAAATTGTTTAAAGACTATTTTATAAATTGAAGGAGTACATGTGTCTCATTGTATTCTATTATTGAGGTGACAAACTGTTATGTTCTTTTCATTATTATTATTTATTTATTTATTTATTTATTATTTTTTTGAAATTTTGATCTAAATATACAACCAACTTTCTTAAAATTTTCATCTTTTAAGGCTAATGTAATTAATAATACCCTTAAAAGTATAATCATGCATACAACATATAGGCGATTAGCTTGGGATAACGATGCCAAACTACCCCGTTCGTTTTTTTTTTCTTCTACAAAATCAAATGACTAAAAAAACAAAAATGAAAACACAATTTTTATATAAAGTAATTTAATAAAAAAATTATCATTTTAAAACATTAAGATTCAAAATCAAAGCCAATTTAAACATCCGTTAGTAAAACGCATAAGTTGATTCATTGTCTCCCCTATTATTTATTCTAAGTCTCCGATGATGAAGACTTAACAAGAGAAAATCTTGATGGGTAAACAATCAACATGTTTATAAAAATTCTTAAACAATTTTATATTTAATTAATTGATGATCAACAACTAATCTTATGCCATGTTTAGAGGTCAAACGAGTAAAAATGAAAGGGCAAGTGGATTCCATCAACTGAATTTGGTTGACAATCATACTCAAATGAGGATATCTTAACCAACAAAACAATTGAGTGTATACATATATACGAGCAAAATGACATAAAGGACTAATCAATATACATGTAAACAATAAATAAAAGAAAATACCTGTGTGTCTGCTTTTCTCTTTCAATTTTCTTCTTTGTAAAGGAAAGAATCCTAGATATGAAGGATAAATTGTGAGTTGTAAGAAAAAAAAAGAGTACAATTCATAGGATATGTGTGAGAGAATTGACAAAGGGAAAGGGACGCCTAAGAAAGTCTTGTTGAGATTTGTCCATTATTAAACATGGAATCATAAATAATAATTGATGTAACATAATTAATTCATATAAACTAGATGGGGATCCATGCTTCGAATGGATCCAAAAGATTTTTTTAGGTTTGTTTATTTGCAATAAATTATTGTTGGTTATCTATGGGGAATTATTCATAGTTTCCTGCATTATATTAAAAGTTGATACAGAACAAATGTAAAGGATTAAAATATATTTAGAATTGGAAATGCCATAATTTTGTTTTCTATTCGATTCATTATAAAAAAAGTGCATAATTGTTTAAAGAATGAAAGTAATGATTCAGCTGCAATGTTTTGCTGCCCTCTCTCTACAGGTTGAATAGGTAGAGATCAGAAATCACAGTGAATAGATTAGATTGATTTGCAAATGATGACATGAATATGCATTAAAATCAATAATTCAAAATTGTGATTTGTCATGGAAGAACACCTGACTGTCCTTGTGACTGTTTTTCTCAAAGTGGTTTGTCAAAGTGGTCTTAATAAAATTGACATGGTCCTTGTGACTGTTTTTCTCAAAAAAATTTCAAAAAATCCCCCTTTTTACCCGATCTAAATATCACTGCCTTTTATATTTTACCCCACTGTACCATCTTCATATTTCACTCAAACAATACAATTCTTGTGAAAAAATGGCTTCCCTTCCAACCCAAAAGCTCAAAAAAATACCAAAATAAACACCCAAATCCCAAACATCTCACATTCTTCAACAAAAGTTCATCCAAAATCAAAGTAATCGGACAATTTATTCTCCACCAAATTTACATTTTGGTGGTTTTTACTACCCAATTCAAGCCCAAAACCAACCTCACTACCAAAATCAAACACAATACCGAAATCAACATTTTCAAAACCAACCACAATTTCAAAGACAATTCTAATTTCAAAACCAACTACAATTGAACTTCTCATCCCAAATAGAAAATGAACTCAATCAATTTCATGATCTTCCTGACTCCCCGATGAATTTCCAAACCCAATTCCAAAGTCAAGGGGAACCCAAAGTCGTCCCTAAAATAAAGTTGGAGCCGGAAGAGAATCCACCACAATCCAAAAAAAGTGGAAGGTGGCTCCAAAGCAACAAACATCGGGCAAAGAAAAGGCTTTAGCTCGTGTGTCGATGGATGTTTATGAAGATCTGATGATCGAAAACAACCAAGATTGTCTAACTTTTTTCAGAAAAATTACACAACGTATTGTCAACGAGATGAATCTTTGAGACTACCGGAAAAAATACCAAATTTATTCCAAGTAGAGAAATATCAACAGAGTGGTGACGGAGTTTAATAGGGTGTTTTCAAGTGTCAAACGACAACGGCAAAGTGATGCAAACGACGAAACTATTTTGCAAAAAGCTCTTGAATTGTATTTGTAACACTCGGATCAGGTGCACCTTATTATTATTGTAAAGTTAGAAGTTTCAATTTTGGTCCTTCTCACGACGTGAGGAATGCTTGCTCGTGTTGTTAGGAGTGATGTAGACCCCTGCATCATTTTAAGGTTCACAACATGAGCAGTCCAATGCTCACGACGTGAGAGCGGTTGATGACCAAAACCATAATTTTTTCGATATTTAAAGGAATGAGAGGGCTAGGGTTGCCCACCCTCAGCCTCTCTCACTCTTTAAGCCTCCAGAAACCCTAATCATATTCCTCCTTTAGAGCTTAGCCATTTTTGGTGCATTCAATCTTGAAGAAGAATAAGAGAAGAAGAGGAAAGAAATACTCCAGTGGTGGAGTGGGCAAAGTATCATCATCGTCGTCACCCATTCCTGCTTTTGGACCTTTGTAAGTCTCAAAGGTTCCAACTTTATTGCTTATTGTAGGTAGATGTAGGTTTTTGTCTATTTTATTCATGTTATTGCATGATTGAGTGAGGTAAATCCATAAAGTTAGCTACTTTATGGATTCCAAGAGTTCCTTGACTATCATATTGCTCATATCTAAAAGTTGGTGAGGTATATGACACATGCATGAAAGTTTGAAGCATATTTCTTCACTCTTGACCTAGAAAGGGGTTGGATCATGATGGTGCATGCATGACCATAAAGGAAACATTTTTATGGACCTCAGGAGTCCCCTTTAACTTTTGGATGAGATGGATTTGAGGTCTTAATGGAATATGGGCTTAAAATGGCAACTTTTAGCTTCAGACAACGCTCACGACATGATATGTAAGATCTCATGACGTGACATTTGAAGATTCCTCATCTTCTATTAGGATCCTTGGAGCTCACAACATGAGAATGGGTGCTCACGTCATGATGTTAGTTTAGGTGTTTTTTTACTAAGTTGACTAGGTTGGGCCGAGGTGAGCGGGAATTCGACCGAGTGGATGGTCACGACGTGACCAAGGCTTAGTCACGACGTGAAGAAAGAAAATTTTCATTAAGGGTCGTTGACTTTGACTTTGACTTTGACCAAGTTTGACTTAATGGTATTTTGGGTATTTTGGGTTGTGTTTGAGAATTGGTCATTTGGTTGATTGGGTAACGGTTAGAACTGAGATTCGGAGTCGGGACCTCATCAACTATTGTCCAGATTGAGAGGTGAGTTTTCCTCACGATGCTCATGGGTCTAAGGCACCAAGGCTGATCCATTGGATTAGATATCCTGATATATGGTAGTATGGTATTATGATGTAGAGATCTATGATATTGGTATCCTATTATATAGGATGCTAGCATGCGGTAAGTTTTCCTCACAATACTTATGGATCTAAGGCACCAAGGATGACCCATTGGATTAGATATCCTAATACATGGTAGTATGTTATTGTGATGTACAGATCGGTGATACTGGTATCCTGCTATATATGATGCTACCATGCAGTAGTGATCTATAGATCTTTTTGTTTTCTTGTTGACTGACTATATGTTTATCGGTTATGTGGCCTAAGTCGACATCTTATGTTGGTTGGGTTGAGGCAGCCCCGTTTTGTGCCACATAACCGATAAACATATAGTCAGTCAACAAGAAAAAATATAAACATATAGATGTGTTGGCTTAATAAACGCTTGGTATCAGTCAACAAGAAAACTCACCACATGCTTTGTGCCACAAAACGAAAGAGTGACTGACTATACGCCCTGCAAGGCAATCTAGCCAGGATGGAGGCTCAGTTCTACATGTTGTTGTTTATTATGTTATGTAGTGGTACTTTGGGGGAACCCACAAAGCGTTGGCTTACAATTTTAGTTTATTGTTTCAGGTACTTCTGATGATCGCGGGAAGGCGAAGGCATGGCCATACACATCCTCTGTTCTATGTACTTATGATCTTTAGGATTCTCTGATATGGAACAATACTTTGAAAACAATGATTTTGTAAACATTCTATGATTTGTGGTTGTTTTAAAAAGTTTAGACTATCTTTAGGAATCGCATGATAGAATTGTCTGATTATATGATGCCTGATAGCCTAGGGTTTTCCTTCTATGAAATTGACATTACTACTATAGTTGCTTAGTGTAGGCATGAAAATTATACATAACTAAGATCTTATAACCTAGGAATGTTTGATTTGGCCTTATTTCATGTTCCTTGTTTGGTTGTGGGTTTAGGGTAGAATCGAGTATTCGAATGTCTATACGATCCAATGTTATGTATGATTTGTAATATCCTAAGTCCAGGTATACCTTGTAACCCTTGGTCTTTTGAGTACTTGTCCATTTTAGCCCTTTTTGAGATAAGATGGTGAATGAGTACGCAGGGCCTACGCGAGTGTACGCTTAGCATACTCATGTGCGTGCTTTTGACGCGGAAGCCACCTAGTACGCTGGGCGTACTAGGACCAAAGTGAAAACCCTAATTTAGGGTGTGTCCCTATATAAAGGATATGATGGCCTCATTCCTGGCCACCATTCTCAGACAACAAACCTTCTTAAACCTTAAACCTTCGTCCATAGAGCTTGTGACTGTATTTGAGAGCTTTTGAGTCATTTGGTGTGATCTTGGAGAGAAGAAGAAGCTTTGAAGAAGAAGGAGTGAGAGTCCAGGCCCTTGGATCTGATCATAGCTGTGTTGGGGCTTCATATAGAGGTATAAAGCTTCAAGCTTTGTTACTCTTTCATTTTGTGCATCATAGTAGAGTGTTTTAGGGTTTCGTCCCAAAAGTTGGAGACTTTATGAGATATTATGCTCCAGAGACTATGACCAACCCCTTTGAATGTTTTCAGTGGTGTAGTGTCATAAAAATCCAGACTTGGATGTTGGAATCAAGCCATGCTTGAGATATGAGCTTTTTGAGATAAGAGAGTGAATGTTTTGTGTGTTTGTGACCATATGAGCCATGCAAAGGCTTAAAGTCATTGAATTTATGGAATAAGAACTATTAGGGAGTCCAGAGAGCTGGTATGTGCAGCGTACGCTGGGTAGAAAGAGTGAAACTGGTACATACGCTGGGCGTAATCCTAGTACGCGCAGGGTAGGGGTCGAGCATCCCCAATGCATGCATGACAGCAAAGTACACTCAGCATAGAGAGCTGGTATGTGCAGCGTACTCTCTACCGTTAACTTGTTGGTTAACTTTTAGGGTTTGGACAATTTGTGGATTATTAAGGCTATTCAGGAGTAAAATGGTCTTTTACCCTTCTGTGAGTTTGTAGAAGGGTTAGTTTGGCTTCTTCAGAGCCATGATTAATTAGGGATAGTTGTTGTAGGTGTTAGGCAGAGGGTAGACTGATGGTTTGAGTTTGAGATTAGTCGATTTCTTGCGAGGTGAGTCTTCTCACTATACTTACCATGAGTGGTATCTTTGTGTGACTAAGATGTCTTATGTGCTTACCTGTGTATTGTGATATTCTACATTATGTTCCTATGATTTACGTTGAGTATTATTATTATGAGCTTATTGAGTTAGGACCGGAGGGTCCATCCGAGTTGTGGGGCCATAGGGTCTCCACTAAGACACATTGACCGGAGGGTCGTATTGAGTTAGCCGCGAGTAGCTAATGTGATGTGTGTGGTATTTTAGAGAAGTCACTAAGCTTCGTGCTTACCTTGTAATGTGCTATGTGTTTCTGGTACTTCTCAGGGTCATGGGAAGGCACCGACTTGATTGTACATACACCAGAGTTAGAGTTATGTGGTGAGGATCCTGGATTTTTATGATATATGCAGTTTTGGACATGTGTTTTGATGAATTGATATTTATGGCACTTTTGTGAATTTTGAAAATGAGATAAATGTGTTTTAAATGGAAAATTTTGGTTTGAAAATTTACGGTGTTACAAGTTGGTATCAGAGCCTTGGTTTGAGTTATTCGGATACACCCGCGGGTGTGTTTGGACTCAAACTGAGGATTTGAGAAAAAAATTCAAAAGAAATGATTTTTCTAAAACGAGAAAATGTTTTAAGAGAAAACGAGTTGGAGCAGTTTGTACAATCAGCTAGAGCCCGAATGGTGATTTCCCAAAATTCCCTTACTTATTTGTGGTATGAGATATTAGAAATGCATGCTAGAGAATAGGGTAGGTATTTCATATTCTAGGGCTAGAGTTTCCTGATTTGTGATGCCTTAGCCTAGGAGATGCTATTGATCAGTGTTATATGTTATTTTCCCTAAGTATGTGCTAAGTTCTGAGTTAAGGGATAATCTAAGAGAGATACTTAGATGAGCATGCGAGTATCTTACTGAGAGAGTAGTCTGAAATTTACGAGAGATAGAGTACTTATGAATTAGAATCCTAGAAGGAGGAGTTGAGGTGACTACAGGTTAGGTGTGGAGGTAGTATTGGGCCCGTACTATTAAAAGCACCCGGTCTGTATGCAATCCAAGTAAGAATCCGTAGGATTCTAAGGAACAAGTAGGGATTAGTCGAGTCTGAGTATGCTCAAGTGAGTCTCTGATGATTTTGTGTTGTGTTTCAGAGACATCATGGTGGGTACACGCCATACCCTAAAGACCAGTAGAGTTAGCGCTGATGAGATTCGCAAGATGATTCACGAAGAGGTGGCCGCAGCCATACGAGAGGCTATTCCGAAGATGTTTGATTGTATTAAGACCACTTTGATTGAGACGTTTGACGAGCGATATGCTGCAGTTACTGAGGCGGCTACCGCTGCAGCCACCGCAGCTATCGCTGCTACCAGGCCACAGGGAGGTGACTCGTTGCTGTATTGGGAGTTCAGCAACACAAAGCCACCACAGTTTGATGGGACTCAGGATCTAATTTCTTGGATGAGATGGATCTTTGATATCGAGGGGTGTTTATACACTTGTTCATGCCCAGGGCATTTGTGGGTACGGTTCGCGCTGAACTAGCTTCGCTTAGGAGTGAAGGATTGGTGGAAGTTTGTGACGGCCAGTTTTACTCATGTGGAGTAGACTACAGTGACATGGGAGAGGTTTACTTTGATGTTTCAAGATGAGTATGTTCCCCCGGTGGAGAGAGAATGGTTGGCCCAGGAGTTTCTGTCTCTCAAGTAGATGACAAAGGCGGTGACTGAGATTACTTGGATGTTTCACGAGAGGGCATTGTTCTACCCTGAGCATGTGTTGACTGAGCAGGCACGCATGAACCGATATTTAAGCATTCTAAGGAGGAATATCAGAGAGTTTCTGGCGAACTCGTCTTATCATACATTGGCTGAGTTTCACAAAAATGCCAAGAGGTGGGAGATCGAGCTGGAGACTCAGGCCAAGGAGGAGGCAGAATCTCAGGGGAGAGACCGGAGGCCAGCGCAGTCACATCCGGTAGCGAAGCGGACTAAGCCCGCTAATACGAGGACTGGGGGCCAAAGGGTCGCACTTGTGGAAAGTGCGGCAAGAATAACGAGGGGTCGTTCCGAGCGGGGATTTGCTACAAATGTGGCAAAGAGGGGCATATGGCGAAGGATTGCCCCAAGGGGTTTGCAGTTTGCAACCAGACTGACCATTGGAAGGCCGAGTGCCCCCATCTTCTTCAAGGATCATCACAGGGATCCGCACCTGCTGCTTTGCGTGCTACTGATAGTCGGCCGTTGAAGGCTGAGGTTCCGAGGGCTCATGGGAGAGCTTTTCAGCTGACAGCGGAGGAGGTCCGTGTAGCACCTGATCTCGTGGCTGGTACGTGTTTCCTTATTTATTTATTTTGAAATTTATTATGCTTATTATGTGTTGTACTTAGGTACATTTGTTGTTATTTCTATACCTGCTTTGGTGTTATTTGACTCGTGTGCGAGTCAATCCTTCATGTCTTTAGCTTTTAGTATTCACATCAGTATCCGACGTGAGGCGTTGAGTCGGACTTTGAGGGTTTCTATAGCTGACACGCATGCGGTTTTTGCTACTGATGTGTTCCGAGGATGTGTGCTGGAGATTTTTGGTGTCGTGTTTCTGATTGATCTGGTATCGATTGTGATGGGTGATGTCTGTGTCATCGTGGGCATGGATTGGTTGAGTCATTTTGGAGCAGTGATCGACTGCGAGCATCAGTTGGTGACTATACAAGGCCCCAGTGGGGGAGTGCTTACAGTGTAAGGCGAGGGTACCAGATCTGGGTCAGCCTTCTGCTCTGCTGCCAGGGCGAGGTAAAGTTTACAACAGGGTTGTATGGGCTTCTTGGCGTATGTGATGGATGCACAGATTGTTTCAGAGAGGCCGAGTTCTATCTCTGAGGTTTCGATAGTGTGCGAGTTCCAAAATGTTTTTCTAGAGGAGTTACCAGGTATGCCTCCCGAGAGGCAGGTGGAATTCCGGATTGATTTAGTTCCGGGCGCGGCACCTATTGCCAAGGCACCTTATCGCCTTGCGCCACCATAGATGCAGGAGTTATCCTCACAGCTCCAGGAGCTGCTGGGGAAGGGATTTATTAGACCAAGTAGCTCTCCGTGGGGAGCACCGATCCTTTTTTTCAAGAAGAAGGATGGTTCACACCTGATGTGTATAGATTACTGGGAGTTGAACAAGCTGACGGTCAAGAACCATTATCCACTACCTAGGATCGATGATTTATTCGAGCAGTTGTAGGGCACATCTTGGTTTTCGAAGATTGATTTGAGATCTAGATAACACCGGATGAGAGTATGCGAGGAGGATATTCAGAAGACGGCCTTTAGAACTCGTTATGGGAATTACGAGTTTGTGGTGATGCCTTTCGGGCTCACCAACGCACCAACAACATTCTTGGATCTCATGAACCAGGTGTGCAGGCCTATGTTTGACCGATCGGTGATCCTGTTCATCGATGTCATCTTAGTGTATTCAAGGTCCAGAGAGCAGCATGAGGAGCATTTGCGAGAAGTTCTTGGGGTATTGAGGTCGGAGAGGCTGTATACCAAATTCTCCAAGTGTGATTTCTGATTACGAAAGGTCCGGTTCCAGGGACATCTCGTTAATTAGAATGATATATTGATCGATCCAGCCAAGATTGAGGCAGTTATGCGATCGAAGGTGCTGAGATCCCTATCCGAGATCAGGAGTTTTCTGGGATTGACAGGCTACTATCGGAGATTTATGAAAGATTTCTCCAAGATTACAGTTCCTCTCACTAGATTGACCTGGAAGGGCGTTAATTTTGTTTGGGGCCGGAGCAGCAGGAATCATTCGAGTCTATTGTGATGAGTCTATTTCAGGGATGGGTGCAGTGTTGATTTAGAGGGGTTATGTGATAGCATATGCGTCCAGGAAACTGAAGCCTCATGAGACGAGGTATACCACCCATGATTTAGAGCTAGGGGCAGTGGTGTTCACCCTCAAGATTTGGTGCCACTATTTCTATGGTGTCGGGTGTACGATATACACAGACCATAAGAGTCTGAAGTAACTGATGGATCAGCCCAACCTGAATATGAGACAGAGGAGATGGTTGGATGTAGTGAAGGACTAGTGAAGGACTACGACTGTGAGATCTTATATCATCCAGGAAAGACTAATGTAGTAGCCGATGCCTTGAATCGCAAAGCCGAGAGCGCTTCGATCCAGGATGTGTGTATGTGGATGACGGTGATGGATGCAGTCTTAGATACCATCTATGAGGCTCAGGTGGAGGCTGTGAGACCAGAGAACGGAAAGAGAGAGCGTGTGATTGGGCAGGTTTCCAAGTTTGTGACAGACGGTCGTGGGCTTGTAACTTTCCATGGATGGATTTGGGTGCCTTATATAGGTGGAGCTCACTTTGTGTTGTTGGAGGAGGCACATAGATCGAGATTCTCGATCCACCTAGGGGCCACTAAGATGTATTTGGACCTGAAGATAGACTATAGGTGGCCTTGTATGAAGAGGGATGTGGTATGGGTTGTAGAGAGGTGTTTGACCTATCGTTGGGTTAAGATGGGGTACCAGCAACCTCATGGTCCATTGCATCCTCTAGAGATTCCCCAGCGGAAGTGGGAATAGATTTCAATGGGCTTTATCACCAAGTTTCCTAGGACTGTGGGTGGATTTGACACGATTTGGGTGATTGTGGACCGGCTGACGAAGAGCGCTCACTTCCTCGCTATCAGTGAGAGTTCTTCTAAAAACTGGCCGAGATTTATGTGAGTGAGGTAGTAGCTCGGCATGGAGTGCCAACCTTGATAGTGTCATACCGAGACATGCTCTTCAAATCTACGTTCTGGAAGAAATTTCATGAGGATTTAGGTACCCGGTTACATTTCAATACCGCATACCATCTGCAGACAGACGGGCAGAGCGAGCAGATGATTCAGACACTTGAGGACATGCTGCATGGATGTGTTATGGACTTCGGAGGAAGTTGGGACACTTATTTTCCCGTGGCTGAGTTTTCTTACAACAACAGCCATCATTCGAGTATTGGTATACCTCCCTTTAATCTTATTTATGGGAGGAGGTTTCGGACTTCCATTTGTTAGGGAGAGGTAGGGCAGCGAGTGATGGGTGGCACTGAGATAGTGCTGAAGATGTAACACCCTGTTATGGAAGTATTTGTTTATGGAATTCAAAGGTGAAGGTTAGGGGCATTTTGGTATTTTATGATTTTTGAGTTGCTATTCTAGAAGGTTTTGGGTCAGGGTGTGTCGCTATGAGCGTATGGCTTCTCGCCACCTTTTCATGGATATAAAGTTTGCCGGAAACGAACATCGGGTGAGGAAGATATGGCACTTGTAAGTTATTGGAATAAATGGTCCATTATGGATAAAAGTTGGAATGGAGGACCATGCATGCAAAATGGATGCGCGCGGGTATGCCCCGCGTATAATGGCAAATGATCGCGAATGCTTTTTGGCGTACGCCCATAGTCCAGAAACCCTAAATTTAGGGTGTGCCACTATATAAAGAACATAATGGTTCAAGCCCTAGCCTCCTTATCAGTTCCCTTACCCTCATAAAACCCTAGAACGTGTCATCCCCTCATTCTTGATTGATTTTCTCAATAAGAAGCCCACTTTGGTGGTGTAAACTTGGAAGAGGAAAAGAAGAAGTTGGCAAGGAAGAATTTTCGAAGTTGAAGCTCATAAATCTGGAATAGGATCATCATCTGGAATAGTATGTCTCCGGAATGGGGGTTTGATGTCGGTTTAGTCCCGAGGAAGATTGTTATGATGTAAGTTAGATTATACTTGTTGCCTACGTGATACTTGTATGTGCTTGTTAGGGAGTTGAGTGTGGCTGAGGTCCCGTATCTCATCACTAGCTGGGTATGGATGGGGTTCCATATCTCGATATTAGCAGACTGGGGGCGTGGCCCGTTATAGGAAGGATGTGAGTGTGGGCGGGGGTCCATATCTCACTACTAGTAGGAGTATTGACAGGGCTCCACTACTTCAGTAGCAGACCAGGGGCAGGGCCCAAGTCAGGCGAGGCCTTAGAACAGGGTACAGTTAGATTATGTTTTGTATGCTGTAGTATGTTATTTTGATTGTATGTATGTGTATGAAGGGCGAGGCCCAGAGACTGGCAAAGCCTAAGAGAAATAGATTTGTTTACTGAGCGGGGCTCGAAGCCAGGCGGGGACTAGGGTCAGGCGGGGCTTGATGACGGGCGGGGTCCGATGGCGGGCGAGGCCCGATGCAGCGGGAGGGGGCCCAGTATGTAGTTATGTGTTCATGGTTATGTATGGCATGTATGGATCAGTTGATATGCATGGTATGTGGTAGGGTGGGGAACTCACTAAGCTTCGTGCTTACGGTTTTCAGTTTTGGTTTCAGGTACTTCCGGTAGCGGAGGGAAGAGCTTAGGATGATCGTATGGCACATACCAAGAAGTTTGGCCTGGAATGTTTCTCTGATAACAAGAACATGTTTTGAATTGACACTATGATTTTATGATACGACTTATGTTATGAATTGATAAGCTATGGTTTGATAAATGATTTAAAAATGGAATTTTAGGTCATGATTTTTGGGATGTTACAAGTTGGTATTAGAGCCTTGGTTTGAGGGATTCGGGTACACTCTCGAGTGTGTATGAACTCAAACTGAGGACTTGGTAAGAAAATTTTCAAAAGAAAATCGTTTTTATAAAAAAAAGGATTCGAAAAGGAAAAAGGGGATTTTGAAAAGAGAACAGGGTATGGTACATGCAATCAGCCGAGCTCAAGTAAGTTCTCCCAAATTACCCAAACAAGTTTTTGTTATGATATGATTATGTGATCAGGATGCTAGATTTAGGGCTAAGGATCTAGGAGGATGCCTTATATGCCTGTTATATGTGCTTATTGAGTTGCATGCTAGTATTGGTTAGACAGTGGTAGGATAGCATGTTTAGGTTATTCCTGGTTATATGAGCTTATATCGCATGCTAGTGAAGATTCTTGTTATGTGGATAAAATTGCTTGATTATGTTCTGGTTAGATTTCCCTTTTGTCTGAATGCTACTTGCTTGTGCTTGTGGGTTTCTGAGTGATGGGAGTTAGCCATTAGGTTAATACATCAAGTCACATGTGACCAGGGTTGAATAATATCATAGTGTTGGACTTGGCCCTATTGCGCAACTCTTGTTTGAGTCTAAGCGTTGTAGGGACGAGTCCTCTACTCGAAGGATTATCTAAGCATCGTCACATGTGATGGTATTTAGGTAGTGGCTAATTACAATTATGAGGATACCTTCAGTAGATGAGGACTCGGTTAGGTCGGAGATTTCCCTAGGGTAAACCTAGGATGAGTTTAGTGCTGGGAGCAGTAGTAGTAGTATGGGATTTGGTGAAGTGAAGGCAACTCTTAAGGAAAGTACAGATACATGTGGAAGGTATTATGGGCCCGTACTACTGAAAGCAGAGGATCCATACTTAATATAAGAAGGGCCAAGATGAAACCAGGGAACTTGTGGTGTGTGTGTGTGTGTGTGATACTGAGCCCTTAGCAGTGACGTGTATTATGATAGTTGTTATGGCATGTTTTTAGAATGGTGACGTGTCATGAGAGACTAGTGGGCGGATCAGGCGCCGGAGAGGGAGCAGGCTTGGGTTCAGGGACCAAGCAGCTCGAGGAGCGGACGAGGGAGTTTGTATCATCTGAGATTACGTGTAGTATTCTAGACCAGACTCATGTGATCTTTGGCACGGTCAAGGAGGGCATACTGGAGATTTTGGATGAGAGGCTGGGAGCCTTCCGTGCTGAGATGATGGCCATGATAGGAGCACGTACGTTGACATTTCGAGAGTTCAGAGCTTGTGGAGCTCCGGATTATCATGGGGCTAGGGACCCCATTGCTAGCAGCAAGTGGTTGGTAGATGTTGCTAATGCTTTTCTTACGAGCCGGTACCTTGAAGCCGACAAGGTCCGACTTGCCTCTTGTCTTCTGAAGGACAGAGCATGGGATTGGTGGGAGGAGGTTGTTCATGCCATTAGGGATGATGTCGTGTTGGATGCAATGATATGGAGTGATTTCTCGAGCAGGTTCAAGGCCAAGTTTGCACCAGTGATTGAGGTGCAATAGTTAGCACGAGAGTTTCAGGATATGAGGCAGACTACATAGACAATGGCGGAGATCACCGCCAAGTTTAGGGAGAGGACCCTTCTTTTTCCGCAGTATGTTGCAGATGAGGAGATGAAGAAGTCCTGATATCACGAGATGCTGAGGAGTGACATCAGGGAGTTTGTAAGCAGGTCCAGCTGCAAGATGCTAGAGGATATGATTGCTCGGGCCAGGGAGAGGGAGATCGATATTGAGCACCTCAGGAAGAGGAAGTCAGAGGAGATTCAGGTAGGCGCCGGTTCAAGAAAGAGACCCAAGGGGTCAGATGTGAGATAGAAGGATTTTCAGGGCCTCAGTCATTGTACCAAATGTTGCAGGATGCATGAGGGTGTGTACATGTGTGGTAGTGGTGGTGGTTCTAGCTGCTTCAAGTGCGGTCGGACTGGTCACGTCAGCAAGGTTTATACTCATGTTACCACCACTCAGGGATCAAACTTGATATGTTTCCATTGCAGTTAGTGGGGTCACAAGAAGGCCCAGTGTCTGAGTTTGCTTTCAGCAGGACAGGTGATAGTACCTGCCCCTGCGACCATGAGGATCACCGACGGCCGTCAGGGCCGAGCAGAGGCACCTGTGGTGGGGAGCAGGGCATTCCAGTTGTCTTCAGTGGAGACGTGAGCAGCACCGGACGTTGCAGGTGTGTACCTTTTGCCTTCCTGAATATTTTATTCATGATTATATTGTTATGGTACTGCATTTGTATTAAGTGAATGTATGTTAGAATTTTATTTATGTTCATGTTCAGATCATATGTAATCTGCATACCATGGGTTTTCGAATGGTAGTTCGTAGTAGTACCCCTCTTGAACCGGTTCTCAGGATGCAGTCAATGTACCAGGTGTGAGTGGGACTCGGGAAGTGTTCTATTAATCTCCAAGAGTGGTTCAGAGTTGGTATTGGTTAGTTAGAGTGCTAGCAGTGGTAAGCGTTGGATGTCAGCAGATCAACCCCTTTAGATGGGAAGAAGAATTGGGGAATCCTTCCCAAGCTGGGAGTTTTTGGGATCTAGTTGAATCGAAGTAGGGAGAACTATCTTAAAGGTCGGAAGCAGGGGTAAGTACAATTGGGATGAGTTCGCAACCTTGTTGGAAAGGAAGGCAGCCCAGTGGCTGTTGGGATGGAGGAGCACGCGAGTACGAGTTTGGGAAACTTCCCAATGTCGAGTTCGTGTATTCGCGGTAGATGATATCTAGGTGGGAAGCAGGTGGGAGATATTCCTCGGTGAGAATGTGGATTAGTCAGGATGTAGGGCTACAGGGTCGTCGTAGCAATCTCTAGCAGTTCGGTAGAGCGGGAAGAGTAGTGAGGTTGTGGGATAGACGTCTCTTTTCGTTAGCAACTAGTTGAGGAGTGTGGGCGAAGGCCCGTATCTCTTAGTTAGTGGGGTGTGGGCGAGGCCCGTATCTCCTAGTCAGCATGTTGAAGATCGATAGAGAAAGATAGAGTAGTTCGTTGAGTATTAGGATGGAGTGGGGCATGCATAGCCCAAAATTGGTGAGACCTATGGGAGAGGCTACTCCGAGATGTAGTTGGGTGAGACCCGTGGGTGAGGCCCGTATGATTATAGCAGTGCAAGTTGGACCTGGATGAGGTTGTAGGACAAAGTTAAGGGATTGTGGATCTCAGGACTTAGGGAGCTAGAGTGGCGAGGTAGTTAGAACAGTTTTAGATGGTTGAAGTTTCTTCGGAGGTCGCTGGGAGTGACTGAGAGTTGAGCTTAGGTTCAGTTACCGGAGAGAATCCAGAATTCCAAATGGTGAAGGAAGGGTTCGGACCTGGGAGGTCCCCATTCCTCTGGAAAGAAGGAAATAGGAAGCATGGTGTTCGGGCAGAAGTGTCTATCAGGATAGTTCCTGTGTGCGAAGTATCTTGGATTTTGCAGAAGTTTAAAGACCAAGTTGGCTTTTAGTGTCTTGGGAATGTGGTTTCGTGCGTAGAATCATCGATTTCGTTCCGCAGATTAGCTATTGAGAAGATGAGTTTTAGTGAGGACAAACTTTGAGGACGAAGTCTAGTTTAAGTGGGGGAGAATTGTAACGCCCTATTCTGGAAATATTTGTTTATGGAATTCAAAGGCCAATGTTAGGGGTGTTTTGGTCTTTTTTGATTTTTGAGTTGCTATTCGAGAAGGTTTTGGGTTGGGGTGTGTTGCTAGGGGCGTATGCTTCTCGCCACATTTTTGTGGATATAAAGTTCGTCGGAAACGGACATCGGGTGTGGAAGATATGGCACTTGTAAGTTATTGGCATAAATGGTCCCTTATGTAGAAAAGTTGGCTGGAGGACCATGCATGCAAAATGGAAGAGCACGGGTACACCCAGGGTAATCTGGGTTACGCGTTGCGTATAATGGGAAATGATCACGAATGCTTTTTGGCGTACGCCCAGCGCATGTCCAGAGTCCAGAAACCCTAAATTTAGGTGTGCCACTATATAAAGAACATAATGGTTCAAGCCCTAGCCTGCTTATATGTTCCCTTACCATCAAAAAAACCCTAGAACGTCTCATCCCCTCATACTTGAGTGATTTTCTCCATAAGAAGGTCATTTTGGTGGTGTAAACTAGGAAGAGGAAAAGAAGAAGTTGGCAAGGAAGAAATTTCCAAGTTGGAGCTCATAGATCTAGAATAGCATCACCATTTTGGACTCTTTGGAGGTATAAAGTTCATGACTTTACCTTAGAATGCTTACATCTAGTGAAGTTTGGTTTTGGAGTCATTTTTGGTCCCAAGAATGGACCTTTATGATGTAATTTCGTTTGTGATCCTTGGGTTGCTACCCTCCAGGGTAAAAGTGTTTCATAAGCAGTAAAGTTTCGAACTTGATGGTCCATTCATAATCATGCATGAGATCTAGCCCTCTTTATGGAAGTAGAAGATCATGTTTGGAGTTTGAGTTTGTTTAGCCAAGTAAAGTCACCAAGTCAGTGACTTTATGAAATAAGACATGGAAAAGGACCTGGATCTGAGTTTGTAGCCTTTGGAGTGGAGTAATAAGCACTTAATGGAAAAAGGACTTAACAGGAGGATTACACTGAGCATACGTGCAGGTACGCCCAATGTACCCACCATCATGCTGTTGGATAAGGTGTCTAAGTCCATAACTATTTCTGGTATGTACTTGACCCGACCCGGCATGGTCCATTTGGGTTGCATGGCACCATGCAATTGGATAAACTAAATGAGAGAAATAACGCTTGGAGATTATTAATATATTATAAGTTCTAATATATTAATAATATTATTTGATTAGTTTGATCAAGAATTAATTTAGAATTAATTAAGTGATCAAAAGATAACTAATTAAATATATGGGTTGATTAAGTAAATCATCCATATCTTGTATAGTGGGCTAAAAGGCTCCATGGATCATCAAGTTGGGTTCCACCCATAGGATGCTCCATGGATGCTCCATGGGAGTTACAAACCCATGGGTCATGGAAATGAAGAGTCATGACACATTAGGGTTTAACCCTAGATGTGTCAACACTATATAAGTGATATGATCTCCTCCCAAATCGGTTACACAAAGAAATAAGGGGGCTTGGCCGATTTTGAAGAGTGTGTATTCTCTCATAAGTTCTTCCAAGAGCATTTGGTGTTGTGTGAAGCATTTGAGGCATCACCACTTGAGGTGCTAGGCTCACAAGGTTTCAAGGAACACAAGCAACAACAAGGTAAGTTATTCTATCTATACTTTATGTTAAAATTGTTCCCCATCTATGCTAGATAGGAATATAACCTTAGAATTCAACTTTGCATGACAAATTAGACAAACATAGATCCAAGGTTATTAGGGTTGCATGTACACTTAGGAAGTGTTAGAATGCTCAAATCCCATCAGTGGTATCAAAGCCTAGGCTTGTTTGTTCTTATTTGTGCTTAAAAGTTGAAAACAGAATCGGAAATTTGCTGTCTGCGATCGGACTCGTCGAGTCTATAGGGGGGACTCGTCGAGTCCATGTGTATCTTCAACCAACTCGGCGAGTCATGTTCATGCACTCGGCGAGTAGGGTCGAATGAGTGCAGAATTTCGATTCAGTTGCTGGAAAATGAATTAGAAACATTACCCTAAACTGTTTTAGTAAATATAAACTTGTTTTTGGTGGTGTAATGTTTTGCTAATTCATTTACAACAACTAGTTATCAAAATTACAAAGTTTTATGTAATTTTTTGATTATGTTCATATTCATGTTCTTGTTCTTATGATGTTTTAGATGATCATAGGAATTATTTGTAACCTATTTGGTAGTTTAATTCTTGATCATAATGTGTTTTAATGGAGTCCATAACTTATCCTTAAGTTATGGAAAACCAAGAGTCACTTGAGTTAAAAACCATTAAGAAAACACAAGAGTTATAAAAATGAAGAGTCTTCATTTTATGACTCTATTAAACTCATAAGTTACAAGAAATGAAAAGTTTTGAAAGTTACAAAACTTGCCCTCAAGTTTTGGAACAAGTAAAGTTAAGTTAAAACTTTAGTTCCAACCCCTAGAATTTTAAAAGTTAAAATTCAACCCTTATACTTATATTATGATAATTTAATAATTATATATATATGTATAAGAACAAGTCGTCTTACCGCTAGTACGCCTCATTCACGAAGCCAGTCTATAAGGTGGGTATAAGGTTGTTGCCTATAAAATGGTGACTTAATGGGTGTATATTCTCACCCACCGCTTGCTTGACTGGTGGAGGGTCGTTAGCCGAACGGGTAAGACAAGGACTTATAAATTCTCATTCAAAGTATGATGAATATATAAAGTAACTAAATGTTTATTAAATTCCCAATCTTAGTTACTTTAGGAAAAATGTGAATAAGGTGCTAATCCATGAAATTACACTTTACACTTTGTCTGAGTCGTTGGTGGAGCGTGTGTGGTTAACCGGCACACTAACTTGGACTTAACAAGGTAGGTAAAGGGTGACTTAAGGTTTATTATAGTATCGGTGGAGCGTGTGTGGTTTACCGGCACATCGATTGAGTGATAAACTTTAAGGGTACCAAGTGATTTGCATGGTTACTTCACACCTCGTTTTGTGATCCTCGGCATCCCAGTCACAAAACCTGGAGGGCACTCCCGAGATTGAAACATGCCTTTGAAAAGTTCATTGGATCTCAAAGAATCTAGGAATTTCTAAAAACCAATAAAAACTAAATATTTATTATTTCGGTTTTCGTGGTGGAAATTGGTGAATCGTCATTCACCTACCTTTCAAATATGGTATAGCTTAGATTACGGCATACCTCTTCTAAGTTATATTATATTGTGATTGGATCCTAGCCTTAATATTACATTTGGGTGTTTTATTAAGGACTCTCTTAAATCTAAACTAAACTTGTTCTTCTTTTCAGATGTCTTCAAATAATGCTTCTGGCTCGAATCCTAATGGCTCCTTTACTCTTATGAGTCTGTGTGGGAAAGTCACCTTTGATGGATCCAACTTCAATAAGTGGATCAGAAACATCAGGATGATTACCCGCTACGAGGACAAAGAATATGTCCTTGACAAGGAGCTTAAGGAAATTGACGAGTCCACTGCAACTCCCCAGGAGATCGCTGACTTTCATACTCATGAAAGAGATGCAACCAAGGTGGCTTGCATCATGTTAGCCACCATGACAGCTGAACTCCAAAAGTCTTATGAAGACTTCTACCCTTATGAAATGCACCAAGATTTGATGGAAAGATACCATAAAAGTGCACGACAAGAGAGGTACGAAGTCATCTGCTCCATGATAACAACCATGATGAAGGACGGAGAGTCCGTCACGAGCCACATGCAGAAAATGCAAAGGTATGTGGATCGGTTGCTGAAGCTCAATGTGAACTTCCCTGAGGAGCTTGCAATAGATATCATTTTGCACTCCTTACCATCGTGCTATGATCAATTCCGCATGACATATCACATGAACAAGGAAGAGGTCACCCTCAGCAAACTTCAGGGACTTCTCAAGACCGCAGAAACAGGTCTTAAGGGGAAGTCGGTTGCTATCACTCCTACTCCAGAAACAACTCCGGTCTTGGCAATCGGGCAGAGTCGAGGGAGGAAGAGAAAGAGATCTTTAAAGGGTACCAAGGCTCGGACCCTTGATGGCTCTTCTTCAAGTGGAACCAAGAAAGGTTTCATTACTCCTTCTTCTGACCCAAAAGAGGCTGAATGCTTCTATTGCCACGAAAAAGCTCATTGGAAGCGGAACTGCCCAAAGTACCAGCAAGATGTGAAGGATGGGAAAGTCAAACCCAACCATGCAGGTATTTACACTATCATTTCTAATAACTCACCCCATTCGAAATCTTGGGTCCTTGATACAGGTTGCGGTATTCATATTTGTTGTGACTTGCAGGGACTAGGAAGAAGTGAGAATGTGGAGCAAGGAAGAATAAACTTAATCATGGGGAATAGGAAAGTTACACCTGTCACCAAGATTGGAGTTTATACTTTATCGCTAAGTAGTGGGTTAAATTTAGATTTGAATAAATGTTGTTATTCGCCAGAAATGGCAAGAAATATTATTTCCTTTCATGCATTGTACAAACAAGGTTTCACCTTTTCGTTTGATAATGAAGTTGGTTCGATTAATGCTTTCTTTAATAATGTACTTTATTTTAAAGCATTACCTTGTGATGGTGTGTATGAAGCTGTATCTATTGTAGATAACTTAGGAAATAATGTTTTGTGTATTGATTATAATAATAATAACTTGGATAAAGCATCATTATGGCATTGTCGTCTTGGACATATAAGCAAGAAACGCATAGGCCAACTCCAAAAGGATGGAGTCTTGGATTCATTTGATCTAAAGTCAAATGATAGTTGTGAATCATGCTTACTTGGAAAAATGACAAAGTCACCCTTCACAGGCTCATGTGAAAGGGGTGAAGGTTTGTTGGACCTTATACACACGGATGTGTGTGGACCATTCAAACATGCCACAAGAGATGCTAATTGTTATTATTTGACTTTTACTGATGATTACAGTAGATATGGATATGTCTACTTAATCAAGCATAAGTCAGAGACTTTCGAGAAGTTTAAGGAATTTAAACAGGAAGTCGAGAATCAATTGGGCAGGAACATTAAGATGCTTCGATCCGATCGAGGTGGTGAGTATCTTAGTTCAGAGTTCCTCGACTATCTAAAGGAATGTGGGATTGTCTCACAATTGACACCTCCCAGGACACCACAGTTGAATGGTGTAGCTGAGAGGCGTAATCGAACCTTGTTGGACATGGTTCGTTCCATGATGAGTCGAGCTTCGCTACCAATCTCATTCTGGGGGTATGCCTTAGAGACTGCTGCCCATATCCTTAATCTAGTCCCTACAAAGAAAGTTGCCAAAACTCCTCACGAGATGTGGACTGGTAAAGTACCTAAACTAGACCACATCAAGATTTGGGGCTGCGAGGCTTTCGTGAGATGCGAGACTCATGATAAGCTCGAACCCCGAAGCGAGAGGTGTATTTTCATCGGCTACCCACAGCAATCCTTTGGTTACCTCTTCTACAGACCTAGTGACAACGTGGTCTTTGTAGCAAGAAGAGGAGTCTTTCGAGAAAGAGAGTTTATAAGCCAAGGAGACAGTGGGAGGCAAGTTGATCTTGAAGAAATTCAAGAGTCAAGTGGTGAAGGAACTTCAAACTCTAGCCCTCAACTTGAGGAGGAAACTCCTGTTGAGCCAATTGACGAATCTGTACCTCTGAGGCGTTCCACGAGAGTTAGGAGTGCACCTGAGCATTACTATGGATTCCATATTACTGCAGAAGGTGAGACACTTATTAGTGATGAGACACTAGTAAGTCATGATGACCCTAACAGCTACGAGGAAGCCATGGCGGGCCCCGAGTCTGCTAAATGGAAAGAGGCTATGGATAGCGAGATACAATCCATGTATGACAATCAAGTTTGGAACTTGGTTGAGAATGTACCAGGTCGAAAGACTGTAGGGTGCAAATGGGTCTTCAAAAAAAAGACCGACATGGATGGTAAAGTACACACTTATAAGGCTAGACTGGTTGCAAAGGGCTTCTCTCAAATTCCTGGAGTGGACTATGATGAGACCTTTTCTCCGGTAGCCAAGATTAAGTCTATTCGGGTTCTGTTAGCCATAGCCGCATTTCATGACTATGAAATTTGGCAAATGGATGTCAAAACCGCTTTCCTTAATGGGAAGTTGGCTGAAGATGTTTACATGAGTCAGCCAGAGGGTTTTGTCAGTAACGAGTACCCTAATAGAGTGTGTAAGCTTGAGAAATCCATTTATGGATTAAAGCAAGCACCTCGCAGATGGAATCTTTGCTTTGATGAAAAGGTCAAGGAATTTGGCTTTTCTAGGAGTGAAGATGAATCTTGTGTATATGTCAAGGCTAGTGGGAGTATAGTTAGCTTTTTGGTATTGTATGTGGATGACATACTACTCATAGGAAACGACATTCCAACCTTGCAGGAAGTAAAGTCCTGGCTTGGAAAGTGTTTCGCTATGAAGGACCTTGGTGAAGCTGCCTATATTTTGGGGATAAGGATTTTGAGAGATCGGAGTAACAGACTAATTGGACTTAGTCAAAGTACCTACTTGGAGAAGATTCTGAAGAGATTCAGAATGCAAAACTCCAAGAAAGGAGAGTTACCCATCCAGAGTAGCGCCAAGTTGAGTAAGACACAAAGCCCTAGCACTGAGGCTGAGATAGCAGAAATGAGTCGAATACCTTATGCTTCGGCTGTAGGTTCGATCATGTATGCTATGACGTGTACTCGACCTGATGTAGCCTTTGCCTTGAGCATTGTTAGCAGGTTTCAGGGGAACCCTGGCAAGGCACACTGGATTGCGGTAAAGAATATTCTCAAGTACCTACGAAGGACTAAGGACTGGGTCCTTACCCTCGGTGGGAGTGATGACTTGAGAGTTGTAGGGTATAGTGATGCTAGCTTCCAAACTGATAGGGATAACTTCCGCTCTCAGTCGGGCTGGGTCTTTACCCTAAATGGAGGAGCAATTTCTTGGAAGAGTTCCAAGCAAGAGACAGTAGCAGATTCTACTTGTGAATCAGAGTATATTGCAGCTAGCGAAGCGGCAAAGGAGGCGTTATGGCTGAGGAACTTCATTGGAGACCTTGGAGTTGTACCAGCAATTAAAGAGCCGATGGAAATTTTCTGTGATAGTGAAAGTGCTGTTGCCTTAGCCAAGGAACCAAGGGATCACGGGAGATCCAGACACATCGACAGAAAATACCATTTCATCAGACATCGGATCGAAGAAGGACTCCTCGTGGCAAAGAGGGTATCATCGGATGAGAACCCAGCAGATCCCCTCACGAAGGGACTGACTCGGGTTAAGCATCTCCAGCATGCTCGGAGCATAGGGTTGAAGGATGATATTAGATTTAGTAGTTAGATAATCTCGAAATTTGTAAAGTGTAATTGACATTTGATGATGAATAAAAGTGTTTTATTTATGAGTAAAGTGTTGCTATCTCTTGTCAATCGTTTACTATATTTCTTTTGCATGTTTTGACTTCCAGAATAATTTTGTTTGGTATAACATATTATTCAAACCTCCACAGTCGGTCATATGTCGGAAGTAGGTATGAATCAAGACTGTCATGTTTGATTGTAGAGGTCTGGGACAAGGCTACAACAATCATGAGTGCTCATAAGTTCTGAGCATTGGACTCAACCCACGCTCACTGGAATCACTTCATGGAATTCTATCTCGAGTGATCGTGAGACGGTAATATCATATAAGTCTTTAAACCTAGAGATATGATTTGTTACTTACGAGTTGGTTATGCATTGATTGTACGAAAAACGCATTGGTAACTCGATGTTATAAAATCGTGCTCTTATGTGTAATTCAATGAGTAGTAGAACAAACATATGAGTCGAAGTTTATCTGTTCCTTCTTGGAGAAGCTGATATCTGGGCCCCTCGATGATTTTGTTTTGACCTATGTACCGGGCCCGGTCAGAACTAGATTGATGTGTTCAATAAAGTTCTTTGTCAAACAAATCGGAAATCGGGAAACAAATGTTGGACAATAAGTAAGACATTGTTCCATGTATTTGTCCGACTGATATCTAGAACAGAGGATTATATGATCACTTATCTTAAATCGCGTACCATCATCTTCTCAAGTTTCGAGAAACCTTGTAAAGAGCTACGATTGCCGATCGGTTCCTGAAGTCATACTTGCAGTAATAGTTACTAGACTTATCCAAGTGGGAGACTGTTGGATAAGGTGTCTAAGTCCATAACTATTTCTGGTATGTACTTGACCCGACCCGGCATGGTCCATTTGGGTTGCATGGCACCATGCAATTGGATAAACTAAATGAGAGAAATAACGCTTGGAGATTATTAATATATTATAAGTTCTAATATATTAATAATATTATTTGATTAGTTTGATCAAGAATTAATTTAGAATTAATTAAGTGATCAAAAGATAACTAATTAAATATATGGGTTGATTAAGTAAATCATCCATATCTTGTATAGTGGGCTAAAAGGCTCCATGGATCATCAAGTTGGGTTCCACCCATAGGATGCTCCATGGATGCTCCATGGGAGTTACAAACCCATGGGTCATGGAAATGAAGAGTCATGACACATTAGGGTTTAACCCTAGATGTGTCAACACTATATAAGTGATATGATCTCCTCCCAAATCGGTTACACAAAGAAATAAGGGGGCTTGGCCGATTTTGAAGAGTGTGTATTCTCTCATAAGTTCTTCCAAGAGCATTTGGTGTTGTGTGAAGCATTTGAGGCATCACCACTTGAGGTGCTAGGCTCACAAGGTTTCAAGGAACACAAGCAACAACAAGGTAAGTTATTCTATCTATACTTTATGTTAAAATTGTTCCCCATGTATGCTAGATAGGAATATAACCTTGGAATTCAACTTTGCATGACAAATTAGACAAACATAGATCCAAGGTTATTAGGGTTGCATGTACACTTAGGAAGTGTTAGAATGCTCAAATCCCATCACATGCCACCAGTAAGCTTAGCGTACATAGGAGTATGCCCCGTGTACTCTGTCTGTTTTGGACTTTGTGTTATTGGGCCATGCTTTGGGTCTTTAGACTTGATTGGCCATCAGGGGCCAGTTAATTAGGGCCAAGTATATGATTAGGCTTAAGGTAAGGCCCATTAGAGGGATTGGGACCAATGTAGCAAATTGGGCCATTAGTGGGCTTAGGAAGCTTACCTAGTATTGGAACTTTTATATTATGGTTTAGGCCTTAGTTATGGACCAAAATGGATTAGGGGTAAAATGGTCATTTTACCCTAAGAAAGATTATTTTATTGGGCTAAGTGTTATTTTTGTCTTGGTAGCTCGGGGAGCCGAAGTGTAACGACCCGTTCCCGGTATGTTAATTCATTGGTAATTGTTGTAAGTTTTGCAAGAGGGACTCGGCGAGTTCATAGCCTGACTCGCCGAGTAGGGTCGCGACTTCGAGCACGCGTGAGCCGGGGACTCGGCGAGTCCATATCCCTGACTCGGCGAGTCCATCCGTCTGGGTGAAACCCTAAATCCCCGGGTTGCCCACTATTTAAGCCACCTTATAGCCCCATTCTCGCCTCCCTCACCCTGATAACACTGTGAGAAAGAACCCTAATCCACCTTGAGAGCTTATAAGTGTTTTTGTGCCATTTTGTGAAGGTGTGAAGAAGGAGAAGAAGAAAGGAGCAAGGAGAAGAGTTGTAGTGCAAAGATCCAAGGGCAAATCTGAGTTATTTGAGGTATTTTCGGATTTCCCCTCTTGTTATATGCTTTAAACCTCCATTAGAGCTCTCCTAAGATCTAGTTGGTGCTTGTTCCAAGCCTTATGTTTGCATGAATGTCTTAATAAGTCGAGATATCTTTAGATCTGAATGATTGGGTGTTTTAGAGCCTAGATCTACTGCCTTTTTGGAGTTACTTTGCATATTAACCATAGATCTACCCATTTTATGCATCTTTTAGCCTTATTTCCCATATTCATGAGGTTGTACACGTAAAGTTGGAAACTTTACGTGGTAAATCAGCTTATTGGACTCAGATCTATCAATTGTATGTGTTGGATTCAAACAAAATCGAGTAAAAATCAGTTGCATGGCGGCAACTCGGCGAGTCGGGAAGAACGACTCGGCGAGTTGGGTCGCGAGTTCCCGATTCCTTCATTTTTATCAGTGTTGAGTGGATCCAGTGAGTTAGAGAGTGGACTCAGCGAGTTGAGGGTAGACTCAGTGATGGAGGGACTCGGCGAGTTGTTCATACAACTCGGCGAGTCCAAGGCAATCTTCTTAAGATCAAGAACAACTCGTCGAGTTTGTTCATCCGGCTCGGCGAGTCGGATGAAGATTGTCTGAGTTCTTGGATCAAGAGGGTACTCGTCGAGTCGATGCCACACTCGACGAGTAGCAGCGAGTAGAACTGAGAAGTGAGAGTAGGACTCGGCGAGTTGGGCGGCCCAACTCGGCGAGTCAGCCCAAAGAGAGTTGACTTTGACCAAGGGTAAAAGAGTCATTTTACCCCAAGAGCAGTGTTTAGTATTTGATTGAGTGTGTTTATGGACTTGTAGCCGAGGAGATTCAGGAGCAGCAGCCATTAGCTTCCCGAGCCACACACTCAACAGCCAGCTTACGAGGTGAGTTTCCTTCCAGCAGGAACGAGTCTAAGGCCATAATGCCGGCCCGTTCAGTTAGCAGTAGTTTCCGGATTTAGGTCCGATGCAGTAGCTAGTATGTTTGATGCCTTCGTGGCTCGAACAGGATTTGTGTGCTATGTTTTATGCGTTAAGTGTTATGTGTTCCGGGCTACGGCCCGATGTAGTATGCCGTATATGTGTTCATGCTAGTTGATGTGTTATGCTATGCCATGTTCAGTCAGTCAGTTCCGGACTTCGGTCCGATGCAGGGGACAAGGTCCCAGTCGGTTCCGGACTTCGGTCCGATGCAGTTAGTTCCGGACTTTGGTCCGATGCAGTTAGTTCCGGACTTTGGTCCGATGCAGTTAGTTCCGGACTTCGGTCCGATGCAGTTAGTTCCGGGCTTCGGTCCGATGCAGGGGACAAGGTCCCAGTCAGTTCCGGACTTCGGTCCGATGCAGTTAGTTCCGGACTTCGGTCCGATGCAGGGGACAAGGTCCCAGTCAGTTCCGTACTTCGGTCCGATGCAGTTTCCGGGCTTCGGCCCGATGCAGTGGGTGAGGCCCAATATGTGTTTATATGTTATTGTATGGTATGTGGTATTTTGGGGGAGCTCACTAAGCTTCGTGCTTACAGTTTCAGTTTTGGTTTCAGGTACTTCCGCAAGCAAAGGGAAGAGCTCGGGGTGATAGCATCGCACACACCACAGCTTAGCTTTTATCCTGGGGATGGTTTTAGTTGTTTTGGATTTGATATAGTATGATATAGTTTTCCGCACAGTATTTTATTATGATTTGGGATACATCGTGTACGTTTTTATGTTATGATACTCATATTATGGTTTTGATTATATTGAAAAAACGAAATTTTTGGGTCGTATTTTTGGGTCGTTTCTAGTTGGTATCAGAGCCCTGGTTTGAGGGATTCCGGTACACTTCCGGGTGTATCTGAACTCAAACTAAGGGAAATAAAAGATTTTAGTAAAATAAAAATGTTTTACCAAAAAGAATTTTGAAAGCACTTAGAAAGAAAGAATTGTTTTTTTTAACAAGATAGAGGTGTGTGCATGCGGTCAGCCGAGCTCAAGTAAGTACTCCCAAATTACCCATACAAGTTATTTGTTCAGTTTCAGTTTCAGTAGAACAGCATGCTAGTATAGGACTAAGGATCTAGGAGAATGCCTTATGTGCCTGCTTATGTGTTACAGCTTTATGAGTATTGCATGCTAGAATTGAGTAGACAGCAGTAGGATAGCCTGTTTAGGTTATGCCTGATAGTATGAGCTTAGCATCCTATGCTAGTGCAGTTTCTTGTTATGAGAATAGTTTTGCCTGAGCTTGTTTCCCTTATCCGAATGCTGCTTGCTTCGTGCTTGGTGGGGTTCTGAGTAATGGGAGTTAGCCATTAGGTGAACACGTCACACCACATGTAATCAGGTTTGAATAATCCCAGAGTGCTGGAACTGGCCCTATTGCGCAGCTCTTGTTTGAGTCCAACCGTTGTAGGGACGGATCTTTTACTTGAAGGATTATCTGATCCTCATCACATGTGATGGTGTTTAGGTGGTGGCTAATTGGCATTATGAGGAGACCTACATCAGCTGAGGACCAGTCGTGTTGAGCTTGAGTTTTCCCTAGGGCAAGCCTAGGATGAGAGTAGCAGAGAATAGCAGTAGTAGAAGTGACTTGGTGGAGTCAAGGCAGTTCTTGAGGAAAGTACGGATAGATGTGGAAGGTAGTATGGGCCCGTACTACTGAAAGCAGAGGATCCGTACTCGAATCAAGGAAGGCCAAGACAAGACCAAGAAGCTAGTAGTAGTATCATGATCCCTTGAGATATTTCAGTGTTCTGATGTTGTTATGATATGTTTCAGAATGGTAGTTTTGCGTCCGAGACCAACAGTCGGCAGCTCAGATGCCGGAGGGGGATCAGGATCGGGATCAGGCCCGGAGGTCGGGCAGATGGATGAGCAGACCAGAGAGTTCCTTTCTTCTGAGGTTACCCGCATCATACTGGAGCAGACTCATGTGATCTTCGGTTCGATCAAGGAGGGTATTTTAGAGCTGATGGATGAGAGATTGAGTACTTTCCGTGCTGAGATGGCGACCGTGATGGGGTCGCGCACACTTACGTTCAGGGAGTTCAGGGCATGCGGAGCTCCAGACTATCATGGGGTGTGGGACCCCATAGCGAGTACCAGATGGTTGGTGGATGTGGCCAACGCTTTCCACACTAGAAGGTGTCCCGAGGGGGACAAGGTCAGATTGGCATCCTGTCTTCTAAAGGACAGGGCACGAGATTGGTGAGAGGAGGTCGGACATGCCATCGGGGATGATGCAGCATTGGATGCCATGACCTGGGCTGATTTCTCTACCAGGTTTAGGGCGGAGTTTGCACCGGTCATTGAGGTGCAACAGTTAGCTAGGGAGTTCCAGGACCTTACCCAGACTACCGAGACAGTGGCGGAGATCACTGCCAAGTCCATGGAGAGGGCTCTTCTTGTTCCACAGTATGCAGCCGATGAGGAGATGAAGAAGGCCCGTTATCATGAGATGTTGCGGAGTGACATTCGCATGTTTGTAAGCCGGTCCAGTTGTAAAACGCTGGACGACATGATTGCTAGAGCCAGGGAGAGGGAGATTGATCTCGAGATGGAGAAGAAGAGGAAACCGGAGGTGGTTTCGGGTTCAGGCAGTGTGGGCAAAAAGCCCAAGGTTTCAGATCACAGGTCCAGGGGTCAGTAGAGCCACGGTCGGTGTGGCAAGTGTGGGAGATTGCACGAGGGGGCGTGCAAGGCAGGGAGTTTCGGCTGCTACAAGTGCGGTCGGACTGGGCATTTAAGTAGGGATTGTACGGCCCCTGCTACTACGGTTACAGCATCAAATCTCATTTGCTTTCAGTGCAATCAGAGGGGACACAAAAAGTCCCAGTATCCCAGTTTAGCTGCAGCAGGGAAGGTGGTTGCACCTGCCCCTGCCACCTTGAGGATTATGGATGGCCGGCAGGGCCGAGCTGATGCGCCAGTGGCGAAGAGCAGGGCATTTCAGATGACAGCAGAGGAGGCGCGAGCGACTCCTGACGTGGTGACGGGTATGTATATTTCCTTCATCTTTTAATTATTAGTATATCGTTTGAATATTACTTGATGATATGTTTTATTTAGGGTCGTTCTCGGTGAACGACATCCCTGCTTTGGTATTGTTCGATTCGGGGGCCACCCGATCATTTGTATCGCTTGCGCTTAGCAAGAGATTTAGCAGAGCTCCAGGGGAGCTGGATTGTCCATTAGAGGTTGAGATAGCAGATGACAGGACCGTGAGGGTCGGCAGAGTACATAGAGGGTGTTCCCTTCAGATATTTGATGAGAAGTTTTCAGTGGACCTGGTTCCTATTCCCCTGCGTGGGAATAAAGTTATTGTGGGCATGGATTGGCTAAGCCCCAAGGGGCGGTGATTGATTGTGAGCTTCAACTAGTGAGGGTTCGCACTCCCAGTGGGGGAGAGATAGTGATTCAGGGCGAGAGGCCCCAGCGAGGACCGACCTTTTGTTCCGCCGCAAGGGCGAGGGTCTATGTTCAGTAGGGTTGCGCCGGTTTTGTAGCTTACGTCTTGGATGGTCGGGATAAGGGCAAGACGACGATTGATGATGTTCCTATTGTTCGAGACTACCCGGATGTGTTTCCCGAGGATTTGCCGGGGATACCTCCTGAGAGGCAGGTTGAGTTCAGGATCGACCTAGTTCCTGGTGCGGCTCCGATAGCCAAAGCACCGTATCGACTTGCTCCCCCTGAGATGCAGGAGTTGTCTACACAGCTTCAGGAGTTGTTAGATAAGGGTTTCATTCGGCCGAGCAGTTCGCCTTGGGGAGCGCCGATCTTATTTGTGAGGAAGAAGGATGGGTCGCATCGTATGTGCATTGATTATCGGGAGTAGAACAAAGTAACGGTGAAGAACCGTTACCCACTTCCGAGGATAGATGACTTGTTTGATCAGCTTCAGGGAGCGTCTTGGTTCTCCAAGATCGATCTACGCTCCGGTTATCATCAGATGAGGGTTAGAGATGAGGATGTACAGAAGACTGCTTTCAGGACCCGGTATGGTCATTATGAGTTCGTGGTGATGCCATTTGGGCTCACCAATGCCCCAGCCGCGTTCATGGATCTCATGAACCGCGTGTGCAGACCGATGCTGGATCGGTCGGTGATAGTATTCATAGATGACATCTTGGTATATTCCAAGACACAGGGGCAGCACGAGGAGCACCTGCGGGAGGTGTTGGAGACTTTGAGGAGGGAGAGACTTTTCGCAAAGTTCTCCAAGTGTGAGTTCTAGTTGCGCGAGGTGCAGTTTCTTGGGCATCTCGTCAACCAGAAGGGTATTTTGGTAGATCCGGCCAAAATTGAGGCCGTGATGCAGTGGGAGGTCCCGAGGTCTCCATCTGAGATTCGGAGCTTCCTAGGGTTGGCAGGGTATTATCGGAGATTTATTCAGGACTTCTCCAAGATAGCAGTGCCGCTCACCCGACTAACCAAGAAGTCGGTGGTTTTTCGTTGGGGGCCTGAGCAGCAGGCGGCGTTCGAGACTCTCAGACAGAAGTTGTGCGAGGCTCCGATCCTTACCTTGCCAGAGGGAGTAGAGGACTTCGTAGTCTATTGTGATGCTTCGATCACAGTTATGGGAGCAGTATTGATGTAGCGAGGCCATGTGGTAGCTTATGCCTCGAGACAGTTGAAGCCTCACGAGGCTAATTATCCTACCCACGACTTGGAGCTGGGGGCAGTAGTATTTGCCCTCAAGATTTGGAGACATTACCTTTATGGGGTCCGCTGTACTATATACACGGATCACAAGAGTTTGCGATATCTTATGGATCAGCCGAGTTTGAACATGAGGCAGAGGACATGGTTGGACGTGCTGAAGGACTATGACTGTGAGATCCTTTATCATCCAGGGAAGGCCAATGTGGTGGCCGACGCCCTGAGCCGCAAGGTGTCGGCGGCCCCTATCAGAGATCTGTGTATGAGGATGACAATGATCACTCCGTTGTTGGAGCGGATCAAGGAGGCTCAGATGGAGGGCCTCAAGGAGGAGAGGCAGAAGTGTGAGAGGATAGTGGGCCGAGTAGCTTCATTTGATTATGACAGTCGGGGTTTGTTGACGCTTCATGGTAGGGTGTGGGTACCGTACTGGGGTGGGGTACGGCAAGTATTGATGGACGAGGCTCATAAGTCTTGATTTTCTATCCACCCAGGAGCGACGAAGATGTATCGAGATCTTCAACCTGATTATTGGTGGCCCTGCATGAAGCGGGACGTCGCTTGGTATGTTGAGAGATGTTTGACCTGCCGGAAGGTCAAGGCGGAGCACCAGAGGCCTCACGGCAAGATGCAGCCGTTAGACATTCCCGTGTGGAAATGGGAGGATATCACCATGGATTTTGTCACCAAACTCCCCAGGACCGCACGTGGAGTGTACTCGATATGGGTAGTAGTGGATCGGTTGACGAAGAGTGCCCATTTTATTCCGATTCAGGAGAGTATATCGGCGGAAAAGTTAGCCGATATCTATGTGCGGAAGATTGTGGCACGTCATGGAGTGCCGGTATCGGTGGTGTCGGACCGAGATGTTCGTTTCACGTCCATATTCTGGAAGCGGTTCCACGACGAGATGGGTACTCGTCTTCATTTCAGCACCGCTTTTCATCCTCAGACTGACGGGCAGAGCGAGAGGACGATTCAGACTCTTGAGGACATGCTTAGGGCATGTGTTCTAGATTTTGGGGGCAGTTGGGATACGTATCTTCTGTTAGCGGAATTCTCATATAACAACAGTTATCATGCGAGCATTGATCGACCTCCTTTTGAGATGTTATATGGCAGGAAGTGCAGGACCCCGATTTGTTAGGGCGAGGTCGGTCAGCGAGTCATAGGGAGCACCGAAGTGGTGCTCAAGACGACTGAGTTGATCCAGCAGGTCCGTAGTAGGCTGCAGACTGCGCAGAGTCGGCAGAAGAGCTATGCCGACAGGAGGCGTTCGGACTTGGAGTTCCAGGTGGGAGATATGGTTCTTCTAAAAGTCTCACCTTGGAAAGGTGTCATCAGGTTCCGGAAGAGGGGCAAATTGGGCCCCAGATTTATTGGTCCTTTCAGGGTTTTGGCCTGGGTGGGTCGGGTTGCTTATCGATTGGATCTTCCTGAGGAGCTTAGTCGGATACACAACACCTTCCACGTGTCGCAGTTAAGGAAGTGTTTGGTGGATGAGACAGCAGTCGTTCCCCTAGAGGATATTCAGGTTGATAGCGGCCTGAATTATATCGAGAGGCCGGTCACGATTCTGGAACGGAAAATCAAGACCTTGAGGAACAAGGTAATTCAGCTAGTGAAGGTGCAGTGGCAGCACCGGAAGGGGTCTGAATGGACGTGGGAGGCTGAGGAGGAAATGAGAGCGCACTACCCGGAGTTATTTGCGGATCCAGCCGTAGCAGACTTCGAGGACGAAGTCTGAGACAAGTGGGGGAGAATTGTAACGACCCGTTCCCGGTATGTTAATTCATTGGTAATTGTTGTAAGTTTTGCAAGAGGGACTCGGCGAGTTCATAGCCTGACTCGCCGAGTAGGGTCACGACTTCGAGCACGCGTGAGCCGGGGACTCGGCGAGTCCATATCCCTGACTCGGCGAGTCCATCCGTCTGGGTGAAACCCTAAATCCCCGGGTTGCCCACTATTTAAGCCACCTTATAGCCCCATTCTCGCCTCCCTCACCCTGAGAACACTGTGAGAAAGAACCCTAATCCACCTTGAGAGCTTATAAGTGTTTTTGTGCCTTTTTGTGAAGGTGTGAAGAAGGAGAAGAAGAAAGGAGCAAGGAGAAGAGTTGTAGTGCAAAGATCCAAGGGCAAATCTGAGTTATTTGAGGTATTTTCGGATTTCCCCTCTTGTTATATGCTTTAAACCTCCATTAGAGCTCTCCTAAGATCTAGTTGGTGCTTGTTCCAAGCCTTATGTTTGCATGAATGTCTTAATAAGTCGAGATATCTTTAAATCTGAATGATTGGGTGTTGTAGAGCCTAGATCTACTGCCTTTTTGGAGTTACTTTGCATATTAACCATAGATCTACCCATTTTATGCATCTTTTAGCCTTATTTCCCTTATTCATGAGGTTGTACACCTAAAGTTGGAAACTTTACGTGGTAAATCAGCTTATTGGACTAAGATCTATCAATTGTATGTGTTGGATTCAAACAAAATCGAGTAAAAATCAGTTGCATGGCGGCAACTCGGCGAGTCGGGAAGAACGACTCGGCGAGTTGGGTCGCGAGTTCCCGATTCCTTCATTTTTATCAGTGTTGAGTGGATCCAGTGAGTTAGAGAGTGGACTCAGCGAGTTGAGGGTAGAATCAGTGATGGAGGGACTCGGCGAGTTGTTCATACAACTCGGCGAGTCCAAGGCAATCTTCTTAAGATCAAGAACAACTCGTCGAGTTTGTTCATCCGGCTCGGCGAGTCGGATGAAGATTGTCTGAGTTCTTGGATCAAGAGGGTACTCGTCGAGTCGATGCCACACTCGACGAGTAGCAGCGAGTAGAACTGAGAAGTGAGAGTAGGACTCGGCGAGTTGGGCGGCCCAACTCGGCGAGTCAGCCCAAAGAGAGTTGACTTTGACCAAGGGTAAAAGAGTCATTTTACCCCAAGAGCAGTGTTTAGTATTTGATTGAGTGTGTTTATGGACTTGTAGCCGAGGAGATTCAGGAGCAGCAGCCATTAGCTTCCCGAGCCACACACTCAGCAGCCAGCTTACGAGGTGAGTTTCCTTCCAGCAGGAACGGGTCTAAGGCCACAATGCCGGCCCGTTCAGTTAGCAGTAGTTTCCGGATTTAGGTCCGATGCAGTAGCTAGTATGTTTGATGCCTTCGTGGCTCGAACAGGATTTGTGTGCTATGTTTTATGCGTTAAGTGTTATGTGTTCCGGGCTACGGCCCGATGTAGTATGCCGTATATGTGTTCATGCTAGTTGATGTGTTATGCTATGCCATGTTCAGTCAGTCAGTTCCGGACTTCGGTCCGATGCAAGGGACAAGGTCCCAGTCGGTTCCGGACTTCGGTCCGATGCAGTTAGTTTCGGACTTTGGTCCGATGCAGTTAGTTCTGGACTTCGGTCCGATGCAGTTAGTTCCGGACTTCGGTCCGATGCAGGGGACAAGGTCCCAGTCAGTTTCGGACTTCGGTCCGATGCAGTTTCCGGGCTTCAGCCCGATGCAGTGGGCGAGGCCCAATATATGTTTATATGTTATTGTATGGTATGTGGTATTTTGGGGGAGCTCACTAAGCTTCGTGCTTACAGTTTCAGTTTTGGTTTCAGGTACTTCCGCAAGCAAAGGGAAGAGCTCGGGGTGATAGCATCGCACACACCACAGCTTAGCTTTTATCCTGGGAATGGTTTTAGTTGTTTTGGATTTGATATAGTATGATATAGTTTTCCGCACAGTATTTTATTATGATTTGGGATACATCGCGTATGTTTTTATGTTATGATACTCATATTATGGTTTTGATTATATTGAAAAAACGAAATTTTTGGGTTGTATTTTTGGGTCGTTTCACGAAGGAGAAGCAGTTCAGAAATTGGCAGATAGCAATCAGGAGGGTATCAACAAGAGCTTCAGCAGTGCAAGGTGAGTCTCCTCATTGTGTTCATGGGTCTACGACCACCATGCCGATGCATTATGTTTATGAATAGAAGGAAGACCCAGGGGTTAGCCCTAGGCACTTATTGTTATATGTTCCGGGTTACGACCTGATGTCGAGCGAGGCTCGAGGAATGTTAGGATGCTAGAGGTCTTTGTGATTCTGGCATGTCTCAGTATGGTAGGTTCTGGACCAAGGGTCCGATTTCAGGGTAAGCCCGAAGTATGTTAGATAATAGTATGTCTTCGGACCGGGGGTCTGATGCCGGGGTAGTCCCGAGGAAGATTGTTATGCTGTAAGTTAGATTATACTTGTTTTCTATGTGATACTTGTATGTGCTTGGTCGGGAATTGAGTGTGAGCGAGGTCCCGTATCTCATCAATGGCTGTGTATGGATGGGGTTCCATATCTCGATATTAGCAGATTGGGGGCGTGGCCCGCGATAGGAAGGATATGAGTGTGGGCGGGGGCCTGTTTCTCACTACTAGTAGGAGTATGGACGGGGTTCCACTACTTCAGTAGTAGACCAGGGGCGGGGCCCAAGTCGGGCGAGGCCTTAGAAGAGGGTACAATTAGATTATGTTTTGTATGCTCTAGTATGTTATTTTGATTGTATGTATGTATATGGAGGTCGAGGCCTAGAGACAGGCAGGGCCTAAGAGAAACAGATTTGTTTACCAAGCAGAGCTCGAAGCCAGGCTGGGCCTGGGGTTAAGCGGGGCTTGATGACGGACGGGGACCAATGGCGGGCGAGGCCCGATGCAGCGGTCGGGGGCACAATATGTGGTTATGTGTTCATATTTATGTATGGCATGTATGGATCAGTTGATATGCATTGTATGTGGTAGGTTGGGGAACTCACTAAGCTTCGTTCTTATGGTTTTCAATTTTGGTTTTAGGTACTTCTAGTAGCGGAGGGAAGAGATCGGGATGATCGCATGGCATACACCAAGAAGTTTAGCATGGGATGTTTACTCTGATAACAAAAACATGTTTTAAATTAGCACTCTGATTTTATGTTATGACTTATGTGATGAATTGATAAGCTACGGTTTGATAAATGATTTAAAAATGAAATTTTCCAACATGATTTTTGGGATGTTACAGTAGATGACCGAGTAGATTCAGCAGGTCAGACAGAGGTTACTGATGGCCTAGAGTCGCCAGAAGAGTTATGCAGACAGGCAACGATCCGAGCTAGAGTTCCAGGTCGGAGATTTTATACTCCTGAAGGTATCCCCTTGGAAAAGGGTGATTCAATTCTGGAAATGGGTCAAGTTAGGGCCCCGATACATCGGTCGTTTCAGAGTGACTGCCAGAATGGGTAAGGTAGCATACCGGTTGGAGCTACCTGGAGAGTTGAGTTAGATTCATAACACCTTCCACGTGTCCCAGTTGAGGAAGTGTGTAGCCAATGACACGACAGTGGTACCCCTAGAGGACATTCAGGTGGATGCGAGCCTGAATTACATTGAGAGGTTGATCGCGATTTTCGATCGAAAGGTGAAGGCTCTGAGGAACTAAGAGGTGCCCCTGGTTTAGGTCCAGTGGCAACATCGGAAAGGGTCCAAGTCGACTTGGGAGCCGAAGTTAGAGATGCGATATCAATATCCCGAGTTATTTTTGGACCATGACATCAAGGGCGAAGTCTGATTCTAATGGGGGAGAATTGTAACATCCCAAGTCCAGGTATAACTTGTAACCCTTGGTCTTTTGAGTACTTGTCCATTTTAGCCCCCTTTTTAGAAAAGGTGGTGAATGAGTACGTAGGACGTACGCGAGTGTACGTTCAGTGTACTCATGTGCATGCTTTTGACATGGAAGCCACTAAGTATGCTCGGCGTACAAGGCCTAGAGTGAAAACCGTAATTTAGGGTGTGTCCCTATATAAAGGATATGATGGCCTCATTCCTGGCCACCATTCTCAGAAAACAAACCCTATTAAACCCTAAACCTTCATCCATAGAGCTTGTGAGTACATTTGAGAGCTTTTGAGTGATTTTGTCTATTCTTCGAGTGAAGAAGAAGCTTTGGAGAAGAAGGAATGAGAGTCCAGCCCCTTGGATCTGAGCATAGCTGTTTTGGGGGCTTCATATAAAGGTATAAAGCTTCAAGCATTCTCATTATTTTGTTTTGTGCATCATAGTAGAGTATTTTCGGGTTTTTTCCCAAGTTGGAAACTTTATGAGATATTGTGTTCCAGAGACTATGACCAACTCCTTTGTGTGTTTTCAGTTGTGTAGTGTCATAAAAATCGAGAATTGCACATTGGAATCAAGCCAGACATGAGATATGAGCTTTTTGAGATACAAGAGTGAATGTTTTGTGTGTTTGTCACCATATCAGCCATGCAAAGGCTTAACGTCACTGACTTTATGGAGTAAGAGTTATTAGGGAGTCCATATCCGTGATATGATCCAAGGTCTTAACTGAATAAGACTAAATGAGTAGAAAGAGTGAAATTGGGACATACACTGGGTGTAATCCCAATACGCGCATCATAGGGGTCGAGCATCCCCTATGCATGCATGACAGCAGAGTACGCTTAGCGTAGAGAGCTGGTACGCTTAGCGTACTCTTTTCTGTTGACTTGTTGGTTGACTTTCAGGGTTTGGTCAATTTGTGGACTGTTAAGGCATTGAGGGGTAAAATGGTCTTTTACCTTTCTACGAGTTTGTATAAGTGTTAGTTTAGCTTCTTAAGAGCCTTAATTAATTATGGATAATTTTCGCAGGTGTTAGGTGAAGGCTAGACTGGTGGTTTGAGTTCCAGATTAGCCGATTTCTTGCGAGGTGAGTTTTCTCACTATACTTACCATTAGTGATATCTTTGTGTGACTGAGATGTGTTATGTACTTACCTGTTTATTGTGATATTTCGCATTATGTCCTTGTGGTTTATGATGAGTATTATTATTATGAGCTTATTGAGTTAGGATCAGAGGGTCCATCTGAGTTGTGGGGCCAGAGGGTCTCCACAGAGACACATTGACTGGAGGGTCGTATTGAGCTAGCCGCGAGTGGCTAATGTTATGTGTGTGATATTTTGGGGAACTCACTAAGTTTCATGCTTACTTTGTTATGTGTTATGTGTTTCAAGTACTTCTCAAGATCATGGGAAGGCACCAGCTTGATTGTACACACACCAGAGTTAGAGTTATGTGGAGAGGATCCTGGATTTTGTGATATATATAGTTTTGGACGTGTGTTTTGATGAATTGATATTTGTGGCACTTTTGTGAATTTTGAAAATGAGATAAATGTTTTTTAAATTAAAAAATTTTGGTTTGAAAATTTACGGTGTTACATGATTACTATACACGAGTGTTGCAGGGTTGGTGGAAGTTTCATGGATGAGTTGTGTAAGGTCAGTCGACAATATGCTTAATGTCTAACCTTCCTCTAGGAAGTGAGAATAGAGTGTATGCTTATTCTAGTGAGTATTTTTTAGGGTTGTTGTGATGATCCTTGGAGACAAATATGGGTAGGTGTGGAAGGTAGTATGGGCCCGTAGTATTGGAAGCACATGACCTGTACGCAAAGCAGGGAAGTGATGGGTTTTGAGCATACTAACACTTCCTAAGTGTACATGCAACCCTAATAACCTTGGATCTATGTTTGTCTAATAATCATGCAAAGTTGAATTCCAAGGTTATATTCCTATCTAGCATACATGGGGAACATTTTTTTAACTTGAATGAAAGATAGAGTAACATACCTTGTTGTTGCTTATGATCCTTGAAACCTTGTGAGCCTAGCACCCGAAGTGTGATGCCTCAAATGCTTCACACAACACCAAATGTTTTTGGAATGACTTTAGAGAGAATACACACTTCTAAAACCAGCCTAGCCCTCTTGTTTCTTATGTGTAGCCGATTTTGGTGGAGAATATGTTCTTTATATAGTGTTGACACATCTAGGGTTACACCATGTAAACGCTAATGTGTCATGGCTTTTCATTTCCATGACCCATGGGTTTGTAACTCCCATGGAGCATCCATGGAGCATCCTATGGGTGGAACCCAACTTGTTAATCCATGGAGCCTCTTAGCCCACTATTCAAGTTATGGATGATTTACATAATCAACCCATATATTTAATTAGTTATCTTTTGATCACTTAATTAATTCTAAATTAATTCTTGATCAAACTAATTAGATAATACTATTAATATATTATAACTTATAATATATTAATAAACCACAAGTGTTATTTCTCTCATTTAGTCTATCCAATTGCATGGTGCCATGCAACCCAAATGGACCATGCTGGGTCGGGTCAAGTACATACCAGAAATAATTATGGACTTAGACACCTTATCCAACAGTCTCCAACTTAGATAAGTCTAATAACTATAACTGTAATACTTCAGGAACAGAACAACAATCATAGCTCTTTCAAGGTCTCTCGGAACTGAGAAGATGATGATACGCCATTTAAGATAAGTGATCATATAATCCTCTGTTCGAGATATCATTCAGACAAATACATGGAACAATATCTAACTTATTATCCATCATTTTGTTTCCCGATTTCCAATTTGTTTGACTAAGAACTTAATTGAACACATCAACTTAGTTTTGACCAGGACCGGTACATAGGTCAAAACAAAATCATCGAGGGGCCTAGATATCAGCTTCTAATCCAAGAAGGAACAGATAAACATCGACTCATATGTTTTTTCTACCACTCATTGAATTATACACAAAAGCAAGTTTTATAACATCGAGTTACCAATGCGTTTTCGTACGATCACTCGAGATAAATTCCATGAAGTGATTCCAGTGAGCATGGGTTGAGTCCAATGCTCAGACCTTATGAGCACTCATGATTGTTGTAGCCATGTCCAACTCCATAGACCTCTGCAACCAATCATGATAGTCTTGATTCATACCTACTTCCGACATATGACCGACTGTTGAGGTTCGAATAATATGATATACCGAACATAATTATTCTAGAAGTCAAAATATGCAAAAGAAATATAGTAAACAATTGCCAAGAAATAGAAACACTTTACTCGTAAATAAAACAAGTTTTATTCATCATCTAATACCAATTACACTTTACAAATTTCAAGGTTATCTAACTACCAAATCTAATACCATCCTTCATCCCTATGCTTCGAGTATGATGAAGATGCTTAACCCAAGTCAGTCCCTTCGTGAGGGGATCTACTGGATTCTCATCCGATGATACCCTCTTTGCCACGAGGAGTCCTTCTTCTATTCGATGTCTAATGAAATGGTATTTTCTGTCGATGTGTCTGGATCTCCCGTGAGCCCTTGGTTCCCTAGCTAAGGCAACATCACTTTCACTATCACAGAAAATTTCCATTAGCTCCTTAATAGCTGGTACAACTCCAAGGTCTCGAATGAAGTTCTGCATCCATAACGCCTCCTTTGTTGCCTCGCTAGCTGATATATACTTTGATTCGCAAGTTGAATCAACCATTGTCTCTAGCTTGAAACTCTTCCAAGAAATTGCTCCTCCGTTTAGGATAAAGACCCAGCCTGACTGAGAGCGGAAATTATCCCTATCAGTCTGAAAGCTAGCATCACTATACCTTACAACTCTCAAGTCTTCACTCCCACCGAGGGTAAGGACCCAGTCCTTAGTCCTCCGTAGGTACTTGAGAATATTCTTTACTGCAGTCCAGTGTGCCTTGCCAGGGTTCCCCTGATACCTGCTAACCATGCTCAAGGCAAAGGCTACATCAAGTCGAGTACACGTCATAGCATACATGATTGATCCTACAGCCGAAGCATAAGGTATTCAACTCATTTCTGCTATCTCATCCTTTGTACTAGGGCTATGTGTCTTACTCAATCTGGCATTACTCTGGATGGGTAACTCTCCTTTCTTGGAGTCCCGCATGCTGAATCTCTTCAACACCTTATCCAAGTAGGTACTCTGACTAAGTCCAATTATTCTTTTACTCCGGTCTCTCAAGATCCTTATCCCTAGAATATAGGCAACTTCTCCTAGGTCCTTCATAGAGAAACACTTCCCAAGCTAGAACTTTACTTCCTGCAGAGTTGGGATGTCATTTCCTATGAGTAGTATGTCATCCACATACAATACCAAAAAGCTAACTATACTCCCACTAGCTTTGAAATATACACAAGATTCATCTTCACTCCTAGAAAAGCCAAATTCCTTGACTTTCTTATGAAATCAAAGACTCCATCCAGGAGGTGCTTGTTTATAACCCATAAATGGATTTTCAAGCTTACACACTCTATTAGGGTACTCTGTATTGAAAAAACCCTCCAGATGACTCATGTAAACATCCTCAGCCAACTTTCCATTAAGGAAAGCGGTTTTGACATCCATTTGCCATATTTCATAGTCATGAAATCCAACTATGGCTAACAGAACCCTAATAGACTTAATCTTGGCCACTGGAGAAAAGGTCTCATCATAATCAACTCTCGGAGTTTGTGAGAAACCCTTTGCAACCAGTCCTGCCTTATAAGTGTATACATTACCATCCATGTCGGTCTTCTTCTTGAAGATCCATTTGCACCCTACAGTCTTACGACCTGGTACATTCTCAACCAAGTTCCAAACTTCATTGTCATACATGGACTGTATCTCACTGTCCATTGCTTCATTCCACTTGGCTGACTTAGGGCCAACCATGGCATCCACGTAATTGTTAGGTTCATCCAGACCTATCAGTGTCTCATCACTGATAAGTGTATCACCTTCCGTAGTAATATGGAATCCATAGTAATGCTCAGGTGCATTCCTAACCCTTGTGGAACACCTCTGAGGTAAAGACTTGTCAATTGGCTCAACAGGAGTTTCCTCCTTAAGTTGAGTGCTAGGGTTTGAAGTTCCTTCACCGCTTGACTCTTGAATTTCTTCAAGGTCAACTTGCCTCCCACTGTTTCCTTGGCTTATGAACTCTCTCTCTTTCCCTCCCTCTCTCTCTCTCTCTATCGAAAGAATGCCCTCCTAGCTACAAAGACCACATTTTCACTAGGTCTGTAGAAGAGGTAACCAAAGGATTGTTGTGGGTAGCCGATGAAAATACACCTCTCGCTTTGAGGTTCGGGCTTATCATGAGTCTCGTGTCTCATGAAAGCCTCGCAACCCCAAATCTTGATGTGGTCATGTTTGGGTACTTTACCAGTCCACATCTCATGAGGAGTTTTGGCAACTTTCTTTGTAGGGACTAGATTAAGGATATGGGCGGCAGTCTCTAAGGCATACCCGCAAAATGAGATTGGTAGCGAAGCTCGACTCATCATAGAATGAACCATGTCCAACAAGGTTCGATTATGCCTCTCATCCACACCATTAACCTATGGTGTCCTCGGAGGTGTCAATTGTGAGACAATCCCACATTCCCTAAGATAGTCGAGGAACTATGAACTAAGATACTCACCACCTCGATCGGATCGAAGCATCTTAATGTTCCTGCCCAATTGATTCTCGAGTTCCTATTTAAACTCTTTAAACCTTTTGAAAATCTCTGAATTATGCTTGATTAAGTAGACATATCCATATCTACTGTAATCAACAGTAAAAGTCGAATAATAACAATTAGCATCCTTGTGGCATGTTTGAAGGTCCCACACACATCTGTGTGTACAAGATCCGACAAACCTTCACCCCTTTCACAAGAACCTGTGAAAGGTGACTTTGTCATTTTTCCAAGTAAGCATGATTTGCAACTATCATTTAACCTTAGGTCAAATGACTCCAAGACTCCATCCTTTTGGAGTTGGCCTATGCGTTTCTTGCTTATATGTGCAAGATGACAATGTCATAATGATGCTTTATCTAAGTTATTATCATTAATAGAATCAATACACAATACATTATTTTCTAAGTTATCAACCACGGATACAGTTTCATACACACCATCACAAGGTAATGCTTTAAAATAAAGAACATGATTAAAGAAAGCATTAATCGAACCAACTTCATTATCAAATGAAAAGGTAAAACCTTGTTTATACAATTCATGAAAGGAAATAATGTTTCTTGCCATTTCTGGCGAATAACAACATTTATTTCAAATCTAAACTAAACCCACTACTTAGCGATAAACTATAAAATCCAATCTTGGTGACAGGTAGAGCTTTCCTATTCCCCATGATTAAGTTTATTCTTCCTCGCTCCACATTCTCACTTCTTCTTAGTCCCTACAAATCAGAATAGATATGAATACCACAACCGGTATCAAGGACCCAAGAGTTAGAATGGGGTGATTTATTAGATAAGATAGTGTAAATACCTGCATGGTTGGGTTTAACTTTCCCATCCTTCACATCCTGCTGGTATTTTGGGCAGCTCCGCTTCCAATGTGATTTTTCATGGAAATAGAAGCATTCAGCCTCTTTTGGGTCAGAAGAAGGAGTAACGAAACCTTTCTTGGTTCTACTTGAAGAAGAGCCATCAAGGGTCCTAGCCTTGGTACCCTTCGAAGAGCTCTTTCTCTTCTTCCATTGACTTTTCCCGATTGCCAAAACCGGGGCAGAGTTTGGAGTAGGAGTGTTAACAACCGACTTCCCCTTAAGACCTGTTTTTGCAGTCTTGAGAAGTCCCTAAAGTTTGCTGAGTGTGACCTCTTCCTTATTCATGTGATATGTCATGCGGAATTGATCATAGCACGATGGTAAGGAGTGCAAAATGATATCTATTGCAATCTCCTCAGGGAAGTTCACATTAAGCTTCAACAACCGATCCACATATCTTTGCATTTTCTGCACGTGGCTCGTAACGGACTCTCCGTCCTTCATAATGGATGTTATCATGGAGCAAATGATTTCATACCTCTCTTGTCGTGCACTTTGATGGTATCTTTCCATCATATCTTGGTGCATTTTGAAAAGGGTAGAAGTCCTCATAGGACTTTTGGAGTTCTGTTGTCATCGTGGCTAACATGATCCATGCCACTTTGGTAGCATCCCTTTCATGTGCCAGGAAGTCAGCGATCTCTTGGGGAGTTGCAGTGTTCTCATCAATCTCCTTAAGCTCCTTATCGAGGACATATTCTTTGTCCTCGTAGCGGGTAATCATCCTGATGTTTTTGATCCATTCATTAAAGTTGGATCCATCAAAAGTGACTTTCCCCCACAAATTCATAAGGGTAAAGGATCCATTAGGATTAGAGCCGGGAATTTTAAGGGTTGGAACTAAAGTTTTAATATTACAAACTATAAGGGTTGAATTTTAAGGGTTGGAACTAAAGTTTTAAAATTACAAACTATAAGGGTTGAATTTTAAGTTTTAAAATTCTAAGGGTTGGAACTAAAGTTTTAATCAAGAATTTACTTGTTTCAAAACTTGAGGGCATGTTTTGTAAACTTTCAAAACTTTTCATTTTTTATAACTTATGAATTTAATTGAGTAATAAAAATGAAGACTCTTCCTTTTTATAACTCTAGTGTTCTTTTAATGGCTTTAATGAAAGTGTGACTTTTGGTTTTCCATAACTTAAGGACAAGTTATGCACTCCATTAAAACATTTTATGATCATGAATTAAACTACCACGAAGGTTACAAGCCATTCCTATGATCATCTAATCTTCATAAGTTCAAGAACATGAATATGAACATTTCATGAATGAAAAATGACACTTAAAAACTTGTAATTTTGATAATTGCCATTGTATATGGATTAGCATAAACATTACACCATCTGAAACAAGTTTTCAAGTACCAAAACAATTTAGGGTAATGTTTCTAGTCCATTTCCAGCAACAAAAGTCGAATTTCTGAAAACTGCAGCCTCTACTCGTCGAGTGCAAGAACAAAATCGACGAGTAGCTTGCATTTGTTCATGGAATCATCGAGTCCCCCATGGACTCGGCGAGTTCATATGAGCAGAAAACAGAAAAACGATTTTTTTCAACAGTTTGCACAAAAAATCAACAAACAAGCCTAGTCTCTGATACCACTGATGGGTTTTGAGCATTCTAACACTTCCTAAGTGTACATGCAACCCTAATAACCTTGGATCTATGTTTGTCTAATAATCATGCAAAGTTGAATTCCAAGGTTATATTCCTATCTAGCATACACGTGGAACATTTTTTTAACTTGAATGAAATATAGAATAACATACCTTGTTGTTGCTTAAGATCCTTGAAACCTTGTGAGCCTAGCACCCAAAGTGTGATGCCTCAAATGTTTCACACAACACCAAATGTTTTTGGAATGACTTGAGAGAGAATACATACTTCTAAAATCGGCCTAGCCCTCTTGTTTCTTATGTGTAGTCGATTTTGGTGGAGAATATGTTCTTTATATAGTGTTGACACATCTAGGGTTACACCATGTAAACCCTAATGTGTCATGGCTTTTGATATGTGTCTTTTTATATATATTTATGTGAAACATATCTTCATATTTTAGCCTTTATTATTATTATTTAGAACTAAAATATACTTAATATTCTTTGAAATATTTAATTACAGTAAAAATGAGAGTTGGAATGCAAAAGGAAGAGAATGAAGCTGAAAAGATGCAAAAAGGATATTGCTGGCAGATTGACCCCTCTTCAGTGTTTCGGGTATATCTGATGACTCACAAGTCCAATTGACGAGATTCAAAATGTTCTGAAAACTAGACGAAATTTCCTACGACTTATGTGAGAGGGACGTTTGGCTAATTCGACACTTATCTTATCCAAAATCGGCCTTTAAGATGAAACATAAAAGCTGGACGGAAATTCCCTCCAAGTTACTTATTCCCTAAGCACCACTTTCCTTATCTTTATTTGCTTAATCCCTAAGCCACATTAGTTTCCTTATTCCAATCCAACTCTAATATTCCATATAATTCCATCTCCATCAACTATAAATACCCCATATCATTCCACCAATTTGAATAATCTATGATATTCCACTTCGACTTGTGCAACAAGAAAACTTCATAGTTGCCGTTTTGAGGGTCTAGGAGGTGGCCGGAAGGCCGTTAAGCTAACGGGAGCAGAGATCTGAAGGATTGGAGAGCGGATACATGTCGGTAATCATATGGATTGCTAACGTGACCATGTTTAGCACTTCATTATGGTACTTTTTGTATTTAGTTTCTGATTTGGGTGTAAAAACCTTTTATTTTGTGTTTACGATTGAATGAAGCTTTGATTCTTAGAATAATTGTTATATTAAATAATTTATTTGTGTTTAATTTATCTTGCCAAGCTTGTTCAAAGATCCTCATGTGTTAATGATGATTATTTGCTGTTAATTGTTAAGTGAATTAAGTTGTATGAACACCTGCTTGATTTGCTTGTCTCTTATGATTTTTGATGACCATTGAGATTATAAGACTAGAAATAACGAATGTGAAACTAGGATTAACTCGGAAATAAGTAAGTTAATGTGTGAGCCTTGTTTGATGACCATCAACAAGAGGTTAATTAAATGTTTAAATTAACTATATTTACAAGTCTTGCTTGATACGAACTAAACACTAGGAAGCATGTTAGTTTAATATTGATCACTGTTTGAATTGACTTGTTTGCTAAAGGATTAGTTATAGTGAACACGAATCTAATCAATTTAGGAATCGGTGAACATGAATAAGTGAATTTGTGTATGCAATTGTTTATGTTTTCAAGGTGGAATTTATCTAAACCAAAGTACCTAAAGAGATTTGTTATCCTGTTAGTTTATCGAGGATGGTTAATTAATTATTAGTTTGAGATTTATTAAATTATGTCTTTTATTCTTTTCGTGTGACCTATAATCAAATATATTAAATTAATCCACCGTTCCCTGTGATCGACACCCGACTTACCTAAGCTATACTGTAATCTGACTAGGTACACTGCCTATAAGTGCATAGTTAGTCTAAGTTTGTTAGGTTATAAATATTAAAATTAATGGGTACTTTCGTGCACATCAAGTTTTTGGCGCCGTTGCCGGGGAACGGTTTTCAATTAATTTAGTTTATTTGATTATTCGTTATTTGTTTTTATTTTTTTATTTTTATTTTTATTTTTATTTTTATTTTATTTTCGTTGATATTATGTCACTTGTCGGGAAGGTTTTTGTTGTTATGTGCAGGAATTCGTGATCATACACATTGCTTGGTTTGATTTTTTGCATGGGTTTCGAGATTGCAAGCGATTAGGGAATTCTTGACTTGTTTAGACTACTACTTTGTTGATTTGTCCAACTCAATCTATGAGACGTAGTATAGCAAGGCGTGTCGTGGTGGTTAAGTAGAAGACTGAACTCTTGTTGTTCTTGACTAGTTTGGTCACTTCTTGTTCTACTTTTAGTTAATGGTGCAAAGAAAATGAAGGAAATAGTCTAACAGGTCCCGAAAGATTTTGTTTTCACAAACCACTTCTTGCATGCAATGGATTTAATCAACAATTGTAGCTTGATTTCGACGAAGACGAGTGATCGTGATATCCTTTTTAGTTATTTTGGTTTGTTTTAGTTATTTTAGTGAATTTTTATTTTTATTTTTATTTTTATTTTTAGTTTGTTTAAAATTTTGTTTTCCATGTTGATGCTCTTTGATTGATTTAGATCTTTGCAGAATTTCGCCCTTAGAAAGCTGGCAGTAAGTTCAGCTGCTAGGTCCGACTGTTGCCAGACAGAGCCGAGTGAGCGTTTGAAGTTTATAGTCAAGACCCACGATTTCTAATAAGTGTGGGGTTTGAGTTGATATTGTGAGAGTATATTATTTAGAAGAGTGGCGTTTCTACCGTATTTTCATTCTTATGGTATGGATGAACTGTTCCCACACCATGGAGTTTTATTTCGACGCAAGGTAGAAGTATCATCCCTGCTGCCACGACATGGTTGACACTTTCCTATTTCGTGGGGGAGATTTTCATCGCAAGAGGAGGGTGTCATTCTTGATATCACGACGTGGCCACCAATTACCACACGTGTTCATGTTATTATTCATAATAATGATTACACATCACTTGACGACATGATGTGGTTGACACTTTCCCACGTCATGGTTATTAGACATTGCATTTATTTGCAATATTTTTCACCACATTTTAGAAGTTGGCGTTCTTGGTTTTATTTACCGGCATACTTAGAAGCAACAGTTCCAGTTTTCAACACATTTATGGAGCAACTTTTAGCAGCCCCATCCGATCTCACCACAACTACCCCAGGGGAGTCTGTTCCTTTTTCTCCCTTTTTACTGTTTTTATTAGTTTTAGCGTACAATGAGGGCATTGTATGAAATAAGTGTGGGGTAGGGGGTCGAAAAAGCAATTTAAATTGAAAAATTAAAAACTAGTTAAAAATTTATAAACTTGAAATAATAGTTTAATTTAGAAAATGTAGTGATAATTTAAAATTTTGCTAATATTGTATGGGATGATCCAATGAGAACCCAAATGTTTACTTGAGCCAACACATGTTATAGTGTATTTGTGGCTTCCCATTTCCTAGTGAAAAGTCATGATATATGAAAGGTAATCTGGTAGTTTATATGACATAATATGTTTTGCAGCCTAAACCTGAAATCTATCCAGGAAAGCTTTTTTAGTCATTGCACTTAGACTAATACTCTAACCAATAAGGGTTGAAGTTAAGCACCCCTGCTTAAGCATGTAGGTTTTGAGTGAAAAAAAAAAATGAGTTACATGTGGAAAAAAAAAAGAGAGAGAAATTACCAAAAAGTTGAAGAATTTTGGAGCAATTAAAGTGAGAATTTGAAGATCAAAATTCCAAAAGTTCAAAAGTTGAAGATACCAAAAATCCAAAAGGTGGTGAATTCAAAGAAATCAATATCAAATATTCAAAGGAATAGAAGAATTCCAAGAGCTCCATTGTGGTATTTTAAAGTTGTAATTTCTAGATTATGTATGCTTGGGTAGCTTTACAAAAATACCTTGAGGTTAAGAAAGATTTCTGAGGATTGATTCGGAGGGTTGCAAAAATGAGTGTCGTATAAACTAAGGGGTGAAGGTTCATAAGGATTGTGAGTATTTAAGAATGAGAAGTTTCTTAGGATTTATAGACACAAATACATGCATTGCGGTCTTGGGATAATGGATGGGTTTGAAATGGATTATTCTATGCGATATTGGTGAAATAATAAAAGTCAGTTTGCTTGGGGGCAAGCAAAGGCTAAGTGTGGGGTATTTTGATATGTGTCTTTTTATATATATTTATGTGAAACATATCTTCATATTTTAGCCTTTATTATTATTATTTAGAACTAAAATATACTTAATATTCTTTGAAATATTTAATTACAGTAAAAATGAGAGTTGGAATGCAAAAGGAAGAGAATGAAGCTGAAAAGATGCAAAAAGGATATTGCTGGCAGATTGACCCCTCTTCAGTGTTTCGGGTATATCTGATGACTCACAAGTCCAATTGACGAGATTCAAAATGTTCTGAAAACTAGACGAAATTTCCTACGACTTATGTGAGAGGGACGTTTGGCTAATTCGACACTTATCTTATCCAAAATCGGCCTTTAAGATGAAACATAAAAGCTGGACGGAAATTCCCTCCAAGTTACTTATTCCCTAAGCACCACTTTCCTTATCTTTATTTGCTTAATCCCTAAGCCACATTAGTTTCCTTATTCCAATCCAACTCTAATATTCCATATAATTCCATCTCCATCAACTATAAATACCCCATATCATTCCACCAATTTGAATAATCTATGATATTCCACTTCGACTTGTGCAACAAGAAAACTTCATAGTTGCCGTTTTGAGGGTCTAGGAGGTGGCCGGAAGGCCGTTAAGCTAACGGGAGCAGAGATCTGAAGGATTGGAGAGCGGATACATGTCGGTAATCATATGGATTGCTAACGTGACCATGTTTAGCACTTCATTATGGTACTTTTTGTATTTAGTTTCTGATTTGGGTGTAAAAACCTTTTATTTTGTGTTTACGATTGAATGAAGCTTTGATTCTTAGAATAATTGTTATATTAAATAATTTATTTGTGTTTAATTTATCTTGCCAAGCTTGTTCAAAGATCCTCATGTGTTAATGATGATTATTTGCTGTTAATTGTTAAGTGAATTAAGTTGTATGAACACCTGCTTGATTTGCTTGTCTCTTATGATTTTTGATGACCATTGAGATTATAAGACTAGAAATAACGAATGTGAAACTAGGATTAACTCGGAAATAAGTAAGTTAATGTGTGAGCCTTGTTTGATGACCATCAACAAGAGGTTAATTAAATGTTTAAATTAACTATATTTACAAGTCTTGCTTGATACGAACTAAACACTAGGAAGCATGTTAGTTTAATATTGATCACTGTTTGAATTGACTTGTTTGCTAAAGGATTAGTTATAGTGAACACGAATCTAATCAATTTAGGAATCGGTGAACATGAATAAGTGAATTTGTGTATGCAATTGTTTATGTTTTCAAGGTGGAATTTATCTAAACCAAAGTACCTAAAGAGATTTGTTATCCTGTTAGTTTATCGAGGATGGTTAATTAATTATTAGTTTGAGATTTATTAAATTATGTCTTTTATTCTTTTCGTGTGACCTATAATCAAATATATTAAATTAATCCACCGTTCCCTGTGATCGACACCCGACTTACCTAAGCTATACTGTAATCTGACTAGGTACACTGCCTATAAGTGCATAGTTAGTCTAAGTTTGTTAGGTTATAAATATTAAAATTAATGGGTACTTTCGTGCACATCAAGTTTTTGGCGCCGTTGCCGGGGAACGGTTTTCAATTAATTTAGTTTATTTGATTATTCGTTATTTGTTTTTATTTTTTTATTTTTATTTTTATTTTTATTTTTATTTTATTTTCGTTGATATTATGTCACTTGTCGGGAAGGTTTTTGTTGTTATGTGCAGGAATTCGTGATCATACACATTGCTTGGTTTGATTTTTTGCATGGGTTTCGAGATTGCAAGCGATTAGGGAATTCTTGACTTGTTTAGACTACTACTTTGTTGATTTGTCCAACTCAATCTATGAGACGTAGTATAGCAAGGCGTGTCGTGGTGGTTAAGTAGAAGACTGAACTCTTGTTGTTCTTGACTAGTTTGGTCACTTCTTGTTCTACTTTTAGTTAATGGTGCAAAGAAAATGAAGGAAATAGTCTAACAGGTCCCGAAAGATTTTGTTTTCACAAACCACTTCTTGCATGCAATGGATTTAATCAACAATTGTAGCTTGATTTCGACGAAGACGAGTGATCGTGATATCCTTTTTAGTTATTTTGGTTTGTTTTAGTTATTTTAGTGAATTTTTATTTTTATTTTTATTTTTATTTTTAGTTTGTTTAAAATTTTGTTTTCCATGTTGATGCTCTTTGATTGATTTAGATCTTTGCAGAATTTCGCCCTTAGAAAGCTGGCAGTAAGTTCAGCTGCTAGGTCCGACTGTTGCCAGACAGAGCCGAGTGAGCGTTTGAAGTTTATAGTCAAGACCCACGATTTCTAATAAGTGTGGGGTTTGAGTTGATATTGTGAGAGTATATTATTTAGAAGAGTGGCGTTTCTACCGTATTTTCATTCTTATGGTATGGATGAACTGTTCCCACACCATGGAGTTTTATTTCGACGCAAGGTAGAAGTATCATCCCTGCTGCCACGACATGGTTGACACTTTCCTATTTCGTGGGGGAGATTTTCATCGCAAGAGGAGGGTGTCATTCTTGATATCACGACGTGGCCACCAATTACCACACGTGTTCATGTTATTATTCATAATAATGATTACACATCACTTGACGACATGATGTGGTTGACACTTTCCCACGTCATGGTTATTAGACATTGCATTTATTTGCAATATTTTTCACCACATTTTAGAAGTTGGCGTTCTTGGTTTTATTTACCGGCATACTTAGAAGCAACAGTTCCAGTTTTCAACACATTTATGGAGCAACTTTTAGCAGCCCCATCCGATCTCACCACAACTACCCCAGGGGAGTCTGTTCCTTTTTCTCCCTTTTTACTGTTTTTATTAGTTTTAGCGTACAATGAGGGCATTGTATGAAATAAGTGTGGGGTAGGGGGTCGAAAAAGCAATTTAAATTGAAAAATTAAAAACTAGTTAAAAATTTATAAACTTGAAATAATAGTTTAATTTAGAAAATGTAGTGATAATTTAAAATTTTGCTAATATTGTATGGGATGATCCAATGAGAACCCAAATGTTTACTTGAGCCAACACATGTTATAGTGTATTTGTGGCTTCCCATTTCCTAGTGAAAAGTCATGATATATGAAAGGTAATCTGGTAGTTTATATGACATAATATGTTTTGCAGCCTAAACCTGAAATCTATCCAGGAAAGCTTTTTTAGTCATTGCACTTAGACTAATACTCTAACCAATAAGGGTTGAAGTTAAGCACCCCTGCTTAAGCATGTAGGTTTTGAGTGAAAAAAAAAAATGAGTTACATGTGGAAAAAAAAAAGAGAGAGAAATTACCAAAAAGTTGAAGAATTTTGGAGCAATTAAAGTGAGAATTTGAAGATCAAAATTCCAAAAGTTCAAAAGTTGAAGATACCAAAAATCCAAAAGGTGGTGAATTCAAAGAAATCAATATCAAATATTCAAAGGAATAGAAGAATTCCAAGAGCTCCATTGTGGTATTTTAAAGTTGTAATTTCTAGATTATGTATGCTTGGGTAGCTTTACAAAAATACCTTGAGGTTAAGAAAGATTTCTGAGGATTGATTCGGAGGGTTGCAAAAATGAGTGTCGTATAAACTAAGGGGTGAAGGTTCATAAGGATTGTGAGTATTTAAGAATGAGAAGTTTCTTAGGATTTATAGACACAAATACATGCATTGCGGTCTTGGGATAATGGATGGGTTTGAAATGGATTATTCTATGCGATATTGGTGAAATAATAAAAGTCAGTTTGCTTGGGGGCAAGCAAAGGCTAAGTGTGGGGTATTTTGATATGTGTCTTTTTATATATATTTATGTGAAACATATCTTCATATTTTAGCCTTTATTATTATTATTTAGAACTAAAATATACTTAATATTCTTTGAAATATTTAATTACAGTAAAAATGAGAGTTGGAATGCAAAAGGAAGAGAATGAAGCTGAAAAGATGCAAAAAGGATATTGCTGGCAGATTGACCCCTCTTCAGTGTTTCGGGTATATCTGATGACTCACAAGTCCAATTGACGAGATTCAAAATGTTCTGAAAACTAGACGAAATTTCCTACGACTTATGTGAGAGGGACGTTTGGCTAATTCGACACTTATCTTATCCAAAATCGGCCTTTAAGATGAAACATAAAAGCTGGACGGAAATTCCCTCCAAGTTACTTATTCCCTAAGCACCACTTTCCTTATCTTTATTTGCTTAATCCCTAAGCCACATTAGTTTCCTTATTCCAATCCAACTCTAATATTCCATATAATTCCATCTCCATCAACTATAAATACCCCATATCATTCCACCAATTTGAATAATCTATGATATTCCACTTCGACTTGTGCAACAAGAAAACTTCATAGTTGCCGTTTTGAGGGTCTAGGAGGTGGCCGGAAGGCCGTTAAGCTAACGGGAGCAGAGATCTGAAGGATTGGAGAGCGGATACATGTCGGTAATCATATGGATTGCTAACGTGACCATGTTTAGCACTTCATTATGGTACTTTTTGTATTTAGTTTCTGATTTGGGTGTAAAAACCTTTTATTTTGTGTTTACGATTGAATGAAGCTTTGATTCTTAGAATAATTGTTATATTAAATAATTTATTTGTGTTTAATTTATCTTGCCAAGCTTGTTCAAAGATCCTCATGTGTTAATGATGATTATTTGCTGTTAATTGTTAAGTGAATTAAGTTGTATGAACACCTGCTTGATTTGCTTGTCTCTTATGATTTTTGATGACCATTGAGATTATAAGACTAGAAATAACGAATGTGAAACTAGGATTAACTCGGAAATAAGTAAGTTAATGTGTGAGCCTTGTTTGATGACCATCAACAAGAGGTTAATTAAATGTTTAAATTAACTATATTTACAAGTCTTGCTTGATACGAACTAAACACTAGGAAGCATGTTAGTTTAATATTGATCACTGTTTGAATTGACTTGTTTGCTAAAGGATTAGTTATAGTGAACACGAATCTAATCAATTTAGGAATCGGTGAACATGAATAAGTGAATTTGTGTATGCAATTGTTTATGTTTTCAAGGTGGAATTTATCTAAACCAAAGTACCTAAAGAGATTTGTTTTCCTGTTAGTTTATCGAGGATGGTTAATTAATTATTAGTTTGAGATTTATTAAATTATGTCTTTTATTCTTTTCGTGTGACCTATAATCAAATATATTAAATTAATCCACCGTTCCCTGTGATCGACACCCGACTTACCTAAGCTATATTGTAATCTGACTAGGTACACTGCCTATAAGTGCATAGTTAGTCTAAGTTTGTTAGGTTATAAATATTAAAATTAATGGGTACTTTCGTGCACATCAGCTTTTCATTTCCATGACCCATGGGTTTGTAACTCCCGTGGAGCATTCTATGGGTTGAATCCAACTTGATAATCCATGGAGCCTCTTAGCCCACTATACAAGTTATGGATGATTTACATCATCAACCCATATATGTAATTAGTTATCTTTTGATAACTTATTTAATTCTAAATTATTTCTTGATCAAACTAATTAAATAATACTATTAATATATTAAAACTTATAATATATTAATAAACCACAAGTGTTATTTCTCTCATTTAGTCTATCCAATTGCATGGTGCCATGCAACCCAAATGGACCATGCCGGGTCGGGTCAAGTATATACTAGAAATAGTTATAGACTTAGACACCTTATCCAACAGGAAGTCACAATCCCTAGGGTTTTGTTGGGAATGTGTCCCCATGATGTTATATGTATTTTATATGCTATCTCCTTGGTTTATTTTATGTATGGCAATTACGAGACTATTTAAGGCACGATCCAGATCAGGATCAAGAGCAGGTGGCCAGGATAGGCCAACATTGAATGAGGATCGGGTCAGGGAGATCATTCAGGAGAAGGTTGTTTCCCTCTTCTAGGGACCGTTGCTGGAGATGTTTAGGTCTATAAGACTGTTATAATAATGTACTTTGATGATCTATACGCTGCACTTTCTGAGATGGTTGCTATTGCAACCCTCATAGTCGTTGTTGCTGTCGGGACTGGTGCTAGGGAGCCTTCTATACTGGGACTTCGACAATATAAAACCCATGGTATTTGAAAGATTCCAAGAACTGATCATAGCCATAAGGTGGTTGTCTGACATCGAGGGATGTTTGTTCACTAACTCTTTCGCAGGTGACCAGAATGTCAAGTGCGCTCTAAACCTTCTTCGGTCTCGAGCAAAGGATTGGTGGAGACTTGTTACTAGCTCATATTCTCCTGAGTAGAGGGCTGTCGTGACTTGGGAGCAGTTTTCTAAGATGTTTAATTCTAGATATGTTCCACTGGTGGACCGAGATAGGTTAAATCAAGAGTAGTTGGATTTGAGGCAGCGGTACAAGTCGGTGACGGAGATCACCAAGATGTATACAAAGAGAGCCATGTTTTACACTGATTTTGGTGCTTCTGAGCATGCTCAGATGACCTGGTACTTAAGTTTTTAAGCATGCTCAAGATGAACATCTGCCAGTTCGTGTCTACACAACGTTATGGTTCTCTTCTTGATTTGCATGAGGCCACGAGGTGACGTGAGATTGATATGAAGTTCTATACAAAGGAGCAGAGGTAGAACCCTATGTAGTTGCAGCCTACTGCGAAGCAATTTAAGGCTGCTGATGGGAGATTGGGGAGTCAAAAGAGCCGCACTTGTGGGAAGTACAATAAGGTTCACGAGGGTTCTTGTGTGTTTACTTTAGGATTCCACAAATATGGCAAGGAGGGGCATTATGTGAGGGATTGTTGCCATCCCACCCTAATTTTGAGTACCATGATTTGCTAACACTGTGATCAAGTTGGCTATATGAAGGTCAATTATCCATTGCTCGCCACCAAGCCGGTGTAGGCCCCAATGCTAGCCACTCTAAGGATTACCGATGGGCGCTAGGGTAGGGTGGAGCCCCCGAGGGCTGGGGCCGTGCTTTCCTCCTTTTTTCAACACTTACATTCCTTATTATATTAGTTAATAATCCTAGTGATTGTATCGATATGGTTATTCTGAAAGGAAATAAGATATTCAAATAAATTAAATGATTTTTCGTCGAATGACTATTCATCTATTGTATTTTCATGCAAATGTGGAGCAAGAAAACTCTATGAAAAGATGGCGGTTCAATCGATGATATTTAAGAAGGAGTTCGAACACAGATGTAGGCTAAGTAAATCAATGGGCAGGCTTGGTCCTATTGAAAATGCCACCTTACTGCCAGGGAGGCCAGGGCAGCGCTAGACGTCATGACTGGTATGTTTCTATTTACTATTCTATCAATTACTTTATGGTGTGCTCATATCTATGTTTCCAATAGGTACATTCTTAGTGAATTAATTGCCCGATCTTGTGTTGTTTGACTCAAGCACGAGTCAGTCCTTTTTTTCTTGATCTTTTAGTGGAGACTCTATATGCCCCTTCACGAGCAGGAGTGTCCATTGCAAGTTTCTATCTCTAACGAACATGGGGTCTCTACATCCAGTGTATATCAGGGTTGTGTATTGGAGATCTTTGGGGTGCCCTACCCAATTTATCTGATTCCTATCCCCATGGGGGATCTATGCATGATAGTTGGGATAAATTGGCTGAGTAGGTTTGGAGCTATGATCGATTGCGAGGTTCAGAGAGTAGTAGTTCAAACCCCAAGTGCGGGAGAACTGGGAATTTATGGATAGGGTACCTGGGTTGGTTCAGGCTTTTGTACGAAATCCATGGCCTGATAGTATATTGAGCATGGGTGTGCAGGTTATCTGGCTTATGTGGTTGATACTCGGGTCGCTTCAGGGTTTTCTCAGGGAGTTTGTCAATGTTTTCCTGGAGGAGTTACCCGGTGCGCCTCCCGAGTGGCAGGTTGAGCAGACAAACCATTGAACAAAATGGACCATATTCAAGATCATATTAGATATACGCATAAATAAAGGAAACAATAAAAGATAAGGCTAGAACACATACCAGTCACAACATTCGGCGTTGCATGGGCCTCATTAATAGTCAACTAGAAATCCCCACTCTTCACCATAAGGGGACTCCGCATTGGCCTGGCGGCCGCCGGTAATCCTCAATATGGCTGGCACAAGCACCACCATTGCTTCTCTGGTCAATATCGGACAATCAGACTTTTTTATTTCCTATCCTATGTAAATGGAAACAAATCAGACCCTTCTTGGGGCAATCCCTGCACATATGGCCCGAATGGCCACAACTGTAACATACTGAGCCTGTTGTCTGACAACACCCACCGTTCGGCTTGCCATACTTGGGTGATAGACTTAGCCCTGCTGGCCTCTGGTGTGGGTATCGAAGGTCTTGGGCTTCTTAGCCTGACCCACAACTATTTGAACCTGCTCCGGCATCCTCTTCACCCGAATATCCAACTCAATCTCCCATTTGTGAGCCTTCTCGATCATATCATTCATGGTCTTACACCCCAAGAAGCTCACTAACTCCCTAATGTCATCCCTCAGCATAGCATGATATCTCGTCTTCTTTATCTCTTCGTCCGCAACATACTGCGGAGCCAACAATGCTTTCTCTGTGAATTTGGCGGTAATCTACGCCATAGTCTTCGTGGTCTGGCGAAGGTCCTGAAACTCCCTCGCTAGCTATTCCACCTCGATGGCTGGTGCAAAATCCTTCTGAAATATTTGGACAATGTCCTCCCATGTCATCTCAACCACTCATGTTGTCCCCATGGCTTCGGTAACCTCCTCCCACTAGTCACACGCCCTGTCCCTCAGTAAGCAGAATGTGAATCCTACCTTTTCCCCCTCGGGGCGAAAGCTCGTTTGTTGAGCATTCTCCACACCAGGGATCCATCGTCGGCTAGCTATGGGTTCCTTAACCCCAAAGAACTCAGGCGCTCCATGTGCCTTGAACTCCAAGAAAGAGGGATCTTGAGCCCCATAATGACCCGTAACAATCTCGGCTCGACATGAACTGAGCCGCTCCTCCATGATATCCATAGTCCCCTCGTTGACGGTACCAAAAATCATTGGGGTAGCGTCAAGGATGTTGTGAGTAACCTCAGCTTCGATAAGCTCACAAAGCCTCTTATCGATCGGTCCAGCGCCTGAACTTGAACCCGAACCAGATCCCGAGCGTGAACATGAACCTCTGCAAGTGGTCATCACCATCCTCAAACTGAAGATACATCATAAAATCAAACAATCAAAGAGATTCAATGGGACTCCTCAACACCAGCCTCCTTAGAGATTCCAGACTAGCCCTTGTCTAAAGTACATGTCCTTTGTTTTCTAGTAGTACAGGCCGAATATTATCTTCTACATGTACCATCCCCAAGGCCAATATGACTCCTCCAAGTTACCCCAGTACAACCATAACAACCTATGCTACACAGCATACACATTATAGAATCTTATAGAAAACCCTCAACTTCAAAACTAGCGGTACCAATAACCTCAATCAACATCGTTGGTTTCCCTTTGCATGCAAGTTGTACACAAAATAGGATCACATAGACTGTCGAATGAGGATTTCACCCTAAATCCACAACCAATCAATCAACAGGAAATGAGGCCAAACTGATCATTCTAGGGCTATACAGTCCAAAGAATATACAAATTTGAAAGCATATAGATAGCAAATAACGTTGTCGGTATTAATCCCAATTAACACATAGCATCAATTTTATTGGGCTAATAGGAATCACACAACTCAGGAAATTCTATCATATGTTTCCTGAAGATATCTTTAACCCTAGTCTAGCATGCAATTCACATAACAAGCATACTAATCATAACACATAAGTATGGTAACTTTTGGAAACACTTACTTGAGCTCAGCTAATTGCACTCATTACACTCCATTATTTCTTTGAGGAATATGTTTCAAAAAAATTCAGTTCTTTTTATTTTGAAAATATTATCATTTCCTTAGTTTGAGTTCTGACACACTCGGAAATGTGCCCGAATCCCTCAAAGAAAGGCTCTGATACCAACTTGTGACAGCCCAAAAACCAGAATCAAAATTTTCATTTTAAATAAACCCAAAATTGACAATCGTCACATTGTTCCAAACCTATTCATTAATAATCATGTCAAATTATCATATGACAATGTCAAATTGCGGAAAACTAGTGAGGAGTCAATGTTGTGCCATCAAGCCAGACGCTTCCCCTCAGTATCGGAAGTACCTAAAACCACAAATATAAACCGTAAGCAAAATCTTAGTGAGTTTCCCAGTCATATCACATACTAAAATGTAAACATGTAAGTTAAATAGGCTACCCCCATGGTCTTTACACATAATACCCAGGGCCAGATCCCGGTCTTACGTATGAGTGCCATGGGCTACCGCCATGGTCTTTCCTTGCGAAGCAAAGGGAAAACTCCTGGTCTTACACTCAAGTGCCATGGGATACCATCATGGTCTTCTATACCATTATCACAAAAGTCAACAACATTGTACACAATAAGAAATGGGTTGGCATTGGTGCCTTCGACCCATCAACATGGTGAGAAGACTCACCTTAATTGTTGAAATCCTAAACAAACACTCGGGCTGCTAGGTTGGATAAATTCCCATGCTTACTATATAACCAGGTCCCAAAACAATTTTATCAAAAACTAGAATAAGACTAATGTCCAAATCGAGATGGGCCAAACTAGACCTAAAGCCCAATAATAACCAATGATTAACTAAGGCCCACAGTGAGCCCAATAGTTGGAGTGGCCCATTGGAAAAACGTCCAAGGCCGAAACCCATCAAACAACCACATCTATTTGGCCTAACTTGCAAATCCAACTGATACGGGTTGTACGCTTTCACAAATACTTGTTTCTCTTTAACAATGGTCGAATATATATATATATATATATATATATATATATATATATAAGGAGGAACATAAAGATTATATTGCAAAATGAAGCATTAATGAATACTTGATTCTCTTTAACAATGAAGAGTACATGGTTTGTCAATTTGTTAATGTGTTAGCTATTTGCTGAAACTTGGGTCTTTTGTTAGAAACTTGTCTTTGAGAAGGAGGGTTTTATTTTGCCAGCCTCTTCTACTGTCCTACATCGATGACATCATAAAACATATATCAATTTCATCTTCTATAAAATGGTTTCTAATTTTCTTTCAACTCTAAACTTGGAGGAGTCCCACATCCGGTATTTTTTAAAACACCAGCCAACTTACCAAAATTTTAAATTTAGAATGGACCAACGAAGTAGTTTGTTTGTTATTAAATGGGTTGAGTTAGAGTTGAAAAGTTAAGAATTGGCAGAAACTGGCTTTCAAGAGGTTAATCGGGGTGGTTTAACCCAATTTGCTTCTGAACCACCCAGTTTTGACTAGGTTGTGTACAAATGGTTTATGTGCCTGAAAAAATTAGTGGACATGCCAGTTTCCAGTTCAATCAATTTAACCGGCCTGTCTAGTCTGGTATTCAAAACCATGGTTCCAACTAGTTGGGTTGTTTAGCTACTTAATAGCTGATGTTGATGTTTGTTGTTTGTATAAATGATGCATAGGGTGTGTCAAGTATAGGTATAACCGTTGTTATATATATATATATATATATATATATATATATATATATATATATATACATATATATGTTTGTTAGAACTGTTGTAGTTTAAGAGATAGGTTAACAATATCAGTTTATTAGTGATTAGAACACTGATATCGATGGTTTGAAATTCAAGGGAAGTGGTATTCGTTTAAGAAAGCAACAAGTTTACTTAAAGTTTTTTGAATTCACCAATATTAATATGACACTGATAGACAAGAAGTTATCCATTTTTACAAGTAAGTTGTCTTTGTTTTGTTTGATTTGGTATATTTTTTGAAGCTTCTTTTCTTTTTTGTGACAACTTTAGGGGAACCGTATCTCAACAACCATACAAAAGACTTTAGTTTTCAAGTTTGAAGGATTATTGAAGGAGGAGAGTTTGTATCATTTTGCTAATTTCTTTGTTACTGATAATCTTGCCTGTTTGAAATGACATGCTTTTGATTTAAATTAAATTTCACAAAAACATGTATGTTAACGCCATGGAATTTGGCTCTCTCTTGGTGTCAGCTTTATTTATTTTTCCATATTTACAGACATTATTCGAGGTCATGCTAGGAGGAGTACAGAACTAGTAAGCTAGATTTTTTATCAAAAATGAATTTGGTCTCATGCTTGTGTTGTTTGTCTTCAAATTTATGAATTACTTAGTGTGTCATTTTATAGATGTCATTGGTGTATAGATGGGGTATACCGACTTGATGATTAGCATGAAGGATGGTCAGTCTACTAAGAGTGTGTTATTTGAATTTCAAGATCTTGAGTGAGGCATTATATTTTTAAAATTTTATTGCATAGAACTTTACAAGTGTTTGAATACTAATTGTTTTTTGTTGTCTATTTTGGATAGTATTTGTTGTACTTTGTGGATTGAACATGCATAGGATTTTGCATATGGGATTGTTAATGTTGCTTTTGGTGAACATGTAGTAATCATCACTCATGTTGGTAGGATTCAACAATGGCAATTCAAGTACTCATTATGTAGCAACCATTAGCTTAGTTTAAATAATGAAGCCTGAAGCCTGATTTTGTTTTTATAACTTTCTCATGGTATTACAGGTCGTCAAGTGGTTAGTAACTACTTTTTTTGGATAAGGGTAATTGTAAATTTAACAGTTGACAATGTTGTAGTGTTAGGATGCAAAGTTGTTCAATGAGGAGGACAAAGAAAAGACTTGGAATACCTTTTTAGACATGTGAGTTTTTACCTTATGATTTGCAAGAGAGAGATAGAGATAGAGAGACTTGTACATAAACCCTAGTGATTGTCATATTGATTATAGAGTGTGGTCAAGAGATGTAACCTTTAAGAGTTTTGAGTCGAGATAATTATTTAGACTAGATCTAGTTCGTTTTTGTAATTCCTCATAATGATTGATAATGTATTTTAACATCTAAATCATCGTGTCGATTGTGATTTCATCATTCTACATGTCAAATCAAGCTTTCATGTCCTAACAAGTGGTATGAGAGAAAAACCATGAAGATTCAAGAAATTATTTCATGGAACGGTTCACAATTTGACAATTTGTATACAATTCGAACGATTTTTGGTATATCTCAATTTTTTTGGAATCATGTTCTTGTCTTCATTTTATTGTTCATCTATGTTCTTTGTTGGATCGGGTCTGAAAAATCAATACACAAATCCTGGTTAATGTTGATTCAATACAATTTCATTTGATCTACCTAAAACTTCATCTAATATAGTTCGTACTCCAATTCTTTAGGAATTTACTGTTCATTAAATCCCAACTATTTGGGTTGATATCTTCATGTTCCCTTATTGTTCAATGAAAGTCTCAATGCAAGTTTTTTTCGTCATATCTCATTTTCAACGTTCCTAATCCACCTTATGGCTAATGGGTATGGTCACTACATCTTCACTAAAAAAGTGATGCTACATAAGCTCCACATCATCTTCACTACATGTTTACTACAACACTGCAACCCCTTGGAAATGGTTACCATTCCACATTCTTTATCTTTTTTTTTTTTTTTTTTTTTTGGGATTAGGTTAAACAAAAAAACATTATTATTAAACATAAAAATATTTTACTAATAAAAAAAGTACAATAAATTAAATAAAAACATAATTTGAAACTTAAATAAAACTTTTACTAATAAAAAAATTACATGAAACATTAAAACTTAAAATTTTAAATCTACACTAGAAATAGAAAATAGTAAAAATTAAAGCTTACATTACTAATAAAAAAAACATTGAAATTAAACTAGCAGATAGAAAATACTACTATTTGTCATCGTAATCGTCATTGTTCTCATCATCGTCCTCGTTATCATCGTCGCCGTCGTCATTATCCTCGTTCTCATCGTCCACGTCTTCATCATCCTCCTTGGCATCGTCATTATGTTGTTCAAATTGCCTTTTCCAAATCCGCTTGGTCAAATCGTGACATAGATTTTGATGTGTTTCACTGTTTTGTATTGTAGAAACCCTTGTGAAGTATGTTGGGCTGATGACTTGTATTAGTGCAGGTGGATTAGGTATATCGTTTGGATTACACATACAAATAGTCCTACCCTATTCTTCTACTAATATGAAAACGCTCTTCCAATTTTGATAGGCCGTATAAACTATCTTGGGAAAAGTGATCACGTACCAAAACTTTGTTTAACATGATACGATCCCAGTTGATCGAAGTTGTATGCCTCCATTCAACATTTGAACTTTCGACTCTCTGATGCAACATTTCGCTTGCCATTGACAACAACATGTGCACAAACAAATCATCATCGTCGTCATCATCATCATCATCATCATTGTATGAAGAAGAAGAAATCAATGATAAAAAAATTATTCATGTTGGAAGAGTATGTTCGTAGTGGGGGAAAATATGTATAAGTTTTGGTATTTATATGTAAAGGTGTCACACCCCCGGCCAAGGCGGCGGAACATGTCGGGTCATGCGACTAAGTTCATGGATTAGAGGTAAATTGAATATATAGCTCAAGTAAAACCATAAACAATATAGAATTTGTGTTCCATCTTGATATTTAAGTACAAGGTTTTAACAAATAATAGCAATACATGAATTGCCATAATAGATAGGCATATAATACAACATCAAGTAAACTAGGTCACCTGTAATCCAATCTGTCTTGAATGTCTGTTTAGTGATTTCTTAAGAATACATGTCGTTTTGAGGGTCAACACAAGGTTGGTTAGAGTTATAGGTTTTCTGCTAACCATAGTAATACTTTTAATAAGTCCAAAAAGTAGTATTTGTGTATGTATAACAATAGTTAAAACTATGTTTGCAAAGAGTCTATGAAGGACAAAATGTATCTTTGTATAAATAAATCCATATTGAAAACCGTATTTGTAAAGGATCTTTGAAAGGTAAAATGTATCTTTCTATAGGTAAATCCATACTTTAAATAGTTTTGAAAGCAACCAAACCCATGGTTTGTAGTGATATATATATATATATATATATATATATATATATATATATATATATATATATATATATATATATATAATAGTTATTGTTTATAGTGAGTTATATAACGGGGCTATGTGATTGAATGTACCTCCCTACAACGCTTCATTGGACATTGTAGTAACAATTGTAGACACTTATCACCCGCTTCGATTCATCGGTCGAGGTTGTAGCTAGCAATTGTAGGTAGGGATGTCAACCCCGTATAGATCAATACATATGTATCTCGCTTCAAAGATTAACGGTTATAGTAGTGTGGGTATACTAAGTGTTTAGACTCAGCTAATGAACATTTTCTCACCAAACATCCCTTAACAAAAAAGTATGTGAATAGCTCCCAACCCTAACTTAGTTGTTAAATCACAAGGCATAATGAATTTCATTGTATAAAGTTAATAAAAGTCGAGTATGTTTGGTATGTATGTAAAAGTATAATGTACTCGCTTTTATAAAGATGTATGTTTCAAAGAAATGAACATATGTACATGTAAAAACTTTATGTATTTAAACATATAAATCTACATGAATAGTAATAGCTTGAATCCTTGAAATACTATAAAGTTTTATAACGTGTTTGTTATAATATACAATGTCACATAAAAATAATACATTTTTGTATCATGTAGCATTTGTTGTGTGGAATAGTTATTTTACAACAAAATAACCATAATACATATACGATAAGTTTATACTACATTATTTGTAACAATATGGTAAAATGTTATATAACATTTTTATAAACTAGATATATTGTATTTTCGCATAAAGGATTATATATTTGTATAAAAAATATATAAGAACATGTATCTCCCCCCTCCCCCCCTGAAATGACCCAAAAATTTCGTTTTTCAATATAATCAAAACCATAATATGAGTATCATAACATAAAAACATACGCGATGCATCCCAAATCATAATAAAATACTGTGCGGAAAACTGTATCATACTATATCAAATCCAAAACAACTAAGACCATCCCCAGGACAAAAGCTAAGTTGTGGTGTGTGCGATGCTATCACCCCGAGCTCTTCCCTTTGCTTGCGGAAGTACCTGAAACCAAAACTGAAACTGTAAGCACGAAGCTTAGTGAGCTCCCCTAAACTACCACATACCATACAGTAACATATAAACACATATTGGGCCTAGCCCACTGCATCGGGCCGAAGCCCGGAAACTGCATCGGACCGGAGTCCGGAACTGACTGGGACCTTGTCCCCTGCATCGGACCGAAGTCCGGAACTAACTGCATCGGACCAAAGTCCGGAACTAACTGCATCAGACCGAAGTCCGGAACTAACTGCATCGAACCAAAGTCCGGAACTAACTGCATCGGACCGAAGTCCGGAACTAACTGCATCGGACCAAAGTCCAGAACTAACTGCATCGGACCGAAGTCCGGAGCCGACTGACTGAACATGGCATAGCATAACACATCATCTAGCATGAACACATATACTGCATACTACATCGGGCCATAGCCCGGAACACATAACACTTAACACATAAAACATAACACATAAATCCTGTCCGAGCCACGAAGGCATCAAACATGCTAGCTACTGCATCGGACCTAAGTCCGGAAACTACTGCTAACTGAACGGGCCGGCATTGTGGCCTTAGACCCATTCCTACTGGAAGGAAACTCACCTCGTAAACTGGCTGCTGAGTGTGTGGCTCTGGAAGCTAACGGCTGCTGCTCCTGAATCTCCTCGGCTACAAGTCCATAAACACACTCAATTAATTACTAAACACTGCACTTGGGGTAAAATGACTCTTTTACCCTTGGTCAAAGTCAACTCTCTTTGGGCTGACTCGCCGAATTGGGCCGCCCAACTCGCCGAGTCCTACTCTCACTTTTCAGTTCTACTCGCTGCTACTCGTCGAGTGTGGCATCGACTCGACGAGTACCCTCTTGATCCAAAAACTCAGACAATCTTCATCCGACTCGCCGAGCCGTATGAACAAACTCGACGAGTTGTTCTTGATCTTAAGAAGATTGCCTTGGACTCGCCGAGTTGTATGAACAACTCGCCGAGTCTCTCCATTACCGAGTCTACCCTCAACTCGCTAAGTTCACTCTCTAACTCACTGGATCCACTCGATACTGATAAAAATGAAGGAATCGGGAACTCGCGATTCAACTCGCCGAGTCGTTCTTCCCGACTCGCCGAGTTGCCGCCATGCAACTGATTTTTACTCGATTTTGTTTGAATCCAACACATACAATTGATAGATCTAAGTCCAATAAGCTGATTTACCACGTAAAGTTTCCAACTTTACGTGTACAACCTCATGAATAAGGGAAATAAGGCTAAAAGATGCATAAAATGGGTAGATCTAGGGTTAATATGCAAAGTGACTCCAAAAAGGCAGTAGATATGGGCTCTACAACACCCAATCATTCAGATCTAAAGATATATGTAACAGCCCGAAATCTCAAGTATTGTAAAATTACATTTTGGGGTGTTTTAAAGGGGGGGACTCGGCGAGTTGGAGCCAGACTCGCCGAGTAGGATCGCAGACTTGGTCGTAGGTTCGCGACTGGACTCGACGAGTCCAGATATGGACTCGGCGAGTCGACGCTGTTCAGCAGAAACCCTAGCTGTTTAGTTTTGGATCGTATATAACGCCTCTTAGGCCGTCATGGTCCGTCTTTTGGCCGATTGAGAAGAACCCTAATCGTTGTGGACGTCTAGAGCAGGAGAGAAAGCTAGTGGATCTTTGAGGAACTTGTTAGGCAAGAAGAAGAAGATTTTTGGCCAAAGGAATATCAAGGAGGATCGAGTCCTGAGGTTTGGGGACACAGAGGATGCGTTTTCAGGTAATACTCGGACCATTTCTGTTATGTTGATGTGTACCCGGATTCAGGGTTTATGAAACCCATTTGGCGATTAAATAGATTGTTATGTTGTTATCCGAGCGTTTATACCCCAGTAATAGGATGCTTAGAGGTCCAGAAAGTCCCATGATTGCGTATTTCGGGACCATGCGTATTTCAGGAGGCAGTTAATCGACTGCATGGCATGGACTCGCCGAGTCCAATGATCAGACTCGGCGAGTAGCTAGAAGATTTGCTGAGACTCGCCGAGTTGTTCTTCAGACTCGGCGAGTAGCTTGAAGGTTCACTGGAACTCGCCGAGTTGTTCTTCAGACTCGGCGAGTGGAGTCGGGGTCGCCCCGCGATTCTTCCACGAGGGTCTCGTCGAGTCAAGAGGGATACTCGACGAGTGGAAAGGGGAACAATAGGGAAAGTTGGAGAGGACGTCTAGACTCACCGAGTCGCCTTTGCACTCGACGAGTCCGGTCAAGTTGACCGTTGACCGTTGACCGTTGACCAGAGTTGACCTTCATGTCATTTCTTAGGGTCAGTTGTCTTGAATGATAAGTGTATTAATAAGAGATATATGATGTTATAGGGAGCTTGTAGCTCGGCGGATCAAGTGCTAGCGGTTTCAGGAGTTGCTAACTTCCAGTATCCACGAGGTGAGTCTTCTCACTATACTGTACCCGGAAGGGTTTGACTGTGTGACCGGAAGGTCGGACGTGATATGTGTTATGCGTGCTATGTATGATTTTATGGGCCGGAAGGCAATACGTTATGTGATTGGAAGGTTGGATGTGGATTATGGTATAAGTGCTATATGTGATAGGTCAAAGGTATTATGTGTTTGTGTATGTTTACGGGCCGGAAGGCGATATGCTATGGGCCGGAAGGCAATACGTTATGTGACCGAAGGGTCGGATGTGTTATGTGATATATATGTTATGTGTTATATATGTTATAAGTGTAAGGTTAATTGTTATACGTGCTGTGTCTGTTTATATGGGCCGGAAGGCAATATGTTATGGGACGGAAGCCAATGTGCTATGGGCCGGAAGGCAACACGTTATGGGCCGGAAGGCGATTATCTCATGGGCCGGAAGGCATTGTGCAGTGGACCGGAAGGTCAGGGCCTGGAAAGGCGTATGTGCGTAAGGTGTATATTGGGGAACTCACTAAGCTTTGTGCTTACAGTGTTTATGTTATGTTGTTTCAGGTTCTTCCAGTAACGCGGAATGGCAACGGTTCGATTGTACACACCGAAGGAAGAGTTGTATTTTGGAGGATCCTGGTTTTCTATTCAAATGAAAATGAAACTATGTTTTGTAATTCGAATATGAATAAGATTTTAAACAAGTGTTTTAATATTAAATTGATTATTTAAATGAAAATTTTGCATTAAAAATCACGGTGTTACAATATCTCGACTCATTAAGGCATTCATGCAAACATAAGGCTTGGAACAAGCATCAACTAGATCTTAGAAGAGCTCTAATGGAGGTTTAAAGCATATAACAAGAGGGGAAATCCGAAAATACCTCAAATAACTTAGATTTGCCCTTGGATCTTTGCACAACTCTTCTTCTCCTTGCTCCTTTCTTCTTCTCCTTCTTCAAGCCTTCACAAACCACAAAAAAATCACTTATAAGCTCTCAAGGTGGATTAGGGTTTTTCTCATAGTGTTCTCAGGGTGAGGGAGGCGAGAGTGGGGCTATAAGGTGACTTAAATAGTGGGCAACCCGGGGATTTAGGGTTTCACCCAGACGGATGGACTCGCCGAGTCAGGGATATGGACTCGCCGAGTCCCCGGCTCACGCGTGCTCGAAGTCGCGACCCTACTCGGCGAGTCAGGCTATGAACTCGCCTAGTCCCTCTTGCAAAACTTACAACAATTACCAATGAATTTACATACCGGGAACGGGTTGTTACAATTCTCCCCCACTTGTCTCAGACTTCGTCCTCGAAGTCTGCTACGGCTGGATCTGCAAATAACTCCGGGTAGTGCGCTCTCATTTCCTCTTCAGCCTCCCACGTCCATTCAGACCCCTTCCGGTGCTGCCACTGCACCTTCACTAGCTGAATTACCTTGTTCCTCAAGGTCTTGATCTTCCGCTCCAGAATCGCGACCGGCCTCTCAATATAATTCAGGCCGCTATCAACCTGAATGTCCTCTAGGGGAACGACTGCTGTCTCATCCACCAAACACTTCCTTAACTGCGACACATGGAAGGTGTTGTGTATCTGACTAAGCTCCTCAGGAAGATCTAACCGATAAGCAACCCGACCCACCCGGGCCAAAACCCTGAAAGGACCAATAAATCTGGGGCCCAGCTTGCCCCTCTTCCGGAACCTGATGACACCCTTCCAAGGTGAGACCTTTAGAAGGACCATATCTCCCACCTGGAACTCCAAGTCCGAATGCCTCCTGTCAGCGTAGCTCTTCTGCCGACTCTGCGCAGTCTGCAGCCTACTACAGACCTGCTGGATCAACTCAGTCGTCTTGAGCACCACTTCGGTGCTCTCGATGACTCGCTGACCGACCTCGCCCCAACAAATCGGGGTCCTGCACTTCCTGCCATCTAACATCTCAAAAGGAGGTCGATCAATGCTCGCATGATAACTGTTGTTATACGAGAACTCCGCTAACGGAAGATACGTATCCCAACTTCCCCCAAAATCTAGAACACACGCCCTCAGCATGTCCTCAAGAGTCTGAATCGTCCTCTCGCTCTGCCCGTCAGTCTGATGGTGGAAAGCGGTGCTGAAATGAAGACGAGTACCCATCTCGTCGTGGAACCGCTTCCAGAATCTGGATGTGAAACGGACATCTCGGTCTGACACCACCGATACCGGCACTCCATGACGTGCCACAATCTCTCACACATAGATATCGGCTAACTTTTCCGCCGATATACTCTCCTGAGTCGGAATAAAATGGGCACTCTTTGTCAACCGATCCACTACTACCCATATCGAGTCCACTCCACGTGCGGTCCTGGGGAGTTTGGTAACAAAATCCATGGTGATATCCTCCCATTTCCACACGGGAATGTCTAGCGGCTGCATCTTGCCGTGAGGTCTCTGGTGCTCCGCCTTGACCTTCCGGCAGGTCAAGCATCTCTCAACATACCAAGCGACGTCCCGCTTCATGCAGGGCCACCAATAATCAGGTCGCAGATCTCGATACATTTTCGTCTCCCCTGGGTGGATAGAAAATCGAGACTTATGAGCCTCGTCCATCAATACTTGCCGTACCCCACCCCAGTACGGTACCCACACCCTACCATGAAGCATCAACAAACCCCGACTGTCATAATCAAATGAAGCTACTCGGCCCACTATCCTCTCACACTTCTGCCTCTCCTCCTTGAGGCCCTCCATCTGAGCCTCCTTGATCCGCTCCAACAACGGAGTGATCACTGTCATCCTCATACACAGATCTCTGATAGGGGCCGCCGACACCTTGCGGCTTAGGGCGTCGGCCACCACGTTGGCCTTCCCTGGATGATAAAGGATCTCACAATCATAATCCTTCAGCACGTCCAACCACCTCCTCTGCCTCATGTTCAGACTCGGCTGATCCATAAGATATCGCAAACTCTTGTGATCCGTGTATATAGTACAACGGACCCCATACAGGTAATGTCTCCAAATCTTGAGGGCAAACACAACTGCCCCCAGCTCCAAATCGTGGGTAGGATAATTAGCCTCGTGAGGCTTCAACTGTCTCGAGGCATAAGCTACCACATGGCCTCGCTGCATCAATACTGCTCCCATGCCTGTGATCGAAGCATCACAATAGACTACGAAGTCCTCTACTCCCTCTGGCAAGGTAAGGATCGGAGCCTCGCACAATTTCTGTCTGAGAGTCTCGAATGCCGCCTGCTGCTCAGGCCCCCAACGAAATACCACCGACTTCTTGGTTAGTCGGGTGAGCGGCACTGCTATCTTGGAGAAGTCCTGAATAAATCTCCGATAATACCCTGCCAACCCTAGGAAGCTCCCAATCTCGGATGGAGACCTCGGGACCTCCCACTGCATCACGGCCTCAATCTTGGTCGGATCTACCAAAATACCCTTCTGGTTGACGAGATAACCAAGAAACTGCACCTCGCGAAACCAGAACTCACACTTGGAGAACTTTGCGAAAAGTCTCTCCCTCCTCAATGTCTCCAACACCTCCCGCAGGTGCTCCTCGTGCTGCCCCTGTGTCTTGGAATATACCAAGATGTCATCTATGAATACTATCACCGACCGATCCAGCATCAGCCTGCACACGCGGTTCATGAGATCCATGAACGCGGCTGGGGCATTGGTGAGCCCAAATGGCATCACCACGAACTCATAATGACCATACCGGGTCCTGAAAGTAGTCTTTTGTACATCCTCATCTCTAACCCTCATCTGATGTTAACCGGAGCGTAGATCGATCTTGGAGAACCAAGACGCTCCCTGAAGCTGATCAAACAAGTCATCTATCCTCGGAAGTGGGTAACGGTTCTTCACCGTTACCTTGTTCAACTCCCGATAATCAATGCACATACGATGCGACCCATCCTTCTTTCTCACAAACAGGATCGGCACTCCCCAAGGAGAACTGCTCGGCCGAATGAAACCCTTGTCTAACAGCTCCTGTAGCTGTGTAGACAACTCCTGCATCTCAGGGGGAGCTAGTCGATACGGTGCTTTGGCTATCGGAGCCGCACCAGGAACTAGGTCGATCCTGAACTCAACCTGCCTCTCTGGAGGTATCCCCGGCAATCCTCGAGAAACACATCCGGGTAGTCTTGAACAATAGGAACACCATCGATCGTCGTCTTGCCCTTCTCCCGGGAATCCAAGACGTAAGCTACAAAACCGGCGCAACCCTGCTGAACATAGCGCCTCGCCCTTGCGGCGGAAATAAAGGCCGGTCCTCGCTGGGGCCTCTCGCCCTGAATCACTATCTCTCCCCCACTGGGAGTGCGAACCCTCACTAGCTGGAGCTCACAATCAATCACCGCCCCATTGGGGCTTAGCCAATCCATGCCCACAATAACTTTCTTCCCTCGCAGGGGAATAGGAACCAGGTCCACTGAAAACTGCTCATCAAATATCTGAAGGGAACACCCTCTATGTACTCTGCCGACCCTCACGGTCCTATCATCTGCTATCTCAACCTCTAATGGATAATCCAGCTCCCCTGGAGCTCTGCTAAATCTCTTGCTAAGCGCAAGCGATACAAATGATCGGGTGGCCCCCGAATCGAACAATACCAAAGCAGGGAAGCCGTTCACCGAGAACGACCCTAAATAAAACATATCATCAAGTAATATTCAAACGATATACTAATAATTAAAAGATAAAGGAAATATACATACCCGTCACCACATCAGGAGTCGCTCGCACCTCCTCTGCTGTCATCTGAAATGCCCTGCTCTTCGCCACTGGCGCATCAGATCGGCCCTGTCGGCCATCCGTAATCCACAAGGTGGCAGGGGCAGGTGCAACCACCTTCCCTGCTGCAGCTAAACTGAGACATTGGGACTTTTTATGTCCCCTCTGATTGCACTGAAAGCAAATCAGATCTGATGCTGTAACCGTAGTAGCAGGGGCCGTACAATCCCTACTCAAATGCCCAGTCCGACCGCACTTGTAGTAGCCGGAACTCCCTGCCTTGCACGCCCCCTCGTGCAATCTCCCACACTTGCCACACCGACCGTGGCTCTGCTGACTCCTGGACCTGTGATCTGAAACCTTGGGCTTTTTGCCCACACTGCCTGAACCCGAAACCGCCTCCGGTTTCCTCTTCTTCTCCATCTCGAGATCAATCTCCCTCTCCCTGGCTCTAGCAATCATGTCGTCCAGCGTTTTACAACTGGACCGGCTCACAAACATGCGGATGTCACTCCGCAACATCTCATGGTAACGGGCCTTCTTCATCTCCTCATCGGCTGCATACTGAGGAACAAGAAGGGCCCTCTCCCTGAACTTGGTGGTGATCTCCGCCACTATCTCGGTAGTCTGGGTAAGGTCCTAGAACTCCCTAGCTAACTGCTGCACCTCAATGACCGGTGCAAACTCCGCCCTGAACCTGGTAGAGAAATCAGCCTAGGTCATGGCATCCAATGCCGCATCATCCCCGATGGCATGTCCGACCTCCTCCCACCAATCCCGTGCCCTGTCCTTCAGAAGACAGGACGCCAATCTGACCTTGTCCCCCTCGGGACACCTGCTAGTGCGGAAAGCGTTGGCCACATCTGCCAACCATCTGGTACTCGCTATGGGGTCCCGCGCCCCATGATAGTCTGGAGCTCCGCATGCCCTGAACTCCCTGAACGTAAGTGTGCGCGACCCCATCACGGTCGCCATCTCAGCACGGAAAGTACTCAATCTGTCATCCATCAGCTCTAAAATACCCTCCTTGATCGAACCAAAGATCACAGGAGTCTGCTCCAGTATGATGCGGGTAACCTCAGAAGAAAGGAACTCTCTAGTCTGCTCATCCATCTGCCCGACCTCCGGGCCTGATCCCGATCCTGATCCCCCTCCGGCATCTGAGCTGCCGACTGCTGGTCTCGGACGCAAAACTACCATTCTGAAACATATCATAACAACATCAGAACACTGAAATATCTCAAGGGATCATGATACTACTACTAGCTTCCGGGTCTTTTCTTGGCCTTCCTTGATTCAGGTACGGATCCTCTGCTTTCAGTAGTACGGGCCCATACTACCTTCCACATCTATCCGTACTTTCCTCAAGAACTGCCTTGACTCCACCAAGTCACTTCTACTACTGCTATTCTCTGCTACTCTCATCCTAGGCTTGCCCTAGGGAAACCTCAAGCTCAACACGACTGGTCCTCAGCTGCTGCAGGTCTCCTCATAATGCCAGTTAGCCACCACCTAAACATCATCACATGTGATGAGGATCAAATAATCCTTCAAGTAAAAGATCCGTCCCTAGAACGGTTGGACTCAAACAAGAGCTGCGCAATAGGGCCAGTTCCAGCACTCTGGGATTATTCAAACCTGATTACATGTGGTGTGACGTGTTCACCTAATGGCTAACTCCCATTACTCAGAACCCCACCAAGCACGAAGCAAGCAGCATTCGGATAAAGGAAACAGACTCAGGCAAAACTATTCTCATAACAAGAAACTGCACTAGCATAGGATACTAAGCTCATACTATCAGGCATAACCTAAATAGGCTATCCTACTGTTGTTTACTCAATTCTAGCATGCAATACTCATAAAGCTGTAACACATAAGCAGGCACATAAGGCATTCTCCTAGATCCTTAGTCCTATATTAGCATGCTGTTCTACTGAAACTGTAACTGAACAAATAACTTGTATGGGTAATTTGGGAGTACTTACTTGAGCTCGGCTGACCGCATGCACACACCTCTATCTTGTTAAAAACAATTCTTTTTTTTTCCTAAGTGCTTTCAAAATTCTTTTGTAAAGCATTTTTATTTTACTAAAATCTTTTATTTCCCTTAGTTTGAGTTCAGATACACCTGGAAGTGTATCCGAATCCCTCAAACCAGGGCTCTGATACCAACTTGAAACGACCCAAAAATTTCGTTTTTCAATATAATCAAAACCATAATATGAGTATCATAACATAAAAACATACGCGATGCATCCCAAATCATAATAAAATACTGTGCGGAAAACTGTATCATACTATATCAAATCCAAAACAACTAAGACCATCCCCAGGACAAAAGCTAAGCTGTGGTGTGTGCGATGCTATCACCCCGAGCTCTTCCCTTTGCTTGCAGAAGTACCTGAAACCAAAACTGAAACTGTAAGCACGAAGCTTAGTGAGCTCCCCCAAACTACCACATACCATACAATAACATATAAACACATATTGGGCCTAGCCCACTGCATCGGGCCGAAGCCCGGAAACTGCATCAGACCGGAGTCCGGAACTGACTGGGACCTTGTCCCCTGCATCGGACCGAAATCCGGAACTAACTGCATCAGACCGAAGTCCGGAACTAACTGCATCGGACCAAAGTCCGGAACTAACTGCATCGGACCAAAGTCTGGAACTAACTGCATCGGACCGAAGTCCGGAGCCGACTGACTGAACATGGCATAGCATAACACATCATCTAGCATGAACACATATACTGCATACTACATCGGGCCGTAGCCCGGAACACATAACACTTAACACATAAAACATAGCACACAAATCCTGTCCGAGCCACGAAGGCATCAAACATAGCACACAAATCCTGCATCGGACCTAAGTCCGGAAACTACTGCTAACTGAACGGGCCAGCATTGTGGCCTTAGACCCGTTCCTACTGGAAGGAAACTCACCTCGTAAACTGGCTGCTGAGTGTGTGGCTCTGGAAGCTAACGGCTGCTGCTCCTAAATCTCCTCGGCTACAAGTCCATAAACACATTCAATCAATTACTAAACACTGCACTTGGGGTAAAATGACTCTTTTACCCTTGGTCAAAGTCAACTCTCTTTGGGCTGACTCGCCGAGTTGGGCCGCCCAACTCGCCGAGTCCTACTCTCACTTTTCAGTTCTACTCGCTGCTACTCGTCGAGTGTGGCATCGACTCGACGAGTACCCTCTTGATCCAAAAACTCAGACAATCTTCATCCGACTCGCCGAGCCGTATGAACAAACTCGACGAGTTGTTCTTGATCTTAAGAAGATTGCCTTGGACTCGCCGAGTTGTATGAACAACTCGCCGAGTCTCTCCATTACCGAGTCTACCCTCAACTCGCTAAGTTCACTCTCTAACTCACTGGATCCACTCGACACTGATAAAAATGAAGGAATCGGGAACTCGCGACTCAACTCGCCGAGTCGTTCTTCCCGACTCGCCGAGTTGCCGCCATGCAACTGATTTTTACTCGATTTTGTTTGAATCCAACACATACAATTGATAGATCTAAGTCCAATAAGCTGATTTACCACGTAAAGTTTCCAACTTTATGTGTACAACCTCATGAATAAGGGAAATAAGGCTAAAAGATGCATAAAATGGGTAGATCTAGGGTTAATATGCAAAGTGACTCCAAAAAGGCAGTAGATATGGGCTCTACAACACCCAATCATTCAGATCTAAAGATATCTCGACTCATTAAGGCATTCATGCAAACATAAGGCTTGGAACAAGCATCAACTAGATCTTAGAAGAGCTCTAATGGAGGTTTAAAGCATATAACAAGAGGGGAAATCCGAAAATACCTCAAATAACTCAGATTTGCCCTTGGATCTTTGCACAACTCTTCTTCTCCTTGCTCCTTTCTTCTTCTCCTTCTTCAAGCCTTCACAAACCACACAAAAATCACTTATAAGCTCTCAAGGTGGATTAGGGTTTTTCTCATAGTGTTCTCAGGGTGAGGGAGGCGAGAGTGGGGCTATTAGGTGACTTAAATAGTGGGCAACCCGGAGATTTAGGGTTTCACCCAGACGGATGGACTCGCCGAGTCAGGGATATGGACTCGCCGAGTCCCCGGCTCACGCGTGCTCGAAGTCGCGACCCTACTCGGCGAGTCAGGCTATAAACTCGCCGAGTCCCTCTTGCAAAACTTACAACAATTACCAATGAATTTACATACCGGGAACGAGTCGTTACAATTCTCCCCCACTTGTCTTAGACTTCGTCCTCGAAACGGACGATTTTTGGCTCGGGAAAAAGTTGTAGAGAGAGGCTTTAGAGAGTGAGTAAAAAGGTGGAAATGGAGTTTACTCTCCCTTATATAGGGGTTGGAGTTGGGGCTCAGTGGGAATCTACTTGATACTGCCGTTAAATGGGGCTTTTGATCGCACCCGATCTAGTGGTCTTAATCAAATTAACTTTTCCCAAATTAATATGGAAATGTAAGTTGCATGCTTTTACTTTATTTTATTACGACGAATAACGACATAGAATATAAATAAATAAAACATTTATTTATTTTACGACCTCAAATTAACGGAACTTTTATAACGTGGAATATTCCGTTAACGGAAACGGGGTAATGGAACGGAATAACTTTAGGTTGTCACAGGTTATAGTAGTGTAGGTATGAAAAGTAATTAGACTCAGCTAGTTCACTAAAAATCCCTTAACTAAAAAGTATGTGAACTGCTTTCAACCCTAAGTTAACTGTAGTTAAGTCACTAGACATAATGAATTTCATTGTATAAAGTTTATAAAAGCTAAGTATACTTGGTATGTATGTAAAAGTGTAATGTATTCGCTTTTATAAAGATGTATGTTTCAATGTAAAGAACATGTGTAATGTATAAAATTTATGTATTTAAACATGTAAATATACATGAATAGTAATAGCTTGAATATTTAAAATACTACAAAGTTTTATAACGTGTTTGTTATAATGTGCAATGTCACATAAAAATCATTTATTTTTGTATCATGTAGCATTTCGGAGTTCGCTTATTTTTTAGCAACTTGACGTGAGAAACCACAAAGTCATGTTTCTTGAACTTTGAAATATTTTTGGGACCGTTTCGTAACGAATGCAAACTATTGGGGACTATTTGGTAACCTAATTAACAAAAAATAGGATTACTTTGGTTAAAATAAATAAAGGAAGAAACGTAACTTTTTGGTTTCTCACGTCACGCTTCTAAAAAAACAAACGAACTCCGAACAGCTTGAAGAAACGGGCTGTTTTGAATATGTGGAGTCAAGGTTTGGGGGTTGGGACTTATATTAAAAAAGGTTTAAGGCTTTTTGTATAAGGAAATCTCATGGATGGGCCGTTTTTTTATTAATGGCCCAAACTTAAACGAATGTAGGGCTTTTTGTGCCTGTTTCTTTTGTTGATCGGGCAAATCAAAGGAACGAATAGGCAGCCAAGTGATGGCGATTGAAAGGAACACGAGCGCAGATGAACGAAAATGAGGAGAGGAAATCACGAAGGCTTTGCAGGTTTCTACTCCGGTCGTTTGGTCAATCGATTGCGAGAAGGAAAGATCGTCTCCGGGGTTCGACGATCCGAAGCAACGAAGATGGGAAGAAGCAGCGAAGCTTTCTTCCTGCTCCGATGGCGATACACGAAGGGGTAAAGGGAATCGGTCCGCCTGGAGCGACGCGAGAAGCAGCAGCGACGAAGTCGAGACCTTCGGAGATCTTTGATCGATAGGAACAGAGGAGAAGGAGAGTGAGGGCAAAGGAGGTCCGATGCGAGTACTGTCCGTCAGCAGCGCGTCGGAGGTGGTGTGTTGGGCAGCGGAGTTCAACGGGAAGAAGAAGTGAAGCTTACGAGGGGTGTTGGTCTGATCGGTAACAGGTGATCTTCTTGCTTCTTTTTTTTTGTTTGTTTGTTTTTGACAGAAATCAATAGGGGGAAAGGGTGTTTGGGTTTATTGTTTGACAGGGGAAGAGGCAACATCGAAAGAAGGTTGTTGCTCTCTTGGTATCGCCGGAAAAATCATAAGGAACCCACCTCCAATGGTTTCTTTAACAGAAAAGTGAAGAAGGAATCAGTGGGTTTTTTGGGTTGCTTCATTTGACAGGGAAGGAGGAGCACAATCGGGACTGCTGTGGAGAGGGTTGTTCTTGGCTTCAACGAGATGAAGAAGAACGGAGAAGAGGCTGCTGGTCTTTAATTGCCTCATTGTCAACCTTAATTGGGAAAATTCTTTCAACACGTGAGCTTTGTATTAGCTTTGTGTGTAGTTTTTGCTATAAAATGATTTATTTACTTTGCGTGCAAGCTTAGGTAAGTTAAGGTTTAGCTTTAAGTATCCTTAACCATTTTTAACCCTTCAAATCAATCAAATCAAAATTTTGACATTTGATTTGATATTATTATTATTATTATTATTATTTTTTTGTTTTCCAATTTTGTTTTTTTTTTTTTTGTTATTTTTAATTATTTTTTAATTTATATTATTATTATTATTATTATTATTATTATTATAAATTTCGCACAAAATTTAAACATCGTGCGACAACATAAATTCGAACATTTATATAAATGGGGTTTTAAATATTTTTTTATATTTTAATAATAATAATATTAAAATATAATAATAATAATAATAATAATAATAATAATAATAAATTAAAAAAGCATTAAAAAAAAAGGAAAAAAAAACAAAAAAAACAAAAAAAATCAAATCAGGAGGGATAGGCTTGGAAAAGAAGGGAGTATACTTTTAGAAAACCCCTAAGTTAGTAGAGTAGTATTTTCATTTGGGTGTCAATTTATTTAAGAAGTGTATTTGTTTTTATGTTGGCAAAGAGTGTATTGATTTATTGGTTTAATTATCTATGTATTTTGTTTGGGTTTAGAAACAATGTAAAACCCCAATTATGCATTTGGGTGACTATTTGAAGTATTGTACTAGCTTGTCATGCTGTCATGTAAATATATGCAACACATATAAATCGAAATTTATATGTTAAAAGTGTTAGAAATATTAATTTATTATGTCTTGATCTTTAAAATCGTCTTTGATACATATACAAAGCATGTATATATTAGTGTTGTTGAAGTGCTATAATTTTCTAACATATATACACTATGATTAAAATTTGTAGCTTGTTACACACACACTCACACACACACGTATATATATATATATATATATATATATATATATATATATATATATATATATATATATATATATATATATATATATATATATATATATAATTTATTTTTTTTGAAACTATAGTAAATTCTTATAATTATTCATAACTTATATTCCATGCACAATGTATAAAGTTGAACACCAAATTAGAAATATAAGGCTATTTCCATCATAAAAATCCACATCAATAAGATTTGGATTTAAATATTATTGCGGAATACATTACCAATAATAGAAATCATGTCAAAATAAATAGTTTAACATTTCGTGATTTACTGATTCTGTGACAACCCAAAGTTTGTTCCGTTAAATTTAACCGTTTCCGCTAACGGAATATGTCATTCTATAAAAGTTCCGTAATTTGGGGTCGTCAAATAAATAAATGTGTATTTATTTATTTATATTTCATGTGATTATCGTCGTAACAAAATAACTGTAACAACCCGAAATCAAGGTACCCTTCTATTTAGCCCTTCATCTTTAAATTGTTGTCATTTAGGGTTTTGCATGTTGGGCGAGTATGTTGGGCGTACAAGGAGTACGATGCGCGTACTCGCGCGCTTCATTTAAACGCGTTCACCCTCGGATATGTTGGGCATACCCAAGGTTACGCTGGGTGTAATCGGTCCAGACACAAAAACCCTAATTGTGGTGGTTAGCTATAAAAGGAATGTGATGGCTTGATTCCCCAGCCACCATCCCTCAGAAAGAAACCCTAAGAAAGTGTTCCTTCGTTCCTAGCCCTTTTGTGTGTGTTCTAAGCTTGGTGGTGTCATTTCAAGGTAGCAAAGGAGAAGAAGAATCCTTTGGGAAGGCTAGAAGTTGGTTTTAAGTGTAGATCCGGGCTTAGCAAAGGTTGGAGCTTCATTCTAAGGTAAAAAGTTTGGATCTTGACTTGTAGTACTTGTGGTATGCTTTATGGACCATTTTCTAGGGTTTTGGTCCCAAAGGTGGAGACTTTATGAGCAAATGGTCTCCAATAGCTTAGATCCATCATATTTCTGGTCTATTTGAGTTGTAGACTCATAAAAATGTAATCTTGGACGTGAATGTTTAACCATGCATGAGATCTAGATCCTTGAGTTGGAATAGAAAGATGTTAAGGAGTGTAGGAGCCTTTACAGCCATGCCAAGGCTTAAAGGTTTCGACTTTATAGGTAAAGATGCTTAAATAAAGCCGGATCTAGAAGTTGAAGTAATGGCTTAACCGATTAAGACCAAAAATAAAGAGTGTTTAGAACTGAAGGTTAAGCTGGGCGTAACTCCCAGTACGCGCAACGTACTGGGTGGAGACCCCGATTTCTAGGTTGGCGATGTATGCCTGGCATACATCAAGCTGTACACCTCGCAGACTGGAATGTTGACTTTTGTTGAATTTTAGGGTTTTGGTCAACATGTGGACTTTGAGTCAAGGAAGGGTAAAATGGTCTTTTACCCTCTAAGGAATGATGATAAGGTGTAAAGTCTAGTTGTGGAAGTCTATATTAATTAAAATAATATTCATTATGATTAGGCGAGGTTGAGTCTTCGTTGGGATTTGGAGACAGCGTGTACGCGAGATTCTAGACTTTCCACAAGGTGAGTTTCTCACTATACTGTACCCGGAAGGGTTTTATTGTGTGACCAGAAGGTCGGATATGTTATGAGTTATATACATCGTATATGATAAGTTATTCGTTTATATGTGCTATGTATGATATGCTTGATATGGGCTGGAAGGCATTATGTTATGGGCCGGAAGGCATATATGATATGCGCCGGAAGGCGTTGTGATGTAGACCGTAAGGTTGACGCAGGTAGGACTGGAAGGTTTACCGAGTCGGGACGGAAGTCCCCTGAGACACATGGACCGGAAGGTCAACGCCTGGAAAGGTGTATGTACGTAAGTAGTATTTTGGGGAACTCACTAAGCATTTATGCTTACAGTTGTTGTGTTATGTGTTTCAGGTACTAGCGAGGACCGTGGGAAGGCGCCGGCGTGATTGTACACACTGACGAAGGAACTGTTTTATGATCATGGGATGTATTTTGTTACAATAACATTGTTACACATATGATTTCAGAATATTAAATGTTGGTTTTTGATGTTTGCAAAAATGAAAAATTGTTTTGAAAATTCACGTTGTTACAAGTTGGTATCAAAGCCTTGGTTTGAGGTATTCGGATGCACCTTCGAGCGTAACTGAACTTAAACCAGGGATTTGAGGAAAAATTTTAATTAATAAAAGCATAAAAAAAAATTTATAAGAGATTTCGTAATATCCAAGGAGAAGCAGTGTGTACGGTCAGCCAGCGCTTGAACGGTACAATCCCCAAAATACCCTTACAATATGTGTTATGAGATATGTTATGATATGATATGCATGCTAGTAGACTAGGTATTCATATTAGGACTAGAGTGGCCTGATTTGTGATGCCTTAGTCTAGGGGAACCTGCTGCTATGAGATACTTTGAGATCGAGTAGGTAGCCAGTGCATAGCAAGAATAGAGTACTCATGATCCGGGGTCCAGGGAGGAGGACTTGGGGTGAATGCTGATGCGGTGTAGTCAGTGGTATTGGGCCCGTACTACTGAAGACACCGGGTCAGTGGGCAACCCAAGTAAGAATCCTTTGGGTATCGGAGACCGAGTAGGGTTGTGTTATCGAGTGCGATTATGCTCGATGGAGTCTCTGATATTTTTATGTTGTATTTCAGAGGCATTATGGTTGGGATACACCACAGACCTGGGACGAGCGGTGTGAGTGACGAGGAGCTTCATCAGATGATTCATGAGGAGGTGGCTGCGGCGATCCGGACTGAGATTCCGGAGATGTTTGGGTCTATCAAGACCACACTGATGGAGACTTTCGATGAGCGGTACGTTGCGGTGACTGAGGCTGCAGCCGCTGCAGTTACCGCAGCTGTGACCGCTGCCAGACCACAGGGAAGTGACTCGTTGCTATTCCGGGAGTTCAGCAACACGAAGCCACCCGAGTTTGATGGGACGTAGGATCCGATCGTTGCGATGAGATGGATTGCTGATATTGAGGGATGCTTCTACACATGTTCATGTCCGGAGCATCTGAGGGTATGGTTCGCTTTGAACCAGCTCCGCCTGGGAGCAAAGGATTGGGGAAAGTTCGTGACGGCGAAGTTCACTCTTGCGGAGATTTTAGCCGTGACTTGGGAGAGATTTACTTCTATGTTCAGAGACGAGTATGTTCCCCCGGTGGAGAGGGAACGGTTGGCTCAGGAGTTCTTGACCCTCAAGCAGGGTAATGATTCGGTTACTGTGATCACTCGGAAGTTTCATGAGAGGGCGATGTTCTGCCCTGAGCAGGCTCAGATGAGCCGATATTTGGGTGTACTGAGGAGGGATATTCAGGAGTTCATATCGAACTCGTCATACCAGACCTTTGCTGAGATCCAGGAAAATGCCAGGAAGAGAGAGAGATCGAGTTGAAGAATCAGGCTAGGGAGGAGGCCGAGTCTCAGCGGGTGGATCGGCGGCCGGCTCAGTCCCAGCCGACAGCCAAGCGGACCAAGTCCGCCGATTCGAGGACGGGAGGTCAGAAGGGCCGCACTTGCGGAAAGTGCGGCAAGGGTCATGAGGGGGCATGTCGATCAGGTGCTTGCTACAAGTGTGGCAAGGAGGGGCACATCGCTAGGGATTGTCCCAAGGGATTTATGGTTTGCTTTCATTGCAACCAGACCGGCCATCGGAAGGTCGAGTGTCCTCAGCTTCACCAGGGATCTGCGACTACTGCTAGGGTTACCGAGACTCGGCCGGTGAAAGTCGAGTCTCCGAAGGCTCGTGGGAGAGCTTTCCAGTTAACTGCTGAGGAGGTTCGCGCGGCGCCCGATGTCGTGGCTGGTATGTATTCTTTCGTGTATTTACTTTTATGATGAGATATTGTGCTTATATTATGATATGCGTAGGTACTTTTCTTGTGAATTTTGTACCTGCCTTGGTAATATTTGACTCGGGTGCGAGTCGGTCTTTTGTATCCTTGGCATTTAGCCAGCACATCGGTATTGATCGGGAGGTGATGAGTCGACCCCTGCGGGTTTCCATAGCTGATGAGAAAGCGGTATACGCCACTGACATGATTCGAGGATGTGTGCTCGAGATTTTTGGTTTCAAGTTCCCTATAGACTTGGTTCCTATAGCGATGGGAGATGTCTGCGTCATCGTGGGCATGGACTAGTTGACTAAGTTTGGGGCAGTCATTGACTGTGAGAGGCAGCTGGTGACTATACGAGACCCTAGTGGGGGAGTGCTTACTGTGTATGGTGAGGGGACCCGGTCTGGGTCAGCGTTTTCTTCGGCTGCCAGGGCGAGATAGAGTTTGCAGCAGGGCTGCAGTGGATTCATAGCCTATGTGATGGACACTCGAGTAACTGCGGGGAGGCCAAATTCGATTGACGAGGTTCCAGTATTGTGCGAGTTTCCGGATGTGTTCCCCGAAGAACTACCAGGTGTGCCTCCGGAAAGGCAAGTGGAGTTTCGTATCGATCTGGTTCCGGGAGCGGCGCCCATCGCCAAGGCGCCTTATCGCCTCACTCCACTAGAAATGCAGGAGTTATCCTCACAGCTTCAGGAGCTGTTGGGAAAGGGGTTTATTCGACCGAGTAGCTCACCTTGGGGAGCGTCGATTCTATTTGTCAAGAAAAAGGATGGTTCACACCGGATGTGTATCGATTACCGGGAGTTGAACAAGTTGACGGTTAAAAACCGGTATCCGTTACCTAGGATCGATGATCTGTTCGATCAGTTGCAGGGGGCATCTTGGTTCTCTAAGATAGACTTGAGGTCGGGTTATCATCAGATGAGGGTTCGGGATGAAGATATCCAGAAGACTGCATTCACAACTCATTACGGACATTACGAGTTTGTGGTGATGCCTTTTGGGCTCACCAATGCCCCGACTGCGTTCATGGATCTTATGAACAGGGTGTGCAGGCCGATGCTGGATCGGTCGGTGATCATATTCATTGATGACATTTTGGTATACTCGGGATCTAGGGAGCAGCATGAGGATCATTTGAGGGAGATTCTTGGAGTATTGAGATCAGAGAGGCTGTACGCCAAGTTCTCCAAGTATGATTTATGGTTACGAGAGGTCCAGTTTCTAGGACACCTTGTTAACCAGAAGGGGATATTGGTCGATCGAGGCGGTGATGAGATGGGAAGTGCCGAGATCGCCCACTGAGATTAGGAGCTTTCTGGGATTGGCCGGATATTATCGAAGGTTTATCAAGGATTTCTCCAAGATCGCCGTGCCACTTACTAAGATGACCCGAAAGGGTGTTGCATTTTCATGGGGTCCGGAGCAACACTCCTCATTCGAGACCTTTCGTCAGAAATTGTGCGAGGCCCCGGTGCTTGCACTCCCGGAAGGGATGGAGGATTTTGTGGTATACTGTGATGCATCTATATCTGGATTAGGGGCAGTGCTTATGCAAAGGGGACACGTTATAGCGTATGTTTTGAGGCAGCTGAAGCCTCATGAGTCGAGATATCCCACCCACGACCTGGAATTGGGGGCTGTGGTGTTTGCCCTCAAGATCTGGCGGCACTATCTTTATGGGGTTCAGTGTACCATATACACGTACCACAAGAGTCTGAAGTACTTGATGGATCATCCAAATCTGAATATGCATCAGAGGAGATGGTTGGATGTGGTGAAGGATTATGATTGTGAGATCCTGTACCACCCGGGCAAGGCTAATGTCGTGGCCGATGCGTTGAGCCGTAGGGCGGAAATCGCCCCGATCCGAGACGTTTGTATGAGGTTGACGGTGATGACTTCGATTTTGGACACAATCGGAGGGGCCCAGGTTGAGGCTGCAAGACCAAAAAACCAGAAGAGGGAGCGGATTGTCGGTCAGGTTCGGAATTCGTTACGGATGGTCGGGGACTTATGACTTTTCAGGGTGGGATTTGGGTATCGTTTGTGGGTGGTATGAGTACTATTTTGATGGAGGAAGCACATCAATCGAAATTCTCGATCCATCCCGGGGCTACTAAGATGTATTTGGACCTAAAGAAGGAATATTGGTGGCCCTGTATGAAGAGGGATGTTGCATGGTCCGTCGAGAGGTGCCTAACTTGGCGTCAGGTTAAGGCCGAGCACCAGCATCCGCACAGTAAATTGCAGCCGATGGAGATTCCCGAATGGAAGTGGGAATAGATTACCATGGATTTTATCACCAAATTGTCAAGGACTGTGAGGGGGGTCGATGTAATTTGCGTGATTGTGGATAGAGTGACGAAGTGCGCTCATTTTCTAGCTATCAGTGAGAGCTCTTCTGCGAAGAGGTTGGCAGAGTTATATGTGAGGGAGGTGGTATCGCGGCATGGGGTTCCGATTTCGATCGTCTTAGATCAGGATGTACGATTTAATTCGAGGTTTTGGAAGAAGTTTCACGAGGCGTTGGGTACGAGGCTGCATTTCAGTACCGCATACCACCCGCAGACAGACAGACAGAGCGAGCGGATGATTCAGACGCTTGAGGATATGCTTCGAGCTTATGTTTTGGATTTCGGAGGGAGTTGGGACACCTATTTACCCTTAGCAGAGTTTTCCTACAACAACAACCATCATTCGAGCATTGGTATGCCACCCTTTGAGCTGTTGTATGGGAGGAGGTGTCGCACCCCCATCTGCTGGGGAGAGGTGGGGCAACGGGTAATGGGTAGCATGGAGATTGTACTTCAGACGTCCGAGCAGATACAACAGGCCAGGCCGAGATTATTGACTGCGTAGAGTCGCCAGAAGAGTTACGCGGACAGGCGTCGGTCCGAGCTCGAGTTTTAGGTTGGTGACCTTGTGCTCCTGAAGGTCTCTCCTTGGAAAGGAGTGATATGATTTAGGAAGAGGGGCAAGTTGGTACCTCGATATATTGGACCTTACAGGGTAATTGCTAGGGTAGGCAGGGTAGCCAACCGGTTGGATCTACCTGCTGAGTTGGGTCAGATCCACGACACCTTTCATGTATCGCAGTTGAGGAAATGTATTGCCGATGAGTCGACAGTGGTGCCATTAGACGATATTCAGGTGGATGATGGCCTGAACTATGATGAGAGACTAGTGGCAATTAGGGATCGAAACGTTAAGGTTCTAAGGAACAAGGAAGTACCCTTGGTGCAAGTGCAATGGCAACATCGGAAGGGGTCCGAGCTGACATGGAATCCGAGTCTGAGATGCGGGAGCAATATCCGGAATTGTTTTCAGTGTAAGACTTCAGGGACGAAGTCTGGTTCTAGTGGGGGAGAATTGTAACAGCCCGAAATCTAGGTACCCTTCTATTTAGCCCTTCATCTTTAAATTGTTGCCATTTAGGGTTTTGCATGTTGGGCGAGTACGCTGGGCGTACAAGGAGTACGTTGCGCGTACTCGCGCGCTACATTTAAACGCGTTCACCCTCGGGTACGCTGGGCGTACCCAAGGTTACGCTGCGTGTAACCGGTCCAGACACAAAAACCCAAATTGTGGTGGTTGGCTATAAAAGGAATGTGATGACCTGATTCCCCAGCCACCATCCCTCAGAAAGAAACCCTACGAAAGTGTTCCTTCATTCCTAGCCCTTTTGCGTGTGTTCTAAGCTTGGTGGTGTCATTTCAAGGTAGCAAAGGAGAAGAAAAGTCCTTTGGGAAGCCTAGAATTGGTGTTCAAGTGTAGATCTGGGCTTAGCAAAGGTTGGAGCTTCATTATAAGGTAAAAAGTTCGGATCCTGACTTGTAGTTCTTGTGGTATGCTTTATGGACCATTTTTCTAGGGTTTTGGTCCCAAAGGTGGAGACTTTATGAAAAATGGTCTCCAATAGCTTAGATCCATTGGATTTCTGGTCTATTTGAGTTGTAGACTCATAAAAATGTAATCTTGGATGTGAATGTTTAACCATGCATGAGATCTAGATCCTTGAGTTGGAATAGAAAGATGTTAAGGAGTGTAGGAGCCTTTACAGCCATGCTAAGGCTTAAAGGTTTCGACTTTATGGGTAAAGATGCTTAAATATAGCCGGATCTAGAAGTTGAAGTAATGGCTTAACAGATTAAGACCAAAAATAAAGAGTGTTTAGAACTGAAGGTTACGCTGGGCGTAACTCCCAATACGCGCAACGTACTGGGTGGAGACCCCGATTTCTGGGTTGGCGATGTACGCCCGGCGTACATTAAGCTGTACACCCCGCGTACTGGAATGTTGACTTTTGTTGACTTTTAGGGTTTTGGTCAACATGTGGACTTTGAGTCAAGGAAGGGTAAAATGGTCTTTTACCCTCTAAGGAATGATGATAAGGGGTAAAGTCTAGTTGTGGAAGTCTATATTAATTAAAATAATATTCGTTATGATTAGGCGAGGTTGAGTCTTCGTTGGGATTTGGAGATAGCGAGTACGCGAGATTCTAGAGTTTCCACGAGGTGAGTTTCTCATATACTGTACCCGGAAGGGTTTTATTGTGTGACCGGAAGGTCGGATATGTTATGAGTTATATGCATCGTATATGATAAGTTATTCGTTTATATGTGCTATGTATGATATGCTTGATATGGGCCGGAAGGCATTATCTTATGGGCCGTAAGGCATATATGATATGGACCGGAAGGCGTTGTGATGTAGACCGTAAGGTCGATGCAGGTAGGACCGGAAGGTTTACCGAGTCGGGACGGATGTCCCCTGAGACACATGGACCGGAAGGTCAGGGCCTGGAAAGGCGTATGTGCCTAAGTAGTATTTTGGGGAACTCAATAAGCATTTTTGCTTTCAGTTGTTGTGTTATGTGTTTCAGGTACTAGCGAGGACCGTGGGAAGGCATCGGCGTGATTGTACACACTGACGAAGGAACTGTTTTATGATCATGGGATGTATTTTGTTACAATGACATTGTTACACATATGATTTCAGAATATTAAATGTTGGTTTTTGATGTTTGAAAAAATGAAAAATTGTTTTGAAAATTCACGTTGTTACAATAACTATAACTCATAAATTTCATTTCCATTTAATGGGATAAAGTTATTTTATTCCGACCGTTTAACATGGATAAAAAGTTTAAACCTCGTTAAGCTTTAGCATCGGGCACTCGTATACCGGGTGCAACACCTGAGACTTATATAAAGAATATGGAACACTTCTTAGAACTCTTTTACCACTCTAGCTTCACTCTCTCTCTCTCTCTCTCTCTACTCTCTCTCCAACTCGTTTTCGACTCCAAAACCGCTAATTTCCGCCTCCAAAATGTAAGTTCTCTATTTCTAACTTGTTCTAAACATCATTTATTGTTGCAATAGCTCAAAAATCAGACAAAATGGCAATCAAAAGGGAGTTTACAGCCAAAGAACCTACTTAGGTCGTAAACACCTAAAATGGTGCCAAATGTCCCGATTTTTTCTTCTTTTGAACTTAGAGACTAGTTGTGGAATTTACCTAGAAGTGTTGAAACCTCAAAACAATAATTTTTAGGGTGTAAAAGAGGGTTTACGGCCCAAGCACATGCTTAGGCCCTAAATACCCTTTAATCATGCAAAACAAGTCCAAAAACTCATCCAAACCACCCTTAGACTTAAGATATGAATTTGGGACTTGCCATTGCGGACTTGGATCACTCAAACACATACATTGGAAGGGTAAAATAGAGTTCACGGCCCAAGCATGTGCTTAGGCCGTAAACTCCCCTAAATCATGAAAAAGGGAGTTTAAACCCGTAAAAGGCCTTATAACCTCTAGTAGAATTTGTTAGAAATTAAACCATAGGCCTAGAAATCAAGGAATGGGGTGTACAGGAGTTTACTACCATAAACCCTAAGGCTTACAGCCATAAACTCCCAAGGAGTGGCCTTTGGGCCGTAAACTCCAAGGGAGTATGCTCTTGGACCCCTAACACCCCTATAGCCTTGTATAATTCCTTAGAAACACTTCTAAATCCACATGAGACTTGAAAGCAATCAAAAACACTCCTCCCATGAGTTTACAGCCGTAAACTCATGGAGGATATGGCCTCCCAACCGTAAACTCACTTAGGGTGGGTTTTAGGAGAGTAAACTCCAATGTGAGGTCATACACTCCTTCCATACAAGCCATTAACCTTCGAGCACTCAACCATAAGACCCGTAATCACACTAGGATGTCTATAAGTTTTAATAAGATTTTAAATCACTAATTACTTGTAAACATATGTATTCATATGTTATTAGGGTCATAAAGGGTGTACAAATCCTTACTTGACACAAAACGCTCACCCGATACTCACACCCGATCTACTCATTTCAAGTGAGTTCATACCCCTTAATGAACCTTTTAAATGTTTTTACATGTTTTAGGGGGGGGGGGGGATACAAGTATATTATTACATATTTTATTATCAAATCATATGTGATTTTCAATCTATCATCAAAAAAGGATTACTCTACAACTTTACATACTTATCAACAAAACTGTTTTAACTAGTTATCAAATGCGTTTTTAAGGTTAAATTGTTGTTAAACTACTTCAAAACTATGTTTCAACTACTCTTCTTTTAATAAAAAATATATCTACATTAATATATTTATATAAATAAGATTTGAAGGACTTAGGACCGATAGTTGGCCTTAATCCCTATTCTTGTTTGATGTGGTTTTAGGGTATTGGTTGTCCGTCCGACTGTCGTTGAATTCTTAATTATATATGATATATATTTGTGTTAGATATAAATGTTTTTATCTTATTCATTACTACCGTTGATCATAAACAGAAATTCACATACTATATTTAACTATAATAGCTATAGTTAAGGCTACTACTAGTTACCTCTACTACTACTATACACACCATAAAATGTTAATATTACAAGCTAATGCAAGTATGAAAGAACACTCTACTTACTATACTAAAAGCTTACCATACTAAAGCATAAGAGAATTCACTAATACAAAGTATATGACACTATGTCTCTATAAGGTACTTTACTGTACTTACACCATGTGACCAGGGCTTCCTGAAAGAGAAGCAACACTATATGTATAGATCTATACGGAACAGATACTATTACATCCCGACTGTTAACTACAGTCAGAGCCGACTAGGCCAGGGGTGGCACTACATTACTTCACTACGCATGATCGGGAAGGTCATCGGTACTCTACTACTTCACAATTGGTTACATGAGAAGTTAAACTTACATTTTAAGAACTACACTAAGACTTAAATTCTGACCTAAAATCCCGAAGTAATTAAAGATCTATTACTAACTAAAGTTACAACACTACTAGTATTAGCAAGCTTAACTTTTCTTCAACCGTATTACTTACATTAGATTTATTTCTACACTTTTACAATTGAAGGTTTCAACTACATTACTTTTACACACTAGAAAGATTGACTTACAAATTCACTTTCTGGATAATATAGGATTTTCCAGGGATTTCTACTACTCATAAATACAAATTTCAGTTTTATACTACAAGTTTGCAACCACTTTTATACTACAATGACACTAAACTCTGATGAACTAACCAGCTTAATGTTGATACTCGTTTTCAAAATAACTTGTATCCTCAGGTCAAAGATAGATAGGTACTGGTGCAGTATTTTGGAGAAGATGGAGTATACAAGATCCATCTCTTATTTTTGTTATATTTTTTGGTGTCTATTGAAACTTACATAACACAATTGTAACTACTATCACTCTATATATATATGAAATGGTTGTTGTTTCTTGTTTTTACTATTATGCAATTGTAATGATACTGTACATGACGTCCTCCACCCCAGAACGTATTCCGCCGTTCTCGATTTTGAGGTGTGACAGATTGGTATCAGAGCATTGCTTATAGTGAATCAAGTGTATCAACCTATAAAAGATATACGAACTATAAACACTTCGGGACTAAAACACTCTAACCAAGAATATATACTTTTAAATACTAAAATATTTAATTAAGTATATACATATACATTCACCAATACAACGGGGTCAACATCATTCTAGAACATAACAGAAGTATTAAAGATTGTTGAACAGCACAATTAAGATTAGAGACATATAGTCACATCTGGGTGGATGTAGCTTGATCAACTACATCACTCTATGAGTGACTAGCATGTGCCTAAGAATGGTTGTGGTGTTGCAAGAAGTCTAAAAACTTACCAACACTACCACAAGTTTGTTAGAATAAGAATACTTTAGGAGTATTCTGCACAAGAACTACATATGTGATAACTAAAAGGGTCGTTATTTTTAGGAAAATAGTTGCTAAGTGGGTACATCACGATTACATGTGACTAGAGCTTTATAGACTCAGATTCTGTGACCTTTGCTTCATTTCATGTTCTTGTTTGATTGGGGGTCTGACGTTAGGGTTGCTTATTCGAAGGACTATCTTGCTTCGGTTACATGTAATTGGTATGCACTACGCAAGTATTGGCTCGACTAATAATGATCCATCTTATAAGTATCCTAGATTAGTTCATCTATTAACCTCTTCTTTCCCCCTTTCTCGCGTAGATAGCATGGTTGTCTTCCACCATCCCGACGATCTGTATTATCCAAACCAGGGCAATGGAGGGTGGCTTGATGAGGAGTCAGACGATGATCACCCGATCCCTTTGGATGATCATCATGTTGAAGGCTTCTCGGATAGCTACAGCTCTGAACCAGAAGTTAACAACCTACCCTCTGAAGCTCCAAATCCCAACCCCCATCCGACATTTTAGGGTCCCACTCCCAAGTGGGCAATAGCCTTGAACCGATGGAGCGAGGAGCAGGGTCAGCCTTTACCTTATGATGGAGACCGAAGTTTCTACAACATAAGTGAGGGAGGATCAGCGGACCGACTTCTGCCCATCATGATCCGAAGGATCGCCAGGAATGTCGAGCAGGGTTAAGCAGCCATAGGCCGAGTCGTAGAAGTGGATGCCAACTCGAATCTCAACATTGTTTGCATCCGCCAACTTGAAGAAGCTATGGATAGGACAAGGAGGACCAACGAGGCTTTGCATCAACAGCTAGCTGCATCCCGAGCCGAAGTTAGGGAACTCCGAGCATGTCAAAGGGCTCATGAACGACATCTCCAGGAAGTTAGGCATCAACTAGATGATCTGAGGGTTCGCCCAGCGAGTGCCCATCGCCCGTAGAAGATGTCTAATCATCTCACTCTTTTGTTTAAGGACTAGCCTTTCCTTTCTATGCTTAGTAGAGCACTTGTTTGTAAACATTCCTAGCTTTGAAAGTACTCTAATTAGGCCTCTAGACTGCCAACATTTTCCTTTTGGTTTGATGTAAGACCTACTGTTAGGTCACTTTTCACGGACTTGTATTACATCATTAATACCAGTAAATTGGCAGTTAACTACTCTATTGCTATGACTCTCTTTCTGATCTTTGGATTATGTTGAATTAGTCCATAAAACACTCTATTCATATTAGCAATAGACTCTTACTATTGCTATCATTTCTATGAATTTCCAGTAAAGGGTGCCTCCACGCAAGCATCCAAACAGAGACAAACCAGCAACTCGAACCCCTCCCCCACCACCTCCTCCTCCGCAGTTCGATCCAGTGATGTTTCAAACAGCTGTGACCACAGCTGTGACGGCAACCATAGCTCAAATGAAGTCTGGTGATGCGAGCGGTGGCAACTCTAGATTTGGTGAAGTCCATCAAAGAGTGCAGCGATGTACATATAAGGACTTCATGAACTGCAAACCTACCTTCTTCGATGGTACCAGAGGAATTCTAGCATTGTCACAGTGGTTCGAAAGAACTAAGGCTGTCTTTGAAATGTGCTCATGTCCCGAGGAGAGCAAAATAAAATTCGCTAATGCCACCCTCACTAACAGGGCTCTGACATAGTGGAACGGTCACGTTAGTGCACTCTCTTTGATAACAGCCAACGCCATGGGCTGGGACACACTGAAGGACCTCATGAGAAGGGAGTACTTCCCTAGAGGCAAAATTCAGAAACTTGAGCAGGAACTTTGGAACCTCAAGATGAAAGGGACCGACATAACAACTTACACAACTAGGTTCTGCGACTTGGCGGCTATGTGTCCCAACATGATCCCCTCGGAGAGCAAGAAAATCGAATGATACATCTGGGGTTTAGTGCCCCCGTATGAAGGAAATGTTCTATCCTCCCATCCTGCAACCTTTGACAACGCCAAGGAGTTGGCCCACAGGTTGATCGATCATGAAGCACCTCCCACTCCAGCAACAGCAACTACAACTGCCACTGTACCACCCAAAGCATTCGACAACAAGAGGAAACATGTGGATCGGAGGAAGGACAAAAGAATTCAATCTTCTTTCAAAAACTAGCAGACCGTGGCTGTGCATGCTACCACCACTCCTGCTACTTCTGCGCCGACGAAAGCTTATGTTGGGAACCCACCCAAGTGTCCCAAGTGCCCCTTCCACCATACCGGCCCCTGTGGTGAATTCCAATGCACCAAGTGCGGCCGGAAGGGCCATACCATTCGATTTTGCAGTGCCCTACCCAAACCTATCTCGCAAGTTCCAGGTACGGGAGTGACCCAGACTTGTTATGGTTGCGGTGAAGCTGGCCATTTCAAGAAAAACTATCCGAAAGTAGGGAATGCGGGAGGAATCGGAAGACTACTCGCTATTGGCCACAATGAGGCAGTAGCGGACCCCACAGTAGTCACGGGTACGTTCCTTCTCAACAACTCTTATGCCTGTGTCTTATTCGATAGTGGTGCAGAAAGAAGCTTCATAAACCAAAACTTTAAACACTTACTTAAACAATCCCGCAACCACTAAAAGAAACATTCGTCGTAGAAATGGTTAACGGAAAGACCGAAAGCTCTAATGAAATTTACATAGGTTGTACCCTCACATTAGACGATCATTCATTCCCAATCGATCTCATACCAGTTTAGATCAAGAGTTTCAATGTCATTGTTGGCATGGACAGGTTGAGTCTTTATCGCGCTGATATTCTATGTTTCGACAAATCCATCCACTTAAATCCACCGAATCGCGAAACTCTGTTAATCTATGGAGACAAACCCGGTACGAGTCTTCGTATCATCTCAAGTATTCAAGCCCAGAAGTATTTGCGTAAGGAATACCGTGCCTTTCTTGCACACATCGTCCACACAAGCCAGAAAGCGAAAGATCCAAAAGACATCCCCGTTGTATGCGATTTCCCTGACGTCTTCCCAAAGGACCTTGTAGGTTTACCTCCCAAACGTCAGGTTGAGTTCAGAATCGACCTAGTCCCAGGAGCTACTCCCGTAGCTAAGTCGCCCTATCGTTTAGCGTCTGCCGAGATGCAAGAACTATCTGGTCAACTTAACGAGCTACTCAGCAAGGGCTTTATAAGACCAAGCTTCTCACCCTAGGGAGCTCCGGTCTTGTTCGTGAAGAAGAAAGACGGATCGTTCTGTATGTGCATCGATTATAGGGAGCTCAACATACTCACAGTAAAAAACCGCTACCCTTTTCCTCGTATAGACGACTTGTTCAACCAACTGCAAGGGGCGAGTTACTTTTCCAAGATTGAACTTAGGTCCGGGTATCACCAGTTGCGAGTTCTTGAGGAGGATGTTCCGAAGACATCCTTCCGAACTCGTTACGGGCACTATGAGTTCGTAGTGATGCCCTTTGGACTGACTAATGCACTCACAATATTTATGGGCTTGATGAATAATGTGTGGCGTCCATACTTAGATCAGTTCGTCGTCATCTTTATTAATGATATACTCGTCTACTCTCGGAGCAAGGAAGAACACAAGAATCATCTACGACGAGTCCTAGAAACCCTACGATCAGAGAAGTTATATGCAAAGTTCTCAAAGTGCAAACTTTGGATCCGAAGAGTTGAATTCTTAGGACACGTGGTTAGTAAAGAGGGAATCCACGTGGACCCATCCAAGCTCAAAGCTATCAAGAACTGGTCAGCATCGAAGACGCCTACGGGTTCATCAATATCTAGGCCTCGCTGGCTACTACCACATATTTATTCAGAACTTCTCTCGGATTGCGAAACCTCTCACTACGTTGACACAGAAGGGCGTGACATTTGACTGGGAAGAAAAATAGTAGAAGGCATTCCAGACCCTAAAGCGAGCCCTCTGCACCGCACCGGTGTTATCCCTTCCCGAAGTAACAGAAGATTTTGTGGTATATTGCGATGCTTCGAACCAAGGGCTTGGATGTGTCTTAATGCAACGAGGTAAGGTTATCGCCTATGCCTCAAGATAGCTAAAGACACATGAAGTAAACTACACCACTCATGACCTCGAGTTAGGAGCGGTTGTATTCACTCTAAAGATCTGGAGACACTACTTGTATGGAATGAAGAGCGTAATATACACCGATCATAAAAGCCTTCAACACATATTGAACGAGAAAGAGCTCAACATGAGACAATGACGATGGGTTGAATTACTCAGTGATTACGACTACAAAATTCGGTATCACCCAGGGAAAGACAATGTAGTAGCAGACGCTCTAAGCAGAAAAGAGTATATCAGTCGAAGAGTCAAGTCATTAACAATGACTATTCATTCGCACCTATCCGCACAGATTAAGGAGGCTCAACTTGAAGCCTTAAAGCCCGAGAATGTGGTGGGAGAGTCCTTGCGTGGAATGGATAAGAACTTGGAGGTCAAGGGTGACAGAGCCTATTATCTCATGGACCGAATCTGGACTCCGCAGCACAGAGGTTTCAGAGACTTGGTCATGAAGGAAGCACACAACACTCGATACTCCTTTCACCCGGGTTCAGATAAGATGTATCTGGATCTCAAAAAACTATACTAGTGGCCTAACATGAAAGCAGAGATTGCTACATTCGTGAGTAAATGCCTTACTTGCGCAAAGGTCAAGGTTGAATACCAGAAGCCATTAGGTCTCCTCCAACAACCAGAGATACCGGAGTGGAAGTGGGAGCGAATCACCATGGATTTCATAACCAAGCTACCCAAGACAATAGGTGGATTGGATACCATATGGCTCATCGTCAACAGATTGACCAAGTCCACGCACTTCCTACCCATCAAGGAAACAAACTAGATGGAGAAACTCACAAGAATATATATTAAGGAAATAGTACGGTTGCATGGTGTCCCTATATCTATTATCTCTGATAGAGATAGTAGGTTTACTTCGAGATTTTGGCAATCACTGCAAAAAGCATTAGGGACAAGGCTGGACATAAGTACAGCCTACCATCCGCAGATTGACGGACAAAGTGAGAGGAAGATCCAAACCTTAAAAGATATGTTGCGAGCCTGTGTGATTGAATTTGGGAAGGCGTGAGATACACACTTACCCCTGGTGCAGTTCTCTTACAACAATAGTTATCACACGAGCATCAAGGCAGCTCCATTTGAAGCCCTCTATGGCCGGAAGTGCAGATCCCCTCTGTGATGGACTGAGGTGGGTGACACTCAGTTAGCTAAAGGACGGGTTCCTGAAAACACTCTCATGGGTCCGGAGATTATCAGAGAGACGACCGAAAAAGATTGTGCAGATTCGCGAACGATTAAAAGCCGTTAGGGATCGACAGAAAAGCTACGCAGATAAACAAAGAAAACCCTTGGAATTCTAGGTGGGAGACCGTGTCCTTTTGAAAGTCTCATCCTGGAAGGGCACGATATGCTTTGGAAAACGTGGAAAGTTGAATCCAAGGTCCATAGGGCCTTTTGAAATTCTCGCTAAAATCGACCCCATAGCTTACAAACTCAACCTACCCCACGAGCTAAGTAACATACACCCCACCTTCCACGTCTCAAACTTGAAGAAATGTGGGTCCGATGAGACTCTCGTGATTCCACTTGACATGATCGAGGTCAACGAGAGCCTCAATTTCGTGGAAGGGCCTGCGAAGATTATGGACCGGGAGATCAAAAGAACGAAGCAAAGTCGCATCCCAATTGTGAAAGTCCGATGGAACGCCAAGCGAGGACCAGAATTCACTTGGGAGCGCGAGGATCAAATGAAACTCAAATATCCCCATCTCTTCGCTTAGTAGTATTGTAATAACTTAACTGTTTGAATTCTAAATTTCGGGATGAAATTCCCTTAACGGGGGGATGATGTGATAACCCAAAGTTTGTTCCGTTAAATTTAACCGTTTCCGCTAATGGAATATGTCATTCTATAAAAGTTCTGTAATTTGGGGTCGTCAAATAAATAAATGTTTATTTATTTATTTATATTTCATGTGATTATCGTCGTAACAAAATAACTATAACTCGTAAATTTCATTTCCATTTAATGGGATGAAGTTATTTTATTCCGACAGTTTAACTCGGGTAAAAAGTTTAAACCTCATTAAGCTTTAGCATCGGGCAGTCGTATACCGGGTGCAACACCCAAGACTTATATAAAGAAGGTGGAACACTTCTTAGAACTCTTTTACCACTCTAGCTTCACTCTCTCTACTCTCTCTCCAACTCGTTTTCAACTCCAGAACCACAAATTTTCACCTCCAAAATGTAAGTTCTCTATTCCTAATTTGTTCTAAACATCATTTATTGTTGCAATAGCTCAAAAATCACATAAAATGGTCATCAAAAGGGAGTTTACGGCCTAAGAACCTCCTTAGGCCGTAAACACCTAAAATGGTGCCAAATGTCCCGATTTTCCTTCTTTTGAACTTAAATACTAGTTGTGGAATTTAACTAGAAGTCTTTAAACCTCAAAACAATAATTTTTAGGGTGTAAAAGAGGGTTTACAAACCAAGCACATGCTTACGCCCTAAATACCCTTTAATCATGCAAAACAAGTCCAAAAACTCATGCAAACCACCCTTAGACTTAAGATATGAATTTGGGACTTGCCATTGCGGACTTGGATCACTAAAACACATACATTGGAAGGGTAAAACAAAGTTCACGATCCAAGCATGTGCTTAGGCTGTAAACTCCCCTAAATCATGAAAAATGGGAGTTTAAACCCCCAAAAGGCCTTATAACCTCTACTAGAATTTGTTAGAAATTAAACCAAAGGCCTAGAAATCAAGGAATGGGGTGTACAAGAGTTTACTACCATAAACCCTAAGGCTTACGGCCGTAAACTTCCAAGGAGTGGCCTTTGGGCCGTAAACTCCGAGGAAGTATGCTCTTGGACCCCTAAACACCCCTATAGCCTTGTATAATTCCTTAGAAACACTTCTAAATCCACATGAGACCTGAAAGCAATCAAAAACACTCCTCCTGTGAGTTTACAGCCGTAAACTCATGGGGGATGTGGCCTCCCAACCGTAAACTCACTTAGGGTGGGTTTTAGGAGAGTAAACTCCAATGTGAGGTCATACACTCCTTCCATACTACCCATTAACCTTCGAGCACTCAACCATAAGACCCGTAATCACACTAGGATGTTTATATGTTTTAATAAGATTTTAAATCACTAATTACTTTTAAACATATGTATTCATATGTTATTATGGTCATAAAGGGTGTACAAATCCTTACTTGACAAAAAACGCTCACTCGACACTCACACCCGATCTACTCATTTCAAGTGAGTTCATACCCCTTAATGAACCTTTTAAATGTTTTTAGATGTTTTAGGGGGGGGGGGATACAAGTATATTATTACATATTTTATTATCAAATCATATGTGTTTTGCAATCTATCATCAAAAAAGGATTACTCCACAACTTTAGATATTTATCAACAAAACTGTTTTAACTAGTTATCAAATGCGTTTTTAAGGTTAAATTGTTGTTAAACTACTTCAAAACTATGTTTCAACTACTCTTCTCTTAATAAAAATATATCTACATTAATATATTTATATAAATAAGACTTGAAGGACTTAGGACCGATAGTTGGCCTTAATCCCTGTTCTTGTTTTTGATGTTGTTTTAGGGTATTGGTTGTTCGTCTGACTGTCGTTGAATTCTTAATTGTATATCATATATATTTGTGTTAGATATAAATGTTTCTATCTTATTCATTACTACTGTTGATTAAAAATAGAAATTTACATACTCTGTATAACTATAATAGCTATAGTTAAGGCTACTACTAGTTACCTCTACTACTACTATACACACCATAAACTGTTAATATTACAAGCTAATGCAAGTATGAGAGAACACTCTACTTACTATACTAAAAGCTTACCATACTAAAGCATAAGAGAATTCACTAATACAAAGTATATGACACTATGTCTCTATAAGGTACTTTACTATACTTACACCATGTGACCAGGGCTTCCCGAAAGAGAAGCAACACTATATGTATAGATCTATACGGAACAAACACTATTACATCCCGACTGTTAACTACAGTCAGAGTCGACTAGGCCAGGGGTGGCACTACATTACTTCACTACGCATGACCGGGATGGTCATCGGTACTCTACTACTTCACAATTGGTCACATGAGAAGTTAAACTTACATTTTAAGAACTACACTAAGACTTAAAGTCTGAACTAAAATCCCGAAGTAATTAAAGATCTATTACTAACTAAAGTTACAACACTACTACTGTTAGCAAGCTTAACTTTTCTTCAACCGTATTACATACATGAGATTTATTTCTATACTTTTACAATTGAAGGTTTCAACAACATTACTTTTACACACTAGAAAGATTGACTTACAAATGCACTTTCTGGATAATATAGGATTTTCCAAGGATTTCTACTACTCATAAATACAAATTTCAGTTTTATACTACAAGTTTGCAACCACTTTTATACTATAATGACACTAAACTCTTATAAAGTCACCAGCTTTATGCTGATACCGTTTTCAAAATAACTTGTATCCTCATGTCAAAGATAGATAGGTACTGGTGCAGCATTTTGGAGAAGATGGAGTATACAAGATCCATCTCTTATTTTTGTTATATTTTTGGTGTCTATTGAAACTTACAGAACACAATTGTAACTACTACCACTCTATATATATATATGAAATGGTTGTTGTTTCTTGTTTTTACTATTATGCAATTTTAATGATACTGTACATGATGTCCTCCACCCCAGAACGTATTCCACCGTTCTCGGTTTTGGGGTGTGACAGATTCAAAACAATTGGTTTTTCAACTTTTATAAATATTTTTATTAAAAATATTTCAAATATGAAATTAAATATTAGGCTATAGCCTAAGTCCAAATATACTTTCGGAATTTCCATTTAAGAAAATCAGTATTATACTAGTTTTGGATTCTTAAAAAATGGTTGTATCTTCTTGCATACAAACTCTGTTTTGGATGTACTTCATATTTTCGGAATCAGGGAAACATGTACTATGAGACTAGAGTGTTTGAGGTGTGTAAAAAATCCTTCAACTAATCAAAGGTCTTGTGATCACCTGTGAAGCAGCCTACTCTACAACATGCATACACGCCCCTAGGGTGGTGTTCACATGTAGAAATATCACCCAACTCAGCTCTCGTCACACATGATGATCGTTCCTTACTGGTAGGCCTAACGGACCGAGACATTCATGATAATTATCGTCTTTTGCATCGATCGACTCTATCAAACCTCAATTTATATATTATTGATCTCTATTGATTATTTTGATTCATTCTTATAACTTTCTTCTTAATCTATTTTTCATACTTCATAGATTCTTCATGTTTTTCAAGTTAATGTTTTGAATATGGATTGAGTTTTTGAAAGTCTAGATCAAAATAATTTGAATTGGAATTGTGGATCTTGAATTGTATGATTCTTACGATTTGAAGAATATGATGAATAAAAAAGTTAAATTTTGATGATAATCGAGTTGGATTTGAAAGAGATTTGGTTGTTCAATGTTTGATATTTATTAAAATTGGTCTGATGACTACCAAAGTATGACACAAGTCAATAGACTATTGAATTTTTGAACATGTAAAAGTGATCAAAGTTCATATCGATGTTCTACTCCTAAATTAAACCAAATATAATGGTGAAAGTTGGTTTTTCGTGTTCTATTTTCTGATAAGAAGTTTATTGAAGTTACAATGTTTAATGAACTCTACTGATGTTAATTTGGTCATAGGTATAGAAGCATAACAAAGATCAAACTGAAGCTACTTTGTGATACTGTGGGACGATGAAGTTCTTATAATGCAAGTCTATTATCACACCATGCAACCTTAATCGGTTTTTTTATGAAATTCACTTCAAGCAATTAAACTTTACTTTGGGAAGATGGATTTATTTTATTCGAGCTATGATTTCATCACTTTGGGATTAAAAATATTTATCGCTTCAGGCTGAAATCTAATTCGCGTTGTAACAAGAGTTCACTTTGGGCTGATATTTTCCTACAATCAATTCCGACCCAACTGTCAGCACTTTAGGTTCAATTTTACAAAACTCTTTGGGCCGGTTAATTTCATCTTTTAGGGCTAAGAACAACATTTGCTTTGGGACTAAGGACATTGTATTCAAAAATCGATTGCTTTTTTATGTTCATAAACTAGATAAATGGGAAAGACAATACAAGTTAAATTTATCCCTTATCTTTCAGTAATTTCCATTTTTGGTATAAAATTAGAAAGTTTAGAAATTTGTGGTTGATGTTCGGGATAACATAATCTGATTTTTTCTGCATGAGTATTTCACGTGAACAATACATATTGGATTCAGATGAAAGATCTTGTATGCCTGTCACACCCCCAAACCGAAACGGCTAAAACTTTCGGGGGTGGAGGACATCATATGTAGTATCACAAAAATTGCATCATAGTAATCAGGTAAACACAACCATTACATTGAAAATATAGAAAAAAAGTATTTACATCTATTTGAGTGATATTTATATACATCAAAAGCAACAAAATAAAGACGTGAATCTATATGCTCCGTCTTCTCAAAAGTCTACGGGGGTATCTGTCTACTGATTCCTTGAGAATACAAGAGATTTTGAAAGAGTATCATCATAAAGCTGGTGAGTTCATAAGCAATGTTTTTGTAATGAAAACCTATCATTGAATTTGTAAAATGTTTGTATGCTTCCCAAGAAAATCCAATATTTTCTAGCATATATGTTTATTACTATGTTCTGAAGTAGTGTATAATGTATTAGTTTGTATGCATGGTTACCACCAGCTGTATTGTCTATCGTTGTTTTGAATGAAAACCCTTTTTGTATGAAAACCCTGCGTACCACCAGTAATGTATTGTACTCTCATTACTTAAAAAAAACTATAAATTGAATTCCTTGGAAATCCTCTAGTTGTATTATGAACTAGTTTTATTAATGAAAGTAAAACTCAAGAAGAATGTAATTTGGTAAACAATAAGGTTAGTTTATACTATTGTGAGTTGTATAACCATGCTTGATATGACCTAGTGACCTCTACAACGTTCTTCATGAGTCGAACATTGTGACATTTTTCACCCCAAGCATGTCTGCCTAACCGTAGCTAGCAGTTAAGGTGTGGGATTGTTAGTCCCGAGTAGATCTATTCACAAATCTCACGCTCTCTCTCCAGGAGACTCTGGTTATACTATGACAGGATTTAGTTCAGTACACCAAAGGGTACAATTTTGAAGTAGAGTCTCACAATTCTATATATCTAGTTTACGTGTGGTTTGTATGGTTCTCTTGTATTTGAATCCATATGTATACTTTGTAGAGCAATAATAATTATACGTAAATAATTATTTATTGTGGTACTCTTGAAATTCGAAAGTAGTAATGTATTGTTGGATAAGGTGTCTAAGTCCATAACTATTTCTGGTATGTACTTGACCCGACCCGGCATGGTCCATTTGGGTTGCATGGCACCATGCAATTGGATAGACTAAATGAGAGAAATAACGCTTGGAGATTATTAATATATTATAAGTTCTAATATATTAATAATATTATTTGATTAGTTTGATCAAGAATTAATTTAGAATTAATTAAGTGATCAAAAGATAACTAATTAAATATATGGGTTGATTAAGTAAATCATCCATATCTTGTATAGTGGGCTAAAAGGCTCCATGGATCATCAAGTTGGGTTCCACCCATAGGATGCTCCATGGGAGTTACAAACCCATGGGTCATGGAAATGAAGAGTCATGACACATTAGGGTTTAACCCTAGATGTGTCAACACTATATAAGTAATATGATCTCCTCCCAAATCGGTGACATATATACACTAAGAAATAAGGGGGCTTGGCCGATTTTGAAGAGTGTGTATTCTCTCATAAGTTCTTCCAAGAGAATTTGGTGTTGTGTGAAGCATTTGAGGCATCACCACTTGAGGTGCTAGGCTCACAAGGTTTCAAGGAACACAAGCAACAACAAGGTAAGTTATTCTATCTATACTTTATGTTAAAATTGTTCCCCATGTATGCTAGATAGGATATAACCTTGGAATTCAACTTTGCATGACAAATTAGACAAACATAGATCCAAGGTTATTAGGGTTGCATGTACACTTAGGAAGTGTTAGAATGCTCAAAACCCATCAGTGGTATCAGAGCCTAGGCTTGTTTGTTCTTATTTGTTCTTAAAAGTTGAAAACAGAATCGAAAATTTGCTGTCTGCGATCGGACTCGTCGAGTCCATAGGGGGACTCGTCGAGTCTACGTGTATCTTCAACCAACTCGGCGAGTCATGTTCATGCACTCGGCGAGTAGGGTCGAATGAGTGCAGAATTTCGATTCAGTTGCTGGAAAATGAATTAGAAACATTACCCTAAACTGTTTTAGTAAATGTAAACTTGTTTTTGGTGGTGTAATGTTTTGCTAATTCATTTACAACAACTAGTTATCAAAATTACAAAGTTTTATGTAATTTTTTATTGTGTTCATATTCATGTTCTTGTTCTTATGGTGTTTTAGATGATCATAGGAATTATTTGTAACCTATTTGGTAGTTTAATTCTTGATCATAATGTGTTTTAATGGAGTCCATAACTTATCCTTAAGTTATGGAAAACCAAGAGTCACACTTGAGTTAAAACCATTAAGAAAATACAAGAGTTATAAAAAATGAAGAGTCTTCATTTTATGACTCTATTAAACTCATAAGTTACAAGAAATGAAAAGTTTTGAAAGTTACAAAACTTGCCCTCAAGTTTTGGAACAAGTAAAGTTAAGTTAAAACTTTAGTTCCAACCCCTAGAATTTTAAAAAGTTAAAATTCAACCCTTATACTTATATTATGATAATTTAATAATTATATATATATATATATATATATATATATATATATATATATGTGTATAAGAATAAAGTCGTCTTACAGCTAGTACGCCTCATTCACGAAGCCGGTCTATAAGGTGGGTATAAGGTTGTTGCCTATAAAATGGTGACTTAATGGGTGTATATTCTCACCCACCGCTTGCTTGACTGGTGGAGGGTCGTTAGCCGAACGGGTAAGACAAGAACTTATAAATTCTCATTCAAAGTATGATGAATATAATAAAGTAACTAAATGTTTATTAAATTCCCAATCTTAGTTACTTTAGGAAAAATGTGAATAAGGTGCTAATCCATGAAATTACACTTTACACTTTGTTTGAGTCGTTGGTGGAGCGTGTGTGGTTAACCGGCACACTAACTTGGACTTAACAAGGTAGGTAAAGGGTGACTTAAGGTTTATTATAGTATCGGTGGAGCGTGTGTGGTTTACCGGCACATCGATTGAGTGATAAACTTTAAGGGTACCAAGTGATTTGCATGGTTACTTCACACCTCGTTTTGTGATCCTCGGCATCCCAGTCACAAAACCTGGAGGGCACTTCCGAGATTGAAACATGCCTTTGGAAAAGTTCATTGGATCTCAAAGAATCTAGGAATTTCTAAAACCAATAAAAACTAAATATTTAATATTTCGGTTTTCATGGTGGAAATTGGTGAATCGTCATTCACCTACCTTTCAAATATGGTATAGCTTAGATTACGGCATACCTCTTCTAAGTTATATTATATTGTGATTGGATCCTATCCTTAATATTACATTTGGGTGTTTTATTAAGGACTCTCTTAAATCTAAACTAAACTTGTTCTTCTTTTCAGATGTCTTCAAACAATGCTTCTGGCTCGAATCCTAATGGCTCCTTTACTCTTATGAGTCTGTGTGGGAAAGTCACCTTTGATGGATCCAACTTCAATAAGTGGATCAGAAACATCAGGATGATTACCCGCTACGAGGACAAAGAATATGTCCTTGACAAGGAGCTTAAGGAAATTGACGAGTCCACTGCAACTCCCCAGGAGATCGCTGACTTTCATACTCATGAAAGAGATGCAACCAAGGTGGCTTGCATCATGTTAGCCACCATGACAGCTGAACTCCAAAAGTCTTACGAAGACTTCTACCCTTATGAAATGCACCAAGATTTGATGGAAAGATACCATCAAAGTGCACGACAAGAGAGGTACGAAGTCATCTGCTCCATGATAACAACCATGATGAAGGACGGAGAGTCCGTCACGAGCCACATGCAGAAAATGCAAAGGTATGTGGATCGGTTGCTGAAGCTTAATGTGAACTTCCCTGAGGAGCTTGCAATAGATATCATTTTGCACTCCTTACCATCGTGCTATGATCAATTCCGCATGACATATCACATGAACAAGGAAGAGGTCACCCTCAGCAAACTTCAGGGACTTCTCAAGACCGCAGAAACAGGTCTTAAGGGGAAGTCGGTTGCTATCACTCCTACTCCAGACTCAACTCCGGTCTTGGCAATCGGGCAAAGTCGAGGGAGGAAGAGAAAGAGATCTTCAAAGGGTACCAAGGCTCGGACCCTTGATGGCTCTTCTTCAAGTGGAACCAAGAAAGGTTTCATTACTCCTTCTTCTGACCCAAAAGAGGCTGAATGCTTCTATTGCCACGAAAAAGCTCATTGGAAGCGGAACTGCCCAAAGTACCAGCAAGATGTAAAGGATGGGAAAGTCAAACCCAACCATGCAGGTATTTACACTATCATTTCTAATAACTCACCCCATTCGAAATCTTGGGTCCTTGATACAGGTTGCGGAATTCATATTTGCTGTGACTTGCAGGGACTAGGAAGAAGTGAGAATGTGGAGCAAGGAAGAATAAACTTAATCATGGGGAATAGGAAAGTTACACCTGTCACCAAGATTGGAGTTTATACTTTATCGCTAAGTAGTGGGTTAAATTTAGATTTGAATAAATGTTGTTATTCGCCAGAAATGGCAAGAAATATTATTTCCTTTCATGCATTGTACAAACAAGGTTTCACCTTTTCGTTTGATAATGAAGTTGGTTCGATTAATGCTTTCTTTAATAATGTACTTTATTTTAAAGCATTACCTTGTGATGGTGTGTATGAAGCTGTATCTATTGTAGATAAGTTAGGAAATAATGTTTTGTGTATTGATTCTACTACTAATAATAACTTGGATAAAGCATCGTTATGGCATTGTCGTCTTGGACATATAAGCAAGAAACGCATAGGCCAACTCCAAAAGGATGGAGTCTTGGAGTCGTTTGACCTAAAGTCAAATGATAGTTGCGAATCATGCTTACTTGGAAAAATGACAAAGTCACCCTTCACAGGCTCATGTGAAAGGGGTGAAGGTTTGTTGGACCTTATACACACGGATGTGTGTGGACCATTCAAACATGCCACAAGGGATGCTAATCGTTATTATTTGACTTTTACCGATGATTACAGTAGATATGGATATGTCTACTTAATCAAGCATAAGTCAGAGACTTTCGAGAAGTTTAAGGAATTTAAACAGGAAGTCGAGAATCAATTGGGCAGGAACATTAAGATGCTTCGATCCGATCGAGGTGGTGAGTATGTTAGTTCAGAGTTCCTCGACTATCTAAAGGAATGTGGGATTGTCTCACAATTGACACCTCCCAGGACACCGCAGTTGAATGGTGTGGCTGAGAGGCGTAATCGAACCTTGTTGGACATGGTTTGTTCCATGATGAGTCGAGCATCGCTACCAATATCATTCTGGGGGTATGCCTTAGAGACTGCCGCCCATATCCTTAATCTAGTCCCTACAAAGAAAGTTGCCAAAACTCCTCACGAGATGTGGACTGGTAAAGTACCTAAACTAGACCACATCAAGATTTGGGGATGCGAGGCTTTCGTGAGACGTGAGACTCATGATAAGCTCGAACCCCGAAGCGAGAGATGTATTTTTCATCGGCTACCCACAGCATTCCTTTGGTTACCTCTTCTACAGACCTAGTGACAACGTGGTCTTTGTAGCAAGAAGAGGAGTCTTTCGAGAAAGAGAGTTTATAAGCCAAGGAGACAGTGGGAGGCAAGTTGATCTTGAAGAAATTCAAGAGTCAAGTGGTGAAGGAACTTCAAACTCTAGCCCTCAACTTGAGGAGGAAACTCCTGTTGAGCCAATTGACAAATCTGTACCTCTGAGGCGTTCCACGAGAGTTAGGAGTGCACCTGAGCATTACTATGGATTCCATATTACTGCAGAAGGTGAGACACTTATTAGTGATGAGACACTAGTAAGTCAAGATGACCCTAACAGCTACGAGGAAGCCATGGCGGGCCCCGAGTCTGCCAAATGGAAAGAGGCTATGGATAGCGAGATACAATCCATGTATGACAATCAAGTTTGGAACTTGGTTGAGAATGTACCAGGTCGAAAGACTGTAGGGTGCAAATGGGTCTTCAAAAAGAAGACCGACATGGATGGTAAAGTACACACTTATAAGGCTAGACTGGTTGCAAAGGGCTTCTCTCAAATTCCTGGAGTGGACTATGATGAGACCTTTTCTCCGGTAGCCAAGATTAAGTCTATTCGGGTTCTGTTAGCCATAGCCGCATTTCATGACTATGAAATTTGGCAAATGGATGTCAAAACCGCTTTCCTTAATGGAAAGTTGGCTGAAGATGTTTACATGAGTCAGCCAGAGGTTTTTGTCAGTAACGAGTACCCTAATAGAGTGTGTAAGCTTGAGAAATCCATTTATGGATTAAAGCAAGCACCTCGCAGATGGAATCTTTGCTTTGATGAAAAGGTCAAGGAATTTGGCTTTTCTAGGAGTGAAGATGAATCTTGTGTATATGTCAAGGCTAGTGGGAGTATAGTTAGCTTTTTGGTATTGTATGTGGATGACATACTACTCATAGGAAACGACATTCCAACCCTGCAGGAAGTAAAGTCCTGGTTTTGAAAGTGTTTCACTATGAAGGACCTTGGTGAAGCTGCCTATATTTTGGGGATAAGAATCTTGAGAGATCGGAGTAAAAGACTAATTGGACTTAGTCAAAGTACCTACTTGGAGAAGATTCTGAAGAGATTCAGAATGCAAGACTCCAAGAAAGGAGAGTTGCCCATCCAGAGTAGCGCCAAGTTGAGTAAGACACAAAGCCCTAGCACTGAGGCTGAGATAGCAGAAATGAGTCAAATACCTTATGCTTCGGCTGTAGGTTCGATCATGTATGCTATGACGTGTACTCGACCTGATGTAGCCTTTGCCTTGAGCATGGTTAGCAGGTTTCAGGGGAACCCTGGCAAGGCACACTGGACTGCGGTAAAGACTATTCTCAAGTACCTACGAAGGACTAAGGACTGGGTCCTTACCCTCGGTGGGAGTGATGACTTGAGAGTTGTAGGGTATAGTGATGCTAGCTTCCAGACTGATAGGGATAACTTCCGCTCTCAGTCGGGCTGGGTCTTTACCCTAAATGGAGGAGCAATTTCTTGGAAGAGTTCCAAGCAAGAGACAGTGGCAGATTCTACTTGTGAATCAGAGTATATTGCAGCTAGCGAAGCAGCAAAGGAGGCGTTATGGCTGAGGAACTTCATTGGAGACCTTGGAGTTGTACCAGCTATTAAAGAGCCGATGGAAATTTTCTGTGATAGTGAAAGTGCTGTTGCCTTAGCCAAGGAACCAAGGGATCACGGGAGATCCAGACACATCGACAGAAAATATCATTTCATCAGACATCGGATCGAAGAAGGACTCCTCGTGGCAAAGAGGGTATCATCAGATGAGAATCCGGCAGATCCCCTCACGAAGGGACTGACTCGGGTTAAGCATCTCTAGCATGCTCGGAGCATAGGGCTGAAGGATGATATTAGATTTAGTAGTTAGATAATCTCGAAATTTGTAAAGTGTAATTGACATTTGATGATGAATAAAAGTGTTTTATTTATGAGTAAAGTGTTGCTATCTCTTGTCGATCGTTTACTATATTTCTTTTGCATGTTTTGACTTCCAGAATAATTCTGTTTGGTATAACATATTATTCAAACCTCCACAGTCGGTCATATGTCGGAAGTAGGTATGAATCAAGACTGTCATGTTTGATTGTAGAGGTCTGGGACAAGGCTACAACAATCATGAGTGCTCATAAGTTCTGAGCATTGGACTCAACCCACGCTCACTGGAATCACTTCATGGAATTCTATCTCGAGTGATCGTGAGACGGTAATATCATATAAGTCTTTAAACCTAGAGATATGATTTGTTACTTACGAGTTGGTTATGCATTGATTGTACGAAAAACGCATTGGTAACTCGATGTTATAAAATCGTGCTCTTATGTGTAATTCAATAAGTAGTAGAACAAACATATGAGTCGAAGTTTATCTGTTCCTTCTTGGATTAGAAGCTGATATCTGGGCCCCTCGATGATTTTGTTTTGACCTATGTACCAGGCCCGGTCAGAACTAGATTGATGTGTTCAATAAAGTTCTTTGTCAAACAAATCGGAAATCGGGAAGCAAATGTTGGACAATAAGTAAGACATTGTTCCATGTATTTGTCCGACTGATATCTAGAACAGAGGATTATATGATCACTTATCTTAAATGGCGTACCATCATCTTCTCAAGTTTCGAGAAACCTTGTAAAGAGCTACGATTGCCGATCGGTTCCTGAAGTCATACTTGCAGTAATAGTTACTAGACTTATCCAAGTGGGAGACTGTTGGATAAGGTGTCTAAGTCCATAACTATTTCTGGTATGTACTTGACCCGACCCGGCATGGTCCATTTGGGTTGCATGGCACCATGCAATTGGATAGACTAAATGAGAGAAATAACGCTTGGAGATTATTAATATATTATAAGTTCTAATATATTAATAATATTATTTGATTAGTTTGATCAAGAATTAATTTAGAATTAATTAAGTGATCAAAAGATAACTAATTAAATATATGGGTTGATTAAGTAAATCATCCATATCTTGTATAGTGGGCTAAAAGGCTCCATGGATCATCAAGTTGGGTTCCACCCATAGGATGCTCCATGGGAGTTACAAACCCATGGGTCATGGAAATGAAGAGTCATGACACATTAGGGTTTAACCCTAGATGTGTCAACACTATATAAGTAATATGATCTCCTCCCAAATCGGTGACATATATACACTAAGAAATAAGGGGGCTTGGCCGATTTTGAAGAGTGTGTATTCTCTCATAAGTTCTTCCAAGAGCATTTGGTGTTGTGTGAAGCATTTGAGGCATCACCACTTGAGGTGCTAGGCTCACAAGGTTTCAAGGAACACAAGCAACAACAAGGTAAGTTATTCTATCTATACTTTATGTTAAAATTGTTCCCCATGTATGCTAGATAGGATATAACCTTGGAATTCAACTTTGCATGACAAATTAGACAAACATAGATCCAAGGTTATTAGGGTTGCATGTACACTTAGGAAGTGTTAGAATGCTCAAAACCCATCATGTATATCATAAACTAAATCTGCTATAGTTTATATGTTCATCAATGTATAAGCTCTGAATTTGTATACTGTAAATTGAAACCCCAAACTACACCTATTAAAGTTTGTATTTATGTGATATACTTGGTTCATGTGTTGATCTGAAACTATGCAATTTTGGCTATAAATTGAAAGCGCCCCTTATGCTTAGCATGTTACAAAAGGGATAAAATATCTAAATATTTTATAAAACATGGAAATCTTCTGGTTGTATAATTTCACAAAATCATTTGTGTTTGGCTTGTATTCCCCCCTCCCCCTGAAAACTTTTAAAACAGTAAAAGCGTAGGTGTATGAACTCGCCGTTGGTTGCGTTAAATGTCAAACAATGAAACTGGAAATGAAGTCCTTCAGACCAATGTTCACTTAATGGGATCCTAATAACAATTAAACACATAGATGTACTTTATTAGTGAAACCATTATTTATAGTGTTTGAAAAACACTTGCTTTTGGTTTAGGAATGTTACCGGGACTTGATTGAATCGGGGAGAGCAGGTTTTCAGTCAAGTTCACCACTTAGGGTGGGTTCGTGGCCGTAACAGGGGTTTATAGCCGTGAACTGTTCCCAGCCGCGAACAGTCCATTAATGGGTTTACGGCCGTGAACGGTGTTCTTGAGGGAAATATGAATTTTTGAAGAGTTCACGGCCATGAGCGATTTACATCCCTTGAAGATTTGAAGATTTGAAGGGTGTATGACTGTGAACTCAAGAACAACTATGTTCGATCTTGATGAAAAACGGATGTTTTGATGCTCCACTGCAACTTTCAAGGTAGATAGAGTATTAGATGAAGAGAAATCTTATGTCTTCTTGTGTTTTTGGGTGAGGGTTTTTAGTGAGAGAAAGTGTGTTTGCGACCAGAAATGTAACAGCCAAAATCTAGGTACATCTTGTGAACCCTAATCTTTGAGCAATTGTCCATTTTTGTTCCTTATTAAAGAAGAGGTGGTGGGCGGGTACGCGGGGCGTACCAGAGGGTACGCTCAGCGTACTCTTGTGCGTGCTTGACACGCGGGAGTCGCCTAGTACACGGGGCGTACCAATGTGTATGTTGGGAGTCCTAGGCCCAGACTGAAACCCTAATCGCTAATGAGTCCCCTATTTCAGAGACATTATGGCCTCATTTTTGGCCACCATTTCCATAGATTATTCCATCCTAAACCATAATCCTCGTTCATATAGCTGAAGAGTGCCTTTGAGAGCTTGTTGGTGTATTCTTGAGCATTTGAAGTTGAAAGGAAGCCTTGGAGAAGAAGGAGTTAGATCCAAGCACTTGGATCCGAGCTTGGCATTTTGGAAAGCTTCATTTGGAGGTAAAAAGCTCCAAACTTTCTTACTCTTTTTTTTTGTGCAAATATATCGAGTATCTTTGGGTTTTGTCCTAAAAGTTGATGGCTTTTTGAGTTAATTACCCCAAGAGCCGAGATCTGTCCCTTTTTAGTGTATTTCGTGATATAGTGTCATAAAAACCCAATCTTGGTCATTAAGAACTATCCATGCATGAGATATGAGCTTTAGGAGGAATGAGGATGAGGGTTTTGAGTGTTTGTGATCACATCAGCCATGCAAAGGCTAAAAGTCTTCGACTTTATCGATTAAGAGTCATTAGGGAGTCCAGATCTGTATTTTGAGCCAAAGTCTTAAATGATTAAGACCATAAGTGAGAGAAGAGTAAAATTGGGACTTACGCTAAGCGTAAGTCCCAGTACGCGCGACGTACAGGTCAAGCAGCCTGATAGTTGCGTAGCGGTTAAGTACGCGCATCATACTCGCAATCGTTGAATTTTGTTGACTTTTAGGGTTTGGTCAACAAGTGGAATTTTAGACCCAAGGAGGGGTAAAGTGGTCTTTTACCCTTCTGAGAGTGCATAGGAAGGGTTCGTCTGGCCTTATGAGTGCCATTATTAATTAGGGATATCTATTGTGTATGTTAGGTAGAGGCTAGACTAGTGATATGAGTTCGAGACTATCCGACTGTTGACAGGTGAGTATTCTCACTATACATTACCTAGAGTCGTATTTATGTGTAACTGGGAGGTGTTATGTGCTTACTTGATTTGTATATTTTCTGAGTGATATATGTTATATTATGACCGGACCGGAGGGTCCAATGAGCCATGGGACTAGAGGGTTCCTGACAGACCGGATCGGAGGGTCCAATGAGCCATGGGACTGGAGGGTCCCACTGAGACACATATACCAAAGGGTCTTACAGTGTTATAACCTTGAGTGGCTAATATTTTTATTGTATGTGGTATTTTGGGGAACTCACTAAGCTTTATGCTTACTGTATTATGTGTTATGTGTTTCAGGTAGTTCCAAGGATCGTGGGAAGGAAGGCCCTGGTTTGATTGTACACACACTTGCTTTGGAGATATATCTCGAAGGATCCTGGTTTTTGTGATAAACAACTTTTGATAAATAAATTGTATAAATGTTGATACTCAAGATTTTTTGGAATTATGACATGTGATTTTTATATGCAAAAATGAAAATTTTGTTTTCGAAAATTTGGGTGTTACAAGAAAAGTATAAATGAGGGTAGAGGTCACGTATATATAGGCTGGGGGATATGGTCGGTGGTAGGGTCCACCAGCCCTGACATAGTTTAGGTCTGTGAATAGGTTTACAGCCGTGATCAGGTTCACGACCGTGTACACTAGTCAGGTCGGAATCTGCTGATTTTTGAAGGAAATTCACGTTTTCACGTGATTTTTGGTTTCAACTCATATATATATATATATATATATATATATATATATATATATATATATATATATATATATATATATATATATATATATATATATATATATATCTTAATGATTTTCCATACCATAGGAATTTTGACGGAAATAAATAAAAAATTTAAAATTTATTTAACGAAACCGGCTAACGTTAACAAAAAATGGCTCGGGTTGTCATAATCCCCAATTGTCGTTATAGAATGATATCGCTAATAACATATCATCCTATTGGGTCACACATTATAGCAAGTTACCATTAATTGCCTTAACAGATAGGCATATAATAGAACAGTAAGTAAACTAGGTCATGTGTAATCCAGTCCATCTTGAATGTCTGTTTAGTGATTTCCTAAGAATACATGTAGTGTTGAGGGTCAACACAAGGTTGGTGAAAGTTACAAGTTTTCTTTTAACCACAATAATACTTTTAATAAGTCTAAAAAGTGTTATCTTTGTATGTATAACAATAGTTAAAACTGTGTTTGCAAAGCATTTTTGAAAAGACAAAATGTATCTTTGTATAAGTAAATCAATGTTGAAACCGTATTTGTAAAGGATATTTGAAAGCCAAAATGTATCTTTTGATAAGTAAATCCATTTTTAAAATAGTTTTGAAAGCAACCAAGCATATGGTTTATAGTGTGTGTGAGAGAGAGAGAGTGAGAGAGTCTAGTTAATGTTTATAGTGATTCCTATAACCAAGCTATGTGATTGAATGTACCTCCCTACAACGCTTCATTAGACGTTATAGTAACAATTGTAAACACTTATCACCGGCTTTGAATGATCGGTTGAGGTTGTAGCTAGCAACCACAGGTGGAGATGTTAACCGTCTATAGATCTATACATATGTATCTCGCCCCGAAGATTATCGATTATAGTAGTGTGGGTATGCTAAGTGTTTAGAATCAGCTAGTGAATATTGTCTCACTAAAAACCCCTTAACTAAAAGTATGTGAATAGCTCACATCCCTAATTTAAGTGTGGTTAAGTCACTAGACATAATGAATTTCATTGTATAAAGTTTATTAAGCCGCGATGTATGTAAAAGTGTAATGTAATCTCTTTTATAAAGATGTATGTTTCAAAGTAATGAACATATGTACATGTATAAACTTTAAGTATTTAAAGATATAAATGTACATGAATAGTTATAACTTGAATCCTTGAAATACTAAAAAGATTTATAATGTGCTTGTTATAATATACAATATCACATAAAAAATCATATATTTTTATATCATGCAACATCTATTGTGTGGACTAGTTATTTCACGAAAAAGTAACTATAATATGTATACAAAAAGTTTATACTAGTTTATTTGTAACAATATGGTAAAATGTTTAATAACATTTTTATAAACTTGATTTATTGTATTTTCGCATAAAGGATAATATATTTCTATATATATATATATATATATATATATATATATATATATATATATATATATATATATATATATATATATATATATATATATTTCATTACGAATTTAAACTATTGGGGACTATTTGGTAACTTAATTAGCCAAAAATAGGACTACTTTGGTTAAAATAAATAAAGGAAGAAAAGAATGTTACAGTAGGGGACTATTTGGTAATTTAATTAACCAAAAATAACATTACAAGTATTGTTCAGAAATCTCCAAGGGAGGGGCTGTTTTGAATAAATGGAGTCAAGGATTGGGGGTTTGGACTTATATTAAACGAGAATGTTATAGCTGGGGTTATTTAGTCATTTCTTGAAACTAAAAAGGATTTAGGGCTTTTTGTATAAGGAAATGCCATGGAGGAGATGTTTTTATTAATGGCCCAAACTTAAAGGAATTTAGGGCTTTTTGCATTGATCGGGCAAATGAAAGGAACGAATGGAAGCAGACGAGCGATGGCAATTGAAAGTAACAAGAGGGCACACAAATTAGGAGAGGAAACCACGAAGGCTTTGCAGGATGCTACTCCGGTCGTTTGGACGATCGATTGAGAGAAGGAGAGATCGTCTCTGGGTTTCGACGAACCGAATCAAGGAAGATCGGAATACATTACAAATAATAGAAATCATATCGAAATAAATAGTTTAAGGTTTCATGATTTACTGATTCAAATTGATTGATTTTTCAACTTTTATAAATATTTTTTCTCAAATTTTTTTCAAATATGAAAATATTAGGCTATAGCTGATGGGTTTTAGCCATAAGAACTTTCCTATGTGCGCATCCAAAACCCTAATGCTCGGATCTAGGCTTTCTAATTAAACATGCTTTGAATCCAAGACTTCTAATGGCTAATTAGGTTAAATAACAACATTGAAATAGATCTAGAATCATACCTTTGGATTCCTTGTTGATCTTGTTGTCTTGGAGCTTCTAGAGTCACAAATATCACTCCTCTAATGGCTTACAAACACCAATAGCAAGTAAGATAATTTAGGAGAGAGGAGAGGTGAGGAATTTGGCCAGAGTATCACTACTTTTGATGGTATGTCGAATTCCCTCACCCCTAGGGTCTATTTATACTTGTAGACTCCTTAAGGATTACAACTTTAACCCTAACTGGATAACATAGACTTTAAGTTGATCCATATCCTTTCCTTGATAACCCTATGGATGATTTTGGCTTATCCAAGCACTAGAAATCGTCTATCCTATCATGGATAAGGATTTATAGTCTAAAGTGTAACTATCAAACAATTGACAGTTTATACCCTTTTATTTAATTAATCTCTTTAAGTCACCAAATTAATTCCAATTAATCTATGACTTATATTAATCAAATAACCATATATTATTCCTTATAATATTTACTTTCTCTTAACAAATCATCCATCAAGTTTCTATGGTGAAGGCAACCCAAAAGGATCATGCACAACCGAGTCAAATACTTGCCTAATATAGTTGCAGCCTTAGACACTATTCCAACAGTCTCCCACTTGGATAAGTCTAGTAACTATACAAGTACAATTCGGTTTGCAATCGTAGCTCTTAAAGACGCTATCAAACTCTGATCTAATCAATCTTGTCCTTTAGATAAGGGATCGTACAGTCCTCTGTTACATATCATGCTGACAATCCTATGGAATGGTTAGTCTAGCATTTGATTTCTCGATCTCCGATTTATTCGACATAGAACTTAATCAAACACATCAATTCAGTTCTGACCGGGACCAGCACATAAGTCAAATCAAATCATCGATTCGCCAAGATATCTCTTCTACCCTCGTAGGACAAAATTTACAGATAAACTTCGACTTATATGCATTTACTTATTCATTAACCAACTACACACAACAATGCATTCTATAACACCAAGTTACTGATGCGTTTTCGCATTATCAGTATACAATCAATTAAAAAATAATAAACCATATATCTAGGTTTTAAGACTATATGATATTATCGTCTTGCGATCACCTTTTATATCGTATTCCATAAAGTGATTCCAGCAAGCGCGGGTTTGTTCCAATGCTCAAAACCAGTTCATAAGCACTCATGAACGTTGGAGCAACCCTTGCTATGTCTTACACCATTTAGACAATCTCCACACCAATTCATGACAATCTTCATTCATATCTACTTCCAACATATGAACGATTGTGGACAATTTGAATAATTCGATTATTCCTAATAAACTCAATTATTCTGGAAGTCAAAACATGCAAAGTGAAACAATAGTTAAACAATTAACATATGACAGTAACTTTACTTATAAATAAAACTCCTTTATTTAATCATCAAATGTTAATTACATTTATCTATTATACGTTTCTAATACTATCTAATCTATACTAATATCATCCTTCAGCCCAATACTCCTAGCATGCTGCAAGTGCTTAACCCTACTCAGTCCCTTCGTAAGCGGATCTGCTGGGTTATCTTCTGATGATATCCTCTTAACTATGAGTTGTCCTTCTTCTACACGATGTCTAATGAAGTGATATTTTTTGTCGATATGTCGAGATCTACCATGATCCCTCGGTTCCTTGGTCAAGGCAACCGCACCTTCGTTATCACAGAAAATCTCCATGGGCTCCTTTATGGCAGGCACAACTCCAAGATCACCAATGAAGTTCTTTAGCCATATTGCGTCCTTCGACGCTTCGCTCGCTGCGATGTACTCTGATTCGCACGTTGAATCAGCTACGGTTTCTTGCTTGGAACTCTTCCAAGTTACTGCTCCTCCGTTTAGGGTAAAGATCCAGCCCGACTGCGAACGGTAGTTGTCCCTATCGGTCTGAAAACTGGCATCACTATACCCTCGCACCTTCAAGTCATCACTCCCTCCAAGGACTAAGAACCATTGTTTCATCCTCCGAAGGTACTTAAGGATGTTTTTCACCGCAATCCAATGTGCTTTCCTAGGGTTCCCTTGATATCTGCTAACCATGCTCAAAGCGAAGGCTACATCAGGGAAAGTACAAGTCATAGCGTACATGATTGAGCCAACTGCGGAAGCGTACGGTATTCGGCTCATTTCTGCTATTTCAGCTTCAGTACTCGGACTTTGAGTCTTACTCAACTTGGCATTTCCTTGTATCGGTAGTTCTCCCTTCTTTGAGTTTTCCATACTAAAACGTTTTAGTACCTTATATAAGTAAGTATTCTGACTAAGTCCAATTAGTCTATTACTTCTTTCTCTTACTATCCTTATTCCCAAAATGTAAGAAGCCTCTCCGAGGTCCTTCAAAGCGAAACACTTCCCGAGCCAGGACTTGACTTCCTGCAGAGTCGGGACGTCGTTTCCTATGAGTAATATGTCATCGACATATAGAACGAGGAAGCTTACTATACTCCCACTGGCTTTGACATATACACAAGATTCGTCTTCGCTTCGTACAAATCCAAACTCTTTGAATTTCTCATCGAAGCAAAGATTCCATCTGCGAGACGCTTGCTTAAGTCCATAAATGGACTTCTCAAGCGTACACACTCTATTTGGATGCTTCGGATTCACAAACCCCTCTGGCTGAGCCATGTGAACATCCTCAGCCAACTTTCCATTAAGGAAGGCGGTCTTGACATCCATTTGCCAAATCTCATAATCATGAAATGCGGTAATTGCTAGCATCACTCTAATAGATTTAATCTTCGCAACTGGTGAGAAGGTCTCATCATAGTCAACTCCTGGAGTTTGAGTAAAGCCCTTCACAACCAATCGCGCTTTATACGTGTGTACGTTCCCATCCACGTCGGTCTTCTTCTTGAAGATCCACTTGCACCTAACGGTCTTACGTCCGGGCACATAATCAACCAAATTCCAAACTTGGTTATCGTACATGGATTGGATCTCGCTATCCATTGCCTCTTTCCATTTCGCAGACTCAGGGCCTGCCATGGCTTCCTTATATCTATTAGGTTCATCAAGATTTACTAGTGTACCATCACTAATATACGTGTCCCCTTCGGTAGTAATATGAAAACCATAAAACTGGGGATGAACTCTAACTCTATCGGAACGTCTAAGAGGTAAGGATTCATCAATCGGTTCAACCGGAGTTTCCTCCTCGGGTTGAATGCCAGCGGTAGAGGTTCCTTCATCTATCGACTCTTGAATCTCTTCAAGTTCGAGTTGCCTCCTACTGTCTCCTTGGCTCATGAGTTCTCGCTCTCGGAAAACTCCTCTCCTCGCAACAAAGACAACATTGTCTTTCGGTCTATAGAAGAGATATCCAAAGGATGTCTGCGGGTAGCCGATGAAAATACATCGCTCACTTCGAGGTTCAAGCTTGTCGTGAGTATCTCGTCTTACGAAAGCCTCGCAACCCCAAACCTTAATATGTGCCAACGAGGGTGCTTTCCCCGTCCACATCTCGTGAGGTGTTTTGGCAACCTTCTTATTAGGGACTCGGTTAAGGATATGGGTGGCAGTCTCTAAGGCATACCCCCAAAAGAAGATAGGTAGTGAAGCACGACTCATCATAGAGCGAACCATATCCAATAAGGTTCGATTACGCCTTTCTGCCACACCATTCAACTGCGGTGTCCTAGGAGGCGCCAATTGCGAAACTATTCCACACTCCTTGAGATAATCGTGGAATTCAAGACTTGGGTACTCTCCTCCTCGATCGGATCGAAGCATCTTGATTTTCCTGCCCAATTGATTCTCCACTTCATTCTTGAACTCTTTGAACTTTTCAAAGGTTTCTGACTTTTGCTTGATTAAATAGATATACCCATATCTACTATAATCTTCGGTAAAAGTCACATAGAAGCGGTTCCCATCCTTCGTGGTTGATCTAAAGGGTCCACATACATCGGTATGTATTAGGTCCAATAGCCCCTCACCCCTTTCACAAGTATTCGTGTAGGGTGACTTAGTCATTTTTCCAAGTAAACAAGACTCGCATGTGTCATCTTCCCTAAGGTCGAATGACTCCAACACTCCATCCTTTTGGAGTTGGGCTATGCGTTTCTTGTTGACATGTCCAAGACGGCAATGCCACAAGGATGCTTTATCCAAACTAGTGGAAGAATCAATATTCAAAACATCATTTCCTAAGTTATCAACAATCATAACAGTTTCATATATTCCATTACATGGTATAGCTTCAAAGTAAAAGACACTATTTAGATAAGCCATAATAGAACCATTCTCATTATTAAAAGAAAATCTAAATCCTTGTCTATATAAACCATGAAATGAAATGATGTTTCTAGCCATTTCTGGCAAATAGCAACAATTGTTCAAATCTAAACATAAATTATTCCTAAGCACTAAAGAATACACTCAAATCTTGGTAACAGGCGACGATCTTCTGTTCCCCATGATTAGATTGATCCTTCCTTGCTCCATATCCCTACTTATTCTTTGTCCCTGCACATTTGAACAAATGTGATAACCACAACTGGTGTCAAGAAACCAAGAAATAACATGATTAGAATCGTTAGATTTAATTGTGTATATACCTGCGAAAGATGGTTTGATCTTTCCTTCTTTGATTGCTTGCAGGTATTCTGGGCAGCTTCTCTTCCAATGTCCTATCTTGTGGCAGTGGTGGCACTCTGCCTCCTTCGGGTTAGGATAGGGCTTTAAGGATCAACTTTGGTCCCACTAGAAGAGGCACCATCTCGGGCTTTAACCTTGCGATAGTTCTCTGATGAAGCCTTCCTCTTCTTTCCCTTTCCTTGACCAATTGCCAAGATAGGAGCAGCAGACAGATTGGGAGTAGGTGCAACAGACTTGTCTTTGAAGTTGCTCTCAGCGACTCTCAAAAGACCTTGGAGTTTGCTTAGGGTGACCTCCTCTTTGTTCATGTGGTAGGTCATCCTAAATTGGTTGTACATCGGAGGCAAAGAGTGAAGCACCATGTCGATCGCCAAGTCTTCCCCAAAGTCAACATTTAACTTGCGAAGGCGATCGACATACCTTTGCATCTTTTGCAGGTGCACGGTAAGAGATTCTCCATGACCCATCTTAGCGGAGATCATGTTAGTGAAAATCTCATAACGCTCTTGTCTCGCGTTTTGGTGGTATCTCTCCAACAAGTCTTGATGCATCTCGTATGGATACATGTCCTCGTAGGACTTTTGGAATTCGGAGTTCATGGTGGCAATCATGATGCAATGTACCTTCGTTGCATATCGCTCATGAATCTCAAAAGCGGTGATTTCAGCCGGAGTAGCGATTTCGGGGTTGATTTTCTCAAGCTTTTCATCGAGGACATACTCCTTATCCTCATAGCGAGCAATGGTGCGAATGTATCTTATCCATTCGCTAAAGTTCGTTCCATCGAAGGTGACCTTTTGGCAAAGGCTCATCAACGTGAAAGAACTCGCAGCAGCGTTGTTTGTGTTCGACATCTATAGAAAGGAAAAAGATAGATTAGAATAAGAATCCCTAATTATCACCCAATAAGAAAAATTAGGGTTAGGATCCAACAATAACATTTACATATTAGAAAAGGGATGCTGTAATCTAACATGAAAATAAATTGAAGGTAAGTGAATGACGATTCACTAATTCTCCATTACAAAACCTAGACTATTAGTCCTAAGTGTATTGAGAATTCCTAGGTTCGGATGAGATTCATTGAACTATTCAATGGCATGTTTAAATCTCAATATGCCCCTCTTGTTTGTGACTGGGATGCCGAGGATCACAAAGCGGGTGTGAATTACCATGCAAATTCACATGGTGCCTTCATTGTAACGATCACCTATTCGATGTGCCGGTAAACCACACACGCTCCATCGAACTATGATAAACAATGAATCACCCTTTGCCACCTTTTCTTAGAACCAATTAGTGTGCCGGTAAACCACACACGCTCCACTAACTTCTTAGCAAGGGTGCAAAGTGTAATTTCATGGGATTGCATAAATTCACTTTTCCTAAAGTAACTAAGATTGGGAAATTTTGAAATCGTGTAGTTACTTTGTATTTCTTATTATACTTTTAATGAGAGGATGAGGTTGCCCTATCCTACCCGTTCAGCTAACGACCCTCCACCAATCAAGCAAGCGGTGGGTGTGAGTGTACACCCATTAAGCGCCATTTTATAGGCCGCAACCTTATACCCACCTTATAGATCGGCTTCGTGAATGAGGCCTACTAACGGTAAGACTAGCATTTAGTTATACATATATATTATTCTAGTAATATCATATTAGTATAAGGTTGTGTTTTAAACCTTTTAAAACGTAGGGTTTGAAATTTAAGTTGTCTAAATTAAAACCTTTTAATCACAAATATAAATTTCAGAACTTGAGGGCAAGTTTTAAACATTTAAAACATGGAGGATCAAATAACAAATAATTCCAATTAACAATTAATATCCTAATTATCTTTATTTGATTTATCCAAGATTTCTTTTAAGATAATTATCAAAATAATTAATCAATTATCATATAAGTAAATTAAATATTTTATTAGATGATAAATATCTTTAACTAGATCAAGATTATAGTCATATATATCAAAAAATCGGATTAGGGTTGATCTAATATGATTAAGGTAAGTTTCCATAAGATAAACATGAAAAAATCCCAGTTCTTCCTAATCCTGACGCCCGGACTCGCCGAGTACACAAAGGGACTCGCCGAGTCAGGCCTACTCGCCGAGTCCACTTTGGAACTCGCCGAGTCCATGACTCAGAAACCCAAAAAACGAATTTTGCAGGTTTGTTTCAGTTAATCAAGCAGCAATTTAAAGAAAACCAAGCTAGGCTCTGATACCACTGATGGGTTTTAGCCATAAGAACTTTCCTATGTGCGCATGCAAAACCCTAATGCTCGGATCTAGGCTTTCTAATTAAACATGCTTTGAATCCAAGACTTCTAATGGCTAATTAGGTTAAATAACAACATTGAAATAGATCTAGAATCATACCTTTGGATTCCTTGTTGATCTTGTTGTCTTGGAGCTTCTAGAGTCACAAATGTCACTCCTCTAATGGCTTACAAACACCAATAGCAAGTAAGATGATTTAGGAGAGAGGAGAGGGGAGGAATTCGGCAAGAGTATCACTACTTTTGATGGTATGTCGAATTCCCTCACCCCTAGGGTCTATTTATACTTGTTGACTCCTTAAGGATTACAGCTTTAACCCTAACTGGATAACTTAGACTTTAAGTTGATCCATATCCTTTCCTTGATAACCCTATGGACGATTTTGGCTTATCCAAGCCCTAGAAATCGTCCATCCTATCATGGATAAGGATTTATAGTCTAAAGTGTAACTATCAAACAATTGACAATTTATACCCTCTTATTTAATTAATCTCTTTAAGTCACCAAATTAATTCCAATTAATCTATGACTTATATTAATCAAATAACCATATATTATTCCTTATAATATTTACTCTCTCTTAACAAATCATCCATCAAGTTGCTATGGTGAAGGCAACCCAAAAGGACCATGCACAACCGAGTCAAATACTTGCCTAATATAGTTGCAGCCTTAGATACTATTCCAACAATAGCCTGAGTCCAAAAATGCTATCGGAATTTCCATCTGAGGTGTGCAAGTTCCTCAATGGGTAGAAACAATTTTATTAGTTTTAAGAAAATCAGAATTAAATTGATTTTGGATTCTTAAAACGGTCGTATCTTTTGCATACGAACCCCGTTTTCAGAATCAGGGAAATTCGTACTACGAGACTATAGTGTTTGTATTGCTCACTGCTCACAACTGCTTAATACAAAATTTCAATTTTTTAGACGCATTAACTAAGGTTGCAGTTTGAGTTGTTTGATTGATTTGCCAGTTTACACATTTGGAGGTAAGATACCATCTACTATTTTGTAATGGTTGAAATGAACTCATTTATTTTTCAGAAGAGGCACTAAAACCCAATTAGTTAAATTGAAAAGAGATTTTCTAGGAACTTGACCGTTCACAGTCTTCTTTGACCTAAATTCTGGGATGTCACATACCTCCCTGTTAATGGAATTTTGTCACAAAATTATTATGCTCTAGAATATTTTGTTCCACTATCATTTAGTTCCACTCATTTTGTTCCACTATCGTTTCATTTTACTAGTGGGGGGAGCACCGCTGAATAGTTATGGGTATTTTTGTTTCATCTGGTCCTCACGTTTACAAGTAAACTTCGGCCCTCTATGAGAGTTCCAACTCCATAGGGTGTTTACCATAGGAATACAACTTTGCTTAAGGCAGGTTTCTCGATCCATGATCTCCACCGATTCCTTTGCGAAGTGAAATTGAACCTTGACCCGGATCTTATCGAGAGGAAAGACAAGATTCTCATTACATAGACACTTCTTAAGATTACACACGTGGAAGGTATCGTAAACTTTGTCAAGTTCTTGAGGGTAAATGAGTTTGTAAGCCACCATACCAACCCTTACCATGATTTCAATAGGTCCGATGTAACAATAGATTCAAATTACTTTTCAGTTTAGACCCCTTGGTGTGTAATGTTTGGCAGAATTGTTCCCTAAGGGGGAAAATTGCCAACGTCAGGAAAATTGGAGTAAGTTGGGCGTACTCCTTGTATGCTAGGCATACTAGTGCATGTTGGATTGCGAATTTCACCCACGTATGCTGGGCGTACGTGGAGTACGCATGGCGTACGCGTGGATTATGAAACCCTAATTTGTAGGGTGTTGCACCCTGTTTAAACCTTATGATAGTCTCTTTTGGTCATGTTTAGCCAGCCTCCACCCTCCCTTGTCCAAAAATCAAAACCATAGTGAGTTCTATAGAGTTTTGAGCCATAGAGTGTGTTTGTTGGTGCTTTGTGAAGGAGATAAAGAAGTGGACCATTCGGAGTTATGCTTGGAGGTTGAGGATCCAGGATTAGTACATCATTTCCAACCTTTTGAGGTAAAAAGCTTCTATCTTGCTAATCTATGTGGCTAGATCTAGTTATGTACAATTTTGTGCCTTTTTGAGTCCTTGGAAGTGATTGTTGAGCCACTTGATTCACTCCAGAGGTGAGTGATGGTAGTTCTAGGGTTCTTTTGGTCCCTTTGTCCACAAAAATGAAAGCTTGGAGGTGTTTATGGATTCATGCATGTGTTAAAACCCTCTGTTAAGTTCTTTTGAGCTTTAGAACCCCATTAAGCCATGCATGCATGTAAAGTTTCCAACTTTACGTGATAAGCCACCTTAAGGATGTCAGATCTTTGAGTATGAAGCTAGGGCTAAGTAGATTAAGTGCTTAATTATATGGGATCGCTAGCTGGGGAGTACATTGGGCGTACAAGCTGGTACGATGTCTACTAGCCCTTGAGCGTGTACGCTAAGCGTACGAGCTGAGTATGCCCAGTGTATTTAACAGTAGTCTTTAAAAATTTGGGCTTTTCGTCAATGGGCCCATGTTAGACCTTAGGAGTCTAGGGCTTTTTTGGGCCATCAAAATTCTATTTGGGTTGATGCTATTTTGTTGGACTCTTTTGGTTAAAGGCCCATGAAGGGATTTTGGCCTAATTTGGGCTTTAGGTGATCGTGTTGGAATTTGGGCCTTTTGGATAGTTGGCTTGGGCCTTGGCCTTGGGATAAGTTCGGTAAAGGGTAAAAATGTGTTTTACCCTAGTTTGGACACTTAATGTGTTTTGGGATCCAACTATTACTTAGATTTTATTTTGTGATTGATAGCGCGGGGAACCAAACAGACCAGTAACCAAAGATTTATCAGTGAGATTCACCAGTCTGAGGTGAGTTTCTTCATTGTGTTTAGCGGGTCAAAGGCACTAGTGCCGACCCATAGTTTATTACGATAGGATGTTGGACGTCTACGTGACTCTTGCATGTGTATGCATTGGTATGTATACCGAGCGAGGCTCGGTGTCAGGAGAGGCCCGATTACTGTATTGTATGCTATTAACTTTGTAATTATCGTACGTGTTAGCATAATTATATGTTTATATGTTTATATATGTACCAGGCAGGGCCCTATGTCTGGCGGGGCCTAAAGAATTAAAGATTTGTAACCCGAGCAGGACTGAATGTTGGGTGTGGCCCGAGGCCGAGTGGGACTCGATGCTGGGCAAGGCCCGATGTGGGGCGATGGCCCAGTATGTGTTTATTATGTATGTTATGGGGTATTTCGGGGAACTCACTATGCTTTGTGCTTACGGTTTTTAATTTATGTTTCAATTACTTTGGTGTGAAAGGGAAGAGCCTGGGATGATTACAGTGCACACACCACCATTTTCTGCATTTTGTGACTTACTCTAATATTTATGATGTATTGATACATATTGTTCCACCTTGGATTCGATGATGTTGTCTTTGAGATTACTGTTTTGTAAATTTAAAAATGAAAATTTTGGTCTTATTTATGTGGCATTACAAGTTGGTATCAGAGCCTTAGTTTGAGGGATTCGGACATGCTCTCGAGTGTGTCTGAACTCAAAATAAGGATTTAGTAAAAAATTTCAAAATGAATTTTTTTTTTTAAGAAAAAGGGGTTTTGTAATACAAGAAAGGATGTGGTGAATGCAATTGACCGAGCTCAAGTAAGTTTTCCTAAAATACTCATACATGTTATCTGATTTGATTTTATTTGTGAATCTGTGAATTACATGCTAGTTAGGGCTAAGAATCTAATCAGTGTTCGCATGATAGAAAGCTAGGAGTGATGCCTTTGTATGCGTATTGTATAAGCTTGTAGACTTGCATGCTAGTATTGATTAGTCAGTGATAGATTGGCCTGATATGTGATGCCTTGTATCCTAGGAAGCATGGGATGTTAGGTTGGGAATATGTATTGGTATTAGAAATTGTTAAGTGTATGCTTTAAAAAATGGTATATGGTTAGGATCATATAACCCTAGAATGATCGATTCGGCCTTATTTCCCATTCTTCATTTGGTTGTGATCCTAGGATAGAGCCTTTTCTTTTACAATCTATTTCATCCGTTATTGTGTATAATTTTCATACGTAACGCAACCGACAATAAGAGTTGAAGTTCCTAGCGTGAGTTGTAGTATGTGAGTTTGGATGTTCTTGGTTATTCTATGGATTGGAGTGCTACTACACGAATGCTACTTGGTTTGTACTTTGTGGAACTCTTAAGTGATGTGAGTTAGTTATTACGTGAATATGTCAAGTCACATGTGACAAAGGTTGAATAATCTCAGAGTGACGAATTTGACCCTATTGTGCAGCTCTTGTTTGATTCTAACCTTTGTAGGGACAAGTCTTTTACTCGAAGGATTATCTAGGCTTTGTTGCATGTAATTGTATTCATGAGGTAGGTAACTGACACTATGGGGGTGCTCTTCAGCAGCTGATGGCAGGGTGAGGTGGGAAACCTAGGAAAGTCTAGGATGTGTTTCAGTGGGTTTAGTTGTGTTGTTTATCAAGCATTGTGGTATCAATTGAGAAGGTGACTTAGAGGATTCAGGATGATTCTTCAGGAAAGTATGGATAGGTGTCGAAGGTACTATTGGGACTATACTACTTAAAGCACAAGATCCATACTCGAATTGGGGAGAGTATTGGAGAATCTAGGAAGCCTGTAGATAGTGGATTCTTGGATATGTTCTAATCATTTGTATGGGTGTTTGCAGAATGGTGATGGGCACTCAGGAAGGAGGTTCGGGTTCGGATTCAGGATCAGGTGCGGGTACTAGGCCGATAGATGGGCGCATGCGGGAGTTCATCTCGTTGGAGATTACCCATAGTATTTTGGAGTGGACTCCTATGATATTTGGTTCAATCAAGGAGACAATTTTAGAACACTTGGATGGTCGTCTCGGGTCTCTCAGACCAAGATTGTAGTAGGAAAGTTGGGGGCCTATCTGGGGCCTAAAGCTTGTGGAGATCTAGAATCCTTTGGGAAGGAGGATCTTATTGCTTGCACTTTTTATATGGGATCGGATGTGGGTTATGCATCATGTTTTCAGGGGGATCAATCCCATTATTCGATTTCCAAAGTGGTTTCGTGAGCTTTGTGTGAAGAGTTACCAGATATCATTGGTTGCGTCACTAATAGATTGGGCGCCAGGTTCGAGGGCCGGATCTTGGCTATTCAAGTGGTTGACGAGATGGTAGAGGTAACTCAGGAGCATGAGATTGGATTGGATAAGAAACTGGGGAAGAGGAAGCAGACTCATGGTCCAACTAGGCAATCTGAGCAGTTTGATGTTTCCATGGCTAGTATGAGAGAACCTAGGGGTCGTGATGTTTGCACGAAGGATGAAGGTGCACATGAGCATGTGTGCGGTAAGTTTAAATGTAGCAGGTGCGGATGGAAGGGCTATCCCCGCTAAGAGTGCACCCTGGAGATAAAATTTTATCATCGTGGTCATCAACCTGACCCTATTAGGGTGAATTGCCCACACATAGTGGATGGGGCAACTCAGGTTCCATCGTAGGTGCCTCAGCTGGAAGGGGAGGTCAGGATTTCATCAGATAATATCACAGGTATATTATATTTTTCTTTCCTCTTGATTGTTATCTATATTTATTTTGCTTTGATATCTTGTTGGGTATATTAGTTCTCTATTTTTTTCCTTGGTTATATCATCAAGAATTATTATATTCCATTTTGCCTGCCAAGAGTCATTGTTGGGTCCTATCTTGCTGAGCGGGGTTCAGTTGTTTGGGTGATTTATCTGGTTCTTTGATGGGTTCAGTTCAGGGGTATTGACTGGAATATCTGTAGTCGAATCAGCCGGATTAGTTCATCAACGAAGTCAGAGTCCGAGCATGATAGAATTTGTTCAGGTAGGATTTGCAGTTGTCTGTGGCAAGACCTTTGGGTCCAATCGCTACCGTTGTTAGGGAAGGAGCGGTAGCAAGAAAATGAAGCTGGAAAACGCATGAGTTTGTAAGGTCATTGGAAGTGCCATGGAATTTTATTATCGCTAGGGTTGGAGATGGTTAGAATTCAGAGATTATGCTAAGGATGGGGAGTTGAAGTGAAGATTCGATAATTCAGAGCAAGGGTTATGGTCTTTGTCACCAGCATAAGGTACTTAAGGAATTGCTTCTGTATCATGGGAACCGATTTTAGTTTATCAGATTTTTTGAGATTTCAAGGAGTATTCATCTGGGTTTCAGGAGTTGCGTGATTATTGAGATTGGCTAGTAATGGAATGCTAGTATTGTTAAGCGCAAGCATCGGCGATTCATATTATAAAGAGGTAAGATAGTTTGGTAATCAATCAAATTTTTTGGGTTAGGAGAGCCTAGACGAATCCTAGTGGGGGAGAATCGGTGAGAATTCAGGGAGCTGGATCATGTGTGAAACTACGGTAAGTTTCACATCCCAGTCGGGAGGGGAGATGACTCAAGTGGTTGTATGGGTTGAATTTGAGCAACTTGGGAGTTAAGGAAACTTCCAAAAGTTAGTCAACATATTCTTTGTGATGTGTACCAGGCATTTGGACGGATCCAGGTTAAGGGTTGTGTTAGAGCGTCGCTGCCTGCTCTTGTTTGATGAAGTCTTTGGGGTTCGTAGTACAATAAAACCATGGGTTGTGACCATGGCGGGTTAGACGTGTCGAAAAACTACAGGGTGTCCTTAGTATTCACTGGAGTGGTAGATTGTATGGAAGTGGTGTAAGTCTGGGATGAGATGGTAACAATCGCTAGATTGAGATAGATCATTGTTTGGGGGTCATGGTATAAGGTCGGGCCAATTCGTTCCTTAGGCAAGGTGGTCAGGATTGTTGGAGAGCATTTCTCTGTTTTAGGAGGAGGGCCATTGGGGTCCGAAGAGGGGTTGGGCCTCTGTAGCTCTAGATTGGGTGAGACCCGTGGACAAGGCCTGAGTAATTATGGCAATTCAGGTGGGACCTAATAGAGACTGGTTGGGTCAAGGTATTGGACCATGGTTTTAGTAAGGATGATTATGTGATCAATGAGCAGCATAGAGAGATGTATAGGCTAGGGTAACCATGTCAGATGGAATCTCAAGAACTTGGTGGCTGGACCAGGTGTGAGAATGTCGGTCCCATCAGTGGTTTGGGGATCTTTCTATCCAATTTTAGTGAAGGGATGTTGAGAATCAAAAGATTTTGGGTGTAATGCAACTGTAAATCATTGGATATTCGGTTGCGAATTAAATACTGAGTTGGCTTTTGGCATAAATGCACATTAGGAATCGTGAGTGTGTATGCAAGGTATTTATTTCAGCAACATATGAATTAAGGAATCAGTATACCAAGGGCATCAGCTAAAGGGTTCAGGGGAAAAGGGGATGTTCTCAGCTCTAATGGTAGAAAAGGCCCTTGTGATGGTGCTTTGGAATGATTCTACTGAAGGGTTTTGAACATTCTAACACTCCAAAGGTGTACATGCAACCCCAGAAAAATTGGGTCTATGTTTTACTAAGATACATGCAAATTTGATTTTTCCAAGGTTCATAACATATCTAGCATAGCATGGGGAACACTAAACATAAAAGCTAGTAGGAGAACATACCTTTCTTGTTGCTTGGATTCCTTGAGAACTTTGTGAGCCTAACAGCTCAAGTGTGATGCCTCAAGTGTTTCACACAACACCACAACTCTTGGAATAACTTAGAGAGAAGTACACTATTACTCAAAATCAGCTAGCCCTCTTGTTCTACACATAGTGCCGATTTTGGTAGCCCATTGGGTCCTTTTATAGTGGTGTCACAAGTAGGGTTACACCATGTAAACCCTAATTGACATGGCTTTTCACATTCCATGGGTTTATAACCTCCATGGACTATCCATGGAGCACCTTATGGGTCTTAGCCCAATTCAATAAACCATGGATCATTAGCCCACTATATAAGAATGAATGATTTACACAATCAACCCTATATATTTAATTAGTCTCCTTTTGATCAGTAAATTAATTCTTGATCAATACTAATTAAATAACACTATTAATATATTAGAACTTATAATATATTAATAAACCATAAGTGTCCTTTCTCTCATTTAGTCTATCGAAGTCTTGTAATGCCATGCAACCCAAATGGACCATGCAAACTGGGTCAAGTACATACCATAAATAGTTATGAACTTAGACACCTAATCCAATAGTCTCCCACTTGGATAACTCTAATAACTATAACTGCAAGTATGATTTTAAGAACCGATCAACAATCGTAGCTCTTTCAAAGTCTCGCAGAACTAAGATGATGATGATACGCCATTTAAGATAAGTGATCATATAATCCTCTGCTCTAGATATATGTCGGAAAAATACATGGAACAATGTCATACTTATTGTCCAGAATTTTGTTCCGATTTCCGATTTGTTTGACATAGAAATTAATCGAACACATCAATTTAGTTCTGACCGGGCCCGGTACATAGGGCAATACAGAATCATCGAGAGGCCCATATATCGCTTCTAATCCAAGAAGGAACAGATAAACTTCAACTCATATGCTTGTTTTACTATTTGTTGAATTATACATAAAGGCACATTTTCTAACATCGAGTTACCAATGCATTTTCGTACATTCAATGTATAACCAACTCATAGTCAACAACTCATTTCTCTAGGTTTGAAGAATTATATCATATTAGCATCTCACGATCACTCAAGATAAATTCCCTGAAGTGATACAAGTGAGCGTGAGTTGAGTCTAATACTCAGTACTTATGAGCACTCATGAAATGTTGTAGGAACTCTTGTTGTGTCCAACACCTTAGACATCTATAAGCCAACTTCATGACAGTCTTGATTCATATCTACTTCCAACATATGACCGACTGTGGAGATTTTGAATAATTTGAAATACAATAACATAATTATTCTGGAAGTCAAAACATGCAAAATGAAATGATAGTAAATGATTGACAGAAGATATCAACACTTTACTTATAAATAAACCAACTTTTATTTATCATCAAATGTCAATTACACTTTACAAATTTCAAAAGCTATCTAACTTCTAAAACTAATATCATCCTTTAGCCCTATTTGCCTCGCATGCTGAAGATGCTTAACCTTACACAGTCCCTTCATGAGGGGATCTGTACGGTTCTTATCCGATGATACCCTCTTTGCCACGAGAAGTCCTTCTTCTATTCGATGTCTAATGAAATGGTATTTTATGTCGATGTGTCTGGATCTTCCGTGATCCCTTGGTTCTTTGGTTAAGGCAACTGCACTTTCACTATCACAGAAAACTTATGTAGGCTCCTTTATAGCTGGTCCTACTCCAAGGTCTCCAATGAAGTTCTTCAGCCATATTAATTGCTTCCTTTGCTACCTCGCTTGCTGCTAGTATATACTCTGATTCACAAGTTGAATCAGCCATTGTCTCCTGCTTGTAACTTTTCCAAGTAATTGCTCCTCCATTTAAGGTAAACACCCAGCCTGACTGATAGCGGAAATTATCCCTATCAGTCTGGAAGCTAGCATCACTATACCCTACAACTCTCAAGTCATCACTCCCACCGAGGATAAGGGCCCAGTCCTTAGTCCTCCGCAGGTACTTGAGAATGTTCTTTACCGTAGTCCAGTGAGCCTTGCTAGGGTTTCCCTGATATCTATTGACCAGGCTCAAGGCAAAGGCCACATCATGACGAGTACAAGTCATAGCATACATGATCGAGCCTACAGCGGAAGCATAAGGTACTCGACTCATCTCAGTTGTCACACCCCAAAACCGAGAACGATGGAAACGTTCTGGGGCAGAGGACATCATGTAAAGTATCACAACATAGTATAACAGTAAATAAGCAAACAACATCATCCATTGCATTAAATATATAATTTAATACAAGCGTGTTCCATACTGTTATAAACACCAAAAAGTAAATAAAATTAATATGATGAGTCTTTGATGCGCTCCATCTTCTCAAAAGCTGGCCTCGGTAGCTGTCTATTAACAACCTGAGAATACAAGTTATTTTGAAAGAGTTTATCAGCATTAAGCTGGTGAATTCATAAGTATTTTAGTGTCGGTGTTTGTATCAAAATGTTTGAACGTGGTTTTAAGTATGAGTTTGTAAACATTGGTGATAAAAGTATCTGAATGTTTGTAAGTGTTTGTAAAAGTTTGAATCTCTTAGAAAAACCTATATTTTCTATTAGAAGTAGCCTTCTACCAAGGCATAACTGTTTTGTATGTTCATTTATTGTAAAAGTGTGTAATTTTCTCAACTGGAACTATCATTGTCAAAATATAGTTTGTACATTAATTTTTAAGTGAAATGATCACTAAATTTATGTAAAGGGGGTAAATTAATGTAGTACTATAGTGTTGTATTATAGGAACTACTGTTGTACTAACTACCTTAAACTGGATTTATATTAAGGTATTATGTGATAAATTGTACCATACTATTGACTAGGTAACACGACAATGTAGGTCGTAACAAGGTATGACATTTGGCACCTGCACACCTGCAGGTCCGGCTGTAGCTAGCACCAAGGTCTAGGATATTCAATCCAGTATAGATCTATATGCAAACTCACGCTCTCCTTCCAAGAGACTCTGGCTACAACTCGGGCCTTGACATTGAAGGCATGCTCCGATACAGTGGATCACAATCTTGTTAACGTATTCATGTATATGTAATGTATTGTTACTCATTCTAGTATCGTTGTATATGTTCTCTTTTTAGTATAGTTGTAAATGTTCTTCTTCTAGTATAGTTGTATATGTTATCTTTCTAGTATAATTGTATATGTTCTATTTCTAGTATAGTTGTATATGTTCTCATAGTAATGTAATGTATATGTTCTCATAGTAATAAGTACTGACTTATGAATGAACTGACTCATTGTTCTAGCAATAGTATAAGTATTATCCTATGCTACCCCGATGGTAACTTACTAATGATGTAACTAGTACGTATGGATATGGAAGAGCTTTTATGACTATATATGTACACATGATATATAATTAATATTGAAGCGACCTTCGGACAGCTACCCGATACCCCACCAGACCACATCTCAAGCGCGAAAAGGAAATAGGGCGGACGACCTTCCTAAGCCTTTTAAACATTGCTTATATAACTATACATATACGAGCATGCAATTTATAATAATTATAACAAAGTTTAAGTAAAAGTATTTGATAAGTAAAAGAGTTGTAAAACAGTTTGAAGTAAAACAGTTTGAACAGTAGTAAAATCATTGGTTTTGTAGTTATTAATCACATGTGATTAATGTAATAACTATAAGTATTCAAGTCGTATCCCCCCCCCCCATAAAAGTATTTAAAACATTTAAAAGTATTTCAAAGGTTAGTTAAAGGGGTATGAACTCACTTGTAGTGAGTGGATTGGATTGAAGTGTCGGATACGGTGCTAGGTGACAAATGAAGACTTGTACACACGCACGAGCCTAGTTGTCATATAATGAACATATATATATAACTAATTAGCCAAAATATAACTAATAAATTAAGTTGGGACACTCTAGAACATGAAAACACTTTGTTTCAAGTGTTAAAGATCACAAGGATTGCATCCAAGTGTTGGTAGGGCAAAGCTAGGGTGTTTGGAGTCCAAGGGTAAACTCCTTTGGATTTTACGGTTTTAATGACCTTTACCCAAGAAGTTTACTACAGTAAACTCAAGGGTCTATGGTCGCAAACTCTACTCCTTGTAACCATGTGTTGTTTTGAGGTTTTACAAGCCTATTGAAGCACTTCTACTTGGTGGTTTGGTCTTTGGAAGGGACTAGGGCAACAAAAACACTCCTTGGAGGAGTTTACGGCCTCATGGTCATTTCCCTTTGGGTTTACTACCATAAACCCTTAAGGAAAAGGGTATTGCCATGTTTTGAATTCCTTAACACAACAAGGTAATTGTCTAGGTTAGTTTTTAGGCCTAAGGAAGGAATATGATGCATTTAAACATACATTAGGGTGTTTACGGTTTTGGGAGATCCCCAAACCGTAAACACCTAAAGATGAAAGTATTTGGTGTTTTTCAAGGCTTACACACATAAAGAAGAGGTTTAAACATGTCAAGGTCAGGCTTAAACATCAAACTAGGGCTAAATAAGGGGCTTAGGCACACTTTGGTGCCTTTCTTGGTGTTTACGGCCCAAGAACATTCTTGGATTGTGAACACCTCAAACGTTGTGTTCTTGGCATATTTTCTTGATGTTTAAATGTAATAATAGCTTAATAATACTCAAGGATGGAATTACTTACTATTAGGAAGCTTGATTTGAGCTAAAAGTCTAAGAACACTTAGTGTGTCTTCTTGGTGTTTTTGGAAATCTAGAGAAAATACATAAATGAATGGATGAATAAATGCACAAACACTAGATTAAGTGTTATACCAACTTGAAATGGTTAGAACACTTACAAGTTTAAAGATGTAGAATAAGTTTTAGGATGATACTTGAAAGGATATTTTGGAGTTTATGATCGGTTTTATACAAACAATCCTATGTGTGCATGCAACCCTAATTTGGATCTATGTTTTGCTATTAGATACACAACATTATGAACACAAGAATAAAACTCTAAAGAACAATGCTATTTTCGAAATTAATATACAACGTTAGATTACATACCTCTTGTTGCTATATTGCAATAACAACTTAAATCTTCAAACCCTAACTCTTGAAAGCAAGCACCACAAGTGTAGTGCCTCTAATAGCTCACAAACACCACAAGCAATTGGAGAGGATATATAGAGAGAAGGGAGGAGGTGTAAATCGTCCTTGGGACTTATTAGAAGCATGTACACGAATTCCCAAGGCCTAGGGGTCTTTATATAGGGTTTAAATTAGGGTTTCAGTCCTTATCCTTATCCAGTTACTTGCCCACCAAGCAACCACAAGATAAGCCTTCAAAACCCTTATCTCTTGGACCTTGGATGATTTTAAGGATATCCTTATCCTTGAATTCGTCCATCCTTAAACAAGGATAACCATTGCCCTATGTTGCAACTATCACATAATTACAATTCAGCCCCTCTAGTTTAATTAATTACACTTGATCACAAAATTAATTCCTAATTAATTATTGACCGATATTAATTACAAAAACATGATTTCTCCTTTAATATATTATTCTTATAACATATTAATAAATCATAATAACCGCTTTCTCTATTTATTTATCCATTCAAGTTGCTTTGGTGAAGGCAACCCAAAAGGACCATGCACAACCGGGTCAAGTACTTGCTTAATGTAGTTGCAGCCCTAGACACTATTCCAACAGTTTACTCTTTTGGTATTTGGGGAGTAAACACAAATGGCTAGTCTTGGGGAGTAAACTCATGCTTAAGGCATGAGCTTACGTTTTTGGGATGATTTTTCGACCCAAACATAATAGTTTGGCCGGGAACTTCTAAGACACGAAGTGTTTTCGGTTTTTAAAATTTTAAACCCGAGACGGCACTTTCTTTCACCCGTTTTATGGAATATTTAGTCTAGCATTTGGTTTCTCGATCTCCGATTTATTTGACATAGAACTTAATCGAACACATCAATTCAGTTCTGACCGGGCCCGACACATAAGTCAAATCAAATCATCGAGCGGCCGAGATATCGCTTTTACCCTCTTAGGATAAAAGTTACAGATAAACTTCGACTTATATGCATTTACTTATTCACTAATCAACTATCACAACAATGCGTTTTATAACACCGAGTTACTAATGCATTTTCGCATTATCAATGTACAGTCAAATAACAAATAACAAACCATATATCTAGGTTTTAAGACTATATGATATTATTGTCTTGCGATCACCTTTTATATCACATTCCATAAGGTGATTCCAGCAACCGCGGGTTTGTTCCAATGCTCAAAACCAGTTCATAAGCACTCATTAACGTTGCATCAATCTTTTTCTATGTCTAATACCATTTAGACAATCTACACACCAATTCATGACAATCTTCATTCATATATACTTCCGACATATGAACGATTGTGGGCAATTTGAATAATTCGATTATTCTTAATAAACTCAATTATTCTGGAAGTCAAAACATGCAAAGTGAAACAATAGTTAAATGATTAACATAGGATAGTAACTTTACTTATAAATAATACTCCTTTATTTAATCATCAAATGTTAATTACATTTATCTATTATACGTTTCTAAAACTATTTAATCTATGCTAATATCATCCTTCAGCCCAATACTCCTAGCATGCCGCAAGTGCTTAACCCTACTCAGTCCCTTCTTAAGCGGATCTGCTGGGTTATCTTCTAATGATATCCTCTTCACTACGAGTTGTCCTTCTTCTACACGATGTATGATGAAGTGATATTTTCTGTCGATATGTCGAGATCTACGATGATCCCTCGGTTCCTTGGTCAAGGCAACCGCTCCTGCATTATCACATAAAATCTCCATGGGCTCCTTTATGGCAAGTACAACTCCAAGTTCACCGATGAAGCTCATCAACCATATTGTCTCCTTCGACGCTTCGCTCTCTGCAATGTACTCTGATTCGCACGTTGAATTAGCTACGGTTTTCTGCTTGGAACTCTTCCAAGTTACTGCTCCTCCATTCAGGGTAAAGACTCAGCCCGACTGCGAACGGTAGTTGTCCCTGTCGGTTTGAAAGCTGGCGTCACTATACCCTCGCACCTTCAAGTCATCACTCCCTCCGAGGACTAAAAACCATTCCTTCGTCCTCTGAAGGTACTTAAGGATATTCTTCACCGCAATCGAATGAGCTCTGCCAGGGTTCCCTTGATATCTACTAACCATACTCAAAGCAAAGGCTACATCAGGGCGAGTACAAGTCATAGCGTACATGATTGAGCCAACTGCGGAAGCGTATGGAACTCGACTCATTTCAGCTATCTCAGCTTTGGTACTCCGACTTTGAGTCTTACTCAACTTGGCATTACTTTGTATCGGTAATTCTCCCTTCTTTGAGTTTTCCATACTAAAACGTTTTAGTACCTTCTCTAAGTAAGTGTTCTGACTAAGTCCTATTAGTCTCTTACTATCCTTATTCCCAAAATATAGGAAGCCTCTCCGAGGTCCTTCATAGCGAAGCACTTCCCGAGCCAGGACTTAACTTCTTGCAGAGTCGGGACGTCGTTTCCTATGAGTAATATGTCATCGACATATAGAACGAGGAAGCTTACTATACTCTCACTGGCTTTGACATATACACACGATTCATCTTCGCTTCGTACAAATCCAAACTCTTTGACTTTCTCATCGAAGCAAAGATTCCATCTGCGAGATGCTTGCTTAAGTCCATAAATGGAATTCTCAAGTTTACACACTTTATTCGGATGCTTCGGATCCACAAACCCTTCTGGCTGAGCCATGTAAACATCCTCAGCCAACTTCTCGTTAAGGAAAGCGGTCTTGACATCCATTTGCCAAATTTCATAATCATGAAATGCGGCAATAGCTAGCATCACTCTAATAGACTTTATCTTCGCAACTGGTGAGAAGGTCTCATCATAGTCAACTCTGGGAGTTTGAGTAAAGCCCTTCGCAGCCAATCGCGCCTTATACGTGTTTACTTTTCCATCCACGTCGGTCTTCTTCTTCAAGATCCATTTGCACCCAACGGTCTTACGTCGGGGCACATCATCAACCAAATTCCAAACTTGGTTATCATACATGGATTGGATCTCGCTATCCATTGCCTCTTTCCATTTTGTAGACTTCGGGCCTGCCATGGCTTCCTTATAGCTATTAGGTTCATCAAGGTTTATTAGTGTACTATCACTAATATACGTGTCCCCTTCAGTAGTAATACGAAAACCATATAACTGGGGTTGAACGCTAACTCTTTCGGAACGTCTAAGAGGTAATGATATGTCAATCGGTTCAACCCGAGTTTCCTCCCCGGGTTTAGTGCCAGCGATAGAGGTTCATGTTGGAATAGTGTCTAAGGCTGCAACTATATTAGGCAAGTATTTGACCCGGTTGTACATGGTCATTTTGGGTTGCCTTCACCATAGCAACTTGATGGATGATTTGTTAAGAGGGAGTAAATATTATAAGGAATAATATATGGTTATTTGATTAATATAATTCATAGATTAATTGGAATTAATTTGGTGACTTAAAGAGATTAATTAAATAAGAGGGTATAAACTGTCAATTGTTTGATAGTTACACTTTAGACTATAAATCCTTATCCAAGATAGGATGGACGATTTCTAGGGGTTGGATAAGCCAAAATCATCCATAGGGTTATCAAGGAAAGGATATGGATTAACTTAAAGTCTAAGTTATCCAATTAGGGTTAAAGTTGTAATCCTTAAGGAGTCGACAAGTATAAATAGACCCTAGGGGTGAGGGAATTCGACACACCATCTAAAGTAGAGATACTCTGGCTGAATTCCTCCCCTCTCCTCTCTCCTAAATCATCTTTCTTGCTATTGGTGTTTGTAAGCCATTAGAGGAGTGACATTTGTGACTCTAGAAGCTCCAAGACAACAAGATCAACAAGGAATCCAAAGGTATGATTCTAGATGTATTTCAATGTTGTTATTTAACCTAATTAGCCATTAGAAATCTTGGATTCAAAGCATGTTTAATTAGAAAGCCTAGATCTGAGCATTAGGGTTTTACATGCGCACATAGGAAAGTTCTTCTGGCTAAAACCCATCAGTTCCTTCATCTATCGGCTCTTGAATCTCTTCAAGCTCGATTTTCCTCCCACTGTCTCCTTGGCCTATGAGTTCTCGTTCTCGGAAAACTCCTCTCCTCGCAACAAAGACAACATTGTCCTTCGGTCTATAGAAGAGATATCCAAAGGATTTCTACGGGTAGCCGATGAAAATACATCGCTCACTACGAGGTTCGAGCTTGTCGTGAGCATCTCGTCTTACGAAAACCTCTCAACCCTAAACCTTGATATGTGCTAACGAGGGAGCTTTCCCTATCCACATCTCGTGAGGTGTTTTGACAACCTTCTTATTAGGGACTCGGTTAAGGATATGGGCGGCAGTCTCTAAGGCATACCCCCAAAAAGAGATAGATAGTGAAGCACGACTCATCATAGAGCGAACCATGACCAACAAGGTTCGATTACGCCTTTCTGCCACACCATTCAGCTGCGGTGTCCTAGGTGGCGTCAATTGTGAAACTATTCTACACTCCTTGAGATAATCGTGGAATTCAAGACTTAGGTACTCTCCTCCTCGATCGGATCGAAGCATCTTGATTTTCCTGCCCAATTGATTCTCCACTTCATTCTTGAACTCATTGAACTTTTCAAATGTTTCCGACTTTTGCTTGATTAAATAGATATACCCATATCTACTATAGTCATCGGTAAAAGTCACGTAGAAGCGATTTCCATCCTTGGTGGTAGATCTATATGGTCCACACACATCGGTATGTATGAGGTCCAATAGACCCTCACCCGTTTTGCACGTACCAGCGAAGGGTGACTTAGTCATCTTTCCAAGTAAACAAGACTCGCATGTGTCATCTTCCATAAGGTCGAATGACTCCAGCACTCCATCCTTTTGGAGTTGGGCTATGCGTTTCTTGTTGACATGGCCAAGACGACAATGCCACAAGGATGCCTTATCCATACTATTGGAAGAATCTATGCATAAAACATCATTTCCTAAGTTATCAACAATCATAACAGTTTCATATATTCCACTACACGGTATTGCTTCAAATTAAAAGACACCATTTAGATAAGCTAAAATAGAACCATTCTCATTATTTAAAGAAAATCTAAAACCTTGTCTAAACAAACCATGAAATGAAAAGATGTTTCTAGCCATTTCTGGCGAATAGCAACAATTGTTCAAATCTAAAGATAAACCATTCCTAAGCACTAAAGAATGCACTACAATCTTGGTCACAGGCGACGATCTTCTGTTCCCCATGATTAGATTTATCCTTCCATGCTCCACATCCCTATTTCGTCTTAGTCCCTGCACATTAGAACAAATGTGGTAACCACAACCGGTATCAAGAACCCAAGAAATAGCATGAGATGAATCGTTAGATTTAATTGTGCATATACCTGCGAAAGACGGCTTAATCTTTCCTTCCTTGATGGCTCGCAGGTACTCTGGGCAACTTCTCTTCCAATGCCCTATTTTGTAGCAATGGTGGCACTCTACCTCCTTTGGGTTAGAAGTAGGCTTGGTGGGATTAACTTTTTTCCCACTAGATGAGGAACCATCTCGGGACTTTCCCTTGTGGTAGCTCTTTAATGGAGCCTTCCTCTTCTTGCCTCTTCCTTGCCCAATGGCCAAAACATGAGCAACGGGTGGATTGGGAGTAGGTGCAACAGACTTGTCCTTGAGATTGCTCTCAGCAACCCTAAGGAGACCTTGGAGCTTGCTTAGGATGACCTCTTCCTTATTCATGTGGTAGGTCATCCTAAATTGATTGTAACACGACGGAAAAGAGTGAAGCACCATGTCGATCGCCAAGTCTTCCCCAATGTCAACATTTAACTTGCGAAATCGATCGACATACTTTTGCATCTTTTGCAGGTGCACGGTAAGAGATTCTCCATGACCCATTTTGGCAGAAATCATGTTAGTGAAAATCTCGTAACGCTCTTGCCTCGCGTTTTGGTGGTATCTCTCCAACAAGTCTTGGTGCATTTCGTACGGATACATGTCCTAGTAGGACTTTTGGAATTTGGAGTTCATAGTGGCTATCATTATGCAATGAACCTTCGTTGCATCATGCTCATGAGTTTCAAAAGCGGTGATTTCAGCCGGAGTAGCGATTTCAGGATTGATTTTCTTAAGCTTCTCATCGAGGACATACTCCTTGTCCTTGTAGCGAGCAATCGTGCGAATGTATCTTATCCATTCGCTAAAGTTCGTTCCATCGAACGTCACCTTTTGGCAAAGGCTCATCAATGTGAACGAGCTTGCAGCAGCGTTGTTCATGTTCGACATCTACAAATAGAAAGGACAAATATAGATTAGAATTTGGATCCCTAATTATCACCCAATAAGAAAATTAGGGCTAGGATCCGACAACAATATGTACACATTAGAAAAGGGATGCCGTAATCTAATATGCAAACAATTTGAAGGTAAGTGAATGGCAATTCACTAATTCTCCACCATGAAAAACATAACTCTAAGTTCTAAATGCATTGAGAATTTCTAGGTTCGGATGAGATTCATTAAAACTTTTCAATGGCATGTTTAAATCTCGATATGCCCCTCTCGTTTGTGACTGGGATACCGAGGATCACAAAGCGGGTGTGAATTACCATGCAAATTCACATGGTGCCTTCATTGTAACGATCACCTATTCGATGTGTCGGTAAACCACACACGCTCCATCGAACTATGATAAACAATGAATCACCCTTTGCCACCTTCGCTTAGAACCAATTAGTATGCTGGTAAACCACACACGCTCCACTAACTTCTTAGCAAGGTGCAAAGTGTAATTTCATGGGATTGCATCAATTCACTTATCCTAAAGTAACTAGTGTTGGAATAGTGTCTAAGGCTGTAACTATATTCGGTTGTGCATGGTCCTTTTGGGTTTCCTTCACCATAGCAACTTGAAGGATGATTTGTTAAGAGAGAGTAAATATTATAAGGAATAATATTTAGCTATTTGATTGATATAAGTCATAAATTAATTGGTATTAATTTGGTGACTTAAAGAGATTAATTAAATAAGAGGGTATAAACTGTCAATTGTTTGATAGTTAAGCTTTAGACTGTAAATCCATTAGGGTTGACTTTGGACGGTTTCTAAGAGCTTTAGGATAGCTCAAAATAGTCCATAAGGATATCTATGGAATGGATTTGGATAGCCTTAAGTGAAGATTATCCAATTAGGGTTTAGGGTGAAACCCTTAAGGAGTCTAAAGGTATAAATAGGCTCTTGGGGTGTGGAATTTGTGTACAACTTTTCAGAACCTAAAGCAAGGAACCTCTGGTCGAATTCCATCCCCTCTCCTCTCTCCTAAATCATCTTGCTTGCTATTGGTGTTTGTAAGCCATTAGAGGAGTGACAATTGTGACTCTAGAAGCTCCAAGACAAGAAGATCAACAAGGAACTCAAAGGTATGATTCTAGATCTGTTTTAATGTTGTTGTTTAACCTAATTAGCCATTAGAAGTCTTGGATTCAAAAGCATGTTTATTAGAAAGCCTAGATCCAAGCATTAGGGTTTTGCATGCGCACATAGGAAAGTTCTTATGGCTAAAACCCAACAGTGGTATCAGAGCCTAGATTGGTTTTCTACAAATTGTTGCTTGAATAACTGAAACAAACCTGTAAAATTCGAATTTTTGGGTTTTGAGTCACTGACTCGTCGAGTTCCATGGTGGACTCGGCGAGTAGGCCTGACTCGGCGAGTCCCCTTGTGCACTCGGCGAGTCCAAGCGTCAGAAAGGGCCAGATTCGGGATTTCTTTGTGTTTATCTTATCCAAACTTTCCATAAACTAATTAGATCAATATGAATCCGATTTTTTGATAAATATAAGTGTTATCTTGATCTAGTTAAAGGTAATTATCAACTAATTAAATATTTAGTTTCTTTATATGATAATTAATTAATTGTTTTAATTATTTTTGGTAATTATCCTCAAAGAAATCAAAGATAAATCAAATAAAGATAATTAAGATATTAATTGTTAATTGAAATTATTTGTTATTTGATCCTCAATGTTTTTAAATGTTTAAAACCTACCCTATAGTTTTGAAATTTATATTTGTGATTAAAAGCATTAATTTAGACAACTTAAATTTCAAACCCTAGATTTTGAAAAAGTTTAAAATACAACCCTATACTTATATGATATTACTAGAATAATATATATATGTATAACTAAATGCTAGTCTTACCGCTAGTAGGCCTCATTCACGAAGCCGATCTATAAGGTGAGTATAAGGTTGCGGCCTATAAAATGGCGCTTAATGGGTGTACACTCACACCCACCGCTTGCTTGATTGGTGGAGGGTCGTTAGCCGAACGGGTAGGATAGGGCAACCTCATCCTCTCATTAAAAGTATAATAAGAAATACGAAGTAACTAAACTTTCTTCTAAAATTTCCCAATCTTAGTTACTTTAGGAAAAGTGAATTGATGCAATCCCATGAAATTACACTTTGCACCTTGCTAAGATGTTAGTGGAGCGTGTGTGGTTTACCGGCACACTAATTGGTTCTAAGCGAAGGTGGCAAAGGGTGATTCATTGTTTATCATAGTTCGATGGAGCGTGTGTGGTTTACCGGCACATCGAATAGGTGATCGTAACAATGAAGGCACCATGTAAATTTTCATGGTAATTCACACCCGCTTTGTGATCCTCGGCATCCCAGTCACAAACAAGAGGGGCATATCGAGATTTAAACATGCCATTGAATAGTTCAATGAATCTCACCCGAACCTAGGAATTCTCAAAACACTTAGGACCAAAAGTTTAAGTCTTGTGATGGAGAATTAGTGAATCGTCATTCACTTACCTTCAATTTATTTGCATGTTGGACTACGGCATCCCTTTTCTAGTATGTAAATGTTATTGTTGGATCCTAGCCCTAATTTTTCTTATTGGGAGATAATTAGGGATTCTTGTTCTAATCTATCTTTGTCCTTTCTATAGATGTCAAACGCAAACAACGCTGCTGCTAGTTCTTTCACGTTGATGAGCCTTTGCCAAAAGGTCACCTTCGATGGAACGAACTTTGGCGAATGGATAAGATACATTCGCACCATTGCTCGCTATGAGGATAAAGAGTATGTCCTCGACGAGAAGCTCGAGAAAATCAACCCCGAAATTGCTACTCCCGCCGAAATCACCGCCTTTGAAACTCATGAGCGAGATGCGACGAAAGTACATTGCATCATGATCGCCACCATGAACTCCGAATTCCAAAAGTCCTACGAGGACATGTATCCATACGAGATGCATCAAGACTTGTTGGAGAGGTACCACCAAAACGCGAGACAAGAGCGTTACGAGATCTTCACCAACATGATTTCCGCTAAGATGGGTCATGGAGAATCTCTTACCGTGCACTTGCAAAAGATGCAAAGGTATGTCGACCGCCTTCGCAAGTTAAACGTTGACTTCGGCGAAGACTTGGCGATCGACATGGTGCTTCACTCTTTGCCTCCGATGTATAATCAATTTAGGATGACCTACCACATGAACAAAGAGGAGGTCACTCTAAGTAAACTCCAAGGTCTCTTGAGGGTTGCTGAGAGCAATTTCAAGGACAAGTCTGTTGCACCAACTCCCAATCCGTCTACTGCTCCTGTCTTGGCTATTGGTCAAGGGAAGGGAAAGAAGAGGAAAGCTTCTTCAAATAACTATCGAAAGGTGAAAGCCCGAGATGGTTCCTCTTCTAGTGGGACAAAAGTTGATCCCTCTAAGCCCTGCTCTAACCCGAAGGAGGCAGAGTGCCACCACTGCCACAAGATAGGACATTGGAAGCGAAGCTGCCCGGACTACCTGCAAGCCATCAAGGAAGGAAAGATCAAGCCATCTTTCGCAGGTATATATGCAATCAAATCTAACAATTCTAATCATGCTATTTCTTGGGTTCTTGACACCGGTTGTGGTTATCACATTTGTTCTAATGTGCAGGGACTAAGAAGAAGTAGGGATGTGGAGCAAGGAAGGATCAATCTAATCATGGGGAACAGAAGATCGTCGCCTGTGACCAAGATTGGAGTGTATTCTTTGGTGCTTAAGAATAGTTTAGTTTTAGATTTGAACAATTGTTGCTATTCGCCAGAAATGGCTAGAAACATCATTTCATTTCATGGTTTATATAGACAAGGTTTTAGATTTAATAATGAGAATGGTTCTATTTTGGCTTATCTAAATGGTGTCTTTTATTTTGAAGCTATACCATGTAATGGAATATATGAAACTGTTATGATTGTTGATAACTTAGGAAATGATGTTTTGAATATTGATTCTTCCACTAGTATGGATAAAGCATCCTTGTGGCATTGTCGTCTTGGACATGTCAACAAGAAACGCATAGCCCAACTCCAAAAGGATGGAGTGTTGGAGTCATTCGACCTTAGGGAAGATGACACATGCGAGTCTTGTTTACTTGGAAAGATGACTAAGTCACCCTTCACGAGTACTTGTGAAAGGGGTGAGGGACTATTAGACCTAATACATACCGATGTATGTGGACCTTTTAGATCAACCACGAAGGATGGGAACCGCTTCTATGTGACCTTTACCGATGATTATAGTAGATATGGGTATATCTATTTAATCAAGCAAAAGTAAGAAACCTTTGAAAAGTTCAAAGAGTTCAAGAGTGAAGTGGAGAATCAATTGGGCAGGAAAATCAAGATGCTTCGATCCGATCGAGGAGGAGAGTACCTAAGTCTTGAATTCCACGATTATCTCAAGGAGTGTGGAATAGTTTCGCAATTGACGCCTCCTAGGACACCGCAGTTGAATGGTGTGGCAGAAAGGCGTAATCGAACCTTATTGGATATGGTTCGCTCTATGATGAGTCGTGCTTCACTACCTATCTTCTTTTGGGGGTATGCCTTAGAGACTGCCGCCCATATCCTTAACCGAGTCCCTACTAAGAAGGTTGCCAAAACACCTCACGAGATGTGGACGAGGAAAGCTCCCTCGTTGGCACATATCAAGGTTTGGGGTTGCGAGGCTTTCGTAAGACGAGATACTCACGACAAGCTTGAACCTCGAAGTGAGCGATGTATTTTCATCGGCTACCCGCAAACTTCCTTTGGATATCTCTTCTATAGACCGAAAGATAATGTTATCTTTGTTGCGAGGAGAGGAGTTTTCCGAGAGCGAGAACTCATAAGCCAAGAAGACAGTGGGAGGCAAATCGAACTTGAAGAGATTCAAGAATCGATAGATGAAGGAACCTCCACCGCTGGCGTTCAACCCGAGGAGGAAACTCCGGTTGAACCGATTGACGAATCCTTACCTCTTAGACGTTCCGATAGATTTAGAGTTCAACCCCAGTTTTATGGTTTTCATATTACTACCGAAGGGGACACGTATATTAGTGATGGTACACTAGTAAATCTTGATGAACCTAATAGCTATAAGGAAGCCATGGCAGGCCTGGAGTCTGCGAAATGGAAAGAGGCGATGGATAGCGAGATCCAATCCATGTACGATAACCAAGTTTGGAATTTGGTTGATTACGTGCCCGAACGTAAGACCGTAGGGTGCAAGTGGATCTTCAAGAAGAAGACCGACGTGGATGGGAACGTACACACATACAAAGCGCGATTGGTTGCAAAAGGCTTTACTCAAACTCCCGGAGTTGACTATGATGAGACCTTCTCGCCAGTTGCGAAGATTAAATCTATTAGAGTGATGCTAGCAATTGCTGCATTTCATGATTATGAGATTTGGCAAATGGATGTCAAGACCGCTTTCCTTAACGGAAAGTTGGCTGAGGATGTTTACATGGCTCAGCCAGAGGGGTTTGTGGATCCGAAGCATCCGAATAGAGTGTGTAAGCTTGAGAAGTCCATTTATGGACTTAAGCAAGCGTCTCGCAGATGGAATCTTTGCTTCGATGAGAAAGTCAAAGAGTTTGGATTTGTACGAAGCGAAGACGAATCTTGTGTATATGTCAAAGCCAGTGGGAGTATAGTAATCTTCCTCGTTCTATATGTCGATGACATATTACTCATAGGAAACGACATCCCGACTCTGCAGGAGGTTAAGTCCTGGCTCGGGAAGTGCTTCGCTATGAAGGACCTCGGAGAGGCTTCTTACATTTTGGGAATAAGGATAGTAAGAGAAAGAAGTAAGAGATTAATTGGACTTAGTCAGAATACTTACTTGGAGAAGGTACTAAAACGTTTTAGTATGGAAAACTCAAAGAAGGGAGAACTACCGATACAAGGAAATGCCAAGTTGAGTAAGACTCAAAGTCCGAGTACCGAAGCCGAGATAGCAGAAATGAGCCGAGTACCATACGCTTCCGCAGTTGGCTCAATCATGTACGCTATGACTTGTACTCGCCCTGATGTAGCCTTCGCTTTGAGCATGGTTAGCAGATATCAAGGGAATCCTGGCAAAGCACATTGGATTGCGGTGAAAAACATCCTTAAGTACCTTCGGAGAACGAAAGAATGGTTCTTAGTCCTTGGAGGGAGTGATGACTTGAAGGTGCGAGGGTATAGTGACGCCAGCTTTCAAACCGACAGGGACAACTATCGTTCGCAGTCGGGCTGGGTCTTTACCCTAAATGGAGGAGCAGTGACATGGAAAAGTTCCAAGCAGGAAACCGTAGCTGATTCAACGTGCGAATCAGAGTACATCGCAGCAAGCGAAGCGTCGAAGGAGGCAATATGGCTGAAGAACTTCATCGGTGATCTTGGAGTTGTGCCGGCCATAAAGGAGCCCATGGAGATTTTCTGTGATAACGAAGGTGCGGTTGCCTTGACCAAGGAACCGAGGGATCATGGTAGATCTCGACATATCGACAGAAAATATCACTTCATTAGACATCGTGTAGAAGAAGGACAACTCGTAGTGAAGAGGATATCATCAGAAGATAACCCAGCAGATCCGCTTACGAAGGGACTGAGTAGGGTTAAGCACTTACAGCATGCTAGGAGTATTGGGCTGAAGGATGATATTAGCATAGATTAGATAGTATTAGAAACGTATAATAGATAAATGTAATTAACATTTGATGATTAAATAAAGAAGTTTTATTTATGAGTAAAGTTACTATCACATGTTAGTTGTTTAACTATTGTTTCACTTTGCATGTTTTGACTTCCAGAATAATTGAGTTTATTAGGAATAATCAAATTATTCAAATGGTCCACAATCGTTCATATGTTGGGAGTAGATATGAATGAAGATTGTCGTGAATTGGTGTGTAGAGTGTCTAAATGGTGTTAGACATAGCAAGAGTTGCTGCAACGTTCATGAGTGCTTATGAACTGGTTTTGAGCATTGGAATAAACCCGCGCTTGCTGGAATCACCTTATGGAATACGATATAAAAGGTGATCGCAAGACGATAATATCATATGGTCTTAAAACCTAGATATATGGTTTATTATTTGTTAATTGATTGTGCATTGATAATGCGAAAACGCATCAGTAACTTGATGTTATAAAACGCATTGTTGTGTATAGTTGGTTAATGAATAAGTAAATGCATATAAGTCGAAGTTTATCTGTAAATTTTATCCTAAGAGGGTAGAAGAGATATCTTGGCCACTCGATGATTTGATTTGACTTATGTGCCGGGCCCGGTCAGAACTGAATTGAAGTGTTCGATTAAGTTCTATGTCAAATAAATCGAAGATCGAGAAATCTAAATGCTAGACTAACCGTTCCATAGGATTGTCAGCATGATATCTAACAGAGGACTGTACGATCCCTTATCTAAAGGAAAAGATTGATTAGATCAGAGTTGACAGCGTCTTTGAGAGCTACGATTGCAAACCGAATTGTACTTGTATGGTTACTAGACTTATCCAAGTGGGAGACTGTTGGAATAGTGTCTAAGGCTGTAACTATATTCGGTTGTGCATGGTCCTTTTGGGTTGCCTTCACCATAGCAACTTGAAGGGTGATTTGTTAAGAGAGAGTAAATATTATAAGGAATAATATTTAGCTATTTGATTGATATAAGTCATAAATTAATTGGTATTAATTTGGTGACTTAAAGAGATTAATTAAATAAGAGGGTATAAACTGTCAATTGTTTGATAGTTAAGCTTTAGACTGTAAATCCATTAGGGTTGACTTTGGACGGTTTCTAAGAGCTTTAGGATAGCTCAAAATAGTCCATAAGGATATCTATGGAATGGATTTGGATAGCCTTAAGTGAAGATTATCCGATTAGGGTTTAGGGTGAAACCCTTAAGGAGTCTAAAGGTATAAATAGGCTCTTGGGGTGTGGAATTTGTGTACAACTTTTCAGAACCTAAAGCAAGGAACCTCTGGTCGAATTCCATCCCCTCTCCTCTCTCCTAAATCATCTTGCTTGCTATTGGTGTTTGTAAGCCATTAGAGGAGTGACAATTGTGACTCTAGAAGCTCCAAGACAAGAAGATCAACAAGGAACTCAAAGGTATGATTCTAGATCTGTTTTAATGTTGTTGTTTAACCTAATTAGCCATTAGAAGTCTTGGATTCAAAAGCATGTTTATTAGAAAGCCTAGATCCAAGCATTAGGGTTTTGCATGCGCACATAGGAAAGTTCTTATGGCTAAAACCCAACAACTAGGATTGTGAAATTTTTGAAAAACATGTAGTTACTTTGTATTTCATATTATACTTTTAATGAGAGGATGAGGTTGCCCGATCCTACCCGTTCGGCTAACGACCCTCCACCGATCAAGCAAGCGGTGGGTGTGAGTGTACACCCATTAAGCACCATTTTATAGGCATCAACCTTATACCCACCTTATTAACCGGCTTCGTGAATGAGGCCTACTAACGGTAAGACTAGCATATTAATTATACATATATATATATATATATATTAAACTTGTAATAATATAATTGTATAGGGTGTATTTTAAACATTTCAAAAATAGTAGGTTTTTAATCTTCAATTAAAATTTTCGAAATTTAATACCATTTAAATTAAAATTTTAAATATTAAAACTCTTGATTTAATAATTATCACAAATTAAACTATTAATTTAAATTATTAAATTATAAGGGATTATCTAAATCATAAGGATAATTACCATTCAAACATTTAAGCTATCCTAATCCCTTAAATCCCTCTCTAAATTTCGAAAATAAGGATGGGATAATTCATGATCTTTAATTACCATATTTAACTATTAAAGGATAATTACAAGATATGGGATTATCCAAATCCCTAAAATTTAGGATCCTATCTTGGGGAAGGAGGCAAATCTCAAAATCTTAGGGTTTGCAAACCCTAGATCTCGAAATCTTGGATTAAAAGGAAAGGATTCAAAAAACCTTTCTAGATTTTCGCAAATTAGGGTTAGGAAACCCTAATCTCGAAATCTATGGCCTCCTAGGGTTTATTGGCTATAAACCCTAATTTGTCAAGTTCATACAATTGTATAATGCTAATTGAAAACAATTTAACCAATGGCTCTGATACCACTGATGGGTTTTATACAAAGAATCCTATGTGTGCATGCAACCCTAATTTGGATCTATGTTTTGCTATTAGATACACAACATTATGAACACAAGAATAAAACCCTAAAGAACAATGCTATTTTCGAAATTAATATACAACGTTAGATTACATACCTCTTGTTGCTATATTGCAATAACAACTTAAATCTTCAAACCCTAACTCTTGAAAGCAAGCACCACAAGTGTAGTGCCTCTAATGGCTCACAAACACCACAAGCAATTGGAGAGGCTATAGAGAGAGAAGGGAGGAGGTGGGAATCATCCTTGGGAATTATTAGAAGCGTGTACATGAATTCCCAAGGCCTAGTGGTCTTTATATAGGGTTTAGATTAGGGTTTCTGTCCTTATCCTTATCCAGTTACTTGCCCACCAAGCAACCACAAGATAAGCCTTGAAAACCCTTATCTCTTGGACCTTGGACGATTTTAAGGATATCCTTATCCTTGAATTCGTCCATCCTTAAACAAGGATAACCATTGCCCTATGTTGCAACTATCACATAATTACAATTCAGCCCCTCTAGTTTAATTAATTACACTTGATCACAAAATTAATTCCTAATTAATTATTGACCAATATTAGTTACACAAACATGATTTCTCCTTTAATATATTATTCTTATAACATATTAATAAATCATAATAACCTCTTTCTCTATTTATTTATCCAGTCAAGTTGCTTTGGTGAAGGCAACCCAAAAGGACCACGCACAACCGGGTCAAGTACTTGCCTAATGTAGTTGCAGCCCTAGACACTATTCCAACAGTTTACTCTTTTGGTATTTGGGGAGTAAACACAAATGGCTAGTCTTGGGGAGTAAACTCATGCTTAAGGCATGAGCTTACATTTTTGGGATGATTTTTCGACCCAAACATAATAGTTTGTCGGGAACTTCTAAGACACGAAGTGTTTGCGGTTTTTAAAATTTAAAACCCGAGACGACACTTTCTTTCACCCGTTCGCTTAAAAATAATGTTAAAATAATCAAACGAACTTTAAATTTCTGAAAAATAAGAAATAATGACATTAACTTATGATAAGAAGTGGTTGACTTTTAGGGTTTGACCGAATGAAAATTCTGGGTTATCACATCTCAGCTGTCTCAGCCTCTGTACTCGGGCTCTAAGTCTTACTCAATCTGATGTTATTCTAGATCGGTAAGTCTCCTTTCTTGGAATTCTGCATGTTGAACCTATTAAGCACCTTGTCCAAGTAGGTACTCTGACTAAGTCCAATTAGTCTCTTACTCCTATCTCTCAAAATACTTATCCCTAGGATATAGGCAGCTTCTCCAAGGTCCTTCATAGCGAAACACTTCCGAAGCAAAGACTTCACTTCCTGCAGAGTTGGGATGTCATTTCCTATGAGTAGTATGTCATCCACATATAATAGCAAAAATCTAACTATACTCCTACTAGCCTTGACATCTACACAAGATTCATCTTCGCTCCTCAAAAAACCAAACTCTTAGACTTTCTCATCAAAACAAAGATTCCATTTGTGAGGTGCTTTTTTCAATCCATAGATGGATTTCTCAAGCTTACACACTCTATTAGGGTACTATGTACTGACAAAACCCTGTAGCTGACTCATGTAAACATCCTCAACCAACCTTCCACTAAGGAAAATAGTTTTGACATCTATTTGCCATATTTCATAATCATGAAATGCAGTAATGGCTAACATAACCCTAATAGACTTAATCTTTGCTACTGGTGAAAAGGTCTCATCATAATCAACTCCCGGACTTTGAGAAAAGCCCTTTGCAACCAGTCACGCATTATAAGTGTGTACATTACCATCGATGTTGTTCTTCTTCTTGAAGATCCATTTGCACCCGACTGTCTTACGATCCGGTACATTGTCAACCAAGTTCCAAACTTGATTGTCATACATGGACTACATCTTGCTGTCCATAGCCTCTTTTCATTTAGCAGACTCAGGCCTGCCATGGCTTCAGTGTAGCTGTTAGGTTCATCCAGACTCACCAGTGTGTTATCATTGATAAGTGTATCACCTTCCGCAATAATATGGAAACCTTAGTAATGCTCAGGTACATTCCAAACTCTGGTGGAACGCCTCAGAGGTTGTGACAACTGCCAATTCAGGTCATTCTTGGACTCATGCATCTTTATAATAACCATTCATGCACAACATGCCACGACCTAGTAGTATAGATTAGGTCAAAAATCTTGCATAAACTAGGATCCAACTAAGGTCTAGGACTAATATACTTGATACTTACAATTCTAGTAAGTTGCTTAGCTACAATAGGAAATGTCAATACTATAATTAGAATAAAGCATCAAGCTTTGTTATAATTGAAATAGGGTATGAAACTCTAAAAATAAATTAAAACATTCTAATTATACTTCAACATGTTGTTGAATATCAAACAATATTCCAAAAACCCTAAAGAGCCAAAAATCCAAAGTTATAAATTATAAAGCTTAAAAACTTTATAAAATTTGGCTATGAACTTCCTAAATCAAATTTTTATTAATCAAATTATGAATTATAGTCAATGAAATAGAAATTAAATAACCAAGTATTAATCATAATTTATTTGTTGAAAACAAGACTTTAAATAAATCCAAATTTGCTTAATAAACACTTTTATAAAATTAGGGTTTTTATAAAGATTTAGGAGGGAATTTTATAAAGTTTAAAATTCAGGAGAGAGGAGGCCAAAATGCATGCAAAAAACGGCCATCACCTCTCCCCATGCATTCTCTCTTCCCCAAAACACAATCATTAAGCTTAAACCCTTACTCCACCTCTTCCCTCTTCACTCTCTCACTTCACTCTCTTCACACACTTCACTCTCTTCTTCCCTCTCTCTAAACTCACGAAAATCCTCTCATTTCTCTGCAAAATTTCGAGATTGTGAAGACCTTGAAGTGTTCTTACTTCTCTCAAGGTCAAAACCAAGGTAAACAACAACATCTTCTTCCATAGTTTCATGGTTAAACTTCTTTTCTTCTTAATCTTCTCTACTTTTCGGATTCTATGCCTTTCCATGGCTAGAAATCTTTATTCTCCCCTTGTGGTTTGTAGATTCTCACCATAACATAATGCATGTGTTAGAAATGGTGAAAATGCGGGATCAAACCCATGCAAGGAGTGGAAAAGATGCACATATGATCATGTGACATCAAAACATAATATTTCATGTTCTTCTCCATTTCTTTTGTGTTCATGCATGACCAAAAGCATTTAAACCATTTCTAGTACATCTTGGATGCTCATTCATTCCATGCATGTGTTAGAAATCGGGCCTTACCAAAGACATGCATGATGTTCTTGTTGAAATACCCTAATAATGCACACAAGCAAACATGCAATCTGCCAGATTACTTTGTTCGACTTTGAACAGTCATAACTCAGTCATTTCTAAACCAAATCATGATATTCTTTTTGTATTGGTTAGTTCCACGAGTTAACTTTCAAACCCAACTGGTCTCACTGTAAAATATTAAATATCCGATTTTTAGAAGATTTTACAAAAAGGTTGCGCATACAGCTCTTTTTCTGTGATCACTATTTTTATCTTGCTTAAACAATGGCCTTAAACCCAACCATAAATCTGAGGAAAAATACCTTAGAAACTTAACATATCTAGTGAATTATGGTTGAAATTTCGTGGCTTAAAACCCCACTGAATGGACTATAAAAATTCATGAACTTGAGCCACATCTACACTTCATGCATTATTGCATGCAACTTTTCTTAAATTGTTTGGAACCATTACCCTCATTTCTCTTCTGAATACATTTTTTACATTTTTCCTTTTGAAAGCCCTTGAATGCATGAGATAATTTGGAAAATTTCAAGAGCTTTTGTTATTTCTTTGATTTATTAGAATTATTGCTAAAACCAAGGGCATAAATCATATAAAATACTTCTAGAGGTCAATAAATCCTAAATAAATTCATGGATGATCCTTATGAGCAATAATGACCCCTCACCAAATTTCAACAATTTTTAATTAATTACACTTGATATAGGTGTAGAGATAGGGTTTCAGTCATTATCCTTATCTAGTTGCTTATCCGCAAAGCAACCTATAAGATAATCCTTGAATCCTTATCGTAGTCGAATTCTAAGGCATTATCTCCTTAAATTCGTTCACCCTATATATAAGATAATCCTTACCTTATTTTGTAATTATCACATAATTACAAATCAGCCCCTCTAGTTTAATTAATTACACTTGATTGCAAAATTAGTTCCTAATTAATTATTGACCAATATTAATTAAACAAATATGATTTCTCCTTTGATATATTATCCTTATAACATATTAATAAATCATATTATCCTCTCTCTCTATATATATATATTTCTCCAATCAAGTTGCTTTGGTGAAGGCAACCCAAAAGGATCATGCACCATCGGGTCAAGTACATACCAAAATAGTTATGGACTTAGACACTAATCCAACAGTCTCCCACTTGGATAAGTCTAATAACTATTATGCATATGACTTCAGATCCTGATCTGCAATCGTAGCTTTCCAAAGCCACTATCAACTCTGATCCTATCAGATACGCGTGTCCTTAGATAAGGGATCATATATTCCTCCATTCTAGATATCGTATGAGATATGATTTTTAATCATTCTCTTTGTACTACTTCTCGATTTCTGATTTATGACGACGGACTAATTGAACAAATCAAATTAGCCCTAGCCTGGCCGAGCATTTACGTTTGTCATCACTAAACCATCGAGGGGCCCAAAAGATATCGTTTTTATCCTACCTTGGATAAAAGGAACGAATAAACTTTGATACAATGCTTGCTTGCACTCACTAACCAAATCACACACAACAATATGTTTTATAACACCAAGTTACTAGTGAATTTACATATTATCAATGTGCAACCGATTAGCAAGATACAACTCACACATCTCAGTTTCAAGAATATAAGATGTTATCGTCTCACCAATCACTCGTGATACAATTCATGGAGTGATCCAAGTGAGCGTGGGTTTAATCCAATGCTCAAATCATATACGTAAGCACTCATGAACGTTGCAGCAAACATTTGCTTATGTCTAATACTCTTTTAGACAATCCACACACCAATTTACGACAGTCTTCATTCATATCTACTTCCAATATATGAACGATTGTGGCCCGTTCGAATAATTCGATTATTCTTAATAAACTCAATTATTCTGGAAGTCAAAACATGCAAAGTGAAACACAAGAATAATACTAATCCCATATGGCCTCAACCCTTTGAGCATAAATAAAACACGTTTTATTTATCACCATATCGATTACTCATTATTTGTCATTTCGGGTAATCAACTTCTTACTTGAATTATTACACTTGTCCCATGCTCCTAGCATGCACACAATGTTTACCTATGGTTTTTACTTTGTGAAATAGATCAAATTGAATACATTTCCAATCATTCTCATTTCACAACTCCAAATCCTTTTTCATAAGTGTAAGAATATCAAATTCTTGCTACTTATAGAATATGCTAGATTCTAACACTTTACGCAACGAACCTTTCGTAATGTCACTGCACCAAAGTCACAAAGATTATTGCCAATGATATTACAAAGTCCTCTATCGGAGATTGTTACAAGACAATTCCTTAGATATGATGTCTCTCTCTCTCTCACAAATTACATTCCTTTGAACATCCTTTTGCATAAAAGTTTCTAATCTAATCATAGATTTTTTTAATATTCAATTCCCAATATGGACACGCTTCCATATGTTCCATATGACAACTTATTCTTAATAGAATCTTATCTATTCGTAATGATGTCGATATTGTCCATCCAATATGGAAACATTTCCATAATTTCCAATACTATACTTCCAACTACTCACAAGCGACCAATTCTCGTCAAACTTCGAATCGTCCTTTGATAGTTGTTTAATTATTTTAGTCAAAACCAATTCTGGTCCCTTTTCCCTCTAAATACGCTAGACATTTGGAAAATTTTAGAATGGTCAAACATTAAAGCATTTGCAATCGATCCTATACCCGAAGCGTATGGGACACGATGCACAATGTTTTATTTGCTATGTTCTCAAAATTCGAATTGTGAAAAGGAATTCCGTAATCATAATCGAAATTTTAAGAACACACTATGTACCTTTGACTAAATTTATTAACATTTCTCAACCTAAGCCTTTAGATTTGAAATGAAGCATAATATTCTCTCCCTTAATTATAGCAAAACAACTATTCCATCCTTACGACTTTGCAAAGAATGACTCTTGTTTTCTATAATTAATATTGCCAATTTGCAATACTTTCCATAATAATCATACAATCATAACTTTTATGCTCCCACTATCATGATGATTACTATAAAGCATAACACTTGTGCTCCCACTAGCTTCGACATGTATTCATAAACATCTTAACTTTTAGAAAGACAATACCTATTGAATTTCTCAAGTCCATGTTTCTAATACTTAGTGCTTTGATAATCTTTTATTAAAGCTTCTTGAACTTATACACCTTTGCCTTAGATAGTGTTGGATAAGGTGTCTAAGTCCATAACTATTTCTGGTATGTACTTGACCCGACCCGGCATGGTCCATTTGGGTTGCATGGCACCATGCAATTGGATAGACTAAATGAGAGAAATAACGCTTGGAGATTATTAATATATTATAAGTTCTAATATATTAATAATATTATTTGATTAGTTTGATCAAGAATTAATTTAGAATTAATTAAGTGATCAAAAGATAACTAATTAAATATATGGGTTGATTAAGTAAATCATCCATATCTTGTATAGTGGGCTAAAAGGCTCCATGGATCATCAAGTTGGGTTCCACCCATAGGATGCTCCATGGATGCTCCATGGGAGTTACAAACCCATGGGTCATGGAAATGAAGAGTCATGACACATTAGGGTTTAACCCTAGATGTGTCAACACTATATAAGGAATATGATCTCCTCCCAAATCGGTTACACTAAGTAATAAGGGGGCTTGGCCGATTTTGAAGAGTGTGTATTCTCTCATAAGTTCTTCCAAGAGCATTTGGTGTTGTGTGAAGCATTTGAGGCATCACCACTTGGGGTACTAGGCTCACAAGGTTTCAAGGAACACAAGCAACAACAAGGTAAGTTATTCTATCTATACTTTATGTTTAAATTGTTCCCCATGTATGCTAGATAGGAATATAACCTTGGAAATCAACTTTGCATGACAAATTAGACAAACATAGATCCAAGGTTATTAGGGTTGCATGTACACTTAGGAAGTGTTAGAATGCTCAAAACCCATCAGTGGTATCAGAGCCTAGGCTTGTTTGTTCTTATTTGTGCTTAAAAGTTGAAAACAGGATCGAAAATTTGCTGTCTGCGATCGGACTCGTCGAGTCCATAGGGGGGACTCGTCGAGTCCATGTGTATCTTCAACCAACTCGGCGAGTCATGTTCATGCACTCGGCGAGTAGGGTCGAATGAGTGCAGAATTTCGATTCAGTTGCTGGAAAATGAATTAGAAACATTACCCTAAACTATTTTAGTAAATATAAACTTGTTTTTGGTGGTGTAATGTTTTGCTAATTCATTTACAACAACTAGTTATCAAAATTACAAAGTTTTATGTAATTTTTTGATTATGTTCATATTCATGTTCTTGTTCTTATGAAGTTTTAGATGATCATAGGAATTATTTGTAACCTATTTGGTAGTTTAATTCTTGATCATAATGTGTTTTAATGGAGTCCATAACTTATCCTTAAGTTATGGAAAACCAAGAGTCACTTGAGTTAAAAAAAAACCATTAAGAAAACACAAGAGTTATAAAAAATGAAGAGTATTCATTTTATGACTCTATTAAACTCATAAGTTACAAGAAATGAAAAGTTTTGAAAGTTACAAAACTTGCCCTCAAGTTTTGGAACAAGTAAAGTTAAGTTAAAACTTTAGTTCCAACCCCTAGAATTTTAAAAGTTAAAATTCAACCCTTATACTTATATTATGATGATTTAATAATTATATATATATGTATAAGAACAAGTCGTCTTACCGCTAGTACGCCTCATTCACGAAGCCGGTCTATAAGGTGGGTATAAGGTTGTTGCCTATAAAATGGTGACTTAATGGGTGAATATTCTCACCCACCGCTTGCTTGACTGGTGGAGGGTCGTTAGCTGAACGGGTAAGACAAGGACTTATAAATTCTCATTCAAAGTATGATGAATATATAAAGTAACTAAATGTTTATTAAATTCCCAATCTTAGTTACTTTAGGAAAAATGTGAATAAGGTGCTAATCCATGAAATTACACTTTACACTTTGTCTGAGTCGTTGGTGGAGCGTGTGTGGTTAACCGGCACACTAACTTGGACTTAACAAGGTAGGTAAAGGGTGACTTAAGGTTTATTATAGTATCGGTGGAGCGTGTGTGGTTTACCGGCACATCGATTGAGTGATAAACTTAAAGGTACCAAGTGATTTGCATGGTGACTTCACACCTCGTTTTGTGATCCTCGGCATCCCAGTCACAAAAACCTGGAGGGCACTCCCGAGATCGAAACATGCCTTTGAAAAGTTCATTGGATCTCAAAGAATCTAGGAATTTCTAAAACCAATAAAAAACTAAATATTTAATATTTCGGTTTTCATGGTGGAAATTGGTGAATCGTCATTCACCTACCTTTCAAATATGGTATAGCTTAGATTACGGCATACCTCTTCTAAGTTATATTATATTGTGATTGGATCCTAGCCTTAATATTACATTTGGGTGTTTTATTAAGGACTCTCTTAAATCTAAACTAAACTTCTTCTTCTTTTTCAGATGTCTTCAACTAATGCTTCTGGCTCGAATCCTAATGGCTCCTTTACTCTTATGAGTCTGTGTGGGAAAGTCACCTTTGATGGATCCAACTTCAATAAGTGGATCAGAAACATCAGGATGATTACCCGCTACGAGGACAAAGAATATGTCCTTGACAAGGAGCTTAAGGAAATTGACGAGTCCACTGCAACTCCCCAGGAGATCGCTGACTTTCATACTCATGAAAGAGATGCAACCAAGGTGGCTTGCATCATGTTAGCCACCATGACAGCTGAACTCCAAAAGTCTTATGAAGACTTCTACCCTTATGAAATGCACCAAGATTTGATGGAAAGATACCATCAAAGTGCACGACAAGAGTGGTACGAAGTCATCTGCTCCATGATAACAACCATGATGAAGGACGGAGAGTCCGTCACGAGCCACATGCAGAAAATGCAAAGGTATGTGGATCGGTTGCTAAAGCTCAATGTGAACTTCCCTGAGGAGCTTGCAATAGATATCATTTTGCACTCCTTACCATCGTGCTATGATCAATTCCGCATGACATATCACATGAACAAGGAAGAGGTCACCCTCAGCAAACTTCAGGGACTTCTCAAGACCGCAGAAACAGGTCTTAAGGGGAAGTCGGTTGCTATCACTCCTACTCCAGAAACAACTCCGGTCTTGGCAATCGGGCAAAGTCGAGGGAGGAAGAGAAAGAGATCTTCAAAGGGTACCAAGGCTCGGACCCTTGATGGCTCTTCTTCAAGTGGAACCAAGAAAGGTTTCATTACTCCTTCTTCTGACCCAAAAGAGGCGGAATGCTTCTATTGCCACGAAAAAGCTCATTGGAAGCGGAACTGCCCAAAGTACCAGCAAGATGTGAAGGATGGGAAAGTCAAACCCAACCATGCAGGTATTTACACTATCATTTCTAATAACTCACCCCATTCGAAATCTTGGGTCCTTGATACAGGTTGCGGTATTCATATTTGTTGTGACTTGCAGGGACTAGGAAGAAGTGAGAATGTGGAGCAAGGAAGAATAAACTTAATCATGGGGAATAGGAAAGTTACACCTGTCACCAAGATTGGAGTTTATACTTTATCGCTAAGTAGTGGGTTAAATTTAGATTTGAATAAATGTTGTTATTCGCCAGAAATGGCAAGAAATATTATTTCCTTTCATGCATTGTACAAACAAGGTTTCACCTTTTCGTTTGATAATGAAGTTGGTTCGATTAATGCTTTCTTTAATAATGTTCTTTATTTTAAAGCATTACCTTGTGATGGTGTGTATGAAGCTGTATCTATTGTAGATAACTTAGGAAATAATGTTTTGTGTATTGATTCTACTAATAATAATAACTTGGATAAAGCATCATTATGGCATTGTCGTCTTGGACATATAAGCAAGAAACGCATAGGCCAACTCCAAAAGGATGGAGTCTTGGAGTCGTTTGACCTAAAGTCAAACGATAGTTGCGAATCATGCTTACTTGGAAAAATGACAAAGTCACCCTTCACAGGCTCATGTGAAAGGGGTGAAGGTTTGTTGGACCTTATACACACGGATGTGTGTGGACCATTCAAACATGCCACAAGAGATGCTAATCGTTATTATTTGACTTTTACCGATGATTACAGTAGATATGGATATGTCTACTTAATCAAGCATAAGTCGGAGACTTTCGAGAAGTTTAAGGAATTTAAACAGGAAGTCGAGAATCAATTGGGCAGGAACATTAAGATGCTTCGATCCGATCGAGGTGGTGAGTATCTTAGTTCAGAGTTCCTCAACTATCTAAAGGAATGTGGGATTGTCTCACAATTGACACCTCCCAGGACACCGCAGTTGAATGGTGTGGCTGAGAGGCGTAATCGAACCTTGTTGGACATGGTTCGTTCCATGATGAGTCGAGCTTCGCTACCAATCTCATTCTGGGGGTATGCCTTAGAGACTGCCGCCCATATCCTTAATCTAGTCCCTACAAAGAAAGTTTCCAAAACTCCTCACGAGATGTGGACTGGTAAAGTACCTAAACTAGACCACATCAAGATTTGGGGCTGCGAGGCTTTCGTGAGATGCGAGACTCATGATAAGCTCGAACCCCGAAGCGAGAGGTGTATTTTCATCGGCTACCCACAGCAATCCTTTGGTTACCTCTTCTACAGACCTAGTGACAATGTGGTCTTTGTAGCAAGAAGAGGAGTCTTTCGAGAAAGAGAGTTTATAAGCCAAGGAGACAGTGGGAGGCAAGTTGATCTTGAAGAAATTCAAGAGTCAAGTGGTGAAGGAACTTCAAACTCTAGCCCTCAACTTGAGGAGGAAACTCCTGTTGAGCCAATTGACGAATCTGTACCTCTGAGGCGTTCCACGAGAGTTAGGAGTGCACCTGAGCATTACTATGGATTCCATATTACTGCAGAAGGTGAGACACTTATTAGTGATGAGACACTAGTAAGTCAAGATGACCCTAACAGCTACGAGGAAGCCATGGCGGGCCCCGAGTCTGCCAAATGGAAAGAGGCTATGGATAGCGAGATACAATCCATGTATGACAATCAAGTTTGGAACTTGGTTGAGAATGTACCAGGTCGAAAGACTGTAGGGTGCAAATGGGTCTTCAAGAAGAAGACCGACATGGATGGTAAAGTACACACTTATAAGGCTAGACTGGTTGCAAAGGGTTTCTCTCAAATTCCTGGAGTGGACTATGATGAGACCTTTTCTCCGGTAGCCAAGATTAAGTCTATTCGGGTTCTGTTAGCCATAGCCGCATTTCATGACTATGAAATTTGGCAAATGGATGTCAAAACCGCTTTCCTTAATGGGAAGTTGGCTGAAGATGTTTACATGAGTCAGCCAGAGGGTTTTGTCAGTAACGAGTACCCTAATAGAGTGTGTAAGCTTGAGAAATCCATTTATGGATTAAAGCAAGCACCTCGCAGATGGAATCTTTGCTTTGATGAAAAGGTCAAGGAATTTGGCTTTTCTAGGAGTGAAGATGAATCTTGTGTATATGTCAAGGCTAGTGGGAGTATAGTTAGCTTTTTGGTATTGTATGTGGATGACATACTACTCATAGGAAACGACATTCCAACCCTGCAGGAAGTAAAGTCCTGGCTTGGAAAGTGTTTCGCTATGAAGGACCTTGGTGAAGCTGCCTATATTTTGAGGATAAGAATCTTGAGAGATCGGAGTAAAAGACTAATTGGACTTAGTCAAAGTACCTACTTGGAGAAGGTTCTGAAGAGATTCAGAATGCAAGACTCCAAGAAAGGAGAGTTGCCCATCCAGAGTAGCGCCAAGCTGAGTAAGACACAAAGCCCTAGCACTGAGGCTGAGATAGCAGAAATGAGTCGAATACCTTATGCTTCGGCTGTAGGTTCGATCATGTATGCTATGACGTGTACTCGACCTGATGTAGCCTTTGCCTTGAGCATGGTTAGCAGGTTTCAGGGGAACCCTGGCAAGGCACACTGGATTGCGGTAAAGAATATTCTCAAGTACCTACGAAGGACTAAGGACTGGGTCCTTACCCTCGGTGGGAGTGATGACTTGAGAGTTGTAGGGTATAGTGATGCTAGCTTCCAAACTGATAGGGATAACTTCCGCTCTCAGTCGGGCTGGGTCTTTACCCTAAATGGAGGAGCAATTTCTTGGAAGAGTTCCAAGCAAGAGACAGTGGCAGATTCTACTTGTGAATCAGAGTATATTGCAGCTAGCGAAGCGGCAAAGGAGGCGTTATGGCTGAGGAACTTCATTGGAGACCTTGGAGTTGTACCAGCTATTAAAGAGCCGATGGAAATTTTCTGTGATAGTGAAAGTGCTGTTCCCTTAGCCAAGGAACCAAGGGATCACGGGAGATCCATACACATTGACAGAAAATATCATTTCATCAGACATCGGATCGAAGAAGGACTCCTCGTGGCAAAGAGGGTATCATCGGATGAGAACCCAGCAGATCCCCTCACGAAGGGACTGACTCGGGTTAAGCATCTCCAGCATGCTCGGAGCATAGGGCTGAAGGATGATATTAGATTTAGTAGTTAGATAATCTTGAAATTTGTAAAGTGTAATTGACATTTGATGATGAATAAAAGTGTTTATTTATGAGTAAAGTGTTGCTATCTCTTGTCGATCGTTTACTATATTTCTTTTGCATGTTTTGACTTCCAGAATAATTTTGTTTGGTATAACATATTATTCAAACCTCCACAGTCGGTCATATGTCGGAAGTAGGTATGAATCAAGACTGTCATGTTTGATTGTAGAGGTCTGGGACAAGGCTACAACAATCATGAGTGCTCATAAGTTCTGAGCATTGGACTCAACCCACGCTCACTGGAATCACTTCATGGAATTCTATCTCGAGTGATCGTGAGACGGTAATATCATATAAATCTTTAAACCTAGAGATATGATTTGTTACTTACGAGTTGGTTATGCATTGATTGTACGAAAAATGCATTGGTAACTCGATGTTATAAAATCGTGCTCTTATGTGTAATTCAATAAGTAGTAGAACAAACATATGAGTCGAAGTTTATCTGTTCCTTCTTGGATTAGAAGCTGATATCTGGGCCCCTCGATGATTTTGTTTTGACCTATGTACCGGGCCCGGTCAGAACTAGATTGATGTGTTCAATAAAGTTCTTTGTCAAACAAATCGGAAATCGGGAAACAAATGTTGGACAATAAGTAAGACATTGTTCCATGTATTTGTCCGACTGATATCTAGAACAGAGGATTATATGATCACTTATCTTAAATGGCGTACCATCATCTTCTCAAGTTTCGAGAAACCTTGTAAAGAGCTACGATTGCCGATCGGTTCCTGAAGTCATACTTGCAGTAATAGTTACTAGACTTATCCAAGTGGGAGACTGTTGGATAAGGTGTCTAAGTCCATAACTATTTCTGGTATGTACTTGACCCGACCCGGCATGGTCCATTTGGGTTGCATGGCACCATGCAATTGGATAGACTAAATGAGAGAAATAACGCTTGGAGATTATTAATATATTATAAGTTCTAATATATTAATAATATTATTTGATTAGTTTGATCAAGAATTAATTTAGAATTAATTAAGTGATCAAAAGATAACTAATTAAATATATGGGTTGATTAAGTAAATCATCCATATCTTGTATAGTGGGCTAAAAGGCTCCATGGATCATCAAGTTGGGTTCCACCCATAGGATGCTCCATGGATGCTCCATGGGAGTTACAAACCCATGGGTCATGGAAATGAAGAGTCATGACACATTAGGGTTTAACCCTAGATGTGTCAACACTATATAAGGAATATGATCTCCTCCCAAATCGGTTACACTAAGTAATAAGGGGGCTTGGCCGATTTTGAAGAGTGTGTATTCTCTCATAAGTTCTTCCAAGAGCATTTGGTGTTGTGTGAAGCATTTGAGGCATCACCACTTGGGGTGCTAGGCTCACAAGGTTTCAAGGAACACAAGCAACAACAAGGTAAGTTATTCTATCTATACTTTATGTTTAAATTGTTCCCCATGTATGCTAGATAGGAATATAACCTTGGAAATCAACTTTGCATGACAAATTAGACAAACATAGATCCAAGGTTATTAGGGTTGCATGTACACTTAGGAAGTGTTAGAATGCTCAAAACCCATCAGATAGTTCATATGTGTGTCTTAAACAATTAAGACTAATTGCCAAACCTCACAATTCAAATCATGGAAAGGGATATCGTAACCATAATTGAATTCGAGAATGCAATTTTACAATCACTATCTTTTTAAAATCTTTCTTAGTGAAAGCATTTCCTCACAATCATTTTCATGAAGGAGGAAATCTTATGACACTTAGATTTAAATGGTGTATTTGTTCCTATCCATGTGAATTTGTTAAAACAAAAGTTTACGACAAATTCAAACTCATATGGACTGAACTTTCTTAATCTTGATTTCTTGCCTTATGATAGCACAACTGCCCACCATGTCTTCCAAGTAGTTAAGCATCTCACCTTTTTCCTATCAATGGACCTTTGATTGATTAAGGTGCCTTGCCTTTTATGCGTTCAAAATGAGAACTCATAGAACTCTCATGCATTATTAACTCGATTGGATTGGCACAGAATCAAAATAATGTCATCACGATAGGTTGTAAACCTTAACTCGTGTGCTAGTGATGATCGATAAGGTTTATTTGATTTGTTCTTGAAACCTTTCAAGACCATTAATACTCCCACTGACTCCTTCACATATAAGATTCTCTTTTCATTAACCATTTCTTGACAAACAAATATTCAAGAGTTAGTGTAGCTTTTATCAAAACACTTCATAAATTGGTCCTAGTTGGTCTTTGTCTTATCCAAAACATCACAACTCTCCACATTTGATGAATGTTATAAACATTTAATACTTTTTACTCATTGTCACAATCTTAACTTTAAGACTTGTTATTGGAACGAAGTATGATAGACTTCTTGATTTAACCATTTCTTCAATCCTTGATTCCTCTTCTTAAACATACAATTGTACTAAGACTTACTTAGAGGATCAATTGAGATATGGTTCTTAATCATTAAGACCCATTATAAAGCATAAAAGCTACTCTCCCTTCTTCTTAGAATGGAGAAATCTTTATCTTTCTGCCTACTTGATTCTTCTTATTCGTTTTGTTATTGATCTAAACCCTTTAATCAATTCAGATTACACCTATTCTTATAAGTATAATCATATTTACTAAACCTTTAGTAAATCATGATGAATATCTTTGTTACTCTTATGGTGAACTTAATCAACACGCAACTTTGTGTGCTTGATTTCCTAGTTCTTCACTTGACACTTTGTCAACGAATTAGTCTAATTTCCAAATATGAAATTTCTCATTCATCATGCAACCAAGTTGCGTGATTCCAAATTTCTGTCCAATTGAAACTTTGGGCGATGAGAAACTCTCCCTATTTGGTAAATTCTCGACATTTCCATAACATAACTAAGAATCATATCCATTCGTTGTAGAAATATGCAAACATCAATTTTCATAACGATTTCATTGCAAGGAAGTAAATAAATAAATAAGTCAAATTTTATTTTATTTATAAAAACAGCAGAAAAACATTTGTCCTTACAATGCAAAATCTACTGAAAACTATGTAAAAGGAAAATTTCTAACAACTCTATCATAACTATCTAAGCTCAAAATCCAATCTTCAAGTCCATGCAATCAAGATCCATCTCTTGTGATTAGATTTATCTTGCTCTCTTATCAAGCTTCCTTTCTTTTCACCGATCCTTCAAAACATTCAAATGCAATCTTATCACATCATGTATTAAAATCAATGAATAGGAACTTAACGGAGTTAGATAGTGGATTTTACCTGAAGCGTAGTCATAATTTTGACTCTCCCATCTCTTAGATCTCTTAGGTAAATAGGGCAACTTCGTCTCCAATGCCCCTTCTCTTAGCGATAAAAGCAAATTGACTCTTTTGGAACAACACATGGAACTACTTCAGACATCGCCTTTCTCTTATGATCAAACTTTTCGATCATTGCATGTCTTTCATTGCCATTTTCTATATCCATAGAGGTCTTGAAGGGAGATTCACCAATCAACTTTGCTTTTTCTATTGCGCCAAACCAGTGCTGATTTAGCAGCGATAAGCATATAGGTGAGATCCATAAGGGTCACATCGTGGTTCATCATATAGTACTCTCTTACAAACTCACTATACGAGTTAGGAAATGACTGAAGAACCCAATCAACAACCATCTCTTCACCGACAACGGATCCCATCATTCTTAACCTATCAATGTGTGACTTCATCCCTAAGACGTGTGCACACACCGACTTTCCTTCTTTATGTTTACTTGCCAAAAGGGCTTGAGTGATATCGAACATTTCAATTTTACAATCTTGTGGGTTAGGGAGAATAATTGGAGGAGGAGGAGGAAGTGAAGCATGATTTCTTGTTCCTCGATCGAATCGTGGAATATCATCTTCATGTGGAATGCTCGTTCCACGGGATTTGGGAAGATCATAGTTGTCGAACTTTGACATCTACAAAACGGGAGAAAACGAAATTCAAGTTAGTTGATCGATTGAGTCCTTAGTAAATCACCCAAATGAGATACTAAGGCTACAACCCAACACAATACGCTACAACCTAGAAGAGGGATGCCGTAATCTAGTTGCAGAATATTTGAAGGTAAGTGAATGACGATTCACTAATTTCCACCATGAAAAACGAAAAAGAAATTTAATTTTTAAATCTATGAAAACTCCTAGATCCTTTGAGATTCATTGAACTTTTCAATGGCATGTTTAAATCTCGATATGCCCCTCTTGCAAAGCGGGTGTGAATAACCATGCAAACTTACATGGTGCCCTCACATGTTACAATCACCTATTCGATGTGCCAGTAAACCACACACGCTCCACCGAACTATGACAAACATTGAGTCACCCTTTGCTACCTTTGCTTAGAACCATTTAGTGTACCGGTAAACCACACACACTCCACTAACGTCTTTGCAAGGGCACAAAGTGTAATTTCATGGAATTGCATCAATTCACTTTTGCCTAAGTAACTAAGATTGGGAATTAGAAAAACATTTAGTTACTTTGTATTTCATTATACTTATAATGGAAGGCTTCGTCCTATCCTACCCGTTCGGCTAATGACCCTCCACTAGTCAAGAGTGCGGTGGGTAAGAGTAGATACCCATTCAAACGCCATTTTATAGGCAATTTCCTTAAACACCCCTTACAGACCAGCTTCGTGAATGAGGCCTACTAACAGTAAGACTGACTTTTACTCATACATATATATAATGTTAGACTTTTAATGTTATATATAGTATAGGGTGTATTTTATACTTTTTAAAATACTAGGTAGTTAAAAAAATTAATAATTATACTTTTAATTCAATTAAATTTCAAACCAAAACTTTTATGGATTTATTAAACTTCTTTTAATTATACACCTTAATTAATTAATAAAACCATAAGGGTGTATTTGAACTTTTCAAAACTTGGGTCTTAGAATTGAACATTCCTAATTAACTTTTAATCAACTTTTAAATTCCAAAACTTGAGGGCAAGTTTTGAAACCTTTTTCAAAACATTAGGGTTTTAACTATTTAAATTTCAAAACTTCAAAACTTTTAGGTTCAAATTTAAACTATAAAACCTAAAGGGAAAAATATGAAACTTTTCATAACAACAAGGATCAAATAACAAATAATCTAAACTAACATTTAATTACATAATTATCCATATTTGATTTGTTTAATGATTTCTTGCAAAACAATTTATCAATTTACTCAAAATAATTAATCAATTATCTTATAAGGAAACAATTATCTTATTAATTGATAAATATCTTCATTTAGATCAAAAATATAGTCAAATATGTCATATAATCGGATTAATATTGATCTAACATGATAAGGTAACTATCCATATGCAAAAACAGCAAGAAATCCCGAGATAAGCATTATCTGACGAGTTGACTCGTCGAGTCAAGCCTGGACTCGTCGAGTCACCCTGGACTCGGCGAGTTCAGCTATGGACTCGGCGAGTCCAGCCTCCAGAACACCAAAAAAATCGAATTTTTTAGATATACAATGCATCAATACAATTGAAACCATCCTAGGCTTTGATACCACTAATGGGTTTTGGTGATAAGACATCCTATGTGCTCATACAAACCCTAATGCTTGGATCTAGGTTTCTCTATTGTACATGCTTTGAATCCAAGACTATAAACCCTAATTCTAGCATATGGAAATCAATATTAACATATAATTAGGTTTAAGATATTACCTTTATTGTTATGTAGCAATAACAATCCCAATCCTACCTTGAATTGACTTTGGAATGCTTAGAGTCACAAGTGTCACTCCTCTAATGGCATACAAACACCAAGAGCAAATGGAGAAGGAATAAAGAGAGAGGAGAGAGGTTAGAATTCGTCCTTAGGACTTCTTGGGAAGAGATACACGAATTCATGAGCCTTAGGGTCTTTATATAGGTGTAGAGATAAGGTTTCAATCATTATCCTTATCTAGTTGCTTATCCACAAAGCAACCCATAAGATAATCCTTGAATCCTTATCATAGTCGAATTCTAAGGCATTATCTCCTTAAATTCGTTCACCCTATATATAAGATAATCCTTACCTTATTTTGTAACTATCACATAATTACAAATCAGCCCCTCTAGTTTAATTAATTACACTTGATCGCAAAATTAATTCCTAATTAATTATTGACCAATATTAATTAAACAAATATGATTTCTCCTTTAATATATTATTCTTATAACATATTAATAAATCATATTATCCTCTCTATATATATATATTTCTCCAATCAAGTTGCTTTGGTGAAGGCAACCCAAAAGGACCATGCACCATCGGGTCAAGTACATACCAAAATAGTTATGGACTTAGACACTAATCCAACAGTTTATGTATCATTTACTTCTCAAAATTATTTACCAAAGGTTTTCATTTTAGTTCACGTAAATCTATTAATGAATAAATTTGTGAGTCATTTGCTTCGGGTTACTTGCAAAGTAACCAATTCAAAAAGTCATGTAAATTGTAACCAGAGTCTCTTGTAGGGAGAACGTGATAGTTGTGTATAGATCTATATTGGGTTTGACAAACCCACACCAGAGTTGCTTGCAACAGCTAGACCGATAGGTCTGTGGTGACAAGTGTCATTTCAGTTCGCAACGCCTGAAGAATGTCGCAATTACGAGGCCATCAAAGTCAAGTATGGTTATGATAGCTCACATGTGGTATTAACAAATCATAAGATTTACATGTTCTAACTTCAAATTAGTGAGTTATGTCGATTTAGCTCACTGAAATTACTTTAAGTATGGAAAAATACTTGTACGTCTTCATATTAAAAAGGGTTTTATGTCGTTTTAAAATCACTTTTTATATCAATAATTACAGTTATTGCTGTATATTTTCAGTCTTGGCATTTAAGACTACACACCATTCATTACGGGAGTTTTCTCAAATCAAGAAAGGGTTTTTACGCCAATTTGAAACCACTTTTATATCTTTAAGTATGACAAATACTTATTCATTTTCGGTCCTGGTATTTAGGACCACATAAATTTTATAAGGAAAATATTGGGATTTTCTTGGTAACATACATCTCTTAACAAAGATCAATTTTCAAACTCTTACTGTCAAAAGCTTATGAACTCACCAACCTTTGTGTTGACACTTTTCAAAACTACTTGTATTCTCAGGAATTCAGTGAAACAGGAAATCAACAGCGTTTTTAGGATTGGACGATAATCATCAAACAGTCATTTTGTATCATAATGTAATTGATTTGAATCATGTAAACATATACTTTGATGTAACGTTTTCAATTATATTTATGATGGTTGTATTTACTTTAAACACTATTATGTTCGTTGTTGTGATACTCTACATGAAGTCCTCCACCCCTAGACGTTTCCGTCATCCTTGGTTTGGGGGTGTGACAATTTATATGTATTAGTAACAATATTATTAATAACAAGTTCAAAAAATAGTATTCTTATTTATATAATAATAATAATAATAATAATAATAATAAGGGTTTTGTTTGTAAAAAAATCATAATATTTTTGTTTACATAAAAGTCCTAATATTTTTTGTTTACAGAAAAATCTCAATATTTTGGATTAGTTTATGAAAGAATCCTAAATTAATTTGGTACCCGTTTCAATCGGTCAAAAAGGGTCAAACTGCAAATTTTTACCGGTTTTCGGGACTTTTTCGTTCAAAAAAAAATCTTGGGACTAAAGTGTAACTTTTCCGTAAATATTGAGATTTTTCTGAAGATTTCGCTTAAACTGAAAAGAAAATTATGGACTACCACAAACCACAAAGACCATTTATGTATTTTACTCTTAATATAATTTTGTGTGGTTGGTATGTTCGATTTCACTAATTTTCTTAATAAGTAACCAGTTATGGTTTTTTTTTCTTGTTCTGTTGAACTATCAAACAGTTCTTTTCTTGTATTCTTTTATCTTTTTATGTGAAATTTAACATGGGGTTAAATTTTATGTTATATATTTATAATCAAGTTATAGGGCGTGTTTGACACAGAGCTTTTAGAAGAGTTTGGGAGCTTCTATCTTTTAGTTTTTAACAAAACGTTCTAGTTTAAACAAAAAGTTTCGTTTGGCAGTACGATCGTTTAACTATTAGTTTAAACAAAATGCTTCAAATCTAAAAGCTACTTCATGTAGCGTTTAACAAAACGCTACTGAGCCTTTGAAATCAATTTCCATAATTACCCTTTAAAATATATTTATTTATTTATTTATTATTAATCAATTGACTTTTTATGTGATTTTATATACTTCAAAAGCTTCCAGCTACATTTGTCAAATACTCATATAACAAATAAAAGTTACAGTTTTCCGCTACAAGCAACATGCTATCCGCTACCAGCTTCCAGCTAACAGCTACTTTTGTCAAACAGACTCATAGGCATAGTTACCCTACAATCAAAATTAAATTTGGTTAAACTGGTTCCTTATTTAAGAATTGGGTCATTTATTTTAATGTAAACAACGAACACATAGTTTGAAAGCATGTTTAAAAAATGAATTAAATGAAATTATGCAATATACACTTTAAATTTCTATTTAAAACGAATACTATGAGAGTATGAGCTTATAAGATTATGATTTTCAATTCCACTATATTGCGTTTCTTAAAATTATTTCATTTTATATATATATATATATATATATATATATATATATATATATATATATATATATATATATATATATATATATATATATATATATAGTGTTAGGTTCATGTGAGACGACCTAATTTTGTGAGATCGTGAGACACATTTTTCTTATTTTTTGCATTTTAAAATTATTTTTACATTATGTACAGTGTAATATTCTATTTAGAATATTTCACGTATTTAAAAAAATATAGAATGATTTATTTATTTTTTTTAGTTAATTCAATTTCCGAAAATAATATTTAAAAAAAGAAGTTTTAGATTTTTCCATTTATTTTGCATTTTAAACTTATTTTTTAAAATATGTCAGTGTAATATTCTATTTAGAATATTTCACGTATATTTAAAAAAAATGGGATTTTTTTTTTGTTAATTCAAGTTCCGAAAATAATATTTAAAAAAAGAATATTTTGATTTTTTCATTTATTTTGCATTTTAAAATTATTTTTAAATTTGGTCTCACGGTCTCTATTTAGAATGGTCTTATTTTAGACCATTTTAATTTTGTGAGACTGTGAGACCAAATCTAAAAATAATTTTAAAATGCAAAATAAATGGAAAAATCCAAAAATTCTTTTCTTAAATATCATTTTCGGAATTTGAATTAACTAAAAAAAATAAAAATAATAAAAAAAATCTCGTTTTTTTTTTAAAATACGTGAAATATTTTAAATAGAATGTTACACTGACATATTATAAAAAATAACTTTAAAATGCAAAATAAATGGAAAAATCTAAAAATTCTTTTTTAAAATATTATTTTCGGAACTTGAATTAACTAAAAAAAAATTAAAAAAAAAATCTATTTTTTTTTAAAATACGTGAAATATTCTAAATACAATATTACACTGTACATATTCTAAAAATAATTTTAAAATGCAAAATAAATGTAAAAATCAAAAAATCCTTTTTTTTAAATCTTATTTTCGGAACTTGAGTTAACTAAAAAAAATTAACAAAAATTAAAAAAAAAAAAAAAAAAATACGTTTCATGGTCTCACAAAATTAAGCCATCTCACATGAACCTAACCCTATATATATATATATATATATATATATATATATATATATATATATATATATATATATATATATATATATATATATATATATATATATATATATATATATATCCATTAATTTTTATTTAATAAAATAGTTTTAGAAAATACATTCTTCAATGGTTAACCTATTAACTTTTTTTTTCTCGGTTTTACTAAATTTTCATTTATCTATATTAAACTTTTTATTAAGCTTCCTCAAATAATATATAATTTATTATTGTCGGATATTTTTTTTTCGAAATAGTAAAAAATCTAAAACTATAAAAAATAATAAAATATCATATAAATGGAATATTTTATAATACTAATTTGTCATTTATCTATATTAAACTCTTTATTAAGCTTCCTCAAATAATATATAATTTATTATTGACGAATATATTTTTTTTGTAACAATAAAAAATATAAAACTATAAAAAATAATAAAATATCATATAAATGGAATATTTTATAATATTTGATACTTTTTAATTTTGATAGTTTTAACTACTTTATAATATATATATATATATATATATATATATATATATATATATATATATATATATATATATTTTTAAGTATATTTGTTTTTATTCTTTTTTAAATCAATTGATTAACTAATAAAAAATATATAATATCTAAGTATCGTTAGGGTATATAATATAATGTTAATTAATATACAGATCAAATATAATAAACATTTGAAAAAAAAAATTAAAATTTTAGTGGATAATAAATGGTTGGAGTGATTTTTAGGAAAAAAAATTGTCCAATAAAAAAAAACTTTTTCAAATAAGAAAATGTTTTTCAAAACACCTACCATGAGAGATGATTTTAGTAAAAAATGAGTTTTATATATATATATATATATATATATATATATATATATATATATATATATATATATATATATATATATATATATATATATATATATATATATATTCTTGAGTTAATATCATAAAATAACTTATATATTATATTTGTTTTTCCGAATTAAACCTTAACTTTATTTTTTTTTTCGTTTAAAAAGAACTTACATTTTTCTTGATTTTGAAAAATTAAAATGTTGACCTTTTATTTAAAATTAAGAATTTTTTCAAAAAAATTAAAAATAAAAGTTTTTTCATGAAAAAAACAAAGTTGAATACTATTCTGAAAAAAAAAAACCCTAATGTATTCTATGATATTAATTCTTTAAACCAAACTAAATTCCATTCATTAATATTTCATTCAATAAATTAAACATTACCCAATACCAAAAACTAAACTCCACTAAGGTTCTAGCTTAGTGAGTTAAGTAGTAACACCTAAAACTATTTTTTTTCAACTGTCTGAATTGTTAACTCTCAGAACCATCCAAAAAAACGTGAGCCATGGTTTGGGACTTCTATAATGGTATTAATTTAGAACGTAGCACGTAATTCTCGTAAGTGTGACACATAATATAATATACACATACTTACAAATATGTAACCACAATACATACGAAGTAAAACATAGAACTCAAAATCATGTTCAATATTATTGCAAATTAGAACCTCTAACCAAGTAACAAACATCTCTAATTACACTCTGTTTCCATTTACCAAGACATGATCTGCTTCCCGTGGCGCTCCCAGTTTAACTGTTGCTTTATCCAACTGGTGGCAATTATAAAATCTCATATTTCGAATGGAGGACATATTGGTTAACCAAGTAGGCAATTCTCGAATTCCAAAATTTAATATGAAAAACCGAGTGAGTGAAGTGAGGTGTTTTATTTCTTTTGGTATTGAAGCCCAATGATTCCAACCAAACAATTCCAATGAGTGAAGGTGGTTGCTTAACTTCTCAATGCCTTGGAGACTTGGGAAAGATAGGAGTTCATTCGAGAAGGGACCAAGTGATAACTTGCTTATAAAGGAAAAACAGTAAAATGTTTCGTGAGGTAAGTAAGTCAATTTATGGCAATAGACGATTCTCAACCTCTTCAAAGAATTTCCCTCATTGGGTAGATGGGGTAATCCTGAAAGACTACGACAATTGTGGATGTCTAAAGATTCGAGAGATTTGAGGCCTTGTATACTATTAATAGACACAAGGTTATCACAATTGTGTATCTCTAAGGAAACGAGAGGATGGGGATCACATTCATCTAGAAGAATAATCTTTGGGCAAGCCATAATTTGCAACTTCTCAAGAACAGGCGATATCATTGTTGAGCTATTTGGTGTTCCGCCTATCCACTTTTCTAACATTTTCATCCAACCTACTTTAAGTGATCTCAACGATGGAGACAAAGGTGTCATTAATCTGGTAACATTATTGCCCTCATCTAAACCACTTCTTAAGCATGTCAAGTTGTCCATGCTCTGTAACACGAGATCTTGAAGAAGTGGTAGGTATTCAAGGATTGGAAGATATACACAACTTATACATCCATATAACATAATCTCCACGAGATTTTTAAGCGGTGCCCATTTCCCTTCAATATTTATTGCCATCTTCATTACCCATGGTGGAAAATTATCACCGGAAAAGTTCGCAATTGTTAAGCTTTTCACATTTCCATGGGGTTGCAAGCCTTCCAATACATCCTGGTTGTTGTGTTTGACACCACGATCCAAACTCCAAACGAATTCAATCTTGTATAAATTTTTCTTTTCGGATAAATTTGCCATAAGAGCATCTTCTTTGCTATTAATTTCTTCTAGATTTAAAAGTTGGATCTCTCCTCGAAGGTGTTTAAGACGACCTAGCTCTTCAATTTGATACCCCTTTAGTTGATACACATGAAAGAAAGGTAATGTCGTAAGTGAAGTCAATTGTCCCAGTGTGTGGATGTGCAAAAGTTTTGGAAACTCGAAGACTCTTAGGCTTATTAGATTTCCCATTTCTACTGGCAAGTGTAGGAGATAGCAGCCATACAACTTTAGAGTTTGCAGATGGTAAAGTTTACCAATAGATTCTGGAAGAGTTTTGATTTGGGTATTCGATAAATCAAGATACCTAAGATACACCAATTCTCCAATTGAATCATCTAGCTTCTCTAGTTTACATCCAGAAAATTTTAAGATTCGAAGGGACTTGAAACGTTGAAACGAAATGCTCTTCTCAACTTCACCCTCAAAGAACAATGCATGCAAATTTTTAGTGGACATATAATCTTTTAACACCATGGAGACCTTGTTGGTGAATTCACATTGCTTCTTTAGTTCATTATACACTGCTAGACCCTTCACCTGGGGAATGTATACAATATTATCGCTTGTTGAATGCATCAAACATGCACTTTCATGCTTTGAAAGTGATACTGAAAGATCATGCACCAGATCATGCATACTGAAATAAGTGAGTTCGTGGATACGATAAGTGGAGTAACTATATTGATCTGTAACATCTTGGAACAATGATCTACTAACCAAAACATGGAAAATATCATTTCCAACATCCTCGGCCTCCCTTTTTTCATTCTCATCTGCTCGAACCAACCCTAAAGCCATCCAAAGTTGGATAAGTTCGTTCTTGTTCACGACCCTATCCTTCTTAAGAACTGAACAATATGCAAAACATTGTTTTACAACACAATTTGGTAGATCATCAAAGCTCATTTTCAAGATGTTTTGAACTATATGTCCTTCTTCTAGATCCCAAGCCTTGTTATCTTTAAGTGACAACCACTTCCCTTTGTCATTGTAATTTCGCAACATGCCTCCTGTTATGTTTACTAATAGCGGCAAACCACGACACTTGCTCACAATAACACGCCCTATCTCCTCCAATTCTGGCAACAATGATTTCTTTGCTATAAACACCCTTCCTTTAAAGATAGACCAACAATCATCATCAGAAAGACCTTGCAAAGCATGGAAATCCTCACTAAAAATCTTAGTTCCAATTTCAAGATTTTGTGTAGTGACAAGAAAGCAACTTCCATTCAGTGAGTTTACATCTAGCATACAAGTCCTAAAATCATCCCAGTGTGCCCTATCTTTATCGCGAACGTCATCCAAGACTACCAAATACCTTTTTGATCCCATCTTCTTTCGAAGATTTGTGATTAAGTCCACCCTTGTTAGTGACTTACATTCATCTCCAGGAAGAGATTCACAAATTTTTGCGAGAAGTGTGTTGACATCAACCTTAACTGATACATATAACCAAACTCTAACATCAAAATGTCTCCAAATTTTTGGATTATGGTAGACCATCTTAGCCAGTGTTGTCTTCCCAATCCCATCTATTCCCACAATGGGAACAATCGTAATTTTTTCCTCTTTTCTTGCTTGGGTTAAAAGTTGTATGATATGTAATTCGTCATTCTGCCTCCCAACAATTTTGAATTTTTGTAGATACCAATCAGTCTCCTCCTGGTAGACACCATCAAGAACAAGGCGAGGGTGTCTATTTTGTAGTCCTAGTTTGTTACCGTGTTCATTCATCTCACAAAATTTGTTGGTAATGTTTTCGATCTTGTGTCCAATTTCTCTACGAGTTGAAAATGTTTTCAAGCTTAGGAGAGATTTAAAGTCTATCATTCTAGTTTGATCCCTTGTTATCACCTCGTTCCTCAGTATTTCGTAATGAAGATCATCCAACATATCATCAGCTTCACCAACCAAATGTTTTAGGAGTGTTAGCCATACCATCACACCATGGTTTTGACCTTTTTCATTGTCGATATCGCGTAACTTAGCACAAATAATTTTCAATGTGTGTTCAAGAGTGTCCAACTTCTTCTTGAAACCCCAAGCAAGGGCGATTTCATTTGCAGCTATACACCCCACCTTTTTATGTATACCTTCAGCAACAACATTAACTAAAGCGTCTACCATTGTTCACTGTTGAGAATGAAAGACAAGAGAGATGATGAGATGGTGGAAGGAGACATGTATTTTGAAAATGATGTTGCTTTTGAATATCTTTAATGAATTTGGCATGACACTATTGTGTTTTAGTTATATTTTAATCAAATATAACCAGAAGTTATACAAATAATAAGAACAATCATATACAAATAATAAGAACAATAGATATTGATCTTATTTGATAGGTTTTAACTTCTTTGTGATAATATATATATGTTTTATGTAAATAATATATTTGTTAATGCTAATTATTTGATACTTTATGCTGAGAGGGCCAAAAACAAGGATACATGAGTATAATTATCACAAAGAGTGTAACATTTTATAGATTTTAACTTCTTTTTTATAATATATATGTTTTTTTTGTAAAATAATATATTTGTTAAATGTTAATTCTGAGATACTTTATGCGAGCCTAAAAAAAAAAGATATATGGGTATAATTAGAGCATAGTCATCCACACTCTATTTTCACTCGAAAAAAAGTGTAACATAGAGCTTAGAGTGGTACATCTCCAACTCAATTTAAATTCTCTTTTACATTCTAAAAATAAAGTGTAAAAATCTAAAAATAAAGTGTAAAATAGAGTGTTATATTTGAGATTGTATACTTTACACTTCATTTTTAGAGTGTCACCGTTCATTTCTCTATTTATAGAGTGTACAAAACTTTATTTACAAATTTATAATGTTGATGTTCGTTTCTCTAAAAACAAAGTGTAAAAATAAAATCTAAAAATCTAGAAATCTAAAAGCAAATTCTTTATTTATAAATTCGGACGAAGAGGCGACAATCTATATCTATCTTATATCTATCTGAAAAAAGTCGGGAGCGAATTGGGTAAGATCATTTAAACTAATAGAAACATAATAATTTTATAAATGAAAAAAATATTTGAAGTCATTTTCATTGAACTCAATCAAAATATAAATAAATTTAAACTGTAGGGCCAGCCGGAAGGAAGTAGGCACAAAATAAGCAATATGCCCCATGTAATTTATGTAATCTACTTTAAATAAAATTGGGAACAAAATATTGTTTTTGTCGATCTAATAATTCAAATACTACCAAAGCCAATTTATAATTATTTATATATTATAAAGTCAAACTTATTAGATATATACTAAAGGGGCAGCTAATAAGATTTATAAAATATTTCATATCCAGGTAATAAATTGTATATAATATTGCATATCAAACCATTAGTATATCAATTGACCATGAATATCCAATATATAATACCATCCAAGGAAAAGTTCAAATCTCAATGTGTTTCAAGATCCATCTAATAAGATCTATAAAAATATCTTGTATCAAACCTTTGGTTTAGTACTCCACCCATATATTCGATACTTAAGAAACAACAATCAAATTACAATATTGGATAAATATTTATACTGATTGTAAATACAAACATAGAAAGGTAAAAGTAAATTTTAGAGAACATCATATTCAAAGTCGGTATATATATATAGAAAACAGTCAAATAAATTTAGTCATACTCAAACAAAAAATTGTTTTTTAAGATTGGTAAGCACTATTATATTCTATTGTCGAGTTGAACAATTCTCTAAAGAATATCTTATAAGTCTAAGGACTAAATCGTACTATAAGGTTTATCTTAGGGGGGCCAAACTATTTTTACGTGCATTAAACTAGTGACAGATTAGTGGAAAATTAATATCGTATTAGTGATAAATCAATGACGGATTAATTTTATCATTGTATTGATAACTTTTTGTTACATAAAAAAAGTTATATTTATGGCCCATTTCTAGTTTTCGGCTTTCCTACTTGCCTAAAAAGTAAAGTCATGCACACAACATATAGATTCAACTGAATTGGTACAAAGCTGCCTAATTACTCATTTCATTTATTTTTTTTCTATATGATAGAAAAGATACAAAACTAAAATAATTAAAATGAAAACACAGTTGTTATCTGGAACAATTTAATACAAAAATTTAACATACTAAAACATAAGGTTCAAAATCAAAGTAATCTTATTAAACATCCATTAGTAAAACACATAAATCAATTCGTTGTCTCCATATAATTTAGTCCAAGTCTATGATGAAGAGTTAACAAGAGAAAGGATAAACAATCAAAATGTCTATAGTTATTCTTAAGCAATTTTTTATAGAAGGGCAAATGTTAGTGGATCTAATCAATTGAATTTTGATCGAGAATCATACACCACCAGACCAATTTAGATTACAAAAACAATTGATTGTATACATGCGAGGAAAATAACATGAAGGATATAAGCAATATACATCTAAATCAAAACAATTAGTAAAAGAAAATACCTCTTTGTCTCCTTTTCCCTTTCAGTTTTCTTTGTAAAGAAAAGGACTCAAGAAGGATAAAACTGTGAGTTGTAAAGAAAAAAGAGTACAACTCATAGGGTATATATAAGAGTATCTTACATTGGGAAACAAGCGTGATTCTATGCTTAAGACGCGCAAATCTAAGTATTGTTTAGATTTATCTCTTTTTTTTTTTAACAACTTGAATCCTTTTTTTTTTTAAAGGGAATTGATAATTCCCTTCCAATTTTGATACAACCACAGAAAACATACGATTGTGCCTTTTGTTTATATTTGGACTGTAATTATGGTCAATATTAATATAACCCTTTTTTTATTTAATCTTTTGTAATTAATAAATCAAATTTAACCCACCCTCTTATCCCTGTTGGTCTTCCCCCTCAACCTGTAACCTTTTCCCTCACCTTTCGTACACCCACGTCGGAGACCTTTAACTAGGGCCGGCTCAACCAATTTGAGGGCTCTAAGCGAACCAAAAAATTAGGGCCCTTTGACATTACTATATTTAATATTATAAACAATCCTCCTTTATCCGGGCTTGGGACCGACAATAATAAACTAAAAAGTTTACAAATGGTAGAGTTAATTTTTTTTTTTCTATTTATATGTTTTTTGTGAATATATTTATGACATAAAGTTAATTTTCTAGCATTTTTAGATGCAAATTCTTTAATGAAATTTTCATAATCAATTTCTTTTATTAAATGTTTTTCAATTTACAAAATAGTTAATCCATTTAATCTTTCTTGTGACATTGTAGATCTTAAATAATTTTTAACAGTTTTAATTTCGAAAAACTTCTTTATGCAGAGGCAACGGTTACATGAATAGTTAGCATAATTCTATAGGCAACATATGCATTTGGAAAAGAGCTAAACTTTTTAATAAAATTAAGTATATTAATAATTGTATCACGTTCTAAATGTACAATATATCTTAAAAGTTTTAGTTCATGAAATAAATCTAAACCATCAATATCTAAGTTATCATTAAGCTTTAAATATTTTTCAAGATTTAAACAATGTCATTTTAAAGTATTTTCATCAAATGATTTTAATTTTTCTATACTAAATAGAAAACCAAAAATATTTTTGAATTCGTTAAATTGCTCAAATCTACTTTTAAGTGAAGTAATGACTTTATCTACTATATATAAAAAGTAATCAGTTTTAAATAACTGAATATGAGTTTTAATAGTTTCATTAGCAACATTTTCATTATATCATCTATTTCTTTGAATGATACGTTTTTCACGAAATTCAGATTTTATGTTTATTTCTAAAGCCAATTCTTTTGCATAATCTAAAGCCTTTTCAAATCCGTTTTCTCTATATTCTTCAAAGAAACACAAAAGTCCATTTAATTGATCTATAGCATCGTCGATACACATATCATTTGATTGCAAACTTTTACTAACAATGTTAATAGCAAACAAAACACCATACCAAATAATCATTCCTAATAAAAATTCATAGTTTTCAAGTTCATATGTTGCTAAACATTTAGCCTCACTTTTAATTTTTGGATCTCCACAATTTTTGGATAATTGTAAAAGTGTGTTTCTTAATTGTGGTGCTTGAAATCTAATTGTTTTTACACTTTCTAGCCTACTTTCCCAACGAGTTTGCGGTAATGATTTAAGTGTTAGGTTTGATATATTATCTTGTAATATTTTCCACCTTTGAGTTGATGAAGCAAATATCGAATATATACGTTGTATAACTCCAAAAAATTCACTAGCTTTATCACACGAATTAGCCATATCACAAATTACTAAATTTAAACTATGACAACCACAAGGAGTGTAGAATGCTTTAGGGTTAATATCTAACAATCGTTTCTGTACACTTGGATGTTTTCCTTTCATATTTGATCCATTTTCATAACCTTGACCCCTAACATCATTTATATCTAGTCCTATATTTTTAATTTCATCAATTATAACATCATATAAGCCTTTATCGGTTGTATTATCTACAATTAAAAATACTAGAAAGTACTCCTTAACTTCAATTGGAGTTGTTGAATGATCTAAACACCGTAAGATAATTGACATTTATTCTTTGTGACTTGTATCGGGAGTACAATCAAGTATTATTGAAAAGTATTTAGCCTCTTTTATTTTATTTTTAATAATTTTACTTTTAACTTCTCCTAATAAATTAATAAGTTCATTTTGCATATTGCGTCCAAGATAATGGTTATGAATTTCTTTATCATTAATTCTCCTAATATGTTCTTGCATAATAAGATCAAATTCTGCAATCATTCTAATTATAGTTAAAAAATCACCATTATTTTCTTCATAAATCTTTTCATTTGTTCCACGAAATGCTAAATTATTTTTTCCTAAAGTTTTTACTACAACAATGATTCTTATTAAAACATTTTTTCGATGTTCTTTTTCTTTATTTATTTTCTCTTGGATTTGTTTGTCAATTGTTTGATTATTTGCTAATCTAGTTTCTAAGTCAATCCATGACATCATATTAAGAATGTGTTCGTTACTTATTTCGTGTCTTTTTAGTATACTAGAAATATTGTTTCAATCATTATTACATTTATGTGCTACTGAACACGTAGATGTATTCATATTAAATAATTTACAACAAAAACAAAAAACTCTATCTACATCTATAGAATAAACCAACCATGTTCGTTCATATTTTTCTCCATTTTATATTTTTTGCATATAAAGAGATGTAGTAAAACTTCTTAAATGTTGATCTTTTGGAAATTTAAAATCATAAATCTTAATAGGATCTTTTTCTACGATTAAATCTCTTAATTAGTACTAATATTATTCCATCTACTTGGATCATATATGTTTAAAGGCATGTTATCTTTTTTAATACCAGTTTGTTCGTTATCATTTTCAATATTAGTTTGTTCGTTATCATTTTCACTATTAGTTTGTTTGTTATCAATATCAATATTAATTTGTTCATTATCATTTTCACTATTAGTTTGGTCGTTACTTTCACTATTAGTTTGTTCGTTATCAATATCAATATTAGTTTGTTCATTATCATTCTTGATATTAGTTTGTTCATGATCATTATTATCAACATTAGTTTGTTCATGTTTATTATCAAAATTAGTTTGTTCTTGTTCATTATTAACATTTTTGTTTGATGATAAAATTTTTAAAAATGATCCTTTTGTGATTCAATAAAAGCTTCTTGTTGCATTTTCCTTTTCCTTTTTAAAACCCCAGATTCGTATTTTCTCTTTGACATTATTATTAAGTATTTTTATTAATAATAACAATGAACAATCACCAAGACAACTACTATAAGTATAGAAGATATGGATTAGAAGTATACCACCCCTGAGATAATGAAAATCTCAAATCTGGAAAACTGAAAACTCAAATTCGTTCCAAGTTCCAACCTGATTCACTTATTGTATATTTTGTAATCTGTTGTAATCAATGAACAATTCAATAAAAAATTAGATAACCAAACAAATAAGAAACTGAAATCTGAAAAATATTAACTAATAAGTAATAACTACTAACCCGGACCAGCTTTAGTTATCAACATGATCCATTAGCTAATGATTTGTTATCAACATGTTTATTTAACTCTTCTCATAATTAAAAAATGAAAAATAACTTATAATACAAACTAAAATAACTTATAATACATCTACACTGAATGTAATATATCTTAAAGCTAGTCATTAAATTAAATAAACATCATAAAGTATACTATATGATTATTACGTACTTAGTTGAATTTTAAATGTGAAAACATTATATTATGCTACATTTGTCTCATTCTTGCGTATGGTTTGAAACTTTGGATCTTGTTTTCGGATCTCAAATGTAAGTAAAAAGCAAATATAAGGGATGAAAAGGTAATTTACTTAATTTTTATTATACAATGTACAATAAGCATCACTAGTTGTGCCAACTTATAACATATTAACATGAACAATGCTTATTGTAATGTACATGTATCTCCTGCTTGAAATAATTTTCTTATTTTCTCATCATCTATGATACAGAATAGATGGATTAATATTTATCATATGACATGAAAAAATAATTTTCTCTCATCATCTAAACTAAACAAACTACAAGTCTACACTCTACAGTCTACAATAAAAATTAAAATCAAGATCATATTACTATTTATGGAGATTGGAGACGGCAGGCTTCAATGGAGAAGGAAGAAACTGTATGCAGTGTTGTGCAACAGTGGAGAACTAGAAGGATGAAACTATATCATGTGCAGTTGTATGGCACAATTTGTGCTGTGAATCGGAACTCATAAGTCAGAAGAAGAAGAAGAAGATCGAGAAGAGCAGGGCAAGGGCAGTAGGCGAAGGAAGAAGTTGTATCATATGTTGTATGCAGTGGAAGAAGAAACGTTAGTTTTTTTAGCTGTTTAGAGAGCCTTAGCCGGATTAGTGATATAATACATTATACATTGACTTCTTGTTTTGTGGGGCCCTCTTGATGTGGGGGCCCTAAGCCCTAACTTTGATTTAGTAAGCATTAAGTCAGTCCTGCCTTCAACAACCCACACTGCCAGCGGAAACCGCTCCTTCTGTAAGTATCAAAATCAAAACCACCTTTCAAAATAAGATTTTCTGGGCCATGGGTTTTCAAGATTCGATTTGCAGAAGAGTTCAAGATTTAATTGGTTCAAGGGATTTTTGAGGTTTCATCGTCAGTGACGAGTAAAGATTCCGAACTAGTGTTTTCTATCGGCTGGTGTGGGAGGCTTTCTTGAAGACGAGGGAGGGGCAGTAGTGGAATGGTTTGGGGTGAGTTTTGTCTCCAAATGAAATCAATTGGAGATGGGTGTTTCTCTTAATGTTCGGGTGATGCTTGTATTTTTATTGGGAGAAGACGGGAAGGTTTCTTGAGGACGACAAAAGAGGAGGGCAAAGAGTTAGAAGATGGCACATGTGTTACAATTGCAGGTCTCCGACTTGGGTGTTCATGAAATGTAAGGAAAAGGTATGGAGGGGAGGGGAAGACCAACTGAGCTAAAGGGGGTGATGGATTAATTGAATTTTTATTTATGGGGAAAATATTAATCCAGCCAAATATATTAATTACATATCTAAAATTAGCAAAAAAACACATTAGTCAAAACTAGCCCACAAAATAGTAGATAGGTTAGGGTTGACTACGGTCAACCTTCAAAAACTACTCTTTCGTCGCAATGGACTACTCTTTCGTGGTCCGTCTACTGTTTTGTGGCCCATTGGCCCACAATATATTTAATGTCTTATTTTTTTAGTTTAGGTTACTTTTTCCTCATTTTTCTTCAATTGTCTACTATTTTCTCTCAATATAGCACACAAAGAACAACGAGATACGTCCATTTTTAATCAAAATTTTATCGTATTGTTGATTATGAGTAGTTTTTGAATATAGGGATAACTGTTTTTTTGAAAAAAAAAAAAAAAAAAAAACCATAGGTTTCTTACGAAACCTTCGGTGTACAAGTACACAATACACAAAATTGTAGCTTTTTAACCCAAAATCGTAGACTTCAACCCAAAACCAGAGTTTTCATTAAAAAAAACATAGATTTTACCCAAAATCGTAAGCTACGGTTTGGAAAATCGTATTTTATAGAGAGAAAATTGTAGGTTTTAAAAGAACATACGGTTTTATATCTTCAAAATGAAATTTTTTTTATACTAAACACGAAACAATAAATGAAGTAGCGAAACAGTAGACGATTCTAAAAACCTACGAGATAATTACTTTCTTAATTTGGCTAGATTAGTTTATCCCTTTATTTATTACAAATGAATTAAAGCACATACACCATAATTATATTCTAACTATAAATAAGGGTATTATTGTCAATATCTTTTAAGAATCAGTAATTAATAAAATAAAACAGTGGAAATAGCAGCTTCCATTTTTTAATGTTTTGTCATTTGTGTTGGGTTGCATCCATTTCTTGCCTTTTTTTAAGAAGCTTAGATTTGCTACTTTCTTAGAGATTAATCCAAAAAGATGGGTTTAGAGTTTTTTTTATGGGTTTACAAAACATGCACAAAAAACAAGTTTAACCTAAGTTCACTTCTCTCATCTCTCAACTTGGTATCAATTTATCGTTCCCATTTTCTTTATTGTTTTTCATGGCTACAAATGTAAATTTATCTCTCTAACCTTACATGATAATATTAATTAGTTAGACCAAGTTCATCATATATTGCATAAGAGAAAGAAGGAAACTAACTGTTGACATCAAACAACCTAGGCTAATGGTGTTCCCATGATTCTTAATAAATGCATATTATGATGTATAGCTGTAACAAAATTCTTTATTAGATCAGTTGATTTAATATTGTGTTTTTTTTTTTGTTGAAAACAAATAATCATAGTATGCTATCAATTATCCATGAATCAGTTGCCTATAGAATTACAGCTTACTAAATTTAGAAACTAAAATTCATTTAACACATTTTTCTCAGTTACTTGTGTATCTTTTAATCTGTTAATTAACAAAATAATTTCTTTCACTTGTAGAAGGCAAACCTTTCAACTAGCTAAGGGGATTTTTCAACTACATCTTTTAGAGATTGCAATTGTTAAAGATTTTAAAAATTGCATCTGTTTGACTATCCATATATTAGTCATTTGATTTTCTTACAATGTTTTTATTTACTTTTTGGAATATACTTACCATGTAGATCTGTTTTTCTAACAGTTAATTATGATGATTATATTTACCTTTTTGCAATTATGTATATTTGATGTCTTAAATTTCTTATAATTCGGATAACTACTTTGTCATGTGTACAACATGATGACATGGAATATTCTACTATTCAAGATTAATGAGAAAGTAGCTATTACTAATAGTTACACATGTATATGTGCCAATGTCTACATACACACATACACACATTGTCATAACTAGCAAATATAGGGTTGAGATGGTGATACATGTACCAAAACTTCCTCTATGTAACCTTGCAACATCAAATTAGTGGAATTCAAACTACAATGTTATTTGAATACATACGTGCATACATTGAGAATCAAGTTGAAATAGTCGCATACAAGCCCAAAACTTGATCCAATAGCTAAGCCTAAACAATTTTGGGCCTGGACCCAAGAACTCTCGGCCCAACACCCTATTGGACCAAAAACTCTTCCTTGGGTCTTATTGGGACGAAAACTTTTCTTTGGGCCTTATTGGGCCGAAACCCCTTTTGTTGAGCCCAATAAACCCAAAAAGCCCATACATACTCCAAAAACAATACCCTTCTATCTTTGGGCTTTAATGGATCGAAAACCTCTTAATTGGCCAAACCAAAACCCTCCCCCCACCCACACACACCCTTATAAAATCATTTCACCCACTTTGCTCTCATGAAATTTCCTCTCATCTCTTCTCTCAAAAATTTCGAGTATCATCACCACAAAATCGGTCATAGGCATTTTGGTAAGTTCCTTGTGAAACTCAAAGTGTTTTTACACATGTTTGTGTTAAGATCATCCCATTTACACACTCATTTTTGTGTGTATGATCCTTAGAGCACTTGAGATTTCGTGAATCTCTTCAAGCTACACAAGACTAGACTCAACAAATTCTTTCTTTTTCTTCTTACCACACAAAATCAAGGTGAGCTTCATACCCCCATTTTTCTAGTTTTCATGCTTTTAAGGGAGGAATACAAGTCTAAACATGGTTATCCCATGGATATTTGCTAGTCTCATCTTTATTATCTTTATGTGAAATAATATTTGCATATGATGTGATTAACACTATTTTATACACGCAAAAATTGTGTCATATAAGTTGATGTACAAAAGAAAACTCATTATATGATACAAGTACCAACAAGAAAATATGAGTTGTAAAAGCTACAAGCCTTGGGTAAATCTTTTGTTAAAAATAGCTTTTTCTAGAAAAAAGGGTCATATTTTAGGCATCACTATTTTGGTGGGTTAAAACCCAAGAACATTATGCTTTAACAACATATATTATTACCAGACAAGATTTCAAATTTATTATTTATATAAAGTTTATATAAATAGTTTTACACAAAAACATACAAGACAAATTATTGATAATATAATTGATGTGACATAAAACTCGTGTCATAATATTTCAAATAATGCAAGTACTTTATTATACAAGAAAAAGGGAGTCGTAGTTCGCATAAATCCGTTAATGCTCTAGTCAGACGTTCCTTCACCGTACCTGTAACGCCCCGATTCTCATTTATCGATTTTATAAGAATTTTCTTGTTTTAAAGGTCTAACCGATGAGTTGGTGTGACAACCCAAAGTTATTCCGTTACATTACCCCGTTACCGTTAACGGAATATTCCACTGTATAAAAGTTCCGTTAATTAGAGGTCGCCAATTAAATAAATAGTTCATTTATTTATGTCGTTAAGTCGTGATATGAGAAATAAAAACTCATAATACACATTTCCATTTAATTGGAAAAGTTAGTTTTTATTATTATGACCACTAAATCGGGTGAGACCAAAAGCCCCGTTAAACGTCAGTATCGGGTAGAATATCACTGAGCTCCAACTCCCACCCATATATAAGGGGGAGTAAACTCCATTTGAGCCTTTTCCACCCTCTCTCTCTAGACTCGTTTTTGACCCAAATCCGCAACCAAACGCTTCCAAATCGTAAGTCCACTTACCCTAGCTTGTTCTAAACATTATGACTCGTGATTATAGCTTAAAATTCGACCATTTAAGCTGTTGAAAAGGAGTTCACGGCCTAAGATCCTCCTTAGGCCGTAAACACCTTAATTGAGGCCAAAAAGACCCAAACTTGTCCCTAAAAGCTTGGAAATAAATTGAGGAATTAGCCTAGGAGTGTTTGCTCATTTAAAACAATCAATTTAGGGCATAAAAGAGAGTTTACGGCCCAAGCACATGCTTAGGCCGTAAACACCTCTAAACCTTGTCAAAATGCCCCAAACACACTCCCAAACCACCCTTAGGCTTAATACATGAATTAAGGGCTTTCTATTTCGGGTTTCGATCATTCAAACACAAAGATTTACGGGGTTAAAAGGAGTTTATGGACCAAACATGTGTCAAGGCCGTAAACACCCTCAATCATGCCAAAATGTTGGTTTTTGTTCCCCAAATGGCTTTAGACTATTACTATAAAATGCTACGAAGGTATTAAGGGTTAAAAACTTCACTTAACTCAAGGAATAAGAGTTCACGGCCGTGAACATCCTTAGGGTTGGTTCATGGGTCGTAAACTCCATAATGGTGCCCTTAAAGACCCTAAACTCATTCATACCATTTAGATTTGGAACTAGAAAAATCCTACGAACAAGATTGAGCCCTTAAAACACCCTAGAACCCCTCACCATGAGTTTACGGCCGTAAACTCATGGGGAGTTGTCCCTGGGCCGTAAACTAAGTGTAGAGAGTTTACTCTCGGAGAGTAAACTCCATTTCCTAAGCCATACAAATCCTTAGATGTTACCCGGGACACCCCAAACACTTAACCAAAGTGTTTTCCGCTCCTTAGAGTGCGTATACTTGTTTAATTGGTATATAATATACTAATTGTACGTGAACATATGTTATCATATGTTAAATAGGTCTCTAAGTGTGTCCAAGTCCTTACTTGACACCGAGCGCTCAACCGGCACCTTCGTCGGATCCACTAACGCCAGGTGAGTTCATACCCCTGAATGAACCTTTTAATGTTTTTACATGTTTTATAGGGGGGGGGGGAATACAAGTTAAACATGCTAGTTATCATATCAATCGCATGTGATTGATAACCCGCATGCACAAGATTTTACCACACTGTACACTGTTTTACCGAGTAGGATACTATGATGGTTTCAAAAAGGTTTTCATTTGTTTCAAAACTCTTACTTATACTGTTTTATCTAAATTCATTTTAAACTGGTTTATAAAGGTTCCAAGGATTAATAAAGTTTTTCAAACTTATTTTACCAAAGAATACCAAATGTGATTTTCCCTGAGTATAAAGGTTTTTCCAAGGTTTTCATCGAAGTTCCCTTTTACGACGTATACTTTTTCTGTTTGTTACTGCTGCTGCTTCGCTTCACTTATTTAAAACTCCTACTTGATAATGCATTTCCTTCCTGATACGCTTATACCGGTTCTTGTCTCTATATCGCTTATACTTGTAGCCACTTATACTTGATAGACGCTTTTACTTCACAAGTTGTCACTTCCACTTCGTGATACACTTATACTTGGTACACTTATACTTCACGATTCGATTATCCCACACTGTACGCTTATACTTCATGACTCGGTTATTCCACTGTACGCTTATACTTCACAAGTCGGTTATTCCACACTGTACACTTATACTTCACGATATGATTCCACTTGATACACACTCAAGCGTAGTTAGATGTATGTATGTGCTTGTATAGATGCATATAAATAATGATTGAAGGACTTAGGAAGGCTTGTCTGCCCTATTTCCTTTTCTTCGTTGAGATGTGGTCTGGTGGGATCGGACGTCCATCCGAAGGTCGTTTGATTCATTAGTTATATATTATGTACACAAGCATAGACATATGGGTTTACTTTAGTCAATTTAGTTATGAGTCTGTACCTCTAGTTCAACACTTACATTAGAAACACACTACCCACTATTTGGAAGTCTCTACCCACTATTTGGGGTGCATCTTCAGGACACGGCCTTCTCCATCGTCTAGTTGGTAACTAGAGTCTCCTGTAGGGAGAGCGGGCATTGTGTGTATAGATCTATACGAGATTGACACCCCTGCACCCTGAATGCTAGCTATAGTCCACGGCCTACCAAGCCAAGGGGTGACAAATGTCATATTTATAGACGCTCGTAGGGCATCGGGAACTCTAGTTAGTATGGTTACGATAATCCCAGGTTGCCTTATACTTCATGGCCTTAAGGTAACGGTATTTCACCGGCAATTTACACTGTATGCTGGTAACTCATTTTCAGAGTCACACTGTTTTGACCTTGCAAGATGTATCTTTCATTTGATACTGTCTGCGGTCTGTATTCTCTATTTTGACCTTGCTAGACATATCATTCAGTTGATATTGTCTGTGGTATGTGTTCACTGTATTAGACCTTACTAGTTGTACCTTTCATTTGGTACCGTCTGGGGTCTCTGTCTCTTTCTGTTAGACTAAGCCAGGCGTGTCGTTCATTCGATACTCTCCTGGAATCTATGATTCCTTTGCCTTAGTCAGCAGTCCTCACTGCTGATGCATATGTTATTTCCCTGAATTCTTCTGCTTCCTTAATAATCAAATTCTGTATTTTGATAATGATAGCGATTGAGGGAAAACTACTTTTCACCACATAACTCTGACCAGTCTTGGTAGAAGACTGCATTTAAAATATAAAATATAGGATTTTCTAGAAAGGACACTATTTCACTGTATACTTGAAATTTACTACTTTTATTAAAGTTATTTGAATAAAAATATTCACTAAATGCTTATGAACTCACCAACATTTGTAAAACTGTTGATACTCACTTTTCAAATAACTTGTATTCTCAGGTTAGCATTAGACAGGTACATCCCAGGAGCTGTTGATGAAGATAGCTTAGTACCACGCTGTATTTATTCCATTACTTGTATTTTTTTTGATACGTTGTAACGTAAACCACGTAAAACTATTACTATTAATGCAATGTTTTGTTGTACTTTGATTACTATAATGCATGTGTTATAATACTTGACATGACGTCATCCACCCCAGAACGTTTCCGCCGTTCCGGTTTTGGGGTGTGACAGATTGGTATCAGAGCATTGTTTATAGTGAACTAAGTATATCAATTCATAAAAGATATACAACCTATAAACGCAAAGGGATGAAACACTCTGACCAAGAATTGTACTTAAAAATATAACCATATTTTACCAAAGTATAAGATCATCCAGAATCTAAACACTCGAACACAATTATCACAAGAAGAACAATAATAAAAGTCTTCGGATGTTGAGCATTACCGTCAAACCTGGGCAGTTATGTAACCGTAAGCTGGAATAAATGTAACCTGATCAACTACATTTATTCGAGATGCGATGAACGTGTGCTTGGGAGTGATAGTGGTGTTGCAATAGGTCTGAAACTTACCAACTAGGAATGCTAGAGCCAAACATAAAGTCAAAATACTATAGGAGTATTTTGGAGCACTAAAAGATTCACACTAATCCCAGAACCACATTCAGAAGATAAGAACAAAACAAGAAATTAAAATACCATAGGGGTATTTTAGGATACCTAGATAACCTTGTGTGAAGAACTAAAAAGATCCTTATTGATATACCTACAATTATAGAGAGTATACTTCCAAGGTTATATATAATAAGGATCCCATAGGCTAAGAATGTGTGGTTTCTCCCTATTTCCTTTTCCTTGTTTGGATGTGGATCTAGAGTAGTATCACATATTCGAAGGCCTATCGGATCTAAGCTATATATGATTTGTATACCATGTGTAATCGTAGCAGGACTCGATATGGATCATCCAGTGAAATGTTAATAATCTCTTAGGATTCTTTAGACATTTCCATTCTCGCACGAACCCTATAGATAACCCTATCCACTTCAGTGCTTGACAGAAGAGTTGATTCAGACCCAGAGGAGATTCATTGAGAAATTCGGAAATAAGTGAACTGGGTTGAGACTATTGACTTCACCAAGTGCCTATATCTTTTAGGGACATCGGTGAGGAATTCGCCTACGCTTCCGAGATTTACAGTCATCCATCATGAAGTGATGACACTCAGAGTCGGATTCAGAAGCAAGGCGGAGTAGAGATTCAGTATGTCCATACAAGAAGAGAACCCTAGGTAAATATCTGAAGGAAACCAATGCTGATACTAGACAAAGATACGAGGCAGACAGAGGGAGCCAGTACATGGAACCTGAGAATTGTCTTTTCCTCATGTTCGTCACACTAATACACCCTTAAAATAATACAATTTAGTGAGTTAGTGGCTACACTACTCATGCTATGTGTTAGGTAAATCGTCGTTTTCCCGTTGCCAGTCACACGATTAGAGCGGATCCCCGCACCTCTATTGAGAGTATTCAGCCATAAGCCTTCATGAGCCTCTCTTTCCGCGGCTTCGTTCCGAACTGTTCACAAATCTTTTCGGGCCGGAGAGTGAAACCTTTCCCAGTATAAAGGTAACGTAGTAGGAATGACTCACATCTTATGGACTTTTTCTGATACTCATACCCCTACCTTGCACACCAGGACTACATCATAGGGATGTAGGCCGACACTCAGACAACCAACGTCCCAGGCACGGGAAAGTTTATGCCTAATACAGTCAGGACATATATGTCCAGGGCTAGCCATCGTCTCTCATTATCTTGTATTCCTTTCCATGTAGGAAAAACCATGCCACCGAAGAAGCGCAACCAGTCCACAAGCAAGAAACCTAATCTCTTATTCAATGAAGCTACGTTCCAAGCTGCAGTCTTGGTAGCCGTAGCAGCTATCATGGCTCACCTGAATGCTAACAACGCCAATGTTAGTAAGTTCCCTATCGGAAATTCCAATCCTAGCAATTGACAGCAGCAACCAACACCTTCATACCCAGCCACCCAAGAACCACACTCACATCCACTGAAGAGAAAGATCAAGATCGAGGAGGGAAGTACCTCAGCTCAAGGACCTTCTGAAGAGCAACGAGCTGAGATGGTCAAATTCCCTGCCAACCCTTCCATCCCTACACCTAGGAGACCATACTTAGGAAACCTTCCCCATTGCAGCAAGTGCAGCTACCATCATCATGGTGTCTGCTGGGAGCTCTATTGTGCTAGGTGCCACATGTTGGGGCATACTGCTCGCATCTGTAGAACCCTGGTTGAGTTCATTTCATCAACCACCAATGTGGTGACTTGTACAGTTTGCCACCTAGGTGGTGAAATGGGACGCTTCAAGAAGGAGTGCCCAACCGAAGGGAAAGACAAAGACACAGGAGGAGTCTAACTCTAATGCTTAGGGAGAAGCATCAAGGAACCTGGTAGATTTTGGTACGTCTCACAATCCCAGATAACTCACGCAAAACATTAAAAGGCTAATTCAATGTAAATACTTCCCCATTAAGGCGAAAGTTGCAGCACTGTTATAAAATTTAAAATTTTATCAGGTAAAACTATAATGGCTAAACATATACGTTACGGCCATGTATAGTTAAGATGGAAAGACCTAGAGTGAGTGAAGGCTGCCTCATTTCCTGTTCCTTATTTGGTTGTGGATTTAGGGCGAAGTCGCTCAGTCAACAGTCCTCCCCACCTTAATTATACATGACTAGTATATGTTAGGCGATTATAGAAATGCCTTGTGAAAATCCATTCATGAAAAAGGTACTCTATTCAGAACACTTAGGACTCTCCATAGTTCCACGTCGATTCGATCGGTCCAAGTATCCGCGGCAGTGATACGCAGGATGAAACCCAAGACGCCTAGAACTTGTGCGCCTATTCGGCGCATGACTCTATCGACCCTCACTTTATATCATATCGGAGTGTGCTAACTTTGACGACTCTATCGATCATGGTTTGACTTCATTCAGCCATGTGTAAATCCTTAGTATTGTGTAAAAAGAACTTTCTCCATAGCCCTTTCGGAAATAAAGGTTCTTCCGAACCTAAACATAATACATATAAACAAACCTAATGCGATCCGTTAGTCGTCCTTCTATTTCAAACCTTCCGAAGTACCCAGGAGAGGGGTACCGCACGCTGTTAACCAACCCCCCATAGGCAGATGGAAACCGAAGCGAAAGACACTGTGAGATACTCCAGAAGATGATAAACATCCGAAGCATACTTCGTAGATTCCGCAGAAAGACCCTTCACACCTCGCACATCAGGTTCGTGAACCTAGAGGATAGAACTCATGGGACTGACCACACTAACCTACTATATGCATAAAGGTGGTATATAGTTGAGATCAAAAAGACTTAAGATGTGTGCTTCCTCCCTACTCCCTGTTCCTCGTTGGGTTGTGGGTCTGGGGTGGAGTCGCACAACTAAACGTCCTGCCGATCTCAATTATATACGGCTTGCATACACCGAGTATTAGTGGTTAAGTCGAGTATGAGCTCTACCAAGAACCTCATAGTAAAGCCCTTCATCCTATTCCATAAAATAGGAGTTGGAGTCAAGAGAACCACTGTGGGTTGAGCTACTATAATGACCACAAATCCGAAGTTGTTGTCATTCCGCTTGAGCCAACCTAGTGACTAACATCCTCGGTTGATAAAGAAACCTGAGTCGTAAGAGTCAAGACCATTGACTGCGACCATCCATTCACACTCAAATCCCTGATTTGAGTATCGCAACGGATGTCCCAGAAATCCGAAAGTTGCGATGAGTTAAACTATGAGAAGAATGGATGAGCAGATTAAAGTTATGAGAAATGAAATCCTATACTCACTAGATCCGACCTAGACCGAGAAAACTCAGAACCTTCGGAAGAGTAGTTGCTGAAGATGTACGCACTACCCAGGCACTTCGTCCACCCTGTTACAGACAAGTAGTGCCTAGAACCCTCCACCCCCTCGCATGGAGGAAGTCACCGTTGCCCTGTAGACGATAGACTGCATTCTCGGAAGTGAACACTAGAATACCGAGAACCACAGGATAACCTTTGCAGCCAAGAATACTTGATCAAGTGCGAAAGTAGTGGTGTCAAGCCTCATGACCCAGATCCCGAAGAGATTATAGACTTGACACCAGCCTTGGTGTTAGTCGAGGGGTTATGCAAGAGCATGTGCTTTCCGCACTAAAATAAACCAAAGTCTTAGAGATTCATTGGACTATTAGGTGTTTCACGAATACTATCCCACGCAGAAATAGTAGAACCACCTCCCAAGATAGTCCAACACTCATCTGTTAGAACCCTATCTCCCTGACCCTGAGGGTTTCCATCAGAAATATCTCAAGAATCAGAAGTGTAAGCTCATTTTGCACGAGATTGAGATAGACACTCGGAAGCAAACAGATACCGTAGACATGCAACACATCCGATGATCTAGAAAGTCTCTAAAAGCCAATTGACAGGAAACGCGAAACCAAGGACAACCCAAGCTTCCGAAGAACCAACCTAAAGGACTACACTACCAGTATGAGAGAGAACGTTAGGAACTTCGGAATGGCGATCACGCCAGTGATGATCTTGCCATAGAAGTATACTATGTTCTAGGTACTGAAAAGCTTTACCCTTCCGAGAGCCTAGGACCACCCAAGATCCTTTATGGAGATTTGGTCCAACCTCCATCAGACCACTACTACTTTCAGATATTCCACAAGCTTCACACCTCTATCGATCCACTTCTTAGACTTGATATGCGATTACACGAAGTCACTCTTTGTATCCCACTCAGCCCTGTAGAAACCATTGAGAACCCTAAACTCGTAGATACCTCACAGTCGGAACCCAATAACTACACGAGACGAAATTCGCGTCCCATAAGTGAAAGTTTGTTGGAACGACAAACACAGGCCAGAGTTCACTTGGGAGTGCGAGGACAAACCGAATAGGAAGTACCCTCCTGCCTGTACGCAGTCATTCATACCAATTACCTTGCCTAGACCTGAATTTCGGGACGAAATTCCTCTAACAGGGGCATGATATGACAACCCAAAGTTATTCCATTACATTACCCCGTTACCGTTAACGGAATATTCCACTGTATAAAAGTTCCGTTAATTAGAGGTCGCCAATTAAATAAATAGTTCATTTATTTATGTCGTTAAGTCGTGATATGAGAAATAAAAACTCATAATACACATTTCCATTTAATTGGAAAAGTTAGTTTTTATTATTACGACCACTAAATCGGGTGCGACCAAAAGCCTCGTTAAACGTCACTATCGGGTAGAATATCACTGAGCTCCAACTCCCACCCATATATAAGGGGCAATAAACTCCATTTGATCCTTTTCCACCCTCTCTCTCTAGACTCGTTTTTGACCCAAATCCGCAACCAAACGCTTCCAAATCGTAAGTCCACTTACCCTAGCTTGTTCTAAACATTATGACTCGTGATTATAGCTTAAAATTCGACCATTTAAGCTGTTGAAAAGGAGTTCACAACCTAAGATCCTCCTTAGGCCGTAAACACCTTAATTGAGGCCAAAAAGACCCAAACTTGTCCCAAAAAGCTTGGAAATAAATTGAGGAATTAGCCTAGGAGTGTTTGCTCATTTAAAACAATCAATTTAGGGCATAAAAGAGAGTTTACAGCCCAATCACATGCTTAGGCCGTAAACACCTCTAAACCTTGTCAAAATGCCCCAAACACACTCCCAAACCACCCTTAGGCTTAATACATGAATTAGGGGCTTGCTATTTCGGGTTTAGATCATTCAAACACAAAGATTTAAGGGGTTAAAAGGAGTTTACGGCCCAGACATCTGTCAAGGTCGTAAACACCCTCAATCATGCCAAAATGTTGGTTTTTTTTCCCCAAATGGCCTTAGACTATTACTATAAAATGCTAGGAAGGTATTAAGGGCTTAAAACTTCACTAACTCAAGGAATAAGAGTTCACGGACGTGAACTCCCTTAGGGGTGGTTCATGGGCTGTAAACTCCATAATGGTGCCCTTGAAGACCCTAAACTCATTCATACCATTTAGATTTGGAACTAGAAAAATCCCACGAACAAGATTGAGCCTTTAAAACACACTAGAACCCCTCACCATGAGTTTACGGCCGTAAACTCATGGGGAGTTGTCCCTGGGCCATAAACTAAGTGTAGAGAGTTTACTCTCGGAGAGTAAACTCCATTTCCTAAGCCATACACACCCTTAGATGTTACCCAGGACACCCCAAACACTTAACCAAAGTGTTTTCCGCTCCTTAGAGTGCGTATACTTGTTTAATTGGTATATAATATACTAATTGTATGTGAACATATGTTATCATATGTTAAATAGGTCTCTAAGTGTGTCCAAGTCCTTACTTGACACCGAGCGCTCAATCGGCACCTTCGTCGGATCCACTAACGCCAGGTGAGTTCATACCCCTGAATGAACCTTTTAATGTTTTTACATGTTTTATAGGGGGGGGGGGGGAATACAAGTTAAACATGCCAGTTATCATATCAATCGCATGTGATTGATAACCCGCATGCACAAGATTTTACCACACTGTACACTGTTTTACCGAGTAGGATACTATGACGGTTTCAAAAAGGTTTTCATTTGTTTCAAAACTCTTACTTATACTGTTTTATCTAAATTCATTTTGAACTGGTTTATAAAGGTTCCAAGGATTAATAAAGTTTTTCAAACTTATTTTACCAAAGAATACCAAATGTGATCTTCCCTGAGTGTAAAGGTTTTTCCAAGGTTTTCATCGAAGTTCCCTTTTACGACGTATACTTTTACCTGTTTGTTACTTCTGCTTCGCTTTACTTATTTAAAACTCCTACTTGATAACGCATTTCCTTCGTGATATGCTTATACCGGTTATTATCTCTAAATCGCTTATACTTGTAGCCACTTATACTTGATAGACACATTTACTTCACAAGTTGCCACTTCCGCTTCGTGATACACTTATACTTGGTACACTTATACTTCATGATTCGATTATCCCACACTGTACGCTTATACTTCACGACTCGGTTATTCCACTGTACGCTTATACTTCACAAGTCGATTATTCCACACTGTACACTTATACTTGACGATATGATTCCACATGATACACACTCAAGCGTAGTTAGATGTATGTATGTGCTTGTATAGATGCATATAAATAATGATTGAAGGACTTAGGAAGGCTTGTCCGCCCTATTTCCTTTTCTTCGTTGAGATGTGGTCTGGTGGGACCGGACGTCCATCCGAAGGTCGTTTGATTCATTAGTTATATATTATGTACACAAGCATAGACATATGGGTTTACTTTAGTCAGTTCAGTTATGAGTCTCTACCTCTAGTTCAACATTTACATTAGAAACACACTACCCACTATTTGGAAGTCTCTACCCACTATTTGGGGTGCATCTTCAGGACATGACCTTCTCCATCATCTAGTTGGTAACCAGAGTCTCCTGTAGGGAGAGCGGGCATTGTGTGTATAGATCTATACGGGATTGACACCCCCGCACCCTGACTGCTAGCTATAGTCCACGACCTACCAAGCCAAGGGGTGACAAATGTCATATTTATAGACGCTTGTAGGGCGTCTGGACCTCTAGTCAGTATGGTTATGAGTATCCCAGGTTGACTTATAATTCATGGCCTTAAGGTAACGGTATTTCACCGGCAATATACATTGTATGCTGGTAACTCATTTTCAGAGTCACACTGTTTTGACCTTGCAAGATGTATCTTTCATTTGATACTGTCTGCGGTCTGTATTCTCTGTTTTGACCTTCCTAGACGTATCATTCAGTTGATCCTGTTTATGGTATGTGTTCACTGTATTAGACCTTACTAGTTGTACCTTTCATTTGGTACTGTCTGGGGTCTCTGTCTCTTTCTGTTAGACTGAGCCAGGCGTGTCGTTCATTCGATACTCTCCTGGAGTCTATGATTCCTTTGCCTTAGTCAACAGTCCTTACTGCTGAGGCATATGTTATTTCCCTTAATTCTTCTGTTTCCTTAATAATCAATTTCTGTATTTTGATAATGATAGCGATTGAGGGAAAACTACTTTTCACCACATAACTCTGACCAGTCTTGGTAGAAGACTGCAATTAAAATAGAAAATATAGGATTTTCTAGAAAGGACACTATTTCACTGTATACTTGAAATTTACTACTTTTATTAAAGTTATTTGAATAAAAATATTCACTAAATGCTTATGAACTCACCAGCATTTGTAAAAATGTTGATACTCACTTTTCAAATAACTTGTATTCTTTGGTTAGCATTAGACAGGTACATCCCAGGAGCTGTTGATGAAGATAGCTTAGTACCACGCTGTATTTATTCCATTACTTGTATTTCTTTGATACGTTGTAACGTAAACCACGTAAAACTATTACTATTAATGCAATGTTTTGTTGTACTTTGATTACTATAATGCATGTGTTGTGATACTTGACATGACGTCATCCACCCCAGAACGTTTCCGCCGTTCCGGTTTTGGGGTGTGACAGTTGGTTGCCCTACTTGTCGAGTAGAAGCGGGTTGGTCTGTGTGTTTTAGTGTCCTACTCGCCGAGTCCAAGAAAGGACTCGACGAGTAGGAGCTGGCAGATGAAACCCTAAATTTCGGGGATTTGCACCCTATTTAAGGACCACTTATTCCCCTTAGCCTCTCTTACTACCTCCCTTGAGTTCAGAAACCCTAATTCATGGTTTCTCTCTATAATTGTGTGCTCCTTAGCTTGGAAGAAGGATCTTTGGAGTAAAAAAAAACTTGGAGTTCAAGAAGTTTAGAGCAAGGGGCTATTGTAGATCCAGATTCTTCTTTGTGTTAGCATCTTTTTGGAGGTAACAAGTTATTACCTTGGATCTCTCTTAGTTATATCTCTTCATTATGGGTTGGGATTTTAGGGTTTTGTATGGTGGTTCTCCGATTTGGGTCAAGATCTGAGGTTGCAACCTCAGATCTGGACTCCTTTAGCCCTTCTTTGTCATAAAGCTTCAGTCTTTATTGAGTTATGACATTTCCCTTACCTTAAGCCACTTCTTTAGCTTGTTTTGGGTCATTATCACCTTGCATGCACGTAAAGTTTACAACTTTACGTGATAAACATGCATTGGGAAGCTAGATCTACAATATGGTGCCTTAGCATGGCTTAAAAAGAATCTGTATGGGTGAAGGATTGAAGGGACTCAGCGAGTCACAAGGTCAACTCGGCAAGTCATATGAAGATGGTCATGAACTCGACGAGTCCGATGGAGATTTCCTTGGGCTCTGCAAATCAGTTGGATGACTCGGCGAGTCAGCTAGGGTTTTCCCAACCTTTAGACACGTATGAACTCGGCGAGTTGTAGGGAAACTAGACGAGTCAATCAAGGATTTCACGACTTCTTGAGTTCAGGGAGGACTCGACGAGTCTGTGAACTGTACTCGACGAGTTGGGTCAACATGGACTATTGACCTTGACTGTTGACTTTGAATTTGACAAAGGGTTAACTAGTTGACCTATAAGGGTGTTTTGGTAATTTGGGAAATTTATGGAAAATGTCTTATGGTAAGTATAGGTGGTGGAGTTCTTGTTGGTGATTCATGAGTTTGAGCCTATCACTTCAGTGCGACATCTGTGAAGTGAGTTATCCTCACTATACTCAAGGTCTAAGGCACCAAGGCCGGAACTTTGGATTGTTATCTGGTTATGTTATGCTAGTATGAACTGTTAGATTGGTATCCTAGTGGGTAGGATAATATTATGTGGTACGTGGCACGACCTGCTAGTTCGGCATCCTAGAGGGTAGGGTAATATTATGTGATATCTGGTATGATCCGTTAGATCAGTTATTGTCTATAGACTGTTATGTGATTATCGGTTATATGTCCACATGTTTGTTTGGCGGTTGAGGCTTATCTGCTTTTTGCGAAAGCCAATAGACTTGGGCATTCCAACCTGTTGGTCGTGGGTCGTGAGTATTCCTTTCCGATGATGATTGGACTCATAGTATGTGGGTATTCCAACCTGTTGGTTGTGGGCCTGGGGTATTCCAACCCGATGGTTGATTGGACCCATAGTGTGTTGGCATTCCAACCTGTTGGTTGAAGGACTAGGGTGACAAAAGTCTACCAATTCCGATGCCTGAAAAACATCGTTCAGGCATAACAGTCATATCGAGCATGGTTATAAGAACACACATAGGGATTAACAAAAGTATCTTGGTTTAAGGGATGCTTACACTTCACCGATTTTATTAAAATATAAAACTTCATATCATTTTTTTCAGTCTATAGTCACTTACACTTCTGGTCTTAGGGTTTAAGACTATAATTTACTTATAAGAAAATATTGGATTTTCTGGAAACTTATGCTTTACATTTACAAACAAAAGAAAACAAAGGACATGCGAGCATATATTCACAGTTTTGGAACGAGACTTACAAACCATTTTCATAGAAAATATCGAATTTTCTGAAAGTATTATGAGAACTATTCTAAGCAAATACAAAACCATTGTTTACAAAAATGCTTATGAACTCACCAACTTTTTAGTTGATGTTTTTCAAAATGACTTGTATTCTTAGGGGACCAGTAACATGTAATCAGCTCTGCTAAGTGATCAAGTGGTGCAACCTTATGCAATTTTACTTTTTGTCACTTTTGTGTAACCGATGAACAAGTACAATATGTAAACTATGTAAGTATGTATTTTCAATGTATGTCGCTTGGAATGCTATGTTTCATTTATATGCAACTGTTATGATACTATACAATAACATCATCCCCCCCAGGACGTTTCCGTCGTACTGGTTCGGGGGTATGACAGATTGGTATCAGAGAATTGTTTATAGTGAACTAGTATATCAAACCATACAAGATATACAACTATAAATACAATGGTACTAAAACACTTTGACTAAAAATATACTTTTTCTAAATATAAGTATTTTTATAAAAGTATACATACATCCATACATACTAGGAACAATGTCATAATAAGTACATTATAAAAGTCATACAAAGAGTTGAACACTACGGGTAGGCCTCGGGATATGTAATTAGTGTTGGATAAGGTGTCTAAGTCCATAACTATATTTGAGATGTACTTGACCCGACCCGACATGGTCCATTTGGGTTGCACATCACCCGAACAATTTATAAGGATAATCTTTTGAGAATAGTATAACTTATGGTTTATTAATATATTATAAGGTCTAATATATTAATAATACATCATATTATTTAACTAGTATTGATCTAGAATTAATTTAGAATTAATTTAGTGATCAAAAGTATTACTAATTAAATATGAGCTCTTGTATATATATAGTGTGGGCTAATGCTTATTTATAATGGGCTAGGCTTGCATGGTAGGGCCATGGATAGTCCATGGAGCTTTAATCCATAGATCTCATGGAAATGAAGAGTCATGGGTATTAGGGTTTACATGGATGTAACCCTAATCCATTACACTATATAAAGAAGTCCTTGGCACTTGAAATCATGAGAGAACACTAGAGTTTTTGTGTGAAAACTAAGAGGGTTGATTTCAAGAATAGTGAAACTATTCTCTCAAGTTTCCAAGGTTTGTGGTGATTTGTGACTTCCATTTGAGGCATCCACATTATTGGTGCTAGGCTCACAAACTCCAAGCAATCAATCTCTACTAAAAGGTATGTAACTCTACTAGCTTATTATGTTTTAAAAGTTCCCCATGCCATGCTAGTTAGGTTAAGAACCTTGGCAAAACAAATTCGCATGTAGCATAGTAAAACATAGATCCAAGGTTTCTAGGGTTGCATGTACACCATAGGAGTGTTAGAATGCTCAAAACCCTACAGTGGTATCAGAGCCTAGGCTTGTTTGTTTGATACTTGATGCAAGTTGTTGAAAAAACTCAAGTTTTCTGCATTCTGCAACATGAACTCGCCGAGTCCATGGGGGGACTCGATGAGTCCATGAGTAAACTCATCCTACTCGTCGAGTAAGTTCGTGCACTCGACGAGTAGGAGCCCCAGAATGCAGATTTTCGAGTTTTGCTGCTGGAAATGAACTAGAAACATTACCCTAAACTGTTTTGGTGTTTTAAAACTTGTTTTAGATAGTGTAATGGTTATGCTAATCCATATTCAATGGCTAATATCAAAATTTCAAGTTTTATATGGTTAATTTATGATTCTTGAAATTTTTGATATGCATGTTCATGAACTTATGAGTTTAGAAGATCATAAGAATTATTTGTAACTTGCTTGTTAGTTTAATTCTTGATCATTATGTGTTTTAATGGAATCCATAATTTGTCCTCAAGTTATGGATTACCAAAAGTCATTCTTTTAAAGTCCATTAGAGAAACACATAGGTTACATAAAATGAAAAGTCTCTCATTTTATTAAACCATCAACTCATAAGTTATGAAAGATGAAAAGTTTTGAAAGTTACAAAACTTGCCCTCAAGTTTTGGAACATGTAAAGTCACTTTAAAAACTTTAAGTTCCAACCCCTAGAATTTTTAAAGTTAAAATTCAACCCTTATACTTTATAATATTATAAGTTTAATAATAATTATATATGTATAAGAACAAAGTCGTTTTACCGTTAGTAGGCCTCATTCACGAAGTCAGTTTATAAGGGGGGTATAAGGTTGTTGCCTATAAATTGACAACTTAATGGGTGTCCACTCTCACCCACCGCTTCCTTGATTGGTGGAAGGTCGTTAGCCGAACAGGTAAGACAAGGACTTTAAATCTTCATTAAAAGTATGATGAATATAAAGTAACTAAATGTTTTTATAAATTCCCAATCTTAGTTCCTTTAGGAAAAATGTGAATAAGGTGCTAACCCATGAAATTACACTTTGCACTTTGATTAAGTTGCTAGTGGAGCATGTGTGGTTAACCGGCACACTAACATGGACTTAACAAGGTAGGCAAAGGGTAAGTTAATGTTTATCATAGTATCGGTGGAGCGCATGTGGTTAACCGGCACATCGATTGAGGGGTAAATATTAAGGGTATCAAGTAATTTGCATGGTTACTTCACACCTTGTTTTGTGATCCTCGACATCCCAGTCACAAAACCTAAAGGGCACACTCGAGATTGAAACATGCCATTGAAAAGTTTAATGAATCTTACAGAATCTAGGAGTTTCAAAACCAATTAAAACCTAGTATCTTATTTCGTTTTCATGGTGGAAATTGGTGAATCATCATTCACCTACCTTCAAATATCTTATAGTTTGGATTACGACATCCCTTTTCTAAGTTATAAAATATTGTGTTGGGTCCTTGCCTTAATATTACATTTGGGTGTTTTATTAAGGAGTATCTTTATATCTAAACTTAACTTGTTTTTCTTCTTTTTAGATGTCTTCCAACAATGCTGCTTCTGGCTCAAACCCTACCGACTCCTTCTCTCTCATGAACCTTTGTGGGAGAGTCATCTTTGATGCATCCAACTTTATGGATTGGATCAGGAACATCAGGACGGTCACTCGGTATGAGGACAAGGAATATTTCCTTGAGAAGGAGCTTAAGGAGCTTGAGTCATCTGCTACTCCTGAGGAGATCGTTGAATATCAGGCACATGAAATAGATGCTACCAAAGTGGCATGTATCATGTTGACCACTACGACAACCAAGCTCCAAAAGTCCTATGTGGACTACTATCCTTTTGAGATGTAACAAGATTTGATGGACCACTACTATCAGAGTGCTCGTCAAGAGCGTTATGAAATCATCTCCTCCATGATAACAACCTGAATGAAGGATGGTGAACCCATCACGGGCCACATGCAGAAAATGCAAAGGTATGTGAATCGTTTTACTGAAACTGAATGTAAACTTCCCCGAGGAGTTGGCAATAGACATTATTTTGCATTCCTTACCCTCGTGTTATGATCAATTTCATATGACATACCACATGAACAAGGAGGAAGTTACACTTAACAAACTTCAAGGACTCTTAAAGACTGCAGAAAGTGGTCTTAAGAGTAAGTCAGTTGTTACCACTCCTACTCCTACCGTGGCTCCTATCTTGGTAATCGTGCAAGGCAAAGGAAGGAAGAGGAAGAACCCTTCAAAGCATACCAAGGGAAAGTCTCTTGATGGCTCCTCTTCGAGTGGAACCAAGAAAGGTTTCGACACTCTTTTTGCTAACCCTAAAGAGGTTGAATGCTTCTATTGCCATGAAAAGTCGCACTGGAAGCGAAGCTGCCCAAAGTACCAGCAAGATGTTAAGGATGGGAAAGTGAAACCCAACCATGCAGGTACATACACTATATTGTCTAATAATTCACCCCATTCTAATTTTTGGGTCCTTGATACAGGATGTGGTATTCACATATGTACTGATTTGTTGGGACTAAGAAGAAGTGAGAATGTGGAGCATGGGAAGATAAACTTGATCATGGGGAATAGGAAAGCTTCACCTGTCACCAAGATTGGAGTTTATTCTTTGTTGCTAAGTAGTGGATTAGTATTAGATTTTAATAAGTGTTGTTACTCTTCTGAAATGGAAAGAAATATTATTTCCTTTCATGGTTTGTACAAATAAGGTTTTACCTTCTCATTTGATAATGATAGTGGTGGTATTAATGCTTTGTTTAATAATGTTTTATATTTTAAAGCATTACCTTGTGATGGTGTATATGAAACTGTGTCGGTTGTAGATAACCTAGGAAATAATGTATTGTGTATCGATTCTTCCACTAGTTTGGATAAAGCATCTTTATGGCACTATCGTCTTGGATATGAAAGCTAGAAACGAATAGACCAAATCCAGAAGGATGGAGTCTTAGAGTCATTTGACATAAAGTCAGATGATAGTTGTGAATCTTGTTTGCTTGGGAGAATGACAAAGTCACCCTTCACTGGTTCTTGTGCTAGGGGTGAAGGTCTGTTGGATCTAGTACACACTGATATGTGTGGACCCTTCAGATGCACCACAAGGGAAGCTAACCGCTTCTATGTGACTTTTACTGATGATTATAGTAGATATGGATATGTCTACTTGATCAAGCATAAGTCAGAGACCTTTGAAAGATTCAAAGAGTTCAAGCAGGAAGGGGAGAATCAGTTAGGCAGGAACATTAAGATGCTTCGATCCGATAAAGGTGGTGAGTGTCTTAGTACAGAGTTCCTTGACTATATTAAGGTGTAGTGAAGAAGCGCAATCGAACCTTGTTGGACACCACCCAGGACACCACAACTTAATTGGTGGCTAAGAGGCGCAATCGAACCTTGTTGGATATGGTTCGTTCTATGATGAGTCGAGCTTCGCTACCAATCTCTTTTTGGGGGGTATGACTTAGAGACTGCTTCCCATCTTCTTAATCTAGTCCCTACAAAGAAGGTTGCCAAAACACCTCATGAGATGTGGACCAGAAAAGTTCCCAATCTAGACCACATCAAGATTTGGGGTTGCGATTGTAACACCCAGAATCTGTAAGACCATGAAGGGAAAGAAAATCCCTTAGTCAAAGGAGTCAACTCGTCGAGTCTAAGGAGGAACTTGACAAGTCGGAGCATGACCCGTGTCGCTGCTTAAGTGATCGACTCGGCGAGTATGGTCTGGGTTGAGAAACCCTAATTTTGGGACTTGTCACCCTATTTATGTTGGGTTTTGAGCAATCTAACATTTCCTAAGTGTGCATGCAACCCTAATAAACCTTGGATCTATGTTTGTCTAAATACATGAAAAATAATAATTTTCCAAGGTTCATAACCTATCTAACCTGGCATGGGGTACTTTTAAACATAAAAGAATTAGATGAGATTACATACCTTTTTGATGAGTTTGATTCTTAAGGAGTTTGAGGGCCAAGCACCAATAGTGTGAATGCCTTAAACGGAATCACAAATCACCACAAACTCTTGGAAAACTTTAAGAGAGTGTATACACACTACAATTTTCGGCCACACACAAACACACACACTAGTGGCTATTTCATGCAACAAAAGCATGCTTATATAGTGTACATGATTAGGGTGAAACCCTAATAACCCATTACCTTTCCTTTTCCAAGGATTCATGGGTTAAAAGCTCCATGGATCATCCATGGACTTCCATACAAGCCTAGCCCATTAACAAATGGGTGTTAGCCCACACCATATAAAACCAATAGCCCACAATCTAATTAGTCTTCCTTTTAATCTCTAAATTAATTCATAATTAATTTAAGACTAAGACTAATTAAATAACATGACTTCATATTAATATATTATAACTTATAATATATTAATAATCATATGTGTATAACTCTCATAAAATTATCCATAAATAGTTCGGGTGAAGTGCAACCCAAATGGACCATGCCGGGTCGGGTCAAGTATATACCAAATAAGTTATGGACTTAGACACCTTATCCAACAGACTCCCACTTGGATAAGTCTAAGAACTGTATTTGCCTATATTACTTCAGGAACCAACCAGCAATCGTAGCTCTCGAAAACTCTGTTGAACTATGAAGCGCCATTTAAGATAAGTGATCATACAATCCTCTATTCTCATGATATCAGCCGGACAAACACATGGAACTATGTCTTGCTTATTGTCTGGCAGTTGTTTCTCGATTTTCGATTTGTTTGACAAAGAACTCAACTGAGCACATCAATTTAGTTCTGACCTGGCCCGGTACATGGGTCAACACAAAATCATCGAGGGGCCCAGATATCGCTTCAATTTCTAGAAGGAACAGATAAACTTCGACTCATATACTTGTTCTACTACTTGTTGAATTGTACACAAAGGCACATTTTATAACATCAAGTTACTGATGCGTTTACGTGCAATCAATGCACAACCAACTCATAGGTAACAACTCATATCTCTAGGTTTGAAGACTTATATGATATTACCGTCTCACGATCACTCGAGATAAATTCGATGAAGTGATACAAGTGAGCGTGGGTTTATTCCAATACTCATAACATATGAGTACTCATGAACGTTGTAGCAACCATTGCCATGTCTAAACACCTTTAGCCATCTACAAACCCGATTCATGACAATCTTGATTCATACCTACTTCCGACGTATGACCGATTGTGGAGGTTTGAATAAATTAATTATTCTGGAAGTCAAAACATGCAAAGCTGAAACAATTGTAAATAATTGACAATGATAGCAAATCCTTACTCATAAATAAATCACAATTTTATTCATCATCAAATGTCGATTATATTTTACAAGTTTCAGAGAATCTATCTAATTTGTAAAACTAATATCGTCCCTCAGCCCGATGCGCCTCGCATGCTGAAAATGCTTAGCCCTCGTCAGTCCCTTTGTAAGGGGATCCGCAGGGTTCTTATCTGACGTATCCTCTTTGCCACGAGGAGTCCTTCTTCTATCTTGTGTCTTATGAAGTGATATTTTCTGTCAATGTGTCGGGATCTCCCATGATCTCTCGGTTCTTTAGCTAAAGCAACCGCACTATTGTTGTCATAGAAAATTTCCATAGGCTCCTTAATAGCCGGCAAAACTCCAAGGTCTCTGATGAAGTACTTCAGCCATATCTCCTCCTTCGCTGCTTCACTCGCAACTATATACTCAGATTCACAAGTCGAACCAGCCACCGTCTCCTGCTTGGAACTCTTCCAAGAGATTGCCCCTCCATTTAAGGTAAAGACCCATCCCGACTGAGAGCGAAAGTTATCCCTATCAGTCTGAAAACTAGCATCACTATACCCTAATACTCTCAAGTCATCACTCCCACCAAGGGTAAGGATCCAATCCTTAGTCCTCCACAGGTACTTGAGAATGTTCTTTACCGCAGTCCAATGAGCCTTGCCAAGGTTCCCCTGATACCTGTTGACCATGCTCAAAGCAAAGGCCACATCAGGGCGGGTACAAGTCATAGCATACATGATCGAGCCAACAGCGGAAGCATACGGTAATTGGCTCATCTCAGCTATCTCTGCCTCTGTACTCGGACTCTGAGTCTTACTCAGCTTGGTATTGCTTTGGATCGGTAAATCTCCTTTCTTGGAATGCTGCATGTTGAACCTTTTCAACACCTTATCCAAGTAGGTACTCTGACTAAGTCTAATTAGTCTTTTACTCCTTTCTCTTAATATCCTTATCCCTAGGATATAGGCAGCTTCCCCTAGGTCCTTCATAGCAAAGCACTTCCCAAGCCAGGACTTAACCTCCTGCAAGGTTGGGATGTCATTTCCTATAAGTAGTATGTCATCCACATACAATACCAAGAAGTTAACTATACTCCCACTAGCTCTGACATACACGCAAGACTCATCTTCACTTCTCGAGAAACCAAACTCTTTGAACTTCTCATCGAAACAAAGATTCCAGCTACGAGATACTTGTTTTAATCCGTAAATGGGTTTCTCAAGCTTGCATACTCTATTAGGGTACTCTGCACTGACAAAACCCTCTGGCTGATTCATGTACACATCCTCAGCTAATTTTCCATTAAGAAAAGCGGTTTTGACATCCATTTGCCATATTTCATAATCATGAAATGCAGCAATGGCTAGCATAGCCCTAATAGACTTAATCTTTGCAACCGGCGAGAAGGTTTCATCATAATCAATACCCTGAGTCTGAGTAAAACCCTTCGCAACCAGTCGAGCCTTATAAGCATGCACTTTTCCTTCCATGTCGGTCTTCTTCTTGAAGATCCATTTGCACCCGACTGTTTTACGGCTTGGTACATTGTCGACTAAGTTCCAAACTTGATTGTCATACATGGACTGTATCTCGTTATCCATAGCCTCCTTCCATTTAGCAGACTCCGGGCCTGCCATGGCTTCCTTAACACTGCTAGGTTCATCCAAATTTACCAGTGTACTATCACTGATAAATGTATCACCTTCCGTAGTAATATGAAAGCCATAATAAAACTCATGTGTGTTCCTAACCCGTGTGGAACGCCTCGGAGGTACAGACTCGTCAGCTGGCTCAACAGGAGTTTCCTCCTCAGGTTGATTGCTAGTGTCTGAGGTTCCTTCACCAATTGATTCTTGAATTTCTTCAAGATCAATTTTCCTCCCACTGTCTCCTTGGCTTATACATTCTCTCTCACGAAAGACCCCTCTTCGTGCTACAAAGACCACATTCTCACTGGGTTTGTAGAAGAGGTAACCGAAGGATTTCTGTGGGTAGCCGATGAAAATACACCTTTCACTTCGGGGTTCAAGCTTATCATGAGTTTCACGCCTCACAAAAGCTTCGCAACCCCAAATTTTGATGTGGTCCAAATTGGGAACCTTCCCAGTCCACATCTCATGAGGTGTTTTGGTAACCTTCTTTGTAGGGACTAGATTAAGGATATGGGCGGCAGTCTCTAAGGCATACCCCCAAAAAGAGATTGGTAGCGAAGCTTGACTCATCATAGAGCGAACCATGTCTAACAAGGTTTGATTATGCCTCACAGCTACACCATTTAGTTGTGGTGTCCTGGGAGGAGTCAATTGTGAGACAATCCCACACTCCTTAAGATAGTCAAGGAACTCGGTACTAAGATACTCACCACCTCGATTGGATCGAAGCATCTTAATGTTCCTGCCCAATTGATTTTCTACTTCCTGTTTGAATTCGTTAAACCTTTCAAAGGTTTCTGACTTATTTTTGATTAAGTAGACATACCCATATCTACTAAAATCATCAATAAAAGTCACGTAATACCGATTAGCATCCCTTGTGGTGGTTTTGAATGGTCCACATACATCAGTATGTATTAGGTCCAACAAACCCTCACCCCTTTCACGAGTTCCAGTGAAGGGGGATTTTGTCATCTTTCCAAGTAGACAAGATTCACAACTATCATCCGATTTAAGGTCGAATGACTCCAAGACTCCACTCTTTTGGAGTTGGCCTATGCGTTTCTTGTTTACATGTCCAAGACGACAATGCCACAATGATGCCTTATCTAGGCTAGTAGAAGAATCAATATACAACACATTATTTCCTAAGTTTTCTACAATCGACACAGTTTCATACACACCATCACAAGTTAATGCTTTAAAATAAAACACATTATTAAAGAAAGCATTAATACCACCACATTCATTATCAAATGAAAAGGTAAAACCTTGTTTGTACAAAGCATGAAAGGAAATAATATTCCTCGCCATTTCAGACGAGTACACACATTTATTCAAATCTAATTTTAACCCATTATTCAGCAACCAAGTATAAGCTCCAATCTTGGAAACAGGTGAAGCCTTCCTATTCCCCATGATCAAGTTTATCTTCCCGTGCTCCACATCCTCACTTCTTCTTAGGCCCTACAAATCAGAACATATGTGAGTACCACATCCTGTATCAAGCACCCAAGAGTTAGAATATGGTGAGTTATTAGAAAATATTGTGTAAATACCTGCGTGTGTGGGTTTCACTTTCCCATCCTTCAGATCCTGCAAGTATTTAGAGCAGTTTCGCTTCCAGTGCCCCTTGTCCTGGCAATAGTAGCAATCAGCATCCTTGGGAATGGCAGGAGTGGTAGAACCGCTCTTGGTCCTTGATGAGGAGCCTTCAAGAGACTTTCTTTTGGTACCCTTCGAAGGGCGCTTCCTCTTTTTCCCTTTGCCTTGCCCGATAGCCAAAACAGGGGTAGATGTTGGAGTAGGAGTAGTAAAGGTAACAACCGACTTGCCCTTAAGACCGATTTCAGCGGTCTTCAAGAGTCCTTGAAGCTTGCTAAGGGTAACTTCCTCCTTGTTCATATGATATGTCATACGAAAATGGTCATAACAAGAAGGTAAGGAGTGCAAAATGATGTTAATTGCCAACTCCTCAGGGAAGTTCTCATTCAGCTTCAACAAACGGTCCACATACCTCTGCATCTTTTGCATGTGGGTCGTGACAGATTCACCGTCCTTCATGCAGGTTGTTATTAAGGAGGAGATTATTTCATACCGCTCCTGACGAGCACTCTGATGGTACCTTTCCATCAGGTCTTGGTGCATCTCAAAAGGGTAGAAGTCCTCATAGGACTTTTGGAGCTCGGCTGTCATCGTGGCCATCATGATACATGCCAACTTAGTAGCATCTCTCTCATGTGTCCTGAATTCAGTGATCTCCTCAGGAGTAGCAGTAGACTCATCAAGCTCTTTTAACTCCTTATCGAGGACATATTCCTTGTCCTCATAACGAGTTACCATCCTGATGTTCCTTATCCAGTCCATGAAGTTGGAACCATCAAAAATGACTCTCCCACTAAGATTCATGAGAGAGAAAGAACCAGTTGGGTTAGAGCCTGAAGCATTAGTGTTGGAAGACATCTGAAAGAAGAAAGTAAGTTTAAATTTAGATATATAGAGTCCTTAATAAGACACCCAAATGTAATATTAAGGCTAGGATCCAATCACAATATATTATACTTAGAAGAGGGATGCAGTAATCTAAGTAATAATATATTTGAAAGGTAGGTGAATGACGATTCACCAATTTCCACCACGAAAATGAAATGATTTGTTAGGTTTTAATTGGATTTGAAATTCCTAGATTCTTTTGAGATTCATTAAACTTTTCAATGGCATGTTTCAATCTCAATTGTGCCCTTCAAATTTTGTGACTGGGATGCCGAGGATCACAAAACAAGGTGTGAATAACCATGCCAATTCACTTGGTACCCTTAATATTATCACCTAATCAATGTGTCGGTTAACCACAGACGCTCTATTGATCTATGACAAACATTAAGTCACCCTTCGTGATTCTTACTAGTCCAAGTTAGTGTGCCGGTTAACCACACACGCTCCACCAACGACTTGGTAAGGTACAAAGTGTGAATTCCATGGATTAGCACTATGTTCACATTTTTCCTAAAGTAACTAAGATTGGGAATTAAATAAAAGATTTAGTTACTTTATAATATTCATCATACTTAATGAGAATTTATAAGTCTTTATCTTACCCGTTCGGCTAACGACCCTCCACCAGTCAAGCAAGCGGTGGGTGAGAGTATACGCCCATTAAGTCGCCATTTTATAGGCAACAACCTTATACCCACCTTATAGACCGGCTTCGTGAATGAGGCCTACTAACGGTAAAACGACTTGTTCTTATACATACATATATATATATATATATATATATATATATATATATATATATATATATATATATATATATATATATATATATATATATATATATATATATATAATTAACCATTAATGTTATAAATAGTATAAGTGTTGAATTTTAACTTTTAAAATTCTTAGTGTTGGAATTAAAGTTTATTAAAGTGTGTGAAACTTTTCCAAATTCCAAAACTTGAGGACAAGTTTTGTAACTCTTCAAAACTTTTCATTTCATAACTTATGAATTAAAGGTTCATAAAATGAAGACTCTTCATTTTATGTAACTTATGTGTTTTTAATGTGTGTTAAAGAAAAATGACCTTTGGATATCCATAACTTGAGGACAAATTATGGACTCCATTAAAACACATAAATGATCAAGAATTAATCCTAAAAAATTCAGCAAATAATTCCTATCATCTTCTAAATTCATAAGAACATGAACATGATTATCAAAGTTTCAAAAGTTATATGAACACATATAAAACATGAAATTTTGATAAATGGATTAGAAAAACCATTACACCAACTAAAATAAGTTTTAAAACATCAAAACAGTTTGGGGTAAAGTTTCTAGTCCATTTCCAGCAACAAAAGTCGAAAATCTGCATTATGAACCTTCTACTCGCCGAGTGCACGAACCTACTCGGCGAGTAGGATGAAGTTTGCCTTGGACTCGGCGGGTCCCCCCATGGACTTGGCGAGTCCATCATGCAGACAGCAAAAAAATCAACTTTTTTTTTCACTATTTTGCATCAAGTATCAAACAAGCAAGCCTAGGCTCTGATACCACTGTTGGGTTTTGAGCAATCTAACACTTCCTAAGTGTGCATGCAACCCTAATAAACCTTGGATCTATGTTTGTCTAAATACATGCAAAATAATAATTTTCCAAGGTTCATAACCTATCTAACATGGCATGGGGTACTTTTAAACATAAAAGAATTAGATGAGATTACATACCTTTTTGATGAGTTTGATTCTTAAGGAGTTTGAGGGCCAAGCACCAATAGTGTGAATGCCTCAAATGGAATCACAAATCACCACAAACTCTTGGAAAACTTTGAGAGAGTGTATACACACAACAATTTTCAGCCACACACAAACACACACACTATTGGCTATTTCATGCAACAAAAGCATGCTTATATAGTGTACATGATTAGGGTGAAACCCTAATAACCCATGACCTTTCCTTTTCCAAGGATCCATGGGTTAAAAGCTCCATGGATCATCCATGGACTTCCATACAAGCCTAGCCCATTAACAAATGGGTGTTAGCCCACACCATATAAAACCAATAGCCCACAATCTAATTAGTCTTCCTTTTAATCTCTAAATTAATTCATAATTAATTTAAGACTAAGACTAATTAAATAACATGACTTCATATTAATATATTATAACTTATTATATATTAATAATCATATGTGTATAACTCTCATAAAATTATCCATAAATAGTTCGGGTGAAGTGCAACCCAAATGGACCATGCCGGGTCGGGTCAAGTATATACCAAATAAGTTATGAACTTAGACACCTTATCCAACAATTTAAGCATCTCATTCTCATTTCTAAACTTTCATTTATAGCCTCCATTGTCCAGAGACGAAACCCTAGCCACCCAACTTCATTCTTGAGCTTGTGTGAGAAGATTAAGGCTCTTGGTGTGCATCTTGACGATTGTGGAAGAAAGGGAGCAAGGAAAGGAGTATAGATCCAGAGTTTGGGTGACATTCCAGATCATTTGAAGGTATAAAGCTTATACCTTGGTTGGTAATCATCTAGATCCCTTTTCTAGCTTTTCTTTTGTTACATTTGGACCATTCCCAAGTGGAATCCGGGTGATAAGCCTTGGAGGATGGATTAGACATTAGATCTGGATACTTTTGAGCTCTAGAAGCTCATAGTTGTTGGCTTAATCTAGATAAGGCTTCATGTCTTGACCTTGAACTTCTTATTAGCTTGGATTTGGTGTTCTAGCCTCATAACCCCTTGCATGCACGTAAAGTTAGCAACTTTACGTGCAATTCTAGCATAAGGAGTCTAGATCTATGAGTTGGAAGTATGGTATAGACTGAAATCGACAGATTAGAGTTGTCACTAGGAGGACTCGGCGAGTCAGTTTATGGACTCCGCGATTCGGGTCGCAAACCCAAACCCTTCTATTATCAGTCGGATCAGTGAGTGGGGTTAGAGAAGGACTCAGCCAGTCTGTGTCCGTGTTGGACATGAAGATCATGGTACTCGACGAGTTTAAGGAGGAACTCGGCAAGTCCAAGGCAAACTCCTTAGCTGATGAAAATGGACTCAATGAGTTGTAGAATAACTTGGCAAGTCGGTTAAAGATAGTCCCAAAGTGTTAGATGATGGAGAACCCGTCGACTTCTCTCTAGACTCGACGAGGGGAGTTAGGGATTGTTTGGGATTTGTGGACCATGGACTCGGCGAGTTGGTAGAACAACTCGGCGAGTTGAGTCAACTGGAAGGTTGACTTTGACCAGGACTTTGACCAGATTTGACTTAGTTGACCTAGAGAGGACAGTTTAGGCTAAGTGTTATTATTGGTATTGGTAGCTCAAGGAGCTAGAGGAGCAGCATTTCATAGAGTTGTTCTACAACTCGTCAAGTAGTTCTATAACTCATCGAGTCCATCTTCATCAGCTAAGGAGATTGCCTTGGACTCGCCGAGTTCCTCCTTGAACTTGTCGAGTACCATGATCTTCATGTCCAATATGGACACAGACTGGCTGAGTCCTTCTCTAACCCCACTCACTGATCCGACTGATAATAGAAGGGTCTGGGTTTGCAACCCGACTCGCGGAGTCCATAAACTGACTCGCCGAGTCCTCCTAGTGACAACTCTAATCTGTCGATTTCATTCTATACCACACCTCCAACCCATAGATCTGGACTCCGTATGCTAGAACTGCACTTAAAGTTGCTAACTTTACGTACATGCAAGGGATTATGAGGCTAGAACACCAAATCCAAGCTAGTAAGAAGTTCAAGGTCAAGACATGGAGCCTTATTTAGATAAAGCCAACAACTTTGAGCTTCTAGTGCTCAAAAGTGTCCAGATCTAATGTCCAATCCATCCTCCAAGGCTTATCACCCGGATTCCACGTTGGAATGGTCCAAATGTAACAAAAGATAAGCTAGAAAAGGGATCTAGATGATTAGCAGCCAAGGTATAAGCTTTATACCTTCAAATGATATGGAATGTCACCCAAACTCTGGATCTATACTCCTTTCCTTGCTCCCTTTCTTCCACAATCGTCAAGATGCACACCAAGAGCCTTAATCTTCTCACACAAGCTCAAGAATGAAGTTGGGTGGTCAGGGTTTCATCTCTGGACAATGGAGGCTATAAATGAAACCTTAGAAATGAGAATGAGATGCTTAAATAGGGTGCCAAGTCCCGAAATTATGGTTTCTCAACCCAGAATAGAGTCGTCGAGTCAGTCTCCCCGACTCGCCGAGTCGGTCACTTAATCCGCGACACGGGTCACGCTCTGACTCGTCGAGTTCCTCCTTGGACTCAACGAGTTGACTCCTTTGACTATGGGTTTTTCTTTCCTTTCTTGGTCTTTCGGATTCTGGGTGTTACAACTCTATGCCACTTAAACTAGACTTCGTCCTCGAAGTCTGCTACGTCCAACTGTTCTGCAATCTGCTTTCAACACTGCTGTCGAAAGAATCTAACTTCCGTTGGCCACTTCCATTGACCTTTCACCCAGTCATTCAGAATAAAACTAATCATCGCATATAAAAATCCTCAAGTGCACTGTAATTTCTCCCAATGATCCTGAGAAATCAGTTTACTCAACTGGCCATCCTTCGCAAGGCCCTAAATTCTGCAGATGAACGAATTCCTTGCAACAAGATCACATATACTCCGTTTGAAATATGTTGTCTTGAGATGGTATGAATCCCTAACAGACCACTCATACTAAATCATTATAGATGAACCCCGCTGGGGTGACTTAGCATTACTCAACAATTTGTTACGCTTACCATACATGAGATCCTCAAATACCATTACCGTTAGAGACCCAAAACTGCCTGAAACACTGACCTACCTGGAAACACTGAACTGGCTGAACACTGAATTGCTTGAACCATCATGTTGCTACATGGATTCTTTCTAACATCAATCGAGACCTTCCTAGTCTCAATTCATTCGTCAGTCATCTGAAATATCGGGTTCCAACCTGGCTGCGGAGCCAAAGGACTCCTTATTTAGTCGCCTTACACGAATTCTGAATAAAATCCTTCTCTGGAACTAGTTGCCACTAGTTATCATGTCACTGAGACTCTAACAACCTCTTGATCCAACCGATCTGGTCCGTGGGGCGAATCCTGATGTTACCAAACCACGGCTAAATGTGACTGCTATATGACCAATTGTACGCTTACATCATAAATGACCTTAAGCTGTCAGTTGCTTCCTTGCTCTCATAGCTATAGTGGAACTTCTACAGTCTCATCTCTGGCTTAACCAAATCTAACCCATTTGGGTAAATTCCGAAATCCAATCCGTGGATTTCCATCTCCTCACTGCTACACCCGAAATGGTGGGTTCTACTGACCTTCCCGTGTCCTAACCATGGACTCACGTTGTCTATCAACCTTGTGAATGCTATGGATACACCCGCATACTTGCAACACTCTAATACTATCTGACTGCTAGTGAATGCTACGGCTACACCCGCAGACTTACAACACTCTAACACTATCTAACTACTAGTCAATGCTATGCCTACACCCGCAAACTTACAACACTCTAATACTATCTGACTGCTAGTGAATGCTACGGATACACCCGTAGAATTACAACACTCTAACACTATCTGACTGCTAGTGAATGCTATGGCTACACCCGCAGACTTACAACACTCTAACACCATCCTCAAATCATACAGTTGCTTGGGTTGTCTCCCTTTCTGACAAGGATGCGAAACTTATCCTAGTTTCAAAACCACTCTTACCTCTAAATCCTTGAATGATTCTCCCCCACTTTGATTCAACTAACGTCGTACAACACACAATACTTGAAGGATTCTCAACCCTTCTTACCTTTCTATGCGCAATTTGCTGAAAACCACGCTTACCATTGCTAGTGTACCAATACTAACCAGTCCAAAAGATCACACCACTTCCAAGGATCTGAATACATCTCCAGTAATAACCCTCTAGACCCAGGAAGCTCCGAATCCCAATTGGAGACCTTGGAAACTCCCATTGCATCACAACTTCCATATTAGCCGGAACGACTAGAGTACCCTTCTGATTGACAAGGTACCTAAGAAATTGCACCTCGCACAACCAGAACTCACATTTGGAGTACTTTTCAAAAAGTCTCTCCCTCCTCACAGTCTCTAGCACCTCCCTCAGGTGCTCCTCGTGCTGGAATATAACCCACCTATACCCGAACAACACCTTCCCGAAGGTAGTGAGATGCTACCGTGTCTCACACATACTTGATACTGCTACTGCATCTGAAGTAACCTGCTCTACAGGTGATGTCCTTCAACTATCATTCTAACATCCAAGATATGAAGATAGTGTAACGCCCGCAGATCCGGGCTAGTCAATTTAGAGGCAATATGGGTTGAAAATGACTTTTCGACAAAAGATTATTTAGAATAAATAATCTTAACCAAATTGTAGAATATGTCACAAGGTTTCCGTACATATAAAGAACGCCGAAATCCGAGTTATAACGAAGAAGTTATGGCCCGTCGAAGTTTTACGGCAAAACCGGCACGGCACCGGGAAGCGTAAATAGTGAATTTACGATAGAGCGAGATTTATCCTTAGCAATCTAAACCAAAGTCGTAGAATATGTTAAACTAAGAGCGTCGATAAAAAGAACACCCAAATCTGACTTCGTATGAGGAAGTTATGATTTTTCTAAGATTCGGCTTAGCAGTGCACGACCCGAAACTCGAATTTTAGTTCGAGCGGTTTTTGGCTTACGTGACCTAAATGAGAGTTCAAGATCTCATTAATAGGAACTCAACGGTAAAAATACAGATGAAAACGGAGTCGGTATGAAGGAGTTACGAATTCTTCGCGGTCATTTAACAGTCTAAACGCCTCGTACTGTTAAATTTAAGATCGGTCGAGAATTAGCCGACGGAGTCAAAATGAAAGTTGTAGATATTATTTTTACCTACGCGTGGATATAAAGAACGTCAAAAACAGAGGTCGTATGTGAAAGTTACGGATTTTAGAAGTCGGAAGTGTGCTATGCGAAAATGGGTGATGTGGCACAATCTTGGCCATTGCTTTCTCCCCAAGTCTTGCCACTAGATGGTGACATGTGGCACCAAGTTCAGCCATTTTCACCCTATAAATACCACCTCTCCCACCCTCATTTTCTTCACACCTTTCCCATTCTTTCTTCTCTTTACTCTCTCTCTAGAACCTCTCTCTAGCCCCGAAATCCCCCGAAAAGCCTAGGGAACCTCCCTAGCACGAGGCGGAAGCCCCGGAGTGCTCGACGGCTCCGAGAAGAAGAGCTTTTCGGCTCGGAAACGCTGCTCCAAGCAAAGCCTGGTTTTCTATAAAACCCGTTGTAAGTTAGCTACGCCTACGCTATTTTTAATATAGTTTTTATTTAATTATATTAACGTTATTAAGAACATATAATAAATACTTGGGCTATTATTATGGGTTATATAAGTATTTTTTTAACGCTTATATAATAGTAATAATAGCTAGACTATTAATTAGTCTCGGCGAATAATAGACTAAAATCTATTGGTGATAATACTAGGTTTCGTCGAAAGAAATTATTTTAAAGTAAACGAAGCGCTGTCCGAGTACCGAGTCACCACCTTCTCAGGTGAGTGCATGGTCCCTTTCATCTTACACATAGATATGAAGTATTTATTATATAATTTACGTGTTGTGAGTGCATAGTCTCTTTCATCTTACACATAGATATGAAGTATTTTATATAAACTACGTGCTATGTGTGCATATTATCTGAATACTTGCTGTCTATGCTGGATGAACGTTTTATACATGTTTTAAAGGATTTAAACTGTATACGTATTTTATATATACGAATATGTTGGGTATGATGATGGGTAGATAAATGATGATAGATAGAAGATGATGTGAGTATACATTCGCAGCTATAGACTTAGTGCCTATGGGACAAACACCGGTAGCTATGGACTTAGTACCTGTTAGACGTTGGTAGCTATGGATTTAGTACCTGTTGAACATTGGTAGCTATGGACTTAGTACCTATTAGATAAAGACTGGTAGCTATGGATTTAGTACCCGATGAATAGACTATAGCAGCTATGGAATTAGTGCTTTATGAACGAACATTGGCAGCTATGGATTTAGTGCCAGTCCTAGAACCCTGGAAGTAAGGGACTTCGGAATAAACGAATGAAGAATAGATGACTCTTAGGATAAATCCTTAAAGAGTAAAAAAAAAAAGATAACGGGGATGGGTAATTGGGTTGATTCTTTGATTGAACATAATAATTATATTATTGTGGGTTGAAAACCCTATGTACTCACCAGGTTTCCCAACCTGACCCACTCAGTTTATTTATATCACAGGTGTTGATACGAAGTCACTTTACACTGAGAGATTTAAAGAGATGTAGATCACTAGTGTAAATACATGTAAGTTCTGTTTATGCTTATGTTTCTGTATTAACGATGACATCCCAAACGTTTTAAATGAATAAAAATACGTTTCTTCGAAAATGTTTTAATAACGTATTTATCGTGTTTTTCTGGGAACAAATTCCGCAACCTTTTTATAAAATGAAGTACTCTGATTTTTATAAAGCATAAACAAAATCGGTCTTTTCTGGCCGTGAAAATGGGGATGTCACAGTTGGTATCAGAGCATTAGTTTAAGCGAACTAGGAATATGAATCTATTTCTAGACTTAAACTTAGAATGCTAAGCGATGATTGTGAGGTGTGAGCACTAGCTTATTTTAGGAATTATGCCTAAAATGCTTTTATGTGCTAAATACTTGTGCCTGATATGCTGTTAGTTGTTCGGATCTATGGTCTGTTGCCGACCGGATCTGGAAACCTTATGTGTTTAGGATTCTAAATGTACGACTACGATATTAGAACTAGCATATAAACGTTTCGGAGTGATAAGGATGATTTAAGACGTCAATCCTAAATTAAGATCTAGATTCACCTTATTCGGTGTATAGATCAAGATGGCAAGAATCCGTAGCGGAAACGTAAACGCAAATGGGAACAGGATCCAACCCCCAGTGGTTCAGCAAATACCTATTGTAGAAGAAGTTGCGCTTGATCCAGTCACCATGGCTGGAGTTCAAGCCATGATTCGGGCTATGTTGGCTGAACAAAGGGAAGAAATGAGACAAATGTTAAATAGGGACGAACCTACCGTACATGTTGAACCGACAGAGCCAGTTCCCGAGCAATCAAAGGAAGGGAACTACAGCCGCCAAGTGAGTCAAGTAGGGACTCAAGGTGAGCAAAGGGATGACCCTGAAGGGAGAAACAACAAGGATGGGCGGATATACAAGAATTTCTTGGGTGCGAAACCCCCAAATCTCTCAGGAAGCCCGAAGCCGGTTGAGATTATGGATTGGATCTCTGAGATGGAGATGGTGTTTGAGAGCTGCAGCTGTAACGAGAAACAGAAGACTGTCTTCGCAGTAAGACAGCTGAAAACTGGAGTCTTGAGCTGGTGGAAGCTATTGGCAGATACGATGCCACGAGGAGAAGCCTTAAGGATGTCGTGGGAAGAGTTTTTGGAACAGTTGAAAATGCAATACTGCTCGGAGATAGATCTGATAGACCTAAACAACGAGTTTCAGAACCTGAAGAAAGGAAAGATGAGTATTGACGAGTATGCCACCGCATTCACCGAAAGGATGAAGCTATTCCCCTACTTGGTGCCTACTGAACTCTCCAAGATTGATAGGTTTGCTAACGGACTACCCATTGACTTTGGCCCAATGGTCAAAATGGCAACTACTTTGAAAGCAGCTGTTAGGGCAGCTAAGAACGTAGAGGCCCAGATAAGAGAAAAAGGTCTAGAAAAAGATAAGATAGGAGAGAAGCGGAAGTTTGAAGGATCTTCGAGGCCGAACAAGGAAAGCAAATTCTCAAAGTTTGGAGGAGCAAATGGAGGTGAAGCAAGATGGTGTGATAGATGCAAGAAGAAACATGGTGGAAAGTGCAACGAAGAAGTGACTTGTTACAAGTGTGGGAGGACTGGTCACTATTCCAAAGACTGCACGCATAATGACAAAGTATGCTATAGATGTGGAGGCAAGGGGCACATGTCCAGAGACTGCCCAAAGAAAAATAAAGCAGCAAGACCAGAAACGCCACCAAGGCCAAGGGCATTTCACATGATCCTCGACGAAGCAGAGAACCATGCGAGGAATCAAGAATGAGGACTTCTTACCCGAGGATCGAATTATGCAGTAGTCATAGTTTCGTATGATGTAGCCTAGTAGAGGCATAGTCTAGGGTGAACTTGAACACCTATGTAATCGTTTCAAGAAATGATATAAAACCTTCGTTTTGTTATCTGATGTGTTGAATGATTGTATGAATTGTTGCATGGTGACTTGGGAAACTGCGGGACAATACTTGGGACGAGTATGAGTAGGTGTGAATGGTAGTAGAGGCCTATACTACCGGAAGCACAGGACTCACACTTGGATCAGGGAAAGTCACAAGGTTACCAAGAAGCCAGTAATTGATTTCGTTTTATTCAAGTATGCCGTTACCATTGTTTCGGTAATGACTAAGAAGATTGTTGTTATCCCAACCCTAGTGGTCATGTCACATTGAGTCCGACTACGATGAGTAGGTTACGTGGTTCAGAGAACCAAGTTTGATATAGCGTCCGACTTAAACCAAACGATTAAAAATCAAAGAGACCAATAGAAGTATCGGCTCGACGCTAAAGAAGTTGGTAGCTAGAAATGCTACATGTTAAAGTGTGATTATATCACATTAGAACGTGAAGGAAGGAATAGTTTATTTCAGAATTTAACTCTAAAAGACCTAAGTCTAAACGAGCATCACATGATGATACGTCGTAATCTGGAGTCTAACCTGAAGAAGATAGCAGGTGCACAATTAAGTACTACTTACAGACAATAAGTCTAAAAGATAGACTCGAATGAATAAAGAAGTTATAATTATTACCTAGGATGAAGAGATGACGTATGGAGTCAATATACGAGCCCTGTTTCGTTGATGATTCCGGGACGTAATCATCCTAAGGGGGAGATAATTGTAACGCCCGCAGATCCGGGCTAGTCAATTTAGAGGCAATATGGGTTGAAAATGACTTTTCGACAAAAGATTATTTAGAATAAATAATCTTAACCAAATTGTAGAATATGTCACAAGGTTTCCGTACATATAAAGAACGCCGAAATCCGAGTTATAACGAAGAAGTTATGGCCCGTCGAAGTTTTACGGCAAAACCGGCACAGCACCGGGAAGCGTAAATAGTGAATTTACGATAGAGCGAGATTTATCCTTAGCAATCTAAACCAAAGTCGTAGAATATGTTAAACTAAGAGCGTCGATAAAAAGAACACCCAAATCTGACTTCGTATGAGGAAGTTATGATTTTTCTAAGATTCGGCTTAGCAGTGCACGACCCGAAACTCGAATTTTAGTTCGAGCGGTTTTTGGCTTACGTGACCTAAATGAGAGTTCAAGATCTCATTAATAGGAACTCAACGGTAAAAATACAGACGAAAACGGAGTCGGTATGAAGGAGTTACAAATTCTTCGCGGTCATTTAACAGTCTAAACGCCTCGTACTGTTAAATTTAAGATCGGTCGAGAATTAGCCGACGGAGTCAAAATGAATGTTGTAGATATTATTTTTACCTACGCGTGGATATAAAGAACGTCAAAAACAGAGGTCGTATGTGAAAGTTACGGATTTTAGAAGTCGGAAGTGTGCTATGCGAAAATGGGTGATGTGGCACAATCTTGGCCATTGCTTTCTCCCCAAGTCTTGCCACTAGATGGTGACATGTGGCACCAAGTTCAGCCATTTTCACCCTATAAATACCACCTCTCCCACCCTCATTTTCTTCACACCTTTCCCATTCTTTCTTCTCTTTACTCTCTCTCTAGAACCTCTCTCTAGCCCCGAAATCCCCCGAAAAGCCTAGGGAACCTCCCTAGCACGAGGCGGAAGCCCCGGAGTGCTCGACGGCTCCGAGAAGAAGAGCTTTTCGGCTCGGAAACGCTGCTCCAAGCAAAGCCTGGTTTTCTATAAAACCCGTTGTAAGTTAGCTACGCCTACGCTATTTTTAATATAGTTTTTATTTAATTATATTAACGTTATTAAGAACATATAATAAATACTTGGGCTATTATTATGGGTTATATAAGTATTTTTTTAACGCTTATATAATAGTAATAATAGCTAGACTATTAATTAGTCTCGGCGAATAATAGACTAAAATCTATTGGTGATAATACTAGGTTTCGTCGAAAGAAATTATTTTAAAGTAAACGAAGCGCTGTCCGAGTACCGAGTCACCACCTTCTCAGGTGAGTGCATGGTCCCTTTCATCTTACACATAGATATGAAGTATTTATTATATAATTTACGTGTTGTGAGTGCATAGTCTCTTTCATCTTACACATAGATATGAAGTATTTTATATAAACTACGTGCTATGTGTGCATATTATCTGAATACTTGCTGTCTATGCTGGATGAACGTTTTATACATGTTTTAAAGGATTTAAACTGTATACGTATTTTATATATACGAATATGTTGGGTATGATGATGGGTAGATAAATGATGATAGATAGAAGATGATGTGAGTATACATTCGCATCTATAGACTTAGTGCCTATGGGACAAACACCGGTAGCTATGGACTTAGTACCTGTTAGACGTTGGTAGCTATGGATTTAGTACCTGTTGAACATTGGTAGCTATGGACTTAGTACCTATTAGATAAAGACTGGTAGCTATGGATTTAGTACCCGATGAATAGACTATAGCAGCTATGGAATTAGTGCTTTATGAACGAACATTGGCAGCTATGGATTTAGTGCCAGTCCTAGAACCCTGGAAGTAAGGGACTTCGGAATAAACGAATGAAGAATAGATGACTCTTAGGATAAATCCTTAAAGAGTAAAAAAAAAAAGATAACGGGGATGGGTAATTGGGTTGATTCTTTGATTGAACATAATAATTATATTATTGTGGGTTGAAAACCCTATGTACTCACCAGGTTTCCCAACCTGACCCACTCAGTTTATTTATATCACAGGTGTTGATACGAAGTCACTTTACACTGAGAGATTTAAAGAGATGTAGATCACTAGTGTAAATACATGTAAGTTCTGTTTATGCTTATGTTTCTGTATTAACGATGACATCCCAAACGTTTTAAATGAATAAAAATACGTTTCTTCGAAAATGTTTTAATAACGTATTTATCGTGTTTTTCTGGGAACAAATTCCGCAACCTTTTTATAAAATGAAGTACTCTGATTTTTATAAAGCATAAACAAAATCGGTCTTTTCTGGCCGTGAAAATGGGGATGTCACAGATAGCATATCACTCATTCGCAAGAAATACACAAAATTCCGAAGTATCATTATCATTGCCAGCGCAGAACCTTAACAATAGAATTATTACAAAAGGGAGAATTCAATCAACATAATTGTGATCTAGTGTGGCTCGATCTTGACTTCCTGCGTACGATTGGGGGCTTGAACCTGGACTCTCTCCACCACCAAAACAGGACAACAAGACTTGAAATGACCAGGATGGTGGCAATGAAAACATATTTGATCCTTCTTACAATCCTGATACACATGCCCCCCTTCCCCGCACTTGAAACACCTGAGCTTGTGACAAGAAAACCCATGAGTTCCTCCACACTTACCACACACCTCAAGGTCTTCCTGATTTCCAACACCCAAGTCAGCTGAGTATGAATCTACACTTTTTCCCAATTGTCATAAAATAAGTGCTTGCGTCCTTTTACCGCATTGCCCATCCAAACCAACCTCTTTCTCCCGAGCTACCCCGACTACCTCATTAATCGATTGAGTAGTCACTAACTGAACCTGAAGCTTAGCTGCTAGCCCAATATTGTCGGGTAGTTCTTCACGTACTACTCACGACTCCACTGCAGACAACTGAAAAGCCCTATGTAGTGACAAAGAACATGGTTTGGCATGCGGAATTAAAGTTTGCACAATTGAACACGGTGATTTGGGTGCTAAAAGATATATTCGATCATAGTAAATGAGTACAAAAAGGGATCTAGTTTAGAACTTCATAAATATCTCACTCACTAATCACTATGAACTACATCTCTCAAGCACGCCTCTACAAGTGGACAAACCCACTATTTATAGAGGTGTTTACAAATCTCTCTCTCACTGTCTATCTCTCATGAGTCTAAAGGCTAATGCACCACATGCAAGTGGGTCTACACAATTCAACCCATTACAAAGTCATACATGATGAACTTTGCACCCCAACATTCTCCCCCTTAAAGTTAGGAATGGATGATCCACTTCAAATCTTCCAAAGTCGAGCAACTACGCGGTTTGAGCCTCAAGGGTGACACATGTCGAAACGAACTTCAATCTTCAATTCTTCCATGATTCTTCAATTTGAGCTCTAGGATGTGAGACCATACACACCGAGCGACAACAAATGATTAATTCCAAATAATCACCCAAAAGTTGCGCTAAAAACACACCCCAAAAATCTTCAATAAAACCAAACCCATTTCGAATACATCATTTCCAAACATCCAATTGCATCATCTCGTAAGCTTCAAAACTTCAAGATCACTTTGGTCTTCAAATCCGCGTAATATGAAAAATTCAAGTTCGAATTTCCATATAAAACTTCTCCCCCTTTTTATAATCGAAAAATGATTATAAAACTCCCAAGGAAAAAGAACGTGCTCTATTTGGAATTTTTCGTGTCAAAACTCCCCCTTAACTTGTGGCATAAACATTGTGCTTCAATCCGGAAAATCCAAAAAATATTGAATTTTTAGCTTCGTTCACGTATCGCCTTTGACAAAAATTCTCAAAAATGGGTAGAAATTGTCAATTTCATAATTATGCAGTAACCCGGTGCGCCCAACACAACAAAATATGCAAAACTCTCCCCCTTTTTCAAATCTAGGTAGAAAGCATCAATTTACACAAACTGCAGGGGCCTGAAATGCACAATCTTCAATTTTCATCAAAAAACAGTCCTTTTTCGAATTTGGGTACAAACTGCCAAAAATTCGAAGTCTCAGGGACCATCTTTGAAAATTCTGCCCTTGTGCACAAATCATACGAAGCATCAACCCAAACATTCGAAGCGTCAAGAGTTTTGAAAATTGGGTGAAAAGTGTCAAACATTCGAAACTTGAGTTATTTTTCGAAGTGTCAGAAATTCTAAGGTTCAGGGGTCAAATTCAAAACTTTGCCATTTCCTTTCAATTCATGCGAAGCATTTTGTGATCAAACATTTGAAGCATTTAGCCAAACATTCGAAGCCTTTTCCAAATTGTCAACCATTCGAAATTTCAGGGACCAAAATTGTAACAATTAGTTTACTTCTCCAATTGAACGCTTCGTACGAAGATTTTCACCGATTCAACACTTCATTCATTTTCTTATAAACACTTCGTACGAAAATTCAGGCACCAAACACACGCATATTTTTTCACCCAAACGCACGAATTTTTTATTTTCTCTCCTCTTCCCAAAAAATTTCCCAAACACACGAATGCGAAGCATTCAAAGTCTGATATATGAACAGTAATGAACAGTAACTCTTTGTATATTTAACCCAGTTCTTTGTCAAAAATTCTTCGTTTCTTCATCATGCTTCCCAAATCATAAATTTATCACATACTTCGAACATCAACTCCAAAATCGATCATACGCCCCAACTCCAAAATCAAAATTAGAACCCCTTCGTTCAAATCCAAAACACCAAATAGGCTTCGCTTTTCTAGCTGATGCGAACGAACAACCGAAAATCAATCATTCAATTATCACATATCCATCAACAGACCTTGCTTCCCAGTTTATAACTATGCGAGAGCCTTTCGTTCTTCAACAATCGAAATCATCTTCCCAAAGCCAATCCTTCAAACATTCGAACATTTTCCCCAATTCCAAAATCAAAATCACAAACACACGTACAGTGACCCTTCATTCAAACTTCTTGAACCAATTCTTCGTTCCAATCACAAAAACTCTATGAACAATAACCCTTTTCATACGCGAACACATTCCAAGTTAATTCGACCTTCACAAAATCAGTCGACTCCTAAATCAAGTCGATTTCAGCCTTTCAAGTGCGATTCGCATTTGATTTTCATTCCAAGCCAAATCATCGATTTTTCAAAATTGACTCCAAATCAGTCGAAATACATTTGATTTCGATCGACACCAAGTAAAACCAAGTGAAATCGATTCTAAAATCAATGATTTTTACTGCTCGACACATAAAATGAACTTCGATTATGGTTTTGACTTGCAAATATAACTCAAATATCTTCTTTCAGTTCATGTTCGAATTCCAATCAAAGTTAAGAATCATATTTTGACTTTCAAACTTATTGATACTACCGATTTCAAAAATTGAACGGTGATTAAGAACCAAACATTATGATGACAATGATCAAGACTCAAGATCAAGAAACCGATTATGATATTAAATCAATCAACCGATAATTTGGAAAATAAAAGCGATATGAAACTAGAATTAGTGTTGATATTTGCACATCATATGGATGAACGATAAACAGATGTGAATCAAATATGATATCCAAACATGGGCTCACAACAGTGTAAAATCGGATATAAAGGAAAATTGACTGGGCTTAGATGAACAGTAACGACTCACACAAAATGAATCATCAGTTGGGCTTCGAAATCAAATGTACAAGAAACAAATTTGTACATTGGGCTTAAAAAAATATACGAACCGTAATAATTGGATGAATACTCTCGAGACTTAATTTTGAGTTGAATCTTGAATTAATTAATGAACAATTAACCAAATGAAATTAGTCTTGAGCTTTGAAACATTTAACAAATCAAACTAACGAACAATTTCCATTTGAGAATCAAATCAAACAAACGAATATGAGAATGGATCGGGCGTGATCAACAAAAAAAAATTATTGGATCATAACAAGTGGGTTTTTCAAGAAAAATTTGATCCAACGAGTCAAATGATCAAAAATCAAAAATGCAACGCACGATTAAATGAAATCAAGAAAGATCATAGAGAGAGAGAGAGAGAGAAACTCACCAAAATTTGCTCAAATTGCGATAAATTTGCCAAACCGAGAATCGTTCTTCAAAAAATCACCTTGATCTTGAAGACCCACTCTGATACCAATTGTAGTGACAAAGAACATGGTTTGGCATGCGGAATTAAAGTTTGCACAATTGAACACGGTGATTTGGGTGCTAAAAGATATATTCGATCATAGTAAATGAGTACAAAAAGGGATCTAGTCTAGAACTTCATAAATATCTCACTCACTAATCACTATGAACTACATCTCTCAAGCAGACCTCTACAAGTGGACAAACCCACTATTTATAGAGGTGTTTACATGTCTCTCTCTCTCTCACTCTCTATCTCTCATTAGTCTAAAGGCTAATTGTGACAACCCGCAATTTCCATTCTATACAAAATGTATCACTTCAATAGAAGTTATATCAGTCACAGTATACTTTCAGACTTTTCCGTATAAGTTTGAGTAATTCAGGGTTTACACTTCAGGAAATATTAGGAATATGGATGCACTAGGGTTTTGTGCAACACTGTTATTCCAACACTCTATTATGTTAGAGATCATTTCGAGAATAAAATATTTTCTACCAAAAATCTCAGGACTATAAATAGAATTCTGAAACAATTTCATTCATTATTTTCATTTCCAACTAGAGAAAAGCCATTTTCTCTCTCACGGATCTTCGGGTTTTTATTCCAAATTGTGAGTACCTCTATCTAGTAGTGTTATATAGCTTATAATGTATTCATAACATGGATTAGATAGCTAAATAACTAGATTTAGGAGTTTACTCCCCAAGGTGTTCTTGGGCGGTAAACTCCCGAAACAAAGCCTAGCCCTTCCCCCGAGATATGCTACTACCTTAGACTCATGTATAAGTGTATTTGGGACATGAAAACATCAAAGAAACACAAATGTTTGGGTATTCACGGCCCAAGAAGATCTTGGACCGTGAACTCCAAAATCTTGGACCAAAGTGTGTTTTTAAGTCACCTAAAGCCTTGTACATTTACATAGAATTGTTCCCACTTAAATCAAGGACCTTAAACACATCAAAAACACTCCCCAAAGTGAGTTCACATCCCTAATAAGGTTCTTGGGCCGTGAACATCAAACTAAGGTACCAAAGTGTGCCTAAGGCCTTCATTTGCTTTAGGTAAAAGTCTAGAACCTATCCTATATGGGTATGAGACTTGAAAGCATCAAAAACACCCTTCCATGAGGGTTTACGGCAGTAAACTCCAAAGGAATTGGCCTTGGGGCCGTAAACCCCTCAAAGGAGGTTATTAGTGCCCTAAACACTTCCAAGAATTAACCCACCAAGTTGGAATGCTTCTAGGAATCATTTAGCACCTCAAAACAACAAAGGACAGTAAGCCTTGGAGTTCACGGCCATAAACTCAAGAGTTTACGACCGTAAACTCCTTGTGTGGGGGTATATGGGGAGTAAACTCAAGTATGGGGTCCTTAGGAACCCTAAACCCAAGTGCCTTGTCCCACAATAGCTTAGATGCAATCCTTAGGACTTATAACACTTATATAAAGTGTTTATTATGTTCTAGGATGTCTTAACATTATCAATTAGTAATTTAAGACTAATTGAGTGCATATATGTGTGATTATATGTTCATTAGGATCGTTGTGTGTGTACAAGTCCTTACTTGACGCCTAACAATCCGACACCGTTCAGTTCATCCAAACTACCATCTACAGGTGAGTTCATACCCCTAAATGAATATTTTAAAAGTTATTAAATGCTTTAATGGGGGGGATACAAGTAGAAAACAGCATGTTATTAAATCACTCATATGTATTTTATAACTGTGTTTTCATCTAGCATATTTCACATACTACAAAATGTGATGCATGAAATGGTTTTCCATCTTAAAATACCTTGATAACAAAACTATTAGTTTTGAAATGTTTATTAACATGACATCAAGTCACTCTTAATTATTATTCAAAACTCTTAGATACCTTGCAAAACCATTACGTTTACCTTCTTGAACAAACAATTGCCTTTCAGTTAATTATCATAGGGATAGTTAGAAGATACAAAACAATATTCCTATTACAAGGAATCACACAAGAATCAGTTCATTCATGAGTCTATACCAGTACTTTACATGATACATGAGTACACTTATCTAGGATTACATGATACATGAGTACATTTATCTAGGATTACATGATACATAAGTACGTTTTCATAGATACATTTATCTGAATACGCTTACATGAATACCATACATGAGTACTGTTACATAGATACATTATCCTGTATTCACTTACCTGGATACTTGTACCTAGAGTTATGAGGAAGATTTATTCGTACCTTCTATGTAAATTATCCTACCTATCCCTGTTCGACGGGATGTCTAGACGGGACTAACCATTCCGGAACCCAGCTGTTAGCACCACTGGGTGATGAACATCTACGGATGTCTAAGGTTATCATTTATAATAGATAGATTGATATCGGAACTAACCATTCCTCCATCCTGCTATTGCAACAGAGGATGAGATGAAAATCTTCGGATGATCATTAGGTTACCACTTATATTAGGAGTCGGCTACGGGACTCACCCTTCCTCCAACCTACTGCTGCTACATAGGACAATTGGACAATCTTCGGATGTTCATTAGGTTATACATATCGCTTACTGCGATGGCGTGTTCGTCCTGGTATCCAGGGATAACACTTACATGGTTATATTTTTCCTATTTACTTTATTTTGTGATATATTCACATAAACGATGAGTTAGACCAATTATTGTTTGTAGTAGTCAAAAAGAAGGAAAACCTATCATTTTACTTACAAAACATTCGGGTCTTGGTAGAAGACTACATTATCATAACAAAACATTCGGGTCTTCGTAGAAGACTACATTATCATAACAAAACATTCGGGTCTTGGTAGAAGACTACAGTGTCATAACAAAACATTCGGGTCTTGGTAGAAGACTACATTGTCATAACAAAACATTCGGGTCTTGGTAGAAGACTACATTTCATACTAGTAGAAAATAAGGGATTTCTTAGGGTTTTTCATACTTATATCAACTGTCTTACTTAAAGGTTTTACATGACATTCATAACAGTTTTTCAAAGAAAGACAATGACACTTAAATACTTATGAATTCACCAGCTTTAAAGCTGATACTCTCTTTCAAAATAACTTGTATTCTCAGGTCACCAGTAGACAGGTACGATGGACAGGTTTTGAGAAGACGGAGCACAGACAAGTCTCGTCTTTTATTTTGATTGTATATTTTTGGTGTCATATTACAATGAAAGAACACACATGTATTAAAACTGTACTTATAATGCAATGGATGATGTTGTTGCTTATTTACTACTTTACACTGTTGTGATACTGTACATGACGTTCTCCACCCCGGAACATTTTCGCCGTTCTTGGTTTTGGGGTGGGACACTAATGCACCACATGCAAGTGGGTCTACACAAGTAAACCCATTACAAAGTCATACATGATGAACTTTGCACCCGCAACACCCTGCTTCCCACCACAGGCGCCTCTACCCGGCCTTGACGGCCGTCGGTGATCCTCAAAGTGACAGGGATAGGCGATATCATCTGTACTTCCATAAACAAACTTGGACAATGGGCCTTCCTGTGGCCCTAATGAATGCAAAGGAAACATATCAGATTTGACCCCTAAGTGGTGGTAACAGTACAATCTTTGCCAAAATGACCAGTCCGGCCGCACTAGAAGCAGCCAGAATCATCACCACTACCACTCCTACACGTACCCTCGTGTGTCCTGCCCAACTTCCGCATCAGCTACGGCTCTAATAAACCCTGGATCTCGAATCTGACCCCTTGGGCCTTTTTCCCGAACCCGTGGTTACCTGAATCTCTTTCGACTTCCTATTCTTGATCTTCTCCAGGTCAATCTCCCACTCTCTAGCTCGGGCAATCATATCCTCCAACATTTTGTAGTTGGACCTGTTCACAAATTGCCTAATGTCATATCTCATAATTTCATGATATTGAGCTTTTTTCATCTCCTCGTCCGCCACATACTGCGGAACCAAGAGAGCCCTCTCCCTGAACTTTGCAGTGATCTCCGCCACCGTCTCAGTAGTCTATTGAAGATCCTGGAACTCTTGTGCCAACTGTTGCACCTCAATAGTTGATGCAAACTCAGCCTTGAACCTAGCTGAGAAATCACTCCATGACATCGCGTCCAACGCAACATCATCCCCCAAGGCATGAACAACCTCCTCCCACCAATCTCACACTTTGCCCTTCAGAAGACAGGAGGCAAGTCTGAATGTGTCCCCACCAGGACACTGGCTCGCATAGAAAGTGTTGGCAACATCTTCCAACCATATGCTGCTAGCAATGGGATCCCTATCCCCATGATAATTTGGTGCTCCACAAGATCTAAACTCTCGAAATTTCAACGTACGCGCTTCTATCAAAGCCATCATCTCCGCGTAAAAGGCTCCAAACCTCTCATCCAAAATCTCTAGTATACCCTCCTTGACTGTTCCAAAGATCACATGAGTCTGGTATAAGATCTTGCACGTGATCTCAGTTGATACAAACTCTCTCATATGCTCCTCGAGCTGCTCGGTCCCTAAACCTGAGCCTGATCCCTCTCTGGCACCTGATCTGCATACTGGCCTTTCATGCAACATCAACATGATGGAAGCATATCACAATAACTATCAAAATACACTTCACTGATGAGGGATTACACATACACACTACAAGTTCCTTGGCTTTGTCTTGGCCCCTATTGAATCGAGTACGGATCCTCTACTTTCAGTAGTACGGGACCATACTACCTTCCACATCTATCTGTACTTTCTTCAAGAACTGCCTTGACTCTACCAAGTCCTTTCTGCTGCTATTGATCTCTGCTACTCTCATCCTAGGCTTGCCCTAGGGAAAATCTCTGACTCCACCCAAACCGATCCTCAACTGCTGAAGGCCTCCTCGTAATGCCAATTAGCCATCACCTGAATACCATCACATGTGATGAGGCTCAGATAATCCTTCGAGTAAAAGACTCATCCCTACAACGGTTAGACTCAGATAAGATCTGCACATTAGGGCTAAATCCAACACTCTGAGATTATTCAACCCTGATCACATGTGACGTGACGTATTCACCTGATGGCTAACTCCCATCACTCCGAGTCCTACAAAGCACAAATCAAGCAGCATTCGGACACAGGAAACTACTCAAACAAATCTATTCTCATAACGAGAACCGTACTAGCATACAATGCTAAGCTCATACTATCAGGCATACCCTAAACAGGTTATCCTACTACTGTCTATTCAATACTAGCATGAAATTCTCATAAAGCCGAAACACATATAATAGGCACATAAGGAATCCTCCTAGATCCTTAGTCCTATTCTAGCATGCAGTTCAACTGAAACTGAAACTGATAATCATAACATAAACTTGTATGGGTAATTTGGGAGTACTTACTAGAGCTCAGTTGATTGCGTGCAACACACCCTATTCTCTTTTCACAATTCTTTTCGCCTTTTCTAAAACTCTTTTCTTTATACCTTTTCTAAAATTGTTTTCTTTTCTCAAAATCCTTTTGTAAACATGGTTTTTCTCTTGAAAACTTTATACCACTTCCTTAGTTTGAGTTCAGACACACCCCAAAGTGTGACCGAATCCCTCAAACAAAGGCTCTGATACCAACTTGTAATAGCCCAAAAACACAGTCTAAAATTTTTGTTTAATTTAATAATTAAAAAAACCATAGTCAATAAACCTCATATAAAAGTCATAAGCAATGTATCCCAAAATATTATAACAACTGTCAAGTATATCAGAGTATAAACATCCCATGCTGAACAAACGGTGTGTGTACTGCAATCTTCCCGAGCTCCTCCTTTGAAAACTGAGTACTTGAAACCAAAATTGAATATTGTAAGCACGAAGCTAGTGAGCTCCCCCAAACTACCACATACCATACAATAACATCTAAAGCACATACTAGGCCTTGCCCACTACATCGGACCAAAGTCCGAACTAACTGGGGCCTTGCTCGTGCATCAGACCGAAATCCGGACTAACTGGGCCCTTGCCCCCTGCATTGGACTGATGTTCGGACTAACTGGGGCCTTGCCCCTGCATCAGACCGAAGTCCGGACTAACTGGGACCTTGCCTCCTGCATCAGACCAAATTCCTGACTAACTGGGGCCTTGCCCCCTGCATCAGACCGAAGTCCGGGCTAACTGAACATAGCATCACATGATCATAGCATATAACATAAGCACATATACTACATATTGCATCGGACTGAGGTCCGGACTAACTAACACACAAACATGTTTGAATCACAAAGACATCAAGCATACTGAACTACTGCATCAGACCAAAGTCCATAACTACTGCTATCTAAACGAGTCGGCATTATGGTCGTAGACCCGTTCCTACTGGAAGGAAACTCACCTTATCTACTGAACTCGGCCGATAACCCTCTGGCTGCTAACCGAAAACTCTCCGAAATGCTGCTCCTCTAGCTCCCTGAGCTACCAATACCAATAATAACACTTAGCCTAAATTGTCATCCCGAGGTCAACTAAGTCAACTCTGGTCAAAGTCCTGGTCAAAGTCAACCTTCCAATTGACTCGACTCGCTGAGTTGTTCTACCAACTCGACGAGTCTATGCTCCTCAAAGCCCAAACAATCCCTGAATCCCCTCATCGAGTCTAGCAAGAACTCGACAAGTTCTCCATCATCTAACACCCCGGGACTATCTTAAACCGACTTGTCGAGTTATTCTACAACTCGCCGAGTCCATCTTCATCAGCTAAGGATATTGCCATGGACTCGCCGAGTTCATCCTTGAACTCGATGAGTACCATGATCTTCATGTCCAACACGGACACAAGCTGGTTGAGTCCTTCTCTAACCCCACTTACTGATCCGACTCATAATAGAAGGGTTTGGGTTTGCGACCCGACTCACCGAGTCCATGAACTGACTCGCCGAGTCCTCCTAGTGACAACTCTAATCTGTCGATTTCAATCTATACCACACTTCCAACTCATAGATCTGGACTCCTTATGCTAGAATTGCATGTAAAGTTGCTAACTTTACACGCATGCAAGGGATTATGAGGCTAGAACACCAAATCCAAGCTAATAAGAAATTCAAGGTCAAGACATGGAGCCTTATCTAGATAAAGCCAACAACTCTGAGCTTCTAGTGCTCAAAACTATCCAGATCTAGTGTCCAATCCATCCTCCAAGGCTTATCACCCGGATTCCACGTAGGAATGGTCCAAATGTAACAAAAGATAAGCTAGAAAAAGGGATCTGGATGATTAATAGCCTAGGTATAAGCTTTATACCTTCAAATGATTTGGAATGTCACCCAAACGCTGGATCTATACTCCTTTTCTTGCTCCCTTTCTTCCACAATCTTCAAGATGCACACCAAGAGCCTTAATCTTCTTACACAAACTCAAGAATGAAGTTGGGTGGCTAGGGTTTCGTCTCTGGACAATGGAGGCTATAAATGAAACCCTAGAAATGAGAATGAGATGCATAAATAGGATGCCAAGTCCTAAAATTAGATTTTCTCAACCTATACCAGACTCGCTGAGTTAGTCTCCCCGACTCACCGAGTCGGTCACTTAATCCGTGACACGGGTCACGCTCCGACTCATCGAGTTCCTCCTTGGACTTGACGAGTTGACTCCTTTGACTAAGGGCTTTTCATTCCATTCTTGGTCTTTCGGATTTTGGGTGTTACAGTAATGCTTTTGTGAGGCACGACTCTCATGATAAGCTCGAACCTCGAAGGGAGAGGTGTATTTTCATCGGCTACCCACATAAACCCTTTGGTTACCTCTTCTACAGACCTAGTGATAATGTGGTATTTGTAGCAATGGGAGGAGTCTTTCGCGAGAGAGAATTCATAAGCAAAGGAAACAGTGGGAGGCAAATTGATCTTGAATAAATTCAAGAGTCAAGTGGTGAAGGAGCCTCAAACCCTAGCAATCAACCTGAGGAGGAAACTCATGTTGATTCGACAGAAGAGTGTGTAACTTTGAGGCGTTCCACAAGAGTTAGGAATGCATGTGAGCATTATTATGGTTTCCATATTACTGCAGAAGGTGATACACTTATCAGTGATAACACACTGATAGGTCTGGATGAACCTAATAGCTACACGGAAGCCATGGCATGCCCTGAGGCTGCTAAATCGAAAGAGTCTATGGAAAGCGAGATACAATCCATGTATGACAATCAAGTTTGAAACTTGGTTAACAATGTACCATGTCGTAAGACAGTTGGGTGCAAATGGATCTTCAAGAAGAAGACCGAAATGGATTGTAATGTACACACTTATAAGGCGCAACTGGTTTCAAAAGGCTTTTCACAAACTCTGGGAGTTGATTGTGATGAGACCTTTTCACCAGTAGCGAAGATTAACTCTATTAGGGTTATGTTAGCCAGTGCTGCATTTCATGATTATGAAATATGGAAAATGGATGTCAAAACTGCTTTCCTTAATGGAAAGTTAATTGAGGATGTTTATATATGTCAGCCAGAGGGTTTTGTTAGTACAAAGTACCCTAATAGAGTGTGTAAGCTTGAGAAATCATCTATGGATTAAAGCAAGCACCTCATAGATGGAATCTTTACTTCAATGAGAAGGTCAAAGAGTTTGGTTTCGAGGAGTGAAGATGAATCTTGTGTATATGTCAAGGCTAGTGGGAGTATAGTCAGCTTTTTGGTATTGTATGTGGATGACATACTACTCATAGGAAATGACATCCGAACTCTGCATGAAGTGAAGTCCTGGCTTAGGAAGTGTTTCGCTATGAAGGACCTTGGAGAAGCTACCTATATCTTAGGGATAAGGATTTTGAGAGACTGGAGTAAAAGTGTAATTGGACTTAGTCAGAACACCTATGTGGATAAAGTGTTGAAGAGATTCAACATGCAGAATTCCAAGAAAGGTGAGTTACCAATCCAGAGTAACGCCAGACTGATTAAGACTCAGAGTCTGAGTACAGAGGCTGAAATAGTTGAGATGAGTCAAGTACCATACGCTTCCACTGTAGGCTCGATCATGTATGTTATGACTTGTACTCGTCCTGATGTGGCCTTTGCATTGAGCATCGTCAGCAGATATCAAGGAAACCCTGGCAAGGCTCACTGGACCGCGGTAAAGAGCATTCTTAAGTATCTGTGGAGGACTAAGGATTAGGTCCTTATCCTCGGTGAGAGTAATGACTTGAGAGTATTAGGGTTTAATGATGCTAGCTTCCAGACTGATAGGGATAATTTCCACTCTCAGTCAGGCTGGGTCTTTACCTTAAATGGAGGAGCAATTTCTTGGAAAAGTTCCAAGCAGGAGATAGTGGATTATTCAACTTGCGAATCAGAGTACATAGCGACAAGCGAGGAAACGAAGCAGGCTATATGGATAAAGAACTTCATTGGAGACCTTGAGTTGTACCAGCTATAAAGGAGCCTATGTAAATTTTCGGTGATAGTGAAAGTGCAGTTGCCTTAGCCAAGGAACCAAGGGATCACGGGAGATCCAGACACATCGACAAAAAATATCATTTCATCAGACATCGAATAGAAGAAGGACTCCTCGTGGCAAAAAGGGTATCATCGGATGAGAACTCAGCATATCCCCTCACAAAGGGATTGAGCAGGGTTAAGCATCTCCAGCATGCGAGGCACATAGGGCTGAAGGATGATATTAGTTTTAGTAGTTAGATAGCTTTGAAATGTGTAAAGTGTAATTGACATTTGATGATGAATAAAAGTTGTATTTATTTATGAGTAAAGTGTTGCTATCTTTTGTCAATCGTTTACTATCATTTCATTTTGCATGTTTTGACTTCCAGAATAATTATATTATGGTATATCATATTATTCAACTTCTCCACAGTCGGTCATATGTCGGAAGTAGGTATGAATCAAGGCTATCAGGAGTTGGTTGTAGATGTATAAGATGTTAGACATTGCAAATTGTTGCTACAACACTCATGAGTGCTCATAAGTTCTGAGTATTGGATTCAACCCACGCTCACTGGTATCACTTCATGGAATTTATCTCGAGTGATCGTGAGACAACATTATCATATAATTCTTCAAACCTAGAGAGATGACTTGTTTCATATGAGTTGGTTATGCATTGATTGTACGAAGACGCATTGGTAACTCGATGTTATAAAATGTGCCTTTGTGTATAATTCAACAAGTAGTAGAACAAACATATGAGTTTAAGTTTATATGTTCCTTCTTGGATTAGAAGCGATATCTGGGCCCCTCAATGATTTTGTGTTGACCCATGTACCATACGCGGTCAGAACTAAATTTATGTGTTCAATTAAGTTCTATGTCAAACAAATCAGAAATCGAGAAACAAACTGATGGACAATAAGTAAGACATTGTTACATGTATTTGTATGACTGATATCTAGAACAAAGGATTATATGATCCCTTATCTAAATGGCACTTCATAGTTCAATACAGTCTTAAGAGCTACGATTGTCGGTCAATTCCTAAAGTCATAATTGCAACTATAGTTATTAGACTTATCCAAGTGGGAGACTGTTGGATAAGGTGTCTAAGTCCATAACTACATTTGAGATGTACTTGACCTGACCCGACATGGTCCATTGGGTTGCACTTCACCTGAACAATTTATAAGGATAATCTTTTGAGAATAGTATAAGTTATGATTTATTAATATATTATAAGTTCTCATACATTAACAAGAAATCATATTATTTAATTAGTATTGATCTAGAATTAATTTAGAATTAATTTAGTTATCAAAAGTATTACTAATTAAATATGGAATGTTGTATTTATATAGTGTGGGCTAATGCTTATTTATAATGGGCTAGGCTTGCATGGTAAGGCCATGGATAGTCCATGGAGCTGTAACCCATTGATCTCATGGAAATGAAGAGTCATGGGTATTAGGGTTTACATGGATGTAACCCTAATCCACCACACTATATAAAGGAGTCCTTGGCACTTGAAATCATGAGAGAACACTATAGTTTTTGTGTGAAAACTAAGAGGGCTGATTTCAAGAAGAGTGAAACTATTGTCTCAAGTTTCCAAGGTTTGTGGTGACTTGTGACTTCCATTTGAGGCATCCATATTATTGGTGCTAGGCTGACAAACCCCAAGCAATCAATCTCTACTAAAAGGTATGTAACTCTACTAGCTTATTATGTTTTAAAAGTTCCCCATGCCATGCTATTTAGGTTAAGAACCTTGGAAAAACAAATTTTCATGTATCATAGTAAAACATAGATCCAAGGTTTCTAGGGTTACATGTACACCATAGGAGTGTTAGAATGCTTAAAACCCTACAATTAGACCTTGACTAAATATAGTCTGATCATTTATATTTATCCAAGGTGTAAATAGAATATGTTGGGAAATAGTCGTAGTAAACGACAAGTCTACACTTACCAACGCTAAGATACCCAGAATCAAACGCAACATTTAAAATACTATAAGAGTATTTTAGGATACCATTGAACCACACACTTAAATCCTCTGCGTATTTATCATACCTCTTTCCTCGCGCAAACAACATGTTTGAATTTCACCACGAAGACCCCCACTACCCTGCCATAGCAACCAACAGATGGATAGAGGAGAATGTAACGCCCGCAGATTTGGGCTAGTGAATTTAGAGACGATAAGCGTCAAAATGATTTTTTTTATAGATGATTATTTAGAATAAATAATCTTAACTATGTTCTAGTATATGTCACAAGGTTTCCGTACATATAAAAAATGCCAAAAATCCAAGTTATAACGAAGAAGTTTTGACCTATCGAAGTTTCATGACAAAACCGACACGACATCGGGAATCATAAAAAGTGAGTTTATGATAATATACTTTTTAGCCTTTGTGACCTAAAATAAATTTGTAGAGTACGTCTCCACCTATGCGTGGATATAAAGAATGTTGAAAACGGAGCTCGTATGCAAAAGTTATGACCTTCTGAAGATGTAGTTGTCTAAGGACATGACACGTGGCAGAAACCCTAGCCGCCTTAAGTCATGACGTGAACATGAAGTTCACGACGTGAAACGTGTTAGGGACACTAATCGGGGCTAGAAAACACATGTTAACGCTACAGGATGACTCATGGAAGTTCACGACATGAATAGCCCCAGAGCACCCTATAAATAGCAAGTTCAGCTCTTTCATTCCTTACACCATTTCTTTTCTCTCTCTCTCTCTCTCTCTCTCTCTCTCTCTCTCTCGTTTCTGAAGGCCGTTTCCACATCCCGAGCCCGATGATCATGAACTGCCGTCCGTTTCTAGTTAGATTCTATCAACTCACGTTACTAAGGTGAGTGCATACTATTTTCATCTTACACATAGATATGAAGTATTTTATATAAATTACGTGCTATGTGTGCATATTATCTGTATACTTACTATCTATGATGGATGAACCATATTATACATGTTTTAATTGATTTAAACTATATACATATTTTATATCTACAAATATGTTGGGGTTAAACATGGGTAGATGAAATAGTTGGTGTGTGACGAAATAATGTGATGAGAGATAGGTGATGATAATTAGGTAAAGAGAGATAGGTGTTGATAGAATGGTGATGATAATTAGGTGATGAGATATAGGTGATAATCCTAATGTGATGATAATTAGGTGATGATAGATAGGTGATGTAAGATGAGAAGAGATATCATAACCTTAACCAACGATGTGGCGATGTAGTCATCTACCAGAGTATAGATGGCGACCACAGACTATTCTAGATAGTCATACGGAAATACGAACAAGCTCATAACCTGGAGGTGATGAATTATGAGTTCAGGCAATGTTGTATCTACGTATTCATGTGATGATACTCTAACCCCTATTATGAATCACGAGTTCAGGCGATGTTATAACTACGTATTCATGTGATGATACCCTAAACCTTACTTGACACGTTGTAACATCCCGAGTTCAGGAGTGCAAGTTCAGGGTTCAAAGTGTAAATAAGGATGGTCAACTCGGTGAGTCCATGGGTGGACTAAGCGAGTTGAGTTGCGATTTTGGTCGCGTGTAAAGTGGCCAACTAGGTGAATCGGCGGCTGGACTCGGCGAGTTGGTGCTGAAAAGAGAAAAACCCTAATCTTCGGTGTTACACCCTATTTAAAGGACTTAATGCCCTCCCCTCAGTCCTCTTAGTCCCTTTTGAAGTCCAGAAACCCTAAATCCGTTTGTGAGAGCATTGGAGAGTATTTGGAACCTTGATAAGTGCTTGGTGAAGAGATCTTTGAAGATTAAGAAGGTTGGAGCAAGGGGCTTTGCAGAGAATTGGTTCATTCTTTAGTGGGAGCTTGCATTGGAGGTAATAGATCTGTTTTTGAGATTTTATGCATCTAGATTTATCAATTGTGGGTTTTTTTTTTTGGGGGGGGGGGGACATAAATGAGGTCCATCTCGAGTTTGGTGTAAGATTTGAGGTTGCTACCTCAGATCTAGGATTGTAATGACCCTAGGAGCCATAAAGTCTATGATCAAGAGATGTAGGTGAAGTTCTTTTGTCCCAAGCCTTAGCCCAAGAGTGTATTATACTTAGATCTCTTTGGATTCACGTAAATTTTGCCATTTTACGTGATGGAAGGGTTGTATGGGAGTGGTTCTATGGATTGGAGCCCCTGCATGGCTTGGAAAGCCACTGTATGGATTAAGAACTAGAGGTACTCGGCGAGTCACATGGGTGAACTCGACGAGTTGGATGAAGATAGTCAGGAACTCGATGAGTTGGAAGAACAACTCAGCGAGTCTGTTGAAGATTGCCTTGGACTTGGCGAGTCTGTTCTTGGACTTGGCGAGTCTAGTTGTGGAGTCCTAACCTTTTTGGTTGAGCTGTGAATCGGTGAGTCGAGGGACTACTCGGTGAGTTGAGCAGGAGGTGACTTAGAGTTTTTTGACTCAGCGAGTAGAGTCAGTCAGGCAGGTTGACTTTGACTGAGGCCTTTGACTTTGACCCAGTTTTGGCCAGTTAACTTCCAAGGGTATTTTGGTAATTATTGGTATTTATTGAGTTCAGCCTTTTGGTGTCGATCAGTGGTGGAGTTCGTGTTGGAGGTTGGAGCAGCGTGATCCCATCTTTTCAGTCAGCAGTTGCGAGGTGAGTTATCCTCACTATATCAACAGGTCTAAGGCACCAAGGTCGGCCCTTTATCGGATGGAAATCCGGGTAGTTGTTATTTTCTATGTTATTGTTTTGCTATATGCTTGCATCCTGGTAGTTAGGATGGTATATGTTAGAGACCAGATTAGGTCGGTATCCTGGTTAGAGTATGCTATGTATGTGATCTGCTTGATCAGTCGATTGATGATTAATTGTTATATGGTTATGTGTTTATGTGCACATGGTTGGTTGATTGGGGTTGGGTTGAGGCGAGTCCTGTGTTGTGTTGTAGGACAACATGCCCAGGGCGGACCGAATATTCCGAAGGCCCAGCGAGCGGTCCGGATAGGCTGTAGGCCCCACGAGGGCAGACCAAACGTGCCGAGGCTCGGAAAGTGGACCAGGCCGACTGAAGGCCTGGTGCGGGCGGACCAGTCATACTGTAGATTAGAGAGTGGACCAGGTGGGTTGAAGGCCCGGTACGGGCGGACCAACCACACTACAGACTCGATGGATATGGCTAGACTCGGAGGGTGGACCAGGTGGACTGAAGACCCAGTGAGGCGGACCAGTCACACAGTAGACCCGAAGTGTATGGCTATTATGTTGTGATATGTTATGTGTATGGTAAATGTGGTTGGTATTTTGGGGGTATCTCACTAAGCTTTTGGGCTTACAGTTGTAATTTAATGTTTCAGGTACTTCAGGAGACCGTGGCAAGGCAAAGGCGTGATCATACCGCTCCTTATGTTCTTGTTTTATGATATGGTTCTGGGAATACTCTGATAATAAATGTATTGAAAACCTTTTTGTAATGAATTAATGAAATTGGGGTTGTTTTTGAAAAGTTTAAATTGGTTGAAAATTTTTGGACATTACACACGTATTGAGGGAGTAATCCCCAAATTAGTATTGTCTATGCGATGTAGGTGGTGATCCTTAGGAAAATTCCTTAGGAACAAACATATAAGGAAATGAATTGTAAGGAGATGAGAGGTAAATATGATATAGGAGATGACCCTTAGGATAAAATCTTTAGGGAAGATTAAATGAAGATAATGGGGATGGGTAATTAGGTTAATTGTTTGATGATTAAACATAATAACTATATTATTGTGGATTGAAAACCCTATGTATTCACCAGGTTTCCAAACCTGACCCACTTAAGCTTATTTGTTTCACAGGTATCGATATGAAGCTACTTTAAACTGAGAGATTTGAAGGAGATGTAGATCACTAGTGTAAATAAATGTAAGGGCTGTTAATGCTTATGTTTCAGTATTGACGATGGCATCCCAAATGTTTTAAATGAATAAAATACATTTCTTTGGAAATGCTTTGATAAAGTATTTATCATGTATTTTCTGGGAACAAATTCCGCAACATTTTTATTAAAAGGGTACTCTGAGTTTTATAAAGCATAAACAAAATCGGTCTTTTCTGGCCGTGAAAATGGGGGTGTCACAATTGGTATTAGAGCATTAGTTTAAGCGACCTAGGAATTTGTAGGATTTCTAGACTTAAACTTATAATGCTAAGCGGTGATTGTGAGATGAGTGTCTAATATATTTTAGGTAGTACACCCGAATTGACACAAGCACTAGCTTACTTTAGGATTAGATGCCTAAATTGCTTTTATGTGCTAAATGCTATATGTTTTCCGTATATGCTATTATTTGTCCGGATCTATGGTCTGTTGTCGACCGAATCTGGAAATTTTATGTGTTCAAATTTCTAAACGTTTAATTACGGTATTAGAACTGACATGTAACTTTTTGGATTAATAAGGAGATTTATACGACTATCGTAAATAATGCTATCATATCTTAAATTCTCGCCTCGGTACACCGAACGTCAGCTTTGGTGTGCAGAACATCATGGTGATGACTCATAGTAAATTGAGTAAATGGAGGAAAAGAGAAGGCCTACGATATTGAATGATACCCATCGGAAGATATCGTAAGAGTGATATCTTGCCTTTAGAATGCATCTAATAATACGTCTGGCACGGGAGAAATACACTTTCGATTAGCAGAAAGAAATATTTTTTGGTATAATCCATAAAGTTATCCCATGGTCTAGAATTTCCATCACCAACTGAGTTGAAGTAGAATTGATGATTAAAGATACGCATGGAAGAAGTCCTAGTAGAGTCTAGGGAAAAATTTATAATTATTTGGACACATTCGTATGTGTTAAATTGTTTTGTGATTTTAGGACTTGGGGAATGTGAGACAATACTTGGGATGAGTATGAGTAGGTGTGAATGGTAGTAGATGCATATATTACCAGAAGCACATGATTCACACTTGGATGAAGGAAAGTCACAAGGTTACCAAGAAGCTAGTAATTGATTCCGTTTTTATTCATGTATGTCATTACCATCGTTTCAGTAATGAGTAATTAAGAAGATGATTGTTATTCCAAACCTACTGGTGATATCAAATCGAGTATGCCAAAGACGAGTGTGTTACATAGTTAAGAGAACCAAGATAGATGTAACATCCGACTTAAGCTAGAAGATTGAAGTGAAAGATAATTGAAGCGATCAATAAAAATATCGTGACCATTGTTTAAGTATGAAGTCTATAGCTAGAAATGCTACATGCTAAAATATGATTATATCACATTAGAACATGAATGAAGGTATATTCCATTATGGAATTTGACGCTAAGAGACCTGAGTCTAAGCATTGCATCACACAATGAGAGGTCGTTAGAACATGACCTATCGGTCTGTTATGATAATCGAAGTAAAGACTTCTCTTAAGATTAGTCTATTTAAGAAGAAGAAAGAATCTCCAATAAGGATCGATTTTTTAACTCGAAGGTTACGATTGGAAGTCCAATATAGGATAAAGAGTGGGTGCAAGATTGACCACCGTCTGCAGTCAAGAAGTCCAAGAGTTAGATACTCATTCGAAGGAACATAGAAGTTACGATTTACCTAGGATGAAAAGATAACACATGGTGTCATTATACAAACCCTGTTTTGTGGATGATTCAGGGACGTGGTCATCCTAAGGGGGAGATAATTGTAACGCCCACAGATTCGGGCTAATCAATTTAGAGACGATAAGCATCAAATTGATTTTTTTATAGATGATTATTTAGAATAAATAATCTTAATTGTGTTGTATTATATGTCACAAGGTTTCCGTACATATAAATAACGCCAAAATCTGAGTTATAACGAAGAAGTTACGACCTGTCGAAGTTTCATGACAAAACTGGCACGACACCGGGAATCATAAAAAGTGAGTTTATGATAAAAAAATACTTTTTAGCCTTTGTGACCTAAAATAAAGTTGTAGAGTATGTCTCCACCTCTGCGTAGATATAAAGAACGTCGAAAACGGAGATCGTATGCAAAAGTTATAACATTACAAAGATGCAGCTGTCTAAGGGCATGACACATGGCAGAAACCCTAGCCGCCTTAAGTCACGACGTGAACATGAAGTTCACGACGTGAAACATGTCAGGGACACTAATCGGGGCTATAAACACATGTTAAAGCTACATGAAGACTCATGGAAGTTCACGACGTGAACCTATCCTTCACGTCATGAGAACAATTCTTGCCTTCTTAATGCATTAAGCTCTTAATTCTTTAACCCACTCATCCATACTTTCCAGAAGGCTCTCACACATCCAGTGTAAGATACAAATCTTTACTTTATCATTCATGTATAATACATGTCTTTTCCAAAACTAGGTCAAAAGGGGTAAGAAATTGGCCAAAATCCCATGCATGACATCAAAGCTACTTATGTGTCTAGATCTGAAACATACAATGTTGTTGGGACATTGGAAAGTAATAAAGTTGCAAACTTTATTCCCAAGTCTCATAGAAAACTCATTAAATTAGACCAAAACACCAAATACACTTAGATTTAAAGATGAAATGAAATAAATCTTGGAAATTTATAACTTAGAAAGGTCTAGAATGCAGATGAAAGTTGAGATCTTCAATTGGAAAGCTTCAAGGATCAATCTTGCATGAAATCATTGCTCTAAAATGATCAAAAACTCCAAAAATGGATGAGAGAGGAAAGGGCATGCTCAAACTGGTAAAAGGGAGGCTAGGATTTATCTCAGAAGGCTTTAGGTGTGATGGATGGTGGAAAATTTCCCAAAAACACGGAACCACCCTTTAAATACTTAGAAAACCCTAAAATCCGTAGGTTTGGGCTACCTAGTTCTTACCTCGTGACAACTTTCTTGTCACTTCGTGAGAACATGCTCCTCACGTTGTGAGAATATGTTGCTCACCTCCTAACAACGAGTTTCCACCCAATTCCATTCCAACATCAAACTATTATTACTTCTTCATTTCAACTCTGTTTTAGGTGATCTTTGTATGCACGAAATGTATTGATGAGCCCCACAATCCTATCTAATTACTTTTGAATTAATACAAGTCGAAATAAAAGCATAATCCATGCAAGAAGCCCTAAATATTAGTTTTTTCCATTTTACCCTTTTTCTTCAAAGCACAAATTGAAGGCTTTAACCACTTAACTAACATTATCAACATCCAATAACATCTAAACCTTATTCCCTTGAAACCCAAGGCTTTTACTCGATCCATTTATAGTCTACACTCCTGAAATAAGGAACTTATCAAAACGGGATGTTACATTAATCCAACAATATTGTACTATCAAAATCAAATATAGTATCAACTACAACAAAACTCTATGTCTTAACATATATAAATAAATAATTCAATTATACATAATTTCTTTATCACTCAATAATGATTACTAATAGTTGAAGCTATATAAGCTCGTTACTCAGTACGACAATAATCAACTATAACTCTTGATTGTATCAGTTTATTACTCCATAAGCTATGATATAATGTTCATCTAAGCTGTATCAATTAATTACACCATACAACAATACTCTACTGTAGTTTCTTAACTATATACATATACTAAATCATAACACATAAATAAATAATAACCAAAATATTGTATCATTCACATTATACAATAATAAACCCATATCTATATATCAATTATCTAGAGGAAAAACATGGCTACTCAACTTAAGAGGTTCCATGTGAATGGAGTTATAACTCTAGAAGTCTTATAGCTGCTCCCATTTTAGAAATTGCATAAATATGAAAATAACACAAATTTCTTGAGTACTTACAACTCAAGGTACAACGAATTATTCACAACTTGATCCGATGCTTTCATCAAGTTCATAACCCCTAATTATATACAAACTATTCATACACCATGAATTGGTTATATATGTGTATTAATTCATTAAGCCATAAGCTTAATATCATTTTATTCATCATTTCACCAAATTTAACATAATAACTCAAATTATAAGTCATTTATACATGATTTCATTTATTTCATCAAAACTAATTAAACTCTATGTATAAGTCATCTAGATAACTTAATTCATTAAGATATAAACTCAATTAATTTTACCATTCCACCAAATTTCTTAAATGATGGTTTGTGTTCATCTCTCCAATTTTAGTATTTTAACCATAAATTTCATTTATAATCATGGTTACTAAACTCATAACAAGATAATCATATTTTTCTTTCTATAGAAGCATATAAAATTAAAGGCTACATCATTAATCAATTTCTTCCCTAAAAGCTTCAACTAAGCTATTCAAGAAGGTGAAATTTACCCCTTAATCTAAAAGATGTAGTTTGATGATGTGTTATCTTGATTCTCCTTGTAATTAATTTCAATTTGAGCTCAAGATCTTCAAAAATCATCCTCCCACGTCTTCTAAAATGTGGTGTAACAAATGAGCATTAAAAACTGATCTCCTCATGATTATAATTTGTTCTATTAAGTCTTTTAATAAGCCAACCTCGACTCGTAGCATACATCCTTCAGATGGGTGGTGTTCTCTTTAATATTGTTACGTTCCTAACTCTTACACGTCATGTTCTCACCTCTTTCTAGCATTGTATTTACATACATGCTGCGTCACGTTAAATTAAGCATAATAAGATTTTTTTTTTAACAACAAATCTAATTTACTTCTAAATTTCTTCTTAATCCACCTATATCCCAGATAAGACTTGAACTTTGGACCTCAAGTGGGGATAACAACACCTGATACCATTAGTCTAGAAACCCTTTGGTTATAGCATAATAAATTACCATAAATTTACCATGTGTCGCGTAAATCTACATTACACATCGCATTTACTAGCTCTAATATAACGACAAAAACTATCGTTTTACGTCAATTGATATGTGTCACATACATCTAAATTACACGTAGTGTCATAGTAATAGCTCCAACACCTGACAAGTTTTATGGTTTTACCCTTGGTCACCAATAACACCACCGTTAACAGTTTAACTCAACTCTTATAAGATCTTAACAACCTTTATTAACATAATTCACAAATCAAAATGTTTAAAATTCCATAACTCAAAATGAAGAAAATACCCCGATGGTCAAATGCCCATATAACATACATAATAGAGCATACACAATAGGTCTTACAGGATAGGTTGCTGATTAGTATAAAAAATTGGACTGGATTGTCTTGTTTACTTTAGAAACAGTTGAATTAATTTTTTAATCGAAATTTTGGATTGAATTAGGTTGTTAATAGAGATAGTCTAAAAACATCTCCCATGTATTAGTCTTTATTAATACTTATAGTATTTGCCAACTAGATTTTCTAATAACAAATTGATAAAAATGTTTTAAACTTTTTTTTACCCCAATACAAATAAATTTGTACAAAGGGTTTTTATTTTTAGAAAATGATTATAGAATAAACATATTTTTGTTAGAAGATAATAATTTTTTAAATAATTTATTTAAAACATAAAAAGCTTTTAAAAAACTTACAAATGTTCTAAAAACTATTTTGTAAGAGAAATTAAATATCCTCCTACTTTGTGTCCCTACATATCCTCTTACCTAATTAAATAGTGACATGCGTAACATTTAATGCTCATTTAATGATATTTTAGGATATTGGGTGTAAGACCCGTGTATTACACGAGTTTGTTAAAAAAAAATAATATAAAATTTTCAACATCAAACAATTATTAAAGGAATACAGTGCATATAAGTAAAGACTGTATTGCATAACTATGTAATTGAACCCAAATTACAAAAAAAAAAAAAAAAAAAAAAAAAAAAAAAAAAAAAAAAAAAAATCATTAATGAAATATTCTGAATAATTTATAAAAATCATAAATTTTCAAATACTTCTTTGAATACAATATTAGATGTTTTATTGGTAAGGTTTCCTTCATTGTCTAATATTAATATTTTCAATCCATCTCTACTTCTAACTCTAGACAATGCAATATACAACTGTGAATGAGTAAACACCGGTTGTCTAAAAAACAAAACAACCTTTGATAGTGACTGTCCTTGACTTTTGTTTATTGTCATCACAAAACATACAACAAGTGGAAACCGTCTTCTCTGAAAGATGAAAGGAATCCTTTTATCTGAAGGGGTCAGTGATATTCTTGGAATAAACGTACATTTTTCTATATTACTTCCATAAATTATCTTGTTTTCTATAATACGTTTACCCAATGCTATAACTCGCAACCTTGTTCCATTACATAAATCGTATTTCTGGTTAACATTCCTAATAACATAACCAGAACACCGACTTTTACTACCAATTTATGAATTGGTAAACCTGAAGGTCTAAGGCCATTTAGAACATCTGGAGAGTATAAAGATTCGTCAAAATCATCACTGTATGTAATGTTTTGATAAGACAAACACTTGAAAGTATGTTGAAAATTTTAGCATTTACCCGAATAAAAATAACGACACAGTTACATTGGTTTGTTTATCAAACCAAATAATGAAAGATGTAATAAGTGCATTTATTGGAACCTTCATAAAATTAATGGATCAATATTTTGAGTTTTTAAAAATATAAAAGATAACTTTTGTACGGTACATGTTGGAAATATAAAACATCAAAAGAAGTCTAAAAGGCTAAAACCGGTAATTGTATAAATGCTTTTATTTTTTTAACTATTTCATAATACTGTAAAGTCATACTAACAAAATATTTGCATGTACGAGTAATATTATGTTTATTAGGATTCATTAAGTAATATTCATTTGCATGTTTTGCTATCGTTTTTAAATGTATAATTTTGATTACTAAATGAAAATGGCATATATTCAGAAATTGAAATTATTAATAACAAAACAACCATACACACATAGACATGCACCATATTTGTCATACACACAGTATCAATTTAAAACTAAATAAATGACGACATTTAATAAGGAAATCATAATCCGTACTTAGCATAAAACGAAAGAAAACAAAGTTTTTAAAACCAACAACGAAAGTATTCGTAACAAACCATAAAACCTCAAAATTGTTGGTAGACTCGAAAGAAAATCAAACATAATGAAAATATGCTTTGTATGCCACAAATGTATGTTTTATATAAAAAAAAAATACAATGGCTATTATAGAAAAAGAAATTTTTAGTTGTTAAACCAAAAATAAAAAAAAAACTTTTGTGGTTAATTGAAAAAAAAAAAACATTTCGGTATACCCATGCAGGCAAAAAAATTAGTTTTCTGACCAGGGGCAAAACAGTCATATTGAGATTTTTCACCTTAAATGACTCGTAAAAAAATCCTATAAGGAGGATGCTAAGAGTAACAATTGTATGATTCCAGACACATACAAACACATAAGTATATGTAGATATAGATAAACCTACTTTTGAGGTAGAAATCACTTAATGGGGAAGAATAGGGTTGAACAACATACTAATAAACAAAGTATTTCTTTTTAATGTAATGCAGAAAACAACGAAATAACAGAAAAACTCATAGTGACACATAGTTGCTTCATCGAATACATTTTTACATTGTTAAAGTTTAAATTAGTTATCAGACGAGGGGCAAAATAGTCATATATGTTGTAATTTTTTTACAACACATAGTGACATATAGTTGCTTCACTGAATATATTTTTACATTGTTGCTCAAATATTATAGTTTTTTTTTTTCACTCAACCACAACAAATAAAGAGCATTTATACATAAGGCATAATCTTTTCAACATTTCCAATGAAGAAATTTTTGAAGGCATTACATCGAACATTTGGCGGACATAATTCAAAAGGCCATCTTACACTATGTGTTGAAAAAAAAATGTAACAGCCCGAAATCCAAGTTAGCTTTATGACCCTTCTATTTTGGAGAGTTGGAAAGTTAGTCCCTTAAAGTTGAAAAGTGGATTAGTGAGTACGTTGGGCGTACTGGGGTGTACGTCGCGCGTACTCGTGCGCTTAATTTGTACGCGGGTCATCCGGGTACGTTGGGCGTACCCAAGGTTACGTTGGGCGTAACCGACAGAGATGCAAACCCTGATTCATGGCCTTGCATTATAAAAGGAACATGTAGTCCTTTGCCCTAGCCACCATACCCCCTTGAGTGAGTCATTGGAGAGCTGAGATTCATGCTTTAGCTTGTGTGTGTGTTTTTGAGCTTGAAGTTATCTTTTTAAGGTGAAGAAGGAGAAGAAGGAGCCATTTTTGGAGCTAGAATTTTAAGAAAAAGTGTAGATTTGAGTTCTACTGTGGTTGGAGATCCTTTCTGAGGTAAAAAGCTCAAAGCTTTCCTTGTTCTTCATATGTTTTGATGTTGGACCATTTTTAGGGATTTTGGTTCAAAGTTGTAGACTTTGTGTGCAAAAAGTCTCCATAAGCTTAGATCTGACCTTTTCTAGTGTATAATGTGTTGAGGAGTTATAAAAATCTAGTCTTGGACGTGGATCTTGTGTCATGCATGATTTATAGTCTCATTATGGAAAGAGGAAAGGTGTTTTGAGCACAAAGTGACCTTTACAGCCATGCATAGGCTTAAAGGTTTCAACTTTATGGATTAAGACATATTAGAGGAGTCATATCTAAAGTTTGGATGCAAGTCTAAACCGATTAAGACCTGAATGTGTTGGATAAAGAAACTGGGCATTATGCTGGGCGTAATCCTAGTATGTGCTGTGTAAAGGGTCGTGTACCCTGTTTCTGGAGTGCAAGGGTACGCCCCGCGTACAGAAGCTGGTACGCCCCGCGTAATGCTTGTTATTGACTTTTTTGTTGACTTTTAGGGTTTTAGTCAACATGTGGACTTTGGATTCACGGAGGGATAAAATGGTATTTTACCCTCCTATGGAATTTTAAAAAGGAATATAGTAAAGCCTCGAGAGTTGTTAACGATTTGGAATAATTACTTGATGTGATTAGGCAAGGCTAGGTCGTTGTCGCGAGATTCAGAGATATCGAGTACGTGAGACATTAGATATCATACGAGGTGAGTATTCTCACTATACTGTACATGGAAGGGTACCTATGTGTGACTGGAAGGTCTGGTATGCTATAAGATATATGCATTATATGTGATTAGTTGCCTGTTTTGTATGCGTTATGTATGCTATGCTTGATATGGGCCGGAAGGCATTATGTTATGGGCCGAAAGGCATTATAATGTAGACCGGAAGGCATTATAATGTAGACCGGAAGGTCAAGGAGTTATGGACCGGAAGGTCGACACGAGTAGGACCGGAAGGTTTACCGGGTCGGGACGGAAGTCCCCTGAGACACATGGACCGGAAGGTCATGGCCTGGAAGGGCGTATGTGTGTAAGTGGTATATTGGGGAACTCACTAAGCATTTATGCTTACAGTTGTTGTGTTATGTGTTTCAGGTACTAGCGAGGACCGTGGGAGGGCGTCGGCATGACTCGTACACACACACGCAGACGGATTGGCATATATTTGATCTTGGGATTTGACATGTTTTGTATTATGACTGCATTACATTGGATTTTTATGGTTTGTTTTGAACAAAATTATGTTTTAAAGAAATGAAAAATTGTTTTGAAAAATTACGTTGTCACAAGTTGGTATCAGAGCCTTGGTTTGAAGGACTCGGATGCACCTTTGGGCGTATCTGAACTCAAACTGAGGATGTGAGAAATTTTCAACAATAAAAACTAAATTTTCTGAAAGAGCAAGGAGTTTTGAAACAAACAAAGTAGAGCAGTGTGTACGGTCAGCTAGCACCTGAACGGTGAATCCACAAAATACCCTTACATTATGTGTTATGAGATATGCTATGTTGTGTTACGCATGCTAGAGTAGGCTAGGTATTCATATTAGGACTAGAGTGGCCTGATTTGTGATGCCTTAGCCTAGGAGAATTCTACTGCTATGAGATGCCTTGAGAGCAAGTAAGTAGCCAATTCATAGCGAGAATAGAGTACTTGCGTCCGAGATTCAAGGAGGAGGACTTGGGGTGAATGTTGATACGGTGTGGTCAGTAGTATAGGGCTCGTACTACTAAAGACACCGGATCAGTGAGCAACCCAAGTAAGAATCGTTTGGGTATTGGAGGACAAGTAGGGTTGCGTTATCGAGTACGAGCATGCTCGGTCGAGTCTCTGATATTTTCATGTTGTATTTAAGAGGCATCATGGTTGGGACACGACACACACCTGAGAGCAGTGGGGTCAGTGACGAGGAGATCCGTCGATTGATTCATGAGGAGGTGGTTGTTTCCATCCAGGCTGAGATTCCAGTGATGTTTGGGGACATCAAGACCACACTGATTGAGACCTTTGATGAGCGGTATGCAGCGGTGACTGAGGTTGCAGCTACTGCTGCTAGACCTCAGGGAGGTGACTCGTTGTTGTTTCGGGAGTTCAGCAACACGAAGCCACCATAGTTCGATGGGACGTAGGACCCGATTGCGGCGATGAGGTGGATCTATGACATTGAGGGATGTTTCTATACGTGTTCTTGTCCAGAACACTTGAGGGTGCGGTTCACTTTGAACCAGCTTCGCTTGGGAGCGAAGGATTGGTGGAAGTTCGTGACGGCGAGCTTCACTCTGGCAGAGATTTCTAAGGTGACCTAGGAGAGGTTCACTGCCATGTTCAGGGACGAGTATGCTCCCCCGGTGGAGAGGGAACGGTTGGTTTAGGAGTTCTTGACCCTCAAGCAGGGTAATGATTCGGTTACTGTGGTTACCCGGAAGTTTCATGAGAGGACGATGTTCTACCCTTAGCAGGTGTCTACTAAGCAGGCACCAACGTTTTGAAAACCGGACCAGACCGGCCGGTTGGACAGGTTCAACCGGGAACCGGCAAGGTTACCGGTTTTTAAACCCCCCAAAACCGCTTGTGAACAAACCGTTAAAAACCGTTGGTTTCAGTTAGAACCGTAAAAAACCGGTCTGGTTTAACCGGGAATAAAACCGGTTTAATAAACAAATTTGACATTCATATTCAATTCAAAGGAGCTAGCCGGCTCAAAGGAGCCAGCCGATTGAATTGAGTCTTGTTCCTTAAAGCGTTCATAATGCTCAGTTTTATACTTTCATTTTACCATCTATTCCTTTTCACCCACCGATGTGGGATGCACTTCCTCAACCATTTACATGCTAATTCATTTACAATTTAAAACACATATTAAATTTATTTTACATTAAATATTTTCTAGACATACACACATTACATATATTTTCTTATTTAAACTCTTTATTTTTTAAATACGTATATATATGCACTTCATATACTTGATATAAAAATAAAAAGCACACACTATGCACATTTAATAAATATAAATATATACATACATATATATATATATATATATATATATATATATCCAGTTTTTCCGGTTTTCAGGACCGGTCCAACCGGTCGGACCACTTGAACCATCGAACCGGTAAGACGGCCGGTTCGACGTACGGTCTGGTTTTCAAAACCTTGGCAGGCACGGATGAGCCGGTATTTGGAAATTTTGAGGAGGGACATTCGAGAGTTCATGTCGAACTCGACATACCGTACATTTGCTGAGCTTCAGGCAAAAGCCCGGAAGCGGGAGATCGAGTTGGAGACTCAGGCCAGGGAGGAGGCCGAGTCCTAGAGGATTGATCGACGGTCGGCTCAGTCTCAGCCGACAGCCAAACGGGCCAAGACCGCTGATTCTTCGGACTGGAGGCCAGAAGGGCAGCACTTGCAGGAAGTGCGGCAAGGTTCATGAGGGAGCTTGCCGATCGGGTGCTTGCTACAAATGTGGCAAGGAGGGGCATATCGCCAAGGATTTCCCCAAGGGATTTATGTTTTGCTTTCATTGCAACCAGACTGGCCATCGGAAGGCCGAGTGTTCGCAGTTGCATCAAGGGTCAGCGCAGGGATTTGCACCTGCTGCTAGGGTTACCGAGGTTCGATCGGTGAAGGCCGGGGCTCTGAAGGCTCGTGAGAGAGCTTTCCAGTTGACAGCGGATGAGGTCCACCCAATACCCGACGTTGTGGCCGGAACCTTTCTTGTGAATTATGTACTTGCCTTAGTGTTATTCGACTCAGGAGCGAGTCGGTCTTTTGTGTCGTTAGCCTTCAGTCGTCATATGAGTATTTGTCGAGAGGCCATGAGTCGACCTCTACGAGTTTCTATAGCTAACGAGTGAATAATGTATGCCGCGAATGTGATTCGAGGATGTATCCTTGTGATCTTCGGTGTGGAGTTCCCAATAGATCTGGTCCCGATTGTGATGGGGGACGTGTGTGTTATAATGGGCATGGATTGGTTAAGCCGATTTGGAGCTATTATAGATTGTGAGTGTCAATTGGTGACGATACGAGACCCTAGTGGGGGACTACTTACGGTGTACGGCGAGGTTACCCGTCCTGAGTCAGCATTTTGTTCGGCTGCTAGGCCAAGGCAGAGTTTACAGCAGGGCTGTATGGGATTTGTGGCCTATGTGATGGACATACGAGTGGCCGCTGGGAGGCCAAGTTCAACTGATGAGGTCCCAATTGTGCGGGAGTTCCCTGACATTTTCCCCGAGGAGTTGTCCGGTGTGCCTCCCGAGAGGCAGGTGGAGTTTCGTATCGACTTGGTGCTAGGGGCGGCACCTATTGCCAAGGCACCCTATCGCCTTGCGCCATCCGAGATGCAGGAGTTATCCTCGCAGCTTCAGGAGCTGTTGGGAAAGGGGTTTATTAGACTGAGTAGCTCGCCTTGGGGAGCGTTGATCCTTTTTGTCAAGAAGAAGGATGGTTCACACCGGATGTGTATTGATTACCGAAAGTTGAACAAGCTGACGATCAAGAACCGTTATCCATTACCAAGGATCAATGATTTGTTCGATCAGTTACAGGGAGCGTCTTGGTTCTCCAAGATAGACTTGAGGTCGGGTTATCATCAGATGAGGGTTCGAGATGAAGATATCCAGAAGACAACGCTCAAAACTCGTTATGGGCATTACGAGTTCATGGTGATGCCTTTTGGGCTCACCAATGCACCAACCGCGTTCATGGATCTCATGAACATGGTGTGCAAATCGATGTTGGATCGATCGGTGATTGTTTTCATCGATGATATATTGGTATATTCGAAATCCAAAGAGCAACATTGTAACATCCAAAATTTCAAACAAATTTAAACTTTTAAAAACATGTCAAGTTCATCAAAATATTACAACTTTGTTTTCAAACATTTTTTATTTGAGTCTTGTCCCCAAAAATAACATAATAGGAGGAGCTCTACGATCACACATTGGCCTTGCCGCGATCCCCTGATGTACCTGAAACAATAAACTGAAACTGTAAGCCCGAAAGCTTAGTGAGTTACCCCAAAATACCGATACACATACAGTCCATATAGCAATATCAACATTATCATATCATATCAATCAAAACAGAACAGCATGCACTGGGTCCATAGCTTTACAAGCTGGACCACCCCTGGGCCCTCAGTACAAGTCTGGAATGCCTACCGGGACCTCATCTCGTATCTGGAATGCCATCGAGCCCTCAGTACGAGTCTGGAATGCCTATCGGGCCCTCAGCTCATATCTGGAATGCTCTCGAGTCCTCAGTATGAGTCTGGAATGCCTATCGGGCCCTCAGCTCATATGTAGAATACTCTCGGGTTTATTAGCTACCGCACGGAGCGGTACAACCTCAACCCACCCCACATAACATGTCGACATGTAACAGATAAATGCACATACAAGTAATCAATTAGTATCATAGGCAGTCCTACAGATCTACCCGACTAGCATATCAACTGGCATACATTACTAACTCAACTCAACATCTCAATGACTACTAGGATATCAAATCCAATGGGTCGGCCTTGGTGCCTTAGACCCCTTAGTATAGTGAGGATAACTCACCTTGTAGATGTCATCTCGGTAAATAATCACAACTCTTCGATCACTTGTCAAAGACTCCACCACCTATTACCATAATACGATTATGTTCATAAGTCTCTGTCCTCATAGAGTACTCTATAACCCAACTAGTTAACCCTGATCAACGTCAAAGTCCTTAGTCAAGGTCAATAGTCCATGTTGACCTTAACTCGTCGAGTACCATTGGCTGCTCACCGAGTTCCTCGAAACTTTTACCTACTCGTCGAGTCACCGACGTGACTCGTCGAGTTCCCACGATTCTCGATTGAGGCCCTAGAGCCACTCGTCGTGTTTCTCTTCTAGTAACACGTCGACACACACGTATTCCTAACTTGGAGGAAACACATTCGACTCGCCGAGTTGTTCATGCAACTCGTCGAGTCTAAGGCAACCTTCATCGGACTCGCCGAGTTGTTCTACCAACTCGTCAAGTTCACGGCTATATTCATACGACTCGCCGAGTCGTTCTTGCGACTCGTCGAGTTCCTTTAGTCCTTAAGCCATACAGATCCATTTTAAGCCATGCAACAACTCCAAACCTCAGATCCAAGCTTCCAGGGCATGCCTTTCACGTAAAGTTGCAAACTTTACGTGTATGCATGGCTAAAAAGGTCCTTAATGTCCAAAACTAAGCTCTTAATGGGTTTCATGCACAAGGAAAGCCTCATTCATGTCCAAGACAGGAACTTTATGGATCTAGAACTCGGGAATGGTCCAGATATGAAGTTACAACTTCAGATCTAGCTTATGTTTTGCAATATCACCTTACTTACACCTCAAAAACCCTAGATTTCCACTATATGAGATCTAGAAGGGAAAAACGGATAAAGGTGTCGACTTGGTACCTTCTATGAGTGCTAGTTGAGGTAGATTTCGGGTTCCACTCATCCCTTGCTTCTAGCCCTTTGCTTCTCCAAGTTCTTCCTTCCACAAGTTCTCCTTTCAAGCTTTCAAGGCACTAATGGCACAAAATACTCGGTTAGGGTTTCCTTTGAGTTCTATCTGACTGTAAGGAGGATAAATAGGGATCAAGCCTCCTTAAATAGAGTGCAGAACCCAGGACTTAGAGTTTCTTTTTCCAGCTCCTACTCGTCGAGTCCCACTCGTGGACTCGCCGAGTCAGTCACTTAAGTTGCGATTCAATCCTACTGCTACTCAACGAGTAGGGCAACCAACTCGTCGAGTAGGGCCAAACGAAGAAACTACAATTGGAAAATACCTGAGAATCGGGGCGTTACAAGCATGATGAGCATTTGAGGGAAATCCTCGGAGTCTTGAGATCGGAGAGGCTTTACGCCAAATTCTCCAAGTGTGATTTTGGTTACGGGAGGTCCAGTTCCTAGGACATCTCGTTAACCAGTAGGGGATATTGGTCGATCTGGCCAAGATTGAGGCTGTGATGAGTTGGGAGGTGTCGAGGTCACCTACTGAGATCAGGAGTTTCTTAGGGTTGGCAGGTTACTATCGGAGATTTATTAGGCATTTCTCCAAGATCGTTGTGCCACTCACCAAGTTGACCCAGAAGGGTCTTACAATTTCTTGGGGTCCGGAGCAGTAGACCTCGTTCGAGACACTTCTCCAAAGATTATGCGAAGCCCTTGTGTTAGCCCTTCCGGAAGGGATGGAGGATTTCGTGGTATATTGTGATGCATCGATATCCGGGTTGGGAGCTGTGCTTATGCAGAGGGGGCATGTGATAGCATATGCATTGAGGCAGCTTAAGCCTCATGAGTCGAGGTATCCCACTCATGACCTGGAATTGGGGGTTGTAGTGTTCGCCCTCAAGATCGGGTGTCACTATTTGTACGGGGTTCGGTGTACGATATACACGGACCACAAGAGCTTGAAGTATTTGATGGATCAACCCAACCTGAATATGCGCCAGAGGAGATGGTTGGATGTAGTAAAGGATTATGATTGTGAGATCCTGTACCACCCAAGCAAGGCTAATGTTGTAGCCGATGCCCTGAGCCGTACGGCGGAGGGCGCCCCGATTCGAGATATTTGCATGAGATTGACAGTGATGACTCCGGTATGGGACGCCATTCGAGGGGCCTAGGCGGAGGCCGTGAGACCGGAGAACCATAAGAGAGAGCAAGTGATCGGGCAGGTATCGGAGTTTCTTACCGATAGTCAAGGACTTATGACCTTCCTGGGTCGGGTTTGGGTACCATTTGTGGGCAGTACGCGTACCATCTTGATGGAGGAGGCGCATAGATCGAAGTTCTCGATCCACCCCGGGGCCACTAAGATGTATTTGGATATGAAGAAGGAGTATTGGTGGCCCTGTATGAAGAGAGATGTTGCATGGTTTGTAGATAGGTGCTTACCTGTTGCAAGGTTAAGGCCGAGCACCAGCGTCCGCATGGTAAGTTGCAGCCGTTATAGATTCCCGAGTGGAAGTGGGAACAGATAACCATGGATTTTATCACCAAATTGCCGAGGACTGCCAGGGGTGTCGATGCGATTTGGGTGACCATGGACAGGTTGACGAAGAGTGCTCACTTTCTTGCTATCAGTGAGAGCTCTTCTGCTGAGAGGTTGACAGAGTTGTACGTGAAGGAGGTGGTATCGCGGCATGGAGTTCTGATCTTGATTGTTTCAGATCGAGATGTGCGTTTTACTTCCAGATTTTGGAAGAAGTTTCATGAGGAGTTGGGTACGAGGCTGCATTTTAGTACCGCATACCACCCACAGACCGACTGGCAGAGCAAGCAGATGATTCAGATGCTCGAGGACATGCTTCGAGTATGTGTATTAGATTTTCATGGGAGTTGGGACACGTATTTTCCCTTAGCTAAGTTTTCTTATAACAACAGCCATCACTCGAGCATTGGTATGCCACCTTTTGAGCTGTTGTATGGAAGGAGGTGTCGTACCCCCATTTGCTGGGGCGAGGTAGGGAAGCATGTGATGGGTAGTACAGAGATAATGCTTCAGACGACAGAGCAGATACAACAGGTTAGAAAGATGTTGTTGACCGCTCAGAGTCACCAGAAAATTTATGCAGACAGGCGACGATCTAAACTCGAGTTCTAGGTCGGTGATTTCGTGCTCCTGAAGGTATCTCCTTGGAAAGGAGTGATTCGATTCAGGAAGAGGGGCAAGCTGGGACCCCGATATATTGGGCCGTTTTGGGTGATCGCGAGGGTGGTCAAGGTAGCGTATCGCTTGGAACTACCTGCAGAGTTGGACCAGATTCATGATACCTTCCACGTGTCGCAGCTGAGGAAGTGTATTGCCGATGAGTCGGCAGTGGTACCATTAGAGGATATCCAAGTAGATGCAAGTCTGAATTATGCTGAGAAGCCGATCATAATCTTGGATCAGAGGATCAAGGTTATGAGGAACAAGGAAGTGCCCCTGGTTCAGGTCCAGTGGCAACATCGGAGAGGGTCCGAGCTGACCTGGGAGCCAGAGTCGGAGATGCGGGAGTAGCATCCGGAGTTGTTCACATCATGAGACTTCGAAGGCGAAGTCTAGTTCTAGTGGGGGAGAATTGTAACAACCTGAAATCCAGGTTAGCTTTATGACCCTTCTATTTTGGAGAGTTGGCAAGTTAGTCCCTTAAAGTTGAAAAGTGGATTGGTGAGTACGCTGGGCGTACTGGGGTGTACACCGCGTGTACTCGCGCGCTTAATTTGTACGCGGGTCATTCGGGTATGTTGGGCGTGCCCAAGGTTATGCCGGGTGTAACCAGCCTAGATGCAAAACCCTAATTCCTGGCCTTGCACTATAAAAGGAACATGTAGTCCTTTACCCTAGCCACCATGCCCCCTTGAGTGAGTCCTTGGAGAGCTGAGATTCATGCTTTAGCTTGTGTGTGTGTGTGTGTGTTTTTGAGCTTGAAGTTATATTTTCAAGGTAAAGAAGGAGAAGAAGGAGCCATTGTTGGAGCTAGAAGTTGAAGAACAAGTGTAGATCCGAGGTCTACTGTGGTTGGAGATCCTTTTTGAGGTAAAAAGCTCAAAGCTTTCCTTGTTCTTCATAAGTTTTGATGTTGGACTATTTTTAGGGTTTTTGGTTCAAAGTTGGAGACTTTATGTGCAAAAAGTCTTCATAAGCTTAGATATGACCTTTTCTAGTGTATAATGTGTTGAGGAGTCATAAAAATCTAGTCTTGGACGTGGATCTTGTGTCATGAATGAGTTATAGTCTCATTATGGAAAGAGGAAAGGTGTTTTGAGCACAAAGTGACCTTTACAGGCATGCAAAGGCTTAAAGGTTTCAACTTTATGGATTAAGACATATTAGAGGAGTCAGATCTGAAGTTTGGATGCAAGTCTTAACCGATTAAGACATGAATGTGTTGGATAAAGAAACTGGGCATTACGCTGGGCGTAATCCCAGTATGCGCCGTGTAAAGGGTCGCGTACCCCGTTTCTGGAGTGCAAGGGTACGCCCCACGTACAGAAGCTGGTATGCCGCACGTACTACTTGTTGTTGACTTTTAGGGTTTTAGTCAACATGTGGACTTTGGAGTCAGGGAGGGATAAAATGGTCTTTTACCCTTCTGTGGAATTTTAGAAAGGAATATAGTAAAGCCTCGAGAGCCGTTAATGATTATGAATAATTACTTGATGTGATTAGGCGAGGCTAGGTCGTCGCGAGATTCAGAGATATCGAGTACGTGAGACACTAGACATCATACGAGGTGAGTATTCTCGCTATACTGTACCTGGAAGGGTACCTATGTGTGACCGGAAGGTCTGGTATGCTATAAGATATATGCATTGTATGTGATTAGTTGCCTGTTTTGTAAGCGTTATGTATGCTATGCTTGATATGGGCCGAGGAAGGCATTATGTGGTGGGTTTTAGCCATAAGAACTTTCCTATGTGCGCATGCAAAACCCTATTGCTCGGATCTAGGCTTTCTAATAAACATGCTTTTGAATCCAAGACTTCTAATGGCTAATTAGGTTAAACAACAACATTAATACAGATCTAGAATCATACCTTTGAGTTCCTTGTTGATCTTGTTGTCTTGGAGCTTCTAGAGTCACAATTGTCACTCCTCTAATGGTTTACAAACACCAATAGCAAGCAAGATGATTTAGGAGAGAGGAGAGGGGATGGAATTCGACCAGAGGTTCCTTGCTTTAGGTTCTGAAAGGTTGTACACGAATTCCACACCCCAAGGGCCTATTTATACCTTTAGACTCCTTAAGGGTTTCACCCTAAACCCTAATTGGATAATCTTCACTTAAGGCTATCCAAATCCATTCCATAGATATCCTTATGGACTATTTTGAGCTATTCTAAAGCTCTTAGAAACCGTCCAAAGTCAACCCTAATGGATTTACAGTCTAAAGCTTAACTATCAAACAATTGACAGTTTATACCCTCTTATTTAATTAATCTCTTTAAGTCACCAAATTAATACCAATTAATTTATGACTTATATCAATCAAATAGCTAAATATTATTCCTTATAATATTTACTCTCTCTTAACAAATCATCCTTCAAGTTGCTATGGTGAAGGCAACCCAAAAGGACCATGCACAACCGAATATAGTTACAGCCTTAGACACTATTCCAACAGTCTCCCACTTGGATAAGTCTAGTAACTATACAAGTACAATTCGGTTTGCAATCGTAGCTCTCAAAGACGCTGTCAACTCTGATCTAATCAATCTTGTCCTTTAGATAAGGGATCGTACAGTCCTCTGTTAGATATCATGCTGACAATCCTATGGAATGGTTAGTCTAGCATTTAGATTTCTCGATCTTCGATTTATTTGACATAGAACTTAATCAAACACATCAATTCAGTTCTGACCGGGCCCGGCACATAAGTCAAATCAAATCATCGAGTGGCCAAGATATCTCTTCTACCCTCTTAGGATAAAATTTACAGATAAACTTCGACTTATATGCATTTACTTATTCATTAACCAACTATACACAACAATGCGTTTTATAACATCAAGTTACTGATGCGTTTTCGCATTATCAATGCACAATCAATTAACAAATAATAAACCATATATCTAGGTTTTAAGACCATATGATATTATCGTCTTGCGATCACCTTTTATATCGTATTCCATAAGGTGATTCCAGCAAACGCGGGTTTATTCCAATGCTCAAAACCAGTTCGTAAGCACTCATGAACGTTGCAGCAACTCTTGCTATGTCTAACACCATTTAGACACTCTACACACCAATTCACGACAATCTTCATTCATATCTACTCCCAACATATGAACGATTGTGGACCATTTGAATAATTCGATTATTCCTAATAAACTCAATTATTCTGGAAGTCAAAACATGCAAGGTGAAACAATAGTTAAACAACTAACATGTGATAGTAACTTTACTCATAAATAAAACTTCTTTATTTAATCATCAAATGTTAATTACATTTATCTATTATACGTTTCTAATACTATCTAATCTATGCTAATATCATCCTTCAGCCCAATACTCCTAGCATGCTGTAAGTGCTTAACCCTACTCAGTCCCTTCGTAAGCGGATCTGCTGGGTTATCTTCTGATGATATCCTCTTCACTACGAGTTGTCCTTCTTCTACACGATGTCTAATGAAGTGATATTTTCTGTCGATATGTTGAGATCTACCATGATCCCTCGGTTCCTTGGTCAAGGCAACCGCACCTTCGTTATCACAGAAAATCTCCATGGGCTCCTTTATGGCCGGCACAACTCCAAGATCACCGATGAAGTTCTTCAGCCATATTGCCTCCTTCGACGCTTCGCTCGCTGCGATGTACTCTGATTCGCACGTTGAATCAGCTACGGTTTCCTGCTTGGAACTTTTCCATGTCACTGCTCCTCCATTTAGGGTAAAGACCCAGCCCGACTGCGAACGATAGTTGTCCCTATCGGTTTGAAAGCTGGCGTCACTATACCCTCGCACCTTCAAGTCATCACTCCCTCCAAGGACTAAGAACCATTCTTTCGTTCTCCGAAGGTACTTAAGGATGTTCTTCACCGCAATCCAATGTGCTTTGCCAGGATTCCCTTGATATCTGCTAACCATGCTCAAAGCGAAGGCTACATCAGGGCGAGTACAAGTCATAGCGTACATGATTGAGCCAACTGCGGAAGCGTATGGTACTCGGCTCATTTCTGCTATTTCGGCTTCGGTACTCGGACTTTGAGTCTTACTCAACTTGGCATTTCCTTGTATCGGTAGTTCTCCCTTCTTTGAGTTTTCCATACTAAAACGTTTTAGTACTTTCTCCAAGTAAGTTTTCTGACTAAGTCCAATTAGTCTCTTACTTCTTTCTCTTACTATCCTTATTCCCAAAATGTAATAAGCCTCTCCGAGGTCCTTCATAGCGAAGCACTTCCCGAGCCAGGACTTAACCTCCTGCAGAGTCGGGATGTCGTTTCCTATGAGTAATATGTCATCGACATATAGAACGAGGAAGCTTACTACACTCCCACTGGCTTTGACATATACACAAGATTCGTCTTCGCTTCGTACAAATCCAAACTCTTTGACTTTCTCATCGAAGCAAAGATTCCATCTGCGAGACGCTTGCTTAAGTCCATAAATGGACTTCTCAAGCTTACACACTCTATTCGGATGCTTCGGATCCACAAACCCCTCTGGCTGAGCCATGTAAACATCCTCAGCCAACTTTCCGTTAAGGAAAGCGGTCTTGACATCCATTTGCCAAATCTCATAATCATGAAATGCGGCAATCGCTAGCATCACTCTAATAGATTTAATCTTCGCAACTGGTGAGAAGGTCTCATCGTAGTCAACTCCGGGAGTTTGAGTAAAGCCCTTCGCAACCAATCGCGCCTTATATGTGTGTACATTCCCATCCACGTCGGTCTTCTTCTTGAAGATCCACTTGCACCCTACGGTCTTACGTTCGGGCACGTAATCAACCAAATTCCAAACTTGGTTATCGTACATGGATTGGATCTCGCTATCCATCGCCTCTTTCCATTTCGCAGACTCCGGGCCTGCCATGGCTTCCTTATAGCTATTAGGTTCATCAAGATTTACTAGTGTACCATCACTAATATACGTGTCCCCTTCGGTAGTAATATGAAAACCATAAAACTGGGGTTGAACTCTAAATCTATCGGAACGTCTAAGAGGTAAGGATTCGTCAATTGGTTCAACCGGAGTTTCCTCCTCGGGTTGAACGCCAGCGGTAGAGGTTCCTTCATCTATCGATTCTTGAATCTCTTCAAGTTCGATTTGCCTCCCACTGTCTCCTTGGCTTATGAGTTCTCGCTCTCGGAAAACTCCTCTCCTCGCAACAAAGATAACATTATCTTTCGGTCTATAGAAGAGATATCCAAAGGAAGTTTGCGGGTAGCCGATGAAAATACATCGCTCACTTCGAGGTTCAAGCTTGTCGTGAGTATCTCGTCTTACGAAAGCCTCGCAACCCCAAACCTTGATATGTGCCAACGAGGGAGCTTTCCCCGTCCACATCTCGTGAGGTGTTTTGGCAACCTTCTTGGTAGGGACTCGGTTAAGGATATGGGCGGCAGTCTCTAAGGCATACCCCCAAAAGAAGATAGGTAGTGAAGCACGACTCATCATAGAGCGAACCATATCCAATAAGGTTCGATTACGCCTTTCTGCCACACCATTCAGTTGCGGTGTCCTAGGAGGCGTCAATTGCGAAACTATTCCACACTCCTTGAGATACTCGTGGAATTCAAGACTTAGGTACTCTCCTCCTCGATCGGATCGAAGCATCTTGATTTTCCTGCCCAATTGATTCTCCACTTCACTCTTGAACTCTTTGAACTTTTCAAAGGTTTCTGACTTTTGCTTGATTAAATAGATATACCCATATCTACTGTAATCATCGGTAAAGGTCACATAGAAGCGGTTCCCATCCTTCGTGGTTGATCTAAAAGGTCCACATACATCGGTATGTATTAGGTCTAATAGTCCCTCACCCCTTTCACAAGTGTTCGTGAAGGGTGACTTAGTCATCTTTCCAAGCAAACAAGACTCGCATGTGTCATCTTCCCTAAGGTCGAATGACTCCAACACTCCATCCTTTTGGAGTTGGGCTATGCGTTTCTTGTTGACATGTCCAAGACGACAATGCCACAAGGATGCTTTATCCATACTAGTGGAAGAATCAATATTCAAAACATCATTTCCTAAGTTATCAACAATCATAACAGTTTCATATATTCCATTACATGGTATAGCTTCAAAGTAAAAGACACCATTTAGATAAGCCAATATAGAACCATTCTCATTATTAAAAGAAAATCTAAAACCTTGTCTATACAAACCATGAAATGAAATGATGTTCCTAGCCATTTCTGGCGAATAGCAACAATTGTTCAAATCTAAAACTAAACTATTCTTAAGCACCAAAGAATACACTCCAATCTTGGTCACAGGCGACGATCTTCTGTTCCCCATGATTAGATTGATCCTTCCTTGCTCCACATCCCTACTTCTTCTTAGTCCCTGCACATTAGAACAAATGTGATAACCACAACCGGTGTCAAGAACCCAAGAAATAGCATGATTAGAATTGTTAGATTTGATTGCATATATACCTGCGAAAGATGGCTTGATCTTTCCTTCCTTGATGGCTTGCAGGTAGTCCGGGCAGCTTCGCTTCCAATGTCCTATCTTGTGGCAGTGGTGGCACTCTGCCTCCTTCGGGTTAGAGCAGGGCTTAGAGGGATCAACTTTGGTCCCACTAGAAGAGGAACCATCTCGGGCTTTCACCTTTCGATAGTTATTTGAAGAAGCTTTCCTCTTCTTTCCCTTCCCTTGACCAATAGCCAAGACAGGAGCAGCGGATGGATTGGGAGTTGGTGCAACAGACTTGTCCTTGAAATTGCTCTCAGCAACCCTCAAGAGACCTTGGAGCTTACTTAGAGTGACCTCCTCTTTGTTCATGTGGTAGGTCATCCTAAATTGATTATACATCGGAGGCAAAGAGTGAAGCACCATGTCGATCGCCAAGTCTTCGCCGAAGTCAACATTTAACTTGCGAAGGCGGTCGACATACCTTTGCATCTTTTGCAAGTGCACGGTAAGAGATTCTCCATGACCCATCTTAGCGGAAATCATGTTAGTGAAGATCTCGTAACGCTCTTGTCTCGCGTTTTGGTGGTACCTCTCCAACAAGTCTTGATGCATCTCGTATGGATACATGTCCTCGTAGGACTTTTGGAATTCGGAGTTCATGGTGGCGATCATGATGCAATGTACTTTCGTCGCATCTCGCTCATGAGTTTCAAAGGCGGTGATTTCGGCGGGAGTAGCAATTTCGGGGTTGATTTTCTCGAGCTTCTCGTCGAGGACATACTCTTTATCCTCATAGCGAGCAATAGTGCGAATGTATCTTATCCATTCGCCAAAGTTCGTTCCATCGAAGGTGACCTTTTGGCAAAGGCTCATCAACGTGAAAGAACTAGCAGCAACGTTGTTTGCGTTTGACATCTATAGAAATGACAAAGATAGATTAGAACAAGAATCCCTAATTATCACCCAATAAGAGAATTAGGGCTAGGATCCAACAATAACATTTACATACTAGAAAAGGGATGCCGTAATCCAACATGCAAATAAATTGAAGGTAAGTGAATGATGATTCACTAATTCTCCATCACAAAACTTAAACTTTTAGTCCTAAGTGTTTTTGAGAATTCCTAGGTTCGGATGAGATTCATTGAACTATTCAATGGCATGTTTAAATCTCGATATGCCCCTCTTGTTTGTGACTGGGATGCCGAGGATCACAAAGCGGGTGTGAATTACCATGCAAATTTACATGGTGCCTTCATTGTAACGATCACCTATTCAATGTGCCGGTAAACCACACACGCTCCATCGAACTATGATAAACAATGAATCACCCTTCGCCACCTTCGCTTAGAACCAATTAGTGTGCCGGTAAACCACACACGCTCCACTAACATCTTAGCAAGGTGCAAAGTGTAATTTCATGGGATTGCATCAATTCACTTTTCCTAAAGTAACTAAGATTGGGAAATTTTAAAAGAAAGTTTAGTTACTTCGTATTTCTTTATTATACTTTTAATGAGAGGATGAGGTTGCCCTATCCTACCCGTTCGGCTAACGACCCTCCACCAATCAAGCAAGCGGTGGGTGTGAGTGTACACCCATTAAGCGCCATTTTATAGGCCGCAACCTTATACCCACCTTATAGATCGGCTTCGTGAATGAGGCCTACTAGCGGTAAGACTAGCATTTAGTTATACATATATATATTATTCTAATAATATCATATAAGTATAGGGTTGTATTTTAAACTTTTCAAAATCTAGGGTTTGAAATTTAAGTTGTCTAAATTAATGCTTTTAATCACAATTATAAATTTCAAAACTATAGGGTAGGTTTTAAACATTTAAAAACATGGAGGATCAAATAACAAATAATTTCAATTAACAATTAATATCTTAATTATCTTTATTTGATTTATCTTTGATTTCTTTGAAGATAATTACCAAAAATAATTAAAACAATTAATTAATTATCATATAAAGAAACTAAATATTTAATTAGTTGATAATTACCTTTAACTAGATCAAGATAACACTTATATTTATCAAAAAAATCGGATTCATATTGATCTAATTAGTTTATGGAAAGTTTGGATAAGATAAACACAAAGAAATCCCGAATCTGGCCCTATCTGACGCTTGGACTCGCCGAGTGCACAAGGGGACTCGACGAGTCAGGCCTACTCGACGAGTCCACCATGGAACTCGACGAGTCAGTGACTCAAAACCCAAAAATTCGAATTTTGCAGGTTTGTTTCAGTTATTCAAGCAACAATTTGTAGAAAACCAATCTAGGCTCTGATACCACTGGTGGGTTTTAGCCATAAGAACTTTCCTATGTGCGCATGCAAAACCCTATTGCTCGGATCTAGGCTTTCTAATAAACATGCTTTTGAATCCAAGACTTCTAATGGCTAATTAGGTTAAACAACAACATTAATACAGATCTAGAATCATACCTTTGAGTTCCTTGTTGATCTTGTTGTCTTGGAGCTTCTAGAGTCACAATTGTCACTCCTCTAATGGTTTACAAACACCAATAGCAAGCAAGATGATTTAGGAGAGAGGAGAGGGGATGGAATTCGACCAGAGGTTCCTTGCTTTAGGTTCTGAAAGGTTGTACACGAATTCCACACCCCAAGGGCCTATTTATACCTTTAGACTCCTTAAGGGTTTCACCCTAAACCCTAATTGGATAATCTTCACTTAAGGCTATCCAAATCCATTCCATAGATATCCTTATGGACTATTTTGAGCTATCCTAAAGCTCTTAGAAACCGTCCAAAGTCAACCCTAATGGATTTACAGTCTAAAGCTTAACTATCAAACAATTGACAGTTTATACCCTCTTATTTAATTAATCTCTTTAAGTCACCAAATTAATACCAATTAATTTATGACTTATATCAATCAAATAGCTAAATATTATTCCTTATAATATTTACTCTCTCTTAACAAATCATTCTTCAAGTTGCTATGGTGAAGGCAACCCAAAAGGACCATGCACAACCGAATATAGTTACAGCCTTAGACACTATTCCAACATTATGTTATGGGCCGGAAGGCATTATGATGTAGACCGGAAGGTCAGGGAGTTATGGACCGGAAGGTCGACACGGGTAGGACCGGAAGGTTTACCGGATCGGGACGGAAGTCCCCTGAGACACATGGACCAGAAGGTCACGACCTGGAAGGGCGTATGTGTGTAAGTGGTATATTGGGAACTCACTAAGCATTTATGCTTACAGTTGTTGTGTTATGTGTTTCAGGTACTAGCGAGGACCGTGGGAAGGCGCCGACATGACTCGTACACACACATGCAGGCGGATTGTGATATATTTGATCTTGGGATTTGACATGTTTTGTGTTATGACTACGTTACATTGGATTTTTATGGTTTGTTTTGAACGAAATTATGTTTTAAAGAAATGAAAAATTGTTTTGAAAAATTACGTTGTCACAAAAAAAGATATTTTTACATAACAAAACAATCGCATTACTAACCTTATGTAGTTGTTGGGATGCTAATTTAGATTCTTGAAGACACTTGATTTCCAACGTGAAGAAGACGACTCGTGCATATATAAATGAACCTGAAAGAAAACGACTCATGAACGTATTATATATAGATGAAATTGAAAGAAAATTTAGGAAATTATTACCTATTATCAGTAAAAGATGAACGATTTTGTATGATCAATGCAATGCTAAATATATATAACATATATAAAGAATATTTGAATAAATGGAATAGATGTGATTTTGAAATCCATTCATGAAATCCACCGTGATTGGAGGCTAATCCGTTGGTATTATACAATGAAAACATATATTTGCTTTGTTTATGGACTAAAATTTAGGAAACAATAATAACATTATATACATGTGTTCAAGAATATACATCTGCATTACGTATTGTTTATGTGACATTTTAATAAATTGACAAGTTTAATATTAGATAAATCTAAAAATCAAAAAAATGCCATATTTCAAATTGCATAAAAATTTTAAAAGTGTTAAATTTTTATTTATTTATTAGGAACCAGATATTTAATTTCTTTTTTGACAAAACTTCAAAAATGGTCCCTATGGTTTTCAAAAAATATCAAGTTTAATCCCTAAGTTCAAAAAACCTCACAGATGGTCCCTGTGGTTTCAAAACTCTTAACAAATGGTCCTTTTCGCTAACTCTGTTAACTTTTGTCCATTAAGTAAAGGGCATTTCCGTCAATTCACAAAAGAGGGACCATTTATGAAGTTTTTTGTTATTTAAAAAAATAAATATATATATAATTATTTAAATAAAGGGTCTCTCTCTCTCTCTCTCTCTCTATATATATATATATATATATATATATATATATATATATATATATATATATATCCCATCGAACTGAAGAACATGGATCACTCTCTTCTGCAACCTCTATCAGACTAACATAGACATACACATACATTGATGATTTACTCTCCCTCCCTTTCACATACACACATTAATGATTCATTCTATCTAGTTCAATCGATGGATTAGGATCTAGCTCCACCTCTGAAGTCGTCGCAATCACAACTAGATTTGGCCTTCCATTAAGAACCTGTTATGTGAAAGAAATACCCAGCTCCCATTTATATGAAAGAAAAGTATTGACATCTTAATTACATCAGGAAAATACATAACCAAAGAAGAAATTAAAGCATGTATCCTCCTTTTATCCCCTAATTGAATCACATACAGCCACCCCCAAATCAATACAAGAAACATATAGAAGGTAGTTGCAATTCAAAGGGTGGTCAATTCACAATGTCTACAAATTCAAGCTTTGAAGGAAACAAGTTATGCGATTACACTTGCTAGAAATCAAACGAACTCTTTTCACAATCCCAAAATAGGAAATCCAGGTAAAGCAAAGGTGCAATTGCAGGTATAGAAATCGGAATCGGAATGGAACATTATTCATTTTTCTACTCATGTTCTTGATCGTTTTTCGCGTAACAACCAGACAAGAAGTCGATCAAGAAAAAGAAGATGAAACCGATAGCAATAAAGAAGAACACGAATCGAGACTAATCGTTCTTTTCCAGATTTCGAACGAAAGCAACAAAGATCTATCCCTCAATGATCTTTTGAAATCAACCAACAGTTTCGATCAAGAAAAAATAATTAGATGTGGAGGATTTGGTCTCGTCTTCAAAACCACCCTTGCAGACGGCCGAAAAGTCCCTATTAAATGGTTGCCTGATGAAATTGGTCAAGTCGATCGTGAATTCTAAGCAGAAGTGGAAACCCTCTTGCTTTTATGAAAGAACCGAGATATGTTAAGAGAGGGTCGGCAACAGACTGTAACTGGTAGTTTGAATTGGAGATGGATGGTTTAAGCGATTCGACGCCTGAAAGAAGAGAATAGAGGTCATCGAAAGCCATTATGAAGTCCTGATAATGGACCTTGCAGACTTCTTCGATCTCAACCTCTTTGGATTTCTAGAAATGACAGAGGTGGTGGAGTCGAGTTTCGGGTTTACCCGAGGCGAAGGTTTTGATGATGAAAGGAGGTAAGTCTTCTTCGATTGATATGGCGGAAGATGAGCTCATCGATGAATTGAAGATCCCGTTTAAGATAGGTGGGTGTGTGTGTGTGTGTGTGAGAGAGAGAGAGAGAGAGAGAGAACCCTTTGTTAAATAATTATACATTTTTATTTTTTTTAAATAACAAAAAACTTCATAAATGGTCCCTCTTTTGTGAATTGATGGAAATGCCCTTTACTGCTAAAAGTTAACCAAGTTAGCGAAAATGACCATTTGTTAAAAGTTTTGAAACTATATGGACCATCTGTAATGTTTTTTGAACTTAAGGATTAAATTTGATATTTTAAAAAACCATAATTTTTTTTTTTTTTTTTTTAAACATGCGCCCATTCGTTTAATCAAAAATATTATACAAATCGACTAATCGAGTATTCATTCCAAATACTTGAAATTTGCCCATATGAATAAAAGCTGCGGCCACTGAAATTAGGTTTAACCTTCGGGGATACTCAGGCCGTATCACATCAATCGTCCCTCCCAACCGCTCCCTCGGCGCCGCCGCATCCGCCGTAAGCCTCACCTCTTTCTGCTCATTCCGCAACCGAGATAACTCAAGCTCTGTATCTTTTCGAGTGAGTTCTATTTCTACTAACACTCACACATATCTTTTGAACGAATAACAGGAATTTTTATCAGGAATCATGGGCACTCATATAGATAACATACACCAGAGTGATTTCATGTTCTGTGAGATTTGTGGAACGATGCTTTCCTTCGATTCCAGAAAGTATGTTCGATGCCCACTTTGTAATTTCAAGAAGAAAACCATAGGTGAAATTTCATCATCTCTCCATCATTTCAACAATTATTCACATTTTTTTTCCATAAGTTATGTTATCTAATTTCATGAACCCTAACTTTTTTGTATTTTTCAGAAATCGCTGGAAAAGAAATAAAATACACAGTGAGCGAAGAGGTATGCATTAAGCTGTTTTGCTTCAAAAACTCTTTTTATAATTGTTTTTACAAAATTAAGCAACATACTTTATTTTTACCCACAAATAACAATTAATTTACATTTTGATTAATTTAAGCAATATATAACCTAGAAACATGATATTTATGTGTGCCAATGTCTACATACACACAAATATACAATTGTAAAAAGGGTTAAATGTTTTTTTTTATGTAACAACTTTTCTCATTTTTATCTCAATTTATTCATCAAATTGGTTTAATTGGTTGAAATATTGTTTTTTCAATGCAGCAAATTAGAAGAGAGCTTGGTTTGTCATCAATCGAGGTGTCTGGTGAAAGAACACGATCAATGGTGAGTCTTTTTTTTTTTTTTTTCATTACATAAATATATAATTTTAAAAATACCCAAATTATTTAAAAATATTATTTTGTGGGTTTCTGTTTGGCAACAGGATTATAATGTAAGATGTCCAAAATGCTCCAACAAAGGGGTATACTATCACACACAACAGGTATAAATACAACTGTAACAAACTATGCTTTTAATTATTTTTTATTTTTTTATTTTTATTTTTTATGATTGAACAGACGAGATCTGCTGATGAAGGCCAAACCATGTTTTATAATTGCCCAAACTGTGGATACAATTTCACAGACAATACATGAGAAGTGAAAGTGTACTAACTAGCCCCTCTACTTTCGTTAATTACAATCAACACCCTCCAATTTTAAATCATGTAGTTTTGTGTTGATTGTAACTGCAATGTTACCTTCTATGTTATGTGGTTCTTTATTGAAACTATGGGAATGGTGTTGTGTGTGTGTTTTGGCAAAATGTTATGTATATGTTATAAAACGAAAGGTCAATTGCAACTTAGAAAACTTTAGAAATACATTTGGTGATTGAAATGTTAGAGTTTACAAGGATACAATCAACTGAAAATAGTGATAAATTTGCCAAAATAGGTCACACAAACAACAGGACGTTGAATATAAAGCTTTATAACCTCCATTTAATTTGTTGTATCAGACTGTACACAAAGACAGGGGGCACTTCATATCTAACTTTTGTAGAAAAAAAAAATTTAAAAACTAAAAAAATTTAATATTATTATTAAAATTACCCAATCGGGGATAGTTATGAGCAGCCCATAGAAAAGAAGAGGCCCAACAGCGAAAAGAAGGCTCCGTCCAAATTCGATGATTATGTCTAGAAAGGAAGATTTTACTTAGGAGAAGAATAAAGTTTGTTAGGAGCCCTAGCCAATCATATGTTTTGATTTCATAATTTGTAGTGGCAGCAATCTAATATAATAAAAAAATAGTTAATGATGTCAGTTGTCGTTCTTTTTGCTTAGTTGATGCCATGTGTCATTCATCCAAAAATTTGTTTTTCCGCCCAATGGTTTATTCTAATACTATCTCATCATCCCATAAAATCAGTTAAAATTAAATCCCTTTCCTTATAAATCGCAACAAATCAGCAATTAAAACATATCTTTCATGTTAACTATAACTTTTCCTTTTCTTCTTGTCACTGTTTCTTCAATTTTTCATGTTTTCCCTGAAAGAGTGCAAATTGCAATTATAGTTAACCTAATCACAAAAAATATGAATGTCATCTTATTCTAAATTTAATCTTATACGATATTCTAGGCTTATATATACATGGAATGGCAAATGGACTTGCACTTTTCTGTCGAAGGAGTTTAATAATAATTTTCTAATCGAGGACGAGGAAGAGCCGTTCGAAAAGATTCCACATCAATAGTAATCCTATATTGACCATCTCCAATGGTTTCAGTAATGGTTTGAGCATCAGAATAAACTGAGCATGAATAATAGAACTCACATACTTGTTTAGGGTAGAATGGATTGGGGAAGTCGCATGATGTATATCGAAGAGGATAGCTCTTGATATATTCGACGAAGCCTTCGATTACTGTGATTGCAAACTACTTTAGGATGTCATCGAAGAATGCCACATTGTCTTCTAGAATGATGATGGAAGAATCAGGGGCATGAGGACCTTTGACGATATTAGTGCTAGGGGAAAACTCGTATAGACGCGTTGACATGGTGAAAGCTTGAGAAAGATGATGGTTGACAGAGTCTTTTTTAAAGGGTAAGAGAGCTAATTGCTTGAAAAGCTTGTAAAAGTGATTTGGACAGAGAATTTCCAATTTATACCAGAAAATTTCTTCCTTTTTACGTAATCATGATTGAAAAGATCATCATCGTAAAATTCTCGTATCCCAAGATATTGAAGGATCTTTTAATCATTATCTAAAAGCTACCATTAAGATAAGGAAGTTACATCAGTGAGACATACATCAGCAGTAATGAACATCAACGTAAGTGATCAGCGAGTGGCTTGTGATGGTCATCCAATAAGTTTGTGATGTCTCTTGATAGTGTGGGCTTAAGCTACCATTTACTGGCATAATATTGTGAGATCTCATCAACATGTGGTTTCATATGCTAACTCATCAATCATTTTTATTAGAAGAATAAGGGAGGAGAGTGGGTAGGTTTATGTAATATATCACGGTACATGATACACCCAACGACACAAAGTTTTCAAATTCTTATCAGCGCTTGGCTTCATGATCTGAATCATGGAATTCCAAAGAAGAATATATGGATATAATGGATTGATGTATGTGATAAGTTGTGGTGTTTTAGCTTAATCACCAGCATAGATTTTCCGTGTTCTCATCAGAATATGGTATACGTTGAATCATAGAACTTTAAAGAATATGCGAGAATAGAGTGTTTCAGTCACACTGATGTGGAATTGGCATGAATCATAAACGGTAATAACCCATCAGTAAGAAGTGGCTTAATCCTTACATCATAGAGTTAGTTGCAGTCTAGAAACAAAGATTCAGTGTCAATTCATATTGGGACCATGTCATACCTTAATCTAGGAGGTTAAGGACATGAACAACCCTTTGTAATTTGAGGACCAAACAAGTAAATCTTATGTTGATGACTATGCAATCAGGGAAGCCATTGGGTTATGCTCAATGTTTCAACAGAACATGAGACTTGATGCATACGACAAGCATGCTTCCAGGGACGAAGTCAGGTAAGAGATGATTAACCAAGAAAATAAACATCCAAGCCTTATAATAATTCTTTTGATTTGGACTAGGCAGTCTTACATTGAAGGTTTATACAATGCTAGACAATCAGCGTGAGGGGGTGACTCAATGTTTTCAGTAGATTGTCTCAGTAATGAGATACTTAGAGAGATTTTGACAAATACAACAACATGCTTCTAGGGACAATTAATTGTTAAAAGTTACATGCTTGTCTATCGAAATGCCACTATCAAATCCTTAAGAATGGTACAAGATAAGTTAATAAATAATATAAGAATACAAAAAAAGAGTTAGTCAAACAAGAAAATATTCTAAAAGCAATAATTTTGCGGCTTTTTCAGAAGCCTGATAAAGACTCAATCCATCAAATCGTTTGAATTGAATGTCCATAAATGAAATTCCATTTCCCGAGATATCTACCCATCGACACTGTCTATAAAAAAGAGCAACTAAGATCAACCAAATCAAACAAAAACACAATTCATAGTAACCAAAAAGAGAGAATGTCATTAATCATTGAGATATTACATATTGATTCCAAGCTTCATGTTCACCAAGAACAAGAAAAGGGCATGAACCAGTCTTTGAAACCAACGAGTTAAGAGGATCTAATCTTTGTAACCTTCGAGTTATGAAAGTCACCAAGACAAACCTCGAAAGTTCCACTCTTTTTGATATGTGAAGGAAGAAAACGTGGGACATCTGCCTTGTTGAAGGCACTTTTTATTTTCTAAGGGGAGTCAGTGTTGCTGTGAGAGCATCTCTAGGAATAAGACGTGCTATGTCACCAGTTTCACTTCATCCCACTCAACAGAAATAGGTAGTTCAAGACGGAAGAGATATGTGCCCAGAAGAACCTATTTTAGCACAGTTATCTCATATATGCTCTCATCAACATGATGCAACTAGTCAATCAACATGGGCATCAGCATTCGGTAGAGAGTGGTTAGTGCTGAAGAAAAGATGCTGAGCTAGCTTCAATTAGTTCTACTAGGAAGGTGGTATATTCAAGGAATAACACGCTGATCCGTTTAAGGTCACTATTGATAGAGAATAATATGTATAAGCAACATTAGTAGAACAACGTACAATGTATACTTCTTTGGTAAAAAGAAAGTTTGAAGAACAAAATCAAAGTAAACTAAAACTGTAGAAAGTTATGTTCAAAAATTTAAAAGTAGCAAAGCATAAATGAGAAACAAATAAAGTAGCAATGTCTAACAAACAAAATCAAACCATATAAATGTTGTTGACCCTGAGTCCAACAAGGAAAATTTTGTTCTTAGAATCAAACACCTTTACTTCATGGCAATTGAAAAGAACTTTATAACCAGAGTTACAAAGTTGACCGATGGAGATAAAAATGCCTTTTGGATCCTCAACATAACACACATCCTTTAGCTTGACTGTCCTGCTCTCAGATGTTCCAACACCCACAACAACTCTTCCACTATTTTCAATGAAAACCACAATTGGACCATCCTTCTCTACAAACCCTTTTAGGTGGGACTTGGGACAGGTCATCTGTCTAGAGCACCCACTGTCTAGGAACAAAGTATATCCTAGATTTATACTTGATCCTTCAACAACATGAGAATTGCCAGCATCATACATGTTGAGATAACCATTAAAGGAATCCTTGATAAGAGCCATTAAACCCTTAACATTCATCCCCTCATCTTCAGATGTCTCCTCTTCTTCCACCCGTTCTTCACGATCCTCTTCTTTTGCAATGAAAGATTTAGGTAGAGAGATGTTTTCCTTCTTCATATGATCCAACATCTTTTTATACAAGACTTCTTAGTTCTTAGGGATTTGAGCTTCTTTCTTCTCTTTGCAGTCCCTGGAAAAATGATCAGGGTTTCCATAGTTAAAGCAGTTACCTGAGTTTTTCTTTTTTAAAGTGGATCTTCTCGCTGAATTGCCTCCCTTGAATTGAGCTCTTCAACTTCCATTTGTGTGACAACTCGAAATTTCTATCTTATAACAAACCCTGCATTCAATCAAATTCAAACTTTCAATTGCTAAATTTTAGCAGTTTTGGAGTCAGTTTGAGTGTTCTAAAGCCTAGTACTGCAAGAGATAGTGGAGAGAGGATACTCTAGGGTTAATTGCACAACATTTAAGTTCCAACGCTCCAAGAGTTTGGACTTTACGGCCATAACATGGAGTTTACGGCCGTAAACTCTAGGGTAAATATGACACTAGGTCATTTTATGTCATTATTTCCATTTTCAAAGCCTAGAACTCTTTTCTCTGAAGTATCATCCAAGTTCTTCACTAGATCTTCAACTTAGTAAGTGTTATCTTCCGTAATTAGTTGATAAACTTCATTATCTAGTGTATGTGTATGATTTCATCTGTGAAATCTCTTTATTTGATCGATAATCAAGTGTTCTTCAAGAACACCAAGAACACACACTAGTGTTCTTGGACCTTAAACACCCAATCAAGCTTCTATCTTGTAAGTACACTTGTCCTAGCTTGTTATGTACTTGATTGAACTTGTTTACACTTAGAAAAAAACAAGAAATCATAAGATCAAAGGTCTTTATGGCCAAGGCATGTTCTTGGGCCGTAAACCCTTATAAGTGGAGCAAAGTGCACCCTAGTCCCTTCCTTGGCCTTGGATACTAGTATAGATCACTTCCTTGAAGTGTTAAGGACCTTAAACATCAAAGAAAACAAGTCCACATAGATTTTAAGACCATAAACTCATAAGGAAATGGTCCTTAGGCCGTAAACTCTATAAAGAGGTGATATTGTGCCCCTAATGCTTCCTAAGGCTTGAAATTGACCAATGGATGCTCAATCTTGACTTATAAGACCTCAAAACACCCAATGGCCATTAGTACCATGAGTATACGGACGTAAAATCATGGGGGGAAATGACCTTAGGCCGTAAACTCCATAAGGAGTGGTCCTTGGGCCATAAACTCCAATGCCATGCCATGCAACCTTTAGATGCAACCCTTTGGTACCTATAGCACTTGAATTAAAGTGTTTTCATATCCTAGGGTGTCTTAACTTAGTTAATTAGTTGTTAAATGACTAATTGGATACATATATATGTTATTATATGTATATAGGATCATTGTGTGTGTTCAAGTCTTCACTTGATACCAAACACCTTGTCCAACACTTCCGTACAATCCACTCACTACAGGTGAGTTCATACCCCCTTAAACAACCTTTTAAATGCTTGTACATGCTTTTAAATGTTTTTAGGGGGGTGGGGGGATACAAGTTGAACATCATAGTTATTATATCAATCACATGTGATTTATAACTATCAAACATATGGAATTGCTATACTTTCAAGCTGTCTTATCAAACAAACTACTTTTAAATCGTTTTATAAACTAACATCAAGTCATGATTATTTATTGTTCAAACCCTTTAAATGTATTACAAAGCCTCTTTTCAACTTATGTACTGTTAAAAACCATATCTATACACTTATGTTGTAAGTATATACATATGTATTGATAAGATAGTTGTGACTTCAGCTCCAACACTTTTGTGTAACAAAAGTGTATAAAAATACATGGAATTTTCAAGCTACATTACTAGTAAACTATAATAGGTATAGTTTAGGAGATACTACTTGCTATTCCTAGTACAAAGGGAACATAAAACAGTCAGTTTATTCACGAGTCTATACAAATATACTACATACTATATGAAGAAATACTATTACATATGAAGAGATACTAATACATACTATATGAAGAGATACTAATACATACTATATGAAGAGATACTATTACATACTATATGAAGAGATACTTCTACATACTATACGAGACTTACCATTCTACACCCAGCTGTTAGCTACAGTGGGAAACTGCACATCGAAGGATGTCTACGGTTGTTCGGTTCGGCAAGTTGCCACGCCGTGTTTATCCTAGTACAAAAGGATAAGATTTCAATGATTATATAATTTTCCCTATTACTTTTATATTGTGACACATTCACATAAACGATGAGGTAGACTATATTTTGATAATAATAGTTCTACATGGGGAAAACCTTCATTCATACGGAGAAGCAAACCTCCAAAACTATCGGGTCTTGGTAGAAGACTACATTTTATACTAGTAGGAAATATGGGATTTTCTAGGCTTTTCATACTTATACGAACTTTTCATCAAACATTTACAAGTCTTTCTTTACAGTTTTACAAATCAAAGACACTAAAATACTTATGAATTCACCAGATTAAATGCTGATCTACGCTTTCAAAATAACTTGTATTCACAGGTCCTTAGTAGACAGGTACCGATGACAAGTTTTGAAAAGACGGAGCACAGACAAGACTCGTCTTTTATTTTGAATCATTCATTTTTGGTGTCTATTACATTACAAAGAACACACATGTATTAAAACTTTACTATTAATGCAATGGATGATGTTGTTGCTTGTTTACTACTTTGCATTGTTATGATACTTTACATGATTTCCTCCGCCCCAGAACGTTTCCGCGGTTCTTGGTTTTGGGGTGTGACAATTTGACCTACTTTCTTCATAGCGCTTAACAATAAGTGCCATGCTGGTAACAAGTTCATTAGTGAGATCCTCATCATCATCATCACCCTGATTTGAGATATATGAGTCGTTGATGTGCTTTATTGCTATCTTTCAAGAAACCAAGGATACAAAATTTTGCTTGCTTGAGTTGTTCATGATTGATTTATGAAGTGCATTAATCTCTTTGTAATTTCACAAATTTCCAAACAATGAGGTCAGATCCATGGCATTGATCTTTTGACTATTCTTAAGGACATTAGCGTGATGATCCTAGCTTTTCCCAAGAGATTCGAGAAACTTCAGAAGCAACTGAGATGAATGCTTGATGATTCCCAGCCTTCACATATCCTTAACCATGCAGTTAAACCTATTGAAGGTTTGGGTACGTGACTTACCTTGTTGATCAAATAAATGCTCATATAATCAACTGAGGTTGTTTATGGATGTGGCCTGGACTTCCACAGTGCCTTCATAAGCTACTGTCAGCTTATCCATCTCTTGAGCTGAATCACAATTATGTACAAGATGATACACGTGATAGGGAAGAAACTTTCCTATCGCAACCCTATCTTTCACATCAAGACTAAGCAACTTCTTGTCATCGTCGTCATAACTCTTATCTGGCTTTTGCTTTAAAGAGCCAATGGGAGCATTATTGACCATAGGTTGATACATAGGAACATAAGGAACCTTTTCAACGATATTGCACATCTCATAGTCCATGGTTTCAAGAATAACCACGACCTTATTTTTCCACATGGCGAAGTTGTGCTCATCGAATGGAATAATATTGTTAAGACCTAAGGATTTGAGATTGTTGGAAGTTGTCATGATTACTTGAGTGTATTGAAAAACCGATCTAATACCAATTTAAGGTTTGTGTAGATCGAATACACTTCAAGTATAACAAACAAGAACAAATTTATTAAGCGATTAAAGAAAAAGAAAAGTAAATAACATAGACAATTCAGCAAATTGTCTTTCACCAAAAAAAGGGGTTGTCACAAATACCACGTCACCAAGGTGATTACGACACCAAGACATAGGATTACATTAGGGTTTCACCCTAATTTTGAATATAGAGATGCACAAAAAACCAGTTTGAGGCATAAGATCAGATCTGATCCGAAAACCGGATATGGTCAAAACCGGTTTTGACCGAACCGGTTCAGATTGAATCCGGTAACAGGATTTGAACCAGATTTGATTTTCGGACTAGATATGACCCCGAATCACGAACCGGTTTTGCATCGAACCGGATTGAAAACTGGTTTGAAACCGAATTTTGGATGTTACCGTTAAAAATAATTTTTTTTTTTGGAAAAATCGTTTTTTTTTTCTGTTTTTTTCTAGCTGTTAAAAAACGGGTATAAACGGCTATAACTCTTTTTTTTTTTTTTTTTTTTTTTTTTGTCTTTTGTCTTTTTTGCCCCCTTAACACTTATAAATAGTATGTATTTGGCCGGATTTCAAGTTTTTAATATACACACATATTTTTCACATCTTCTAGTTTTGTTAACATTTCAAAAAATTAAGCTCGAGGGATTCTAATGCCACCGGTGCTCAAGACTCAGATGCAAAGATGTTGAAAATCTTACTAACTGGTCGGAATAAAGTAGTGTGAGAACATTTTGATATGGTGCTATTGCTGAACTGGAATCAAAAAGATCGATGCAAGAAGCGCGGGTTGTTAATGAGTAAAGATGGCAATAGTATGTTAATGAGTCATGCAACTAAAACTTGTCCAGTTGTAAAAGGTCAACGCGGTCCGAGTCAACCTAATATTACTCCCGATGGGGCGATGTTTGTTTACAAAAATGAAGATGTTCATGAAAGCTTTTGCAAGTTCGTGATTCAAGAGGGATTTCCATTCAACCACTTCGACAACCCACGATTGACACAAATTTTACGGGAAAAATGCGACCTCAATACCGGGAAGTAAGTCACACTACTCTTAGACGTGATGCTATAACGTATCGGGGTATAGCCAAAAAAGATATACAATTAGGATTTTTAAATTTAAAAACTGATTGTTTTAACTTGTGATGTTTTGTCCTCCACCAGAAGTGTTTCCAAAAGCTATCTTGCTTTCACGACATATTTGATAGACCCCTTTACTTGGGTAATGAACAAACGAGTTATTGTTTTTGAACTTTTTGTGCATACTCAAATGGTGGCACGATTATTTGCAATTTTAGTAAGCATTATAAAGAGTTATAATTTAGGAGACAAAATGTACTCTATTTTGTTTGACAATGCAAGTAACAATATCGCCGCCGCAAAATGATTAATTGCAAAATATAGATCTATTTTGGATGGCTCGTTTTTCCATACTCGATGTGTTTGTCACATTATTAATCTAGCGGTACAAGATGGTTTAAAAATGATATATTCTACGATTGAAAAATTAAAAAATGTGTTAACTAGAGTTTTTGAAAAAAATAAAGCTACAATGGAAAATTTTCGAAAGTTTGTCGTTTCTGTTAATGTAACTCCATATAGTCCTCATTGGGATGTTGACACTAGATGGAGTTCAACGTGAATGATGTTTGAAAGTTTGACACGTCAAAGAATCGCTTTGGAATTATTTTACATCACTAATTCAAAAGGAAAAAACCCGGTTTCAGATTTTGATTGGGATTTGATGGACGAGTTTGTCAAAATGTTAAAAGTTTTTAAACAATCAACCACCTTTTTATCAGGTGTGTATTATCCTACAAGTCCTTTGTTACTAAATGATTTATGATTGATGTCCACACAATTGGAGAATTTTGAGCAAAGAAGTGAAATATTTGTTTTGGTTACGAAATCAATGAGAGAAAAATAAGTCAGATATTTCAAAGAAATGTCACCACTTTTTACTTGCGACGCGGCATTAAACCTATATATCAATGTTAGGGGTGTAGAGGCTTTGATTACCAAAATTTCCATCTCTATAAATTTGGAAAAAGATAACTCAAACTACATCTGTAACCAAATCAACAATTTTAAGAACACTTTTACTAATTTGTTTGACATTTACCCTACAAAATATGGTAATATGTCAAACACTTTTGTATGTGTAACCGACTCTACTAGTGGTTCATTGGGTAGTAGTGGGGGTCGAACGGATTTTCATATCAAATTTTATTAGTGCCTTTTGGAGGAATGAAACAAAAGAGCATGCACATTAACCCCTAATAGCAAACTTGGAATTTTTATGCGGTCAAACCTTTTAAAACTCATGAGTGCACCACAATTTAAAATTTTGGATCTTTTGGCTTGGTGGAGAGAAAAGGAATCACATTTGGATTCAGTGGAACGTATACAACACTTGGTATCACTAGAATCCCTACTACTACAAAATGTTGAACCATAGATAATGGAAGAAGAATATAAGCAAGGCTTATCAACACCTCCGAAATTAAACGAAGATGATGACGATGAAGACAAAGATGAAGATGAAGAAGATAGTATTGAAGAGACCCTTACCATTTGCGTGGCAGTTGCAGAGCATTTTAGTGAAGGCGACATAGATTAGTAGACCACACAAACTTTTTCTACGTGGCAAAATGTTATAATGCCACTTTATTATTATTATTATTATTATTATTAGTTAACTAGTTTCTAAAAATTTTATATTTTGACGTTTGATGTATGTTTTGAAGTATTTTAAAGAAACTATGTTGCATTTTCAGTTATATATGAGGTCCTAAAAATGTTTTTTTTAATATTATAAATTACAGATCGGATCAAACTAGATCGGATTAAACCGATTTAGATTAGCGGAAGGAAAAACTGGTCGAAACCGGTTTGAAACCGGATTAGATTTACAAGGAAACTAGTTTCTGTTTGATGTCATCAAACCGGATCAGATCGGATCGTAGCTTTGTGCATATTTAGTTGAACATATACTAATCTATACAAATATATCCCTTGATTGAAGGGATTGTATCTAATCGATACTAAGAACTGATCTTCATAACAAAGACATCGGACCTGTTATCTATTCTATACTTATCTGTATCATTACCTAATATACAAATTATTACATAGAATAACTATCATGTTGGCTCTGATAGACTTGATATGGTAACGTTGATGGTAGTGTAGATGATGATGCTGATAGATATTGTGTAGAGAGTTTAACTCATCAGATCATAAGGTGTGACATTACAAGATACAACTCAGCTCTTCCTTGTTTAGTGTTACGCGCAAAACGACGAACCAGCATGGGAAGGGATCTATCTGCTGAACGTCCTGCTTACGGATTATAGAAGCTTTGGTCTCCTTGGTAAGGGTGATTCTGACCTTGTTCGTCACTCCACCTATGTAGGTTTATGGCCCACAGAGGCGTCGAGCCTTGAAAGTTCCAATAAGGGTTAGGGTTCTGAGCAACTTGAGGCGGATTGTAAGCTTCTGATCCTGAATCATCATCTTCGGGAAAGTCTTCTTCAAAGTCCTATTTTATGGGAACCGTAGCATCATCTTCTGGTTCAGCGTCGAGCCAACCAGCATTCCCGGAAACATCCCAATGTCCAATGTCGCAAATCTCTGATGGCATCCTCGGAAACATCCCAATGTGAGTGCCCCCAATCACCCAAAATCTCATATCGGCACACTATCGGACACCTCAACTGTCCTGTAGTAGCCATGACTCTCAGTCTGAAAATGATGAACTATCACACTCCTCATATTCAACTCCTCAACCAACATTCCATCATGAGAATTATCATGGAAGCAAGAGACATCACTCCCATGCTCGACGTCCGATATAACCCACGAGGGCTACCGTCCTGATACGTTCCCCTTGAACCTAGAACTGCTACTGATTATACCTTACTATACTCAACATAGGTATACCCTTGTCCTCATCCATTTCAGTCCCTAATGGTAACTCTCTCATGGTATAAGAAATTCCTCGCAGCAGACATACTGCCTAAATACTTTGGTGAAAAGGTCGCAACCATATGCTACCCCACGGGTTTGCCTCCAAACTCGGAAACTGGAAGATCAATATCTCTTCGGCTTCTCATAGGAAACGGAAATAGCGCAACTCTGGTCATCAAAAGTGACATCTCAACTATCGGCTGATTGCTCAACTCAGACCACAATTCTCCATAAAGCACCGTCTCTACTCATCCCTGGGTCTTGCGACTCCAACTTCCATCTCACCAGTAAAATATCTCGGAAACTAACTCAATTTCCCACTCAAGGTACGCTATAATTGAAGCTTGCTCAGCATGGCCCTTTGGCCCCACAGTCTATCATATCAGTTCCAGGTCTAAACAATCACAACAGGGCCAATGATAAAGTCCAAAGCACTATCTGCTACGAATCATGGCACCCGAACCATGTTATCTCTTCTCAATCTGCTACTTATCATGGTACTTAAACCATGTTATCTCTTCTTAATCTGCTACTTAGAACCTCTGGAATTCTCCCTATTTCGAGTATGGGTCCTCTACTTTCAGTAGTACGGGCCCATACTACCTGCCACATCTACCCATACTTTCCGCATGGATCGTCCAAGTTTTCTAAGTAGTTTCTCAACCTTTTCGATCACCAATCCCGTCATGCGTGTTGGCTCTACAGCGAATACTCTCCTCTATCAGCATACTCATCTGACTAAGTTCACTCCCTAGGCTCTTCCTAGGTTCTCACACTTCTCTGCCATCAGCTGTTGAATAACTCCTCATGATGCTAGTCATCTACCTACTGAATATCATCATATTCACTTAGTAGTTATCTCCCATCATCAAGATTTCCACAAAGCACAAAGCAAGAAGAATTCGGGCATTGAATCACTTCCACCACCACATAAAACCACTTGGCACACAACTCCACTCACTCTATGCGCGACTCTAAAAGGCATTAACGAACTTAAGCAACCCTTCCTCTCGTGGGTATCTCACTACTCTCTCAGTAGATTCCTCAATTTCTCATCTAGCTATCTCTCCTAGATTATCTCTCGATTTAGACTCCCTCTCTAAGTGATTCCTGCTAGATACTCTTACTCATCACATAATAGATAGCAACAACTCCTAGGCTAAGGCATCACAAATCAGGCAACTCTACCCCTAAAACGAGGCTTTAGACGATTCCATAAGATCAACCCTGGTCCAAGAATTGAAATCGTGAGCATCTTTATACAGTTTGGTACTTCCACTCTTCCTGTTAACAATCCACATTTTCAAAGGGTAATGGAATCCCCATGAGATGATCCCAGACCTATCACCATAAATATCTCTGAAGCGATTTTCTCCAAGGTTAGTAACGGTGATCTTTGGTTGATTCATGGGAGCATTCTGATCTAAGTTCTTCTTGAACAACAGTTGACCCTTCTCAGCAGCTTTAGCTAGTTTACCACGTTTTAAAGCCACAATATGTGGAGCCTGCACTGGTTCTTTTTCAAAAAGTTTGACAACCATGGTTGATTTTGTAGGAGGTGGAACTACAGGAGCGTCTTGATTAGGAAGATAGATTCTGGGCTCACTGAAGGATGATTTAAACATGCCACCAAATTCTTCTTCCAGCTTCTTCTTTAGATCATAATAGCTGGTGGTCAATAGACCAAAATGCGTCTGAAGATCGGTGATCTGCTTTGTTTTCTGATCATTTTCCTTAAGAAGATCAGCAACTTGATTATTGAGCTTGACGTTCGCAGTTTGAAGATCTGCAACTTTGATATCAAGCTCGATATTTTTCTGGTTTAGCACACTAATCTCCTTTCTCAAATCAGGCAGTGAGGCGTCACCATCTCCAGATATATTCTCCTCAAAGGATATACCTTTTTCGCGTGAGGAGTGTGTTGGACTTAATTTTTGAGCCAAAATGCATGGCAAGTCTTTCAGAGGCAACATCATGATAAGGCCTTGGAGGAGACAAACTCAAGCCATAAGATGAGCCACCAACTTCATGAATCGAGCTGGGGCCTTCCTAAATGGGCGTGGATGAAGAAGAGGCAGCAGTTATGAGTGGAGGAGACTCTATGGTTCTTTGTCTTTTCATCGGGGACTGGGAGGTCAAGTCTGTCTGGGCTTCACTCACAATTGGCTCAGATGTAGAAATCACCCTTTTAAGGGGAGGAATACCTGAAGAGGTGTCCATTTGAATTGAAGAATCATCCGCTTGAACGGGAACAGGATGCTCAACTTCTTGATTATCAACATTTTTCCTTATCTTCAGTGTTGGATTGGCACCATCATCGATATCATTAAAGATGTCGTCGAGATCTTCATTTGACAAGGTGTACTCAAGTCCAGTGAATTGTACAGCAGTATAATCTCTGTCATAGCCGGACAGATCAACTCTTTCATTCTCTTCTCCTTCCTCAGTTTCGGTGAATTCTTCTGTGGAACCTCCATCAAAATCACTTTGAAGTGTCACATTTGTGAAATTATGCACCTCAGCCACACTGACAGTTAGAGCAGCAACAGTTTCTTCCTCATGGTCTGAAACATCGATTATATCATCATTTATATTTTCATAATCTGATGATGCATGACCAATTGAAGTCTGCTTAGGTGACCCATGGGATTCAGAAGAGTCAGTCAGCTCGACAAATTTTCCAGATTTTTCTAAAGTGTACTTCCCTTGGAACATGATTTTCCCTTTTCGATTTTGCTTCATCAGACTGATTGTGTTTGGTCCACATGTCGAGAATCTCTCCCGTCTTAGCAAGGTCTGGAAAAAGGCAGTTGAGAAAAATCTGGATGAATGGAGGGTAAAGCAGGAATTGGTCCTTCGCCTTCCTTTTGAGATTAGTGACCATTTCTTCTAAGATAAATCTTGAGAAGTTGAAGTTGATTCCTACTGCCAGTGCAATAATAGCTTGTGTATTCCTTGAATAGATCTCGTCCGCTCCACCCTTACGCCCTGATATACAGTTAACAAACACATGAGCCAGAAACCTCTAGTATGGAGGTAGCAACTTCTTGAGTGTCGGTGGGAAAACGCCTTCATATCCCATCTTTTCAAGGTAATCATCAACAACTCGCAGATCAATGCCGGTAGGATAAGTAACCTTATCATCAATCTTTAATGTGTCTCTGATAAACTGCTCAGCGATGACAATTTTACGTCCTTTGGCAGTTGCTTTGATTGTCTGTGCTTCGTTGCTTTCAATTCTGATGCTAGCTGAACTCCAAAATTCGTTGATTAAATCCAAGTAGATTATGGGGTTCTAAGTGAGTGCTAAAAAATGCAGCATTCACGCAACCTGAACATTATTGACTTGAATTCACTGTGCACCATAGGACGATCATCAAGCGAAATGGAAACATTGTGACTTTCTGCAACCTTGAAACTTGCCATTTTATCTGCACAAAACACACCAGATGAGAAATCTTTTGATTAAAATGCATTGATTTTTATTTCTTAATATAATTCTTTTAGTTTGGCCATTTTAATTAAATTTATAAGTCAAAGATTAGGTTCTCGGTCAAGAAAGTCAAACCAAGAACCTAAAGACCAGCACACAAGTCAAGACCGAAAATCAGATTTCACACCAAAAATGAGCTAGACCGAAAGCCAAGAAGGGCAATTCTCAGTTGAACCGAATGTCGTCGGAGCTGGCTTGATCGAAAACGGCTCGGCTGGGACCGAAAGCCGTCCGGACCAAAAACGCCGACAGTTCACATTTTCGCGATTTCCCATTGATTTCACGGTCGATTTACGAATAAAAATGCATAGCAGTGGTCGGAATTTCAATACCATTGATGTTTTGAGGTCGACTGAACAAAAGAACACAACAAAGTTTCAAGACTTAGAGAGGAGAAAAGAGGTTTCGGTATTCTGTGAGAGAAAAGGAACCGAAAACTGATTCCATTTTCCTTTATATATCCGGTTCAAGATCCGGTCCAAACCTCGGATCCCAAACCCAATTTCCAAACACTAATGGGCTGCAAAAAAAATTATTTAAAAATAAATGGTCCAATACCCAACACTTTATTAAAAATAATACTCTCTGAGGATTAATTCAGAAAAATAAAATAAAATGAAATAAAATTACCTAAGATTTATAAATCCTAAAAATTAAAAATAAAATAAAATAAAAATTGAAATAAAATTTTAAATGCTAAAATTTTAATTCAAACCTAAAATTAAGTCTTTAACTAAAATTAATAATTTTCATGACGTTGGGATCATAGTTGTTAGACAATCATTTGCCATTTATCAGTACCTCTCCTTTCATGAATAGATCTGGTCGATCACCAGTATTGTGGTCCACTTAAACACGAAAAATTATGATAAATTATGGACTTGCTATAGATGACAAGACAAGTTGATCCTATGTTCCTAGATAAACTTCCTAAGGACCATTCATATGACGATGACCAAGGATATTGTTGTCCACCTAAGTTGAGCAGCGAGATCTACAGATAATCTATAATAGTTCAATTTTAGTGTACTAGAACGTGTTTCCCGCTTCCTGATATACCCTAATAATCAAGAACTTCCAAGATACTCCTTACTTTAGGTGAGCAGACAATTATTAAGAGAGAGGATAGATTTGTCATACATATTATTAATTAGAGATTTAGAGGGATTGAGAATTAGAAGGTTGCATACGCTGCGAACCAGGTCGGATTATGAATCATGCAAAGGAGACAACATATGGCTAACAGACAAGAAGAATAGCATATATAAGATTCATAGAGACATAGTTGCATATGTTGCAGTCCAGGTCGGATCTTTCGATCACATAGGAGGCAACATATGACAAACAGTAAGAAAGAAAGAAAACAATTTTCTACAGACCTACTTTATCGGAATTCCCTAGTCGCCCCATCAATACCAGAATTAAGGATAGAGTTCGTACATCGAGGAAAAGTTAAAACCACAGTTCTAGATACGGGTTCTATTAATGTGACTGGTGGATTCTCATGTATATCTCCCTACTCAACCTACCCAAGCATCATATTGTCAGGCTAAACGGAACTATCTAGGTTAAGAATTATTAAGTCATTTAATTCCTTAAGTTCAACTGCACCTAGTCAAGTCCATTAAACTTTTCGTGCCTACCGGCGCATCGAACACAGAGCCTAGCCAATTCAGCTTTGGTACCTTACACAGATCCAGAGTGCATGTTATCACCTTTTGATATCACTTCCCATTACACATCATTGCTCACAAATATTTTTGATTTTTCTATTTTTCTAATGTTTTTCGATTTTCTGATTTTCTATAGTTTTTGGATTTTTGGTTATTTCTCCCCCTAAATTTGTTCATAGAAGAAAATAAAAATAAAATGCACAAATAAACCAAACTAAACAATAAAAAATTAATCCTCAAAGTGAATCATTTTCAAAAAGTTGACCAGCACATCGAATCGAGCTTTGTTAAACGGATTGGTGAGCAGATCCGCCACATTATTAGCAGTGGGACCTGTTCTAGCCGAATGAGCGAGTGCTCATAACAATCTCGGATAAAATGCACTTTGATATCAATGTGCTTGGTCTTTGAGTGTTGGACCGGATTTTTAGCGATTTGGATCGCAACCTCATTATCAAAAAATATAGGGGTTTCTTGAAAATTCAAACCGTAGTCCAACAGTTGATGTTGGATCCATATAATTTGAGAACAACAAGCATACGCAGCGACATACTCCGCTTCTGCTGTTGAGGTTGAGATTGTATATTGCTTCTTGCACTGCCATGAGACCAGTCTATCTCCCAGAAATTGGCATCCTCCTGAAGTGGATTTTCTATCAAGCTCGCACCCGCCATAGTTGATGTCTGCAAAAGCATAAAGGTCAAATTCGGGATTTTTCGGATACCAAAGACCCAGTTTTGGGCAACATTTGAGGTACCGAAAAATCTGTTTAATAAAAATAAGATAAGAAAGTTTAGGATTATCCTGGTAGTGTGCACATTGACAGATCGCAAACATTACATCTGGGCGACTAGCAATCGGATACATGAGCGATCTGATCATTGATCGATAGTACGTCTGATCTACGGATTTGCATTCCAGATTAGGAGCCAGTAAAGGTCTCTCCACCATGGGTGTAAGAGCAGGTTTCACGTCTCGAAACTCAAACTTCTCCAACATATCATCCACATACTTTACTTGGTGAATAAGGATTCCGATTGAAGATTGTTTAACCTGGAGCCCCAAAAACGTGGTCATCTCCCCAAGCGAACTCATCTCGAACCGCTTCTTCATCACGTCTTCGAATTCTTTGCAAATTTGTTGTCTTGTCGACCTGGATATAATTTCGTCCACATAGATTTGAACAAGAATTTGATCCAGACCGACATGTTTGATAAATAACGTCTGATCAATGGTGCCTCGGGAATAGCCGTGATCGAGCAAAAGCTGAGTTAGGGTGGCATACCAAGCTCTAGGAGCTTGATGCAGCCCATACAAAGCTTTGTCTAACTTGTAGACTTGGTTGGAAAGCTTTGAGTTAACGAAACCGAGAGGTTGGTCAAAATAAATCTCCTCTTTGACCTTGCCATACAAGAGAGCCGTCTTGACGTCCATCTGGTATATTGTGAAGTTCATATATAGGAAGCATATGCGAGGAAGATACGAATAACCTCCAAGCACGACACCAGAGCATAAACCTCCGTATAATCAAGACCCTTAATTTGCTGAAACCTGTGAACCACTAATCTCGCCTTGTTATGCACGATGACACTTGAGTCGTCTTGCTTGTTCCGAAAGACCCATCTGGTATCAAGAGATTTCTTTCCTTTGGGCAGCTCCACCAACTTCCAAACCCCGAGCTTCTCAAATTGATTAAGTTCGTCATTCATGGCGTCAACCCAGCTGGGCTCATTCAAAGCCATTTCGACATTCTTGGGATCTATCTGAGAAATAAAGCAGGAGTAGAGATACGTATTAACGTCTCCACTCCGACTTCGTGTTTGAACATCGTCGCCCAGCTAGCCAATGACGTTCTCTATATGATGGTCATGCTGAATGCGAGCATGGATTTTGTGGCTGATGTCATTGATAGAGACTGGAAGATTATGGATGTTAACCACTCCTTCATTTGTTGAATGATCCACGGTAGATGAACTAGGTTCGTTTGTCGTATCTGCTACAAACTCATCCGCGATTCTTTCCGGAAAGAGAAGTTCCATCAGATTTGAAGTTACAACGAAAGTCTCTTGGTTCATGAACTATCTTTCCACCGGAGTTAGAGGAGTAGCATTAGCATCAGGAAAAGGTTGTTGAAGGGAGGAATCAGAAGAATCAGTTTGAACAGAAGACAACCCCGGAGGATCAAAAGAAACCAATGGTGGTCTGTAGACAACTTCTTCCTCTTCGTCTTCAGTAATGATTTTCGAACTAGACGAAGACCCTGCTTGATTATCCGACAAGACATTGAATGATTTGAAAAGAGATGTGTAATCAAATATCCAATCTGGCCCCACTCTAGCGTCTATCTCATTCTCTTCAAGCCACCAAACATCGAAAGAGTCCACAATTAGTTTCGTCCTCTTGTTATAAACCCTGTATGCAGTATGGGCAGCGTATCCAACAAAATAGCAGTCATCGGCTTTTGCATTGAATTTGGGGTTGGATTCCAAGTGGAGAGGAGTGCAAGGGAAGCCAAATACTCTAAAATGGATGACAGATGGCTTGTGTCAGTATAGAATTTCGTACGGTGTTTTCATTTTGGCTTTGCTGATCAGCACGCGATTCTGAACATAGCACGTCGTGTTAATTGCCTCCGCCCAAAAGAACACAGGAAGTTTGGAGTCACACAACATCATCCTTGCGGCGTATTTAAGAGTTCGATTCCTCCGTTCGGCAACACCGTTTTATTGTGGTGTGCGAATAGAACTGAATTGACGTACAATCCCTTTCTCAGCGCAAAAATGGTCTATAACAGCGTTCTTGAACTCCGTTCCATTGCCAGTATGCAACGCTTTCACTCGGTTGTTGGTCTGATTCTCTATCATCACAATGAACTTCTTGATGAGGTCAATGATCCGAACTTTGTTGGACAGAAAGAAAAACCAAGTGAAACGAGAGTAATCGTCTATCACAACGAGGCAGTGTGAATTGCGGTTGATACTGAGAACGTTAACCGGACCAAATAAATCCATATGTAACAACTGGAGCACTTGACTGATGGAGTTACCCTGCTTTGGAAAGTGTGGTTTTCGATGATGTTTTCCTTGACCACATGAAACACACTTTTCAAACGTAATGAAATCTCTAACAGGAAAACCTCAGACCATTTCATTCTTTGCAAGCCGATTCAGATTCTTTGCATTAGCATGACCGAGACGACGATGTCACAACATTGCATTTTTTTCTGAGACTTTGGAGAATAGGCAAGTGACTTCGTTGGGAATATTGTTGTTCATGTCTATGATGTAGGCACTCCCATCCCGCTTAGATTTTACAACAATCCACTTTTCCGGAATGATAATGCCCGACTTTAAAATAAGACATTCTTTGTCGGTAAAGTGCATCGAATACCCTTTGTCGGAAATCTGAGAGACACTGAACAGACTGTGCTTCAATTCAGGAGCATAGTTGATATTTTCAAAACTAAGCACTCTGTTCGTCACTGTTCCTTTCTGAGTTATTTTTCCACCTTCACCGCCCGCAAACGAGACATAGCCCCCATTAAATGTTTGAATGTCATGCAGTTGGGAGATATCTCCTATCATGTCCTGGGAGTAGCCACTATCGACATACCAAGGTCTAACGATACTCCTTCGCGACTATCCCTGCACAAGGACCGGATTTATTCAGATTTGGGAACCCAAGTCATCAAAATCATGGGTTTACCCTTCACTTTCATAGATTTTTCATTTAATTCTTTCCTTTCATTGGGTTTAGAGGTTAATGGTGACTAATCTGAATTCTATTTTGGTACCCACTTAAAGTTAGGTTTTGAAACTTTGTTAGTTTGCTTCGAGCTGGTGGATTTTCTACTCAAAGAGTTTGTAGATCCGGTCCTGCCCTTTGACAAAATCGACTTAGGCTTAGCCTGAGTTGATTTTGGCAAACTATTACTGAATTTATAGAAAAACTTTTTATTCTTTTGAAAATTGGTCATTTTCTTGTTTGGATTTATGTTCAAGTCACCATCCCGAGAACGAATTCTGGGGGATTTTCTAGTTAAAGATCATCCCCGAAGTTCATTCTCTCCTCTTTTTGATGTCTGAGATATAAATATCCGATTTAAATAGTTTCTTGCAATGTGTCCAGCAGTGCCACAGTTAAAATAGGTTTGTTTATTATCATTGGTTTTGTCACTTCTTTTGACAAATTTCTTTCTTTTATTTTTATTTCTAACATTTTCACATTTGCAAGAACAATCACAGGATTTTGAAGCAAATGCGGAAGGTGTAGAAGCACTTGAATCAGACAAAGATACATTATCAAATAAAGCATTACCAGTTGCAATCTTATCATCAGAAAAAACAATACCACCAGACACAAAATTGTTTAAATTCGAATTTAATGCAGACTCATTACATAGATTGACACCAAACTTTGACACATCATCATTATTAGAATTAAGAACATCAGGCTTTTCATCTCTCTGCTCCCCCTGAGCTATGGACTAATCTGCACTCAAATTTGAAACGTTAGTATCCAAAACTTTATCGTTTGAACATGTAACTTGTTCAGAACCAGGTTTTCCATATACAAGAAAAGGTTCTTGATCTATTTCTTCCTGAGATAATGGAATAGCGGTATAATTGTGATTATAAGGAGGAGGGACACTCTCAAAACCTAGTCCTACTTTCTTTTGGTTTCCACAAGTGACATCCTTCCACTGCATTTTATTTTCTATTATTTTCGCAATAACTTCGCTTGACCCATCAAATTTTTTAAAGTTGAATTCATCATTTTCAAAACGTGTTTTCAATGAGTCAAGTTCATCGGTCACAACTTCAAATTTTCGTTTGATATGGTCATAGTTCTCACATTTGTTGCTGTAATCCTCTTGTAATTTCCTAAAGTCCTTTATTTTATTTTCTAGTTGAGTCTTTAAGGGCTTTTGGTTTTTCCTAAGTGTGTATCCCTCATATTTTAAGTCATTGTTCTCTCTCTTGATTGAATCTATTGATTCTCGCAAACATTTCATAGTTTTAGCACAAGATGGAGAGCAACCAGATTCACTTACCTCGGGCTTAGATGGCTCAGAAGTGGTTTGCACCATGAAGGAAAACTGAAGGTTCACCATATCTTCTTCGGAATCTACCTCTGCCTCTTTCTCGTTGCAATCCTCGATCTGTGCCAAATAAATATTTTCAGGTCTTGAAATATTCAGGGCCTGAATTTGATCTTCCCAATCAAAGGATTGAGCCACCATTTCCACATTCGCAGGTTGATTGGTTGATGAGGATCCTCTGCTGTTGCTGTGGACATAGGTAACTGGCACCACGTTTCGATTAGCATTTTCCCTTCTGTCAGGCTTTGTACATTCCCTAGAAAAGTGCCCTGGCTCATGGCTATTGTAGTAGCGAAGTTTGCCTTTGTTGAATCCGACCTTTTTGTCAGAATTCACACTCAAGTTGTTTTTGCCAGTTTTCTTAGAAAACTGCTTTGCCCTGAACACAACCATGGACATTTGCCAGGCTATATCCATCTCTTCTACATCTTCAGGATGAATCTGATCAAGGTCGGCAAACAAAAGTTGTGGGGAGAGTTCTCCAGCCACAAAAGTATTGTAGCAATTTACCAAACCCGTGGCAAGAGCCATATTTTCTTATTTTTCTTTCATGGTTGACATCTGAGAACTGAAACCATGAGACTTAGGAGGTACAACATTAGATGAGCCAACATTGGGATTAACTTGTTGAGAAATAATCTGAGGTTGAGAGACTTGAACTTGTTGCATGGAAGGGATAACATAGGATGTAGTTTGAATCGATTGATGAGTCATGAAAGGTTGAACTTGTGGAACATGTGGAGTTGGGGTAACTTGAGGAGCTTGCGCAACAGTGAAGCTTGAAAAAGAATTGTTGTTTGTGGCTTGGATCCCTAGATTTGCAGTGGAATAAGAATTAACATGATTAATCTCCCTCTGCTTGTCATCAAGATCATAAGCCTTGATGATAGCCATAGTTTGTGCCAGACTCAGCCTGTTTACGTCTTTTGTTTTGTTGATCACTGAGACATTCATATCCCAGGATTTTGGAAGGGAGTTTAACAACATCTTGTTGATTTCTGATCTTGTTACCGAAACACCTGCAAAACTCATTTCTGTAGTGAGAGTAATAAACCTCTGGAGCTGGTTCTCAAGAGTTTCGCCCAGGACATCGTTGAACATGTTGAACTTTTTTCGAAGCATGTCCTGACGACTCTGCTTCATATCCTCATTACCCTCATAAGCTTCTATTAATACTTCCCAAAGTGCTTTTGCAGATGTATACTCACGGAAACCCTGAGTGATTTCTGGAGATAATGCCATTGTAAGCGTAGCAAAGGCTTTCTCCTAGTCTTCGACTTTTTCAAAATCCTCATCCGTATAATTTTCAACCCATTTGTCGACAATTGTGTCATCCACTATAGTAGTAATTCGAATTGGTCCCCTAAGTATACTGTGCCAAATCTTGAAGTCTTTCATTTTAATAAACTTCTTGATCCAGTATTTCCATTCTGGAAAGCCTTCGACATTTAAGAGTCGGGAAATCCGAGAAGTTGTTCCCATGATGGTGTCAAGTTCCTGATGTACTGTCATGCTTTGAGAATCCATTTGTTTTTTTTATTTTTTATTATTTATTTATTTATTTTTTTTATTTTTAAGAAAATTAAATTGAAAGAAAGAAAATAAAAATGATCAAAGACAGGTTTTCGGTGGAAAAGTTAGACCGAAAACTAGGATCCAGTGATTTTTCGGTTTCCTAAGGTTGATGAAGAGTTTTCGGTTTCTGAATATGCTTGGATTTTGGGTTTCTGAAGAATGAACAACAAAAAAATAGTTTTCGGTTTCTGAAGATGAATCGAAAACTAAAGATTTTTCAGTGAAAACGTTGATTCTTGATCCGATTACTATTTTTCACACAGCCATAACTTCCAAAAATGCTCCCAAATACACAGATCAGAACAGAACAAAAATGACAAAGAGTTTTCGGTGTGTGTAGATACAACCGATAACTATTAGAGTTCCATCACAAACTTAAATCTGATGCAAATCTTGATTTTGATAAAGCAAACAACGATCCTGTCTTCAAACTCGAGTAGATTCGAACTTGCCAATGAACCGAAAATGAAGATCATGAGATTGTTGATGAGCTGAAAACAGAAAACACAATTGATTGACACTAGAAGTGCTCTGATACGAATTGTCAAGTCCCAAATATGTGGGATCTATCTAATGATCAGTCAACTGTAATAGAAATGAATAAGAAGCAGATTAAACAACCAATCTTGCATACAATTGAACTATGAAATGTCGGATACCACTTGGATGGACCGAAAACCTACTGGAAGTGACCACTACCTCTGACAACCTGACAACAATATATAGTAACACACATCAGACTGAAAACAGGTTTTCGGTCAAAGCCTGACCGAAAAGTCAAACAAGCACAAAAGATGTCCAAAACACATTAATAACAACCCTAAACCATCCATGCATTAATGCCTAGCCCAAAAAAAATATATTGGCCCTTGAAACTCTAATGGACCTTCCGGTCCTAACTCTGTGGACCTTTCGATCCTAACTCTGTAAAATCTTAATAATACATAGCATAAATCACATAGACATAATGCAAAATATCACAGTACTCAAATAAAAACATAAGACCCTCTGGTCACACTACTCTGGTTATCACTCTAGGTATATATAGTGAGAAGACTCACCTCGCATGATGAACAGCTCCTATAGATGATGTTGCTGCTTCGGCCTTTAACACTGGACCTAAATCGACAATTACCCCATTAATATCTAAGTCCAAATTCTCACTCTTTAGGTCTAAAGGTAGTCCACTAACTAGCCCATGAATAACTCAAAACCCATTGGGCCCACCACGACCCAATAATAAACAATCTCTCTCTAGGCCCAACTCTCAAGTCCAAGAGGCAAGCCCAACACAAGGGCCCAAGGCACATATACATATTCCTCTAGTCCAAATCTCTAGCACAACAAGCCCAAACTCCAGGCCCAACACTTAAGGCCCAAAATAAGACTTAGCCCAAAAAGTCATTAGTGGGGTTACGCGGGGCGTACCTCCCTGGGTATGCTAAGCGTACACTAGCGTACACGAATCCTGACCGGGGACACCAACCTAGTACGTGGGGCGTACTAGGTTTACCCTCAGCGTGCGTCCAGTTTTACTCTTTCTACTCTTTTGGTCTTAATCAGTTAAGACCTTGGCTCATATCACAGATCTGGACTCCCTAAAGGCTCTTACCCCATAAAGTCAGTAACTTTAAGCCTTTGCATGGCTGGACAAGTCTAAAACTCATAAACTCTAATCCTTTACTCACAAAAGTCCACATATCTCATACATGGAGAGATCTTGACGACCAAGATCTCATTTTTATGAATCCAAACGACTAAAAACCCCTAAAAGAATAGGTATTAAACTTTGGAGTTCATCAAACTCATAAAGCTTCAAGCTTGGGACATAAAACTCTAAAAATGGACCCAAAACAAGAACTATCACCACTACACTAGATCCACATGAGAAAGCCACCAAGATTCAACCTTTATGATTTTTGGAGCTAGATCCATATGATTAGGGCTTGGATCCTTAAGCTCCAAGCCAAGCAACGCTTCGTCAAGGAACTCCTTCTTCCACAATATGCACCAAAAACTCACTAAATCACCAAAAAGCTCAAGAATCACTATAATGGAGGCTAAGAGTCGATTTCTATGGTTTAGAAGGATGGAGGCTAAAGATACTAGGGTTAGGTTATGAGATAAGGAGCTTAAATAGTGTCTACAACCATAAAATAGGGTTTTGGTCTGATTGGCATACGCCCAGCGTACGTATGGTATGCCCAGTGTACTCTGAAGAACATTCACTACCATCTTGGTCAGTACACCCATCGTACTACCTTCTTCACTATTACGCCCAGCATACGCTTTGTGTACGCCCAACGTACGCTTTGTGTACGCCCAACGTACTCGGCTAAGCCAGAAACCACAAAACTTCCGAAGACCATAACTTCTTCGTTATAAATATTTTTCCAACGATCCTTATATCTGCGGAAAGGTAACGAGAAGCTCTACACTTCTATCAACTTTATTTATCCTAAAGCCCACTTGAAATCGGATCCAAAATACATGAAAAGCCCAAACCAACACCTTTGTCTATACCCTTCGGATCTAAAGCACAACTTGAACCCTTTTCTCACACAATCCACCTTATCCATATCCAAGAAGGCCTATACCTTTTCCTTCAAAATCTCAAAACCTTCTCATACTCAGATTACGACCCACAAGCTTTGAATTGCAAAACAATCCGAAACAGGATTTTACAAGCATAAGAAATACGAACTAGAATCATAAACATAAGATAAATGACAATTAAGCATGAATCCTTCAAATCCCACAAATATCCAATGGTTTTCAGCCAAAGTTAAACAAAAATAAGCATTTTCCTCAATGCTTAGGATGAGAATAAGGAATGATCATACCAGGATCATGGTAGAGGAGGCTTGCGAGGACGGTACGGAAGCAACACATGGGTCGTAAAATGATGTGTGGGTGGAGGTCTTGGCCGCCTAAATACACATGAATGAAAGCTTGGTCACACAAAGGAAGCATATGAAATGACTCGAAATTTTCTGATGAAGTGGCATATACCTTAGCAGATCTCTATGCAGTTAAGTGGTTGTCTCGCAGATCGTTGTGTGGGTGGGGTTCTGGACTCGCATGCACATCAGATTACATCTCATGTTGGAGGAATTTTTTGAGCTCGGATTTGCACTACTGGGGCTAGGTCCCGCAACGTTTGCGCGGGTACCCGCACAAGTTGCAGATTTTTGACACTGTTTGTAATTTTTCGCTCCACAAGCTCCAATTTTCTTCCATACTTTACCAAGATCATTGGTAAAACTCAAAATGCTTATTTTTGACCAACTTCAAGCCTAGAAAATCCAAACTTCAAGTGGAGATTATTTATTCACAATGCAATTATTTAACGTTTTTGCCAAGACAAAGTCCCGCTTCCTTCAACCTTCATAAATCGGAGTTTCCAATGTTATGTTGTCGAATTCTCCCATTTCAAATCCTTTATAAAATGGTTTCAAATGGTGTCCATTCACTTTGAATATTTGATTCGTTTCCAAACTCTTGATTTCAACCGCACAATGATCAAACACTTTTATAACAATGAAAGGTCTGTGTCGTCGAGATCGCAATTTTCCCGGGAATAACTTTAGTTGTGAATGATAAAGAAGAACTTTTTGACTCGGAGTAAAGTGTTTTTCGGTTATGTGCTTGTCATGAAGTGCCTTTTTCTTCTCTTTGCACCTTTTAAACATTTTAATTATCTTCTTCTTGACCACTTCTATCATTGGAGGATGTGTAGGTGGGTGGATTATGGAATGGGGAATCTTGTTTGGAGAATGAAATAATGCAACTTGAGAGACATATTTCCTTGTTGACTTTGTTACTTCCATAGTCTTCACAATCTGTTCAACTTCGGAGTCCAATGTAAACATTTCTAGTGTTTTCTTCAAACTTTCACAATCAAGGTTCATGTTGAGTATCATCTCCAAAGTATCCCCATGAGACAAATCAAACACATTTTGGTTATTGGCTCAATTACATCAACCCGATACAATGGAGAAATATTGCTAGGGTACCTCATTGCTTCAAAGATGTTGAAGTGAATGGTCTCTCCATCAAACTCCAAGGTGATCTTCCCATTATGGACGTCAATAATCGTGTGAGCGATACTCATGAAAGGTCTTCCAAGGAGGATCATAGATGATTTGGAAGGAGTCTTCTCTTCAAGATCAATGACATAAAAACCTGCGGGAAAAACAAGTTGATTAACTTGTACTAACACATCCTCCAACACTCCTCTTAAAGACACACTTGACTTGTCCGCTAATTGAATGATTACTCCCGTTTCTTCCAAAGGTCAAACATTAAGAGATTGAAAAACCGAATATGGCATCACATTGATCGAGGCTTCAACATCTAACATGGAACTTTCTGTAGGCAAATTAACAATGGTACAAGGTATAGCAAATATTCCTGGATCCTTGCATTTGGGATGTAGCTTCTTTTGGATAATTACATACACGTTTCATTGACTTGAATCTTTTCATTTGCCTTGAATTTCCTCTTCTTAGTGCAAAAAATCCTTGAGGAATTTTGCATAACTTGGAATTTGCTTAATAACATTCAGTAGTGGAATGTTCATTTGGACCTTGCGGAAAGTCTCATAGAATTCATTTTCTTCCTCTTTTTTCTTTGAAGCGACTAATCGGGAAGGGAAGGTTGGAGGTATGACCAATGGCTTGATGGTCTTGTTGGAAGATTCAGGTTGATCAATGTTTAGCACAACTGGTTCCTTTGGAGGAACTACAACCATTGAAGGTTCAACAATAATAACCTCATCATCTTCTTCTTCTCTTGAAATTCTTTTTGGATAGCTTTCTCCAAGTGTTTTCCAACTTTTCAAGGTTATTGCATTCACATTGGGATACATCTTGGTTTGAGATGGAAGTTTACCTCTTTGTTCCATCTTGTTGAGAGCAGTGGCCAAGTCTCCAATTTGTGCTTGAATGTTGGAGAAGATGTTCTTGGTCTCTTGTTGAAATTGGCTTTGGCTTTGATCAAGAGAAGTAAGAAGTTCTTGAAGATTCATTTGATGGTTACCACTTGATTGGCTATGTTTTTGAGGTTGTTGATAATTTGGAGGGAGGTGAGATGTTGGTGGAGTTGCATATTGTGGTTGGGTAAGTTGTGGATATGGAGGTTTTTGGGATGGGTATTGGGAAAATTAAGGTCTCATCATAACATTTGGTGGGTTTTTCTTTGGTCGGTATGGGTTATTGGGGTTGTTCCTCCTTTTTGGGTTGTATGTGTTTTGAAATCCCATGGGTCTTGGTTGACCTTGATATCCTCCCATTTCGTTAAAATCCTCATGTTCACTTCCAAGTGTGGGACACTTATTTATATAATTCCTCGTATTTGCACAAATACCACACACCATCAATTGCTGACCACTTCCCACCACCATTTGACTTAACACATTAGTCAAATCCAAGAACTTTGATTCCAAGTGTTGGGTTTTGGTAACTTCACCAACAACTTGTGGGGAATTTCTCTTCATTTCATTTCGAGTCCCAAAGTTTCTTTGATTTTGACAAATGGTTCCAAAAAGTGAGTGTATCTCGTGAGGTGTCTTGTTGAATATGTCACCACCACTTGAAGCATCAATCATCCTTTGATATTTTCATTCATACCCTCATAAAATTTTTGAAGAAGTAATTTTTCGGGTATATTGTGTTGCGGGCAACTTGTACACAAGTTGTTGAATCAATCCCAAAAATCATGAAAAGTCTCATTCTCCCCTTGATGAATCCCCAAAATGTCACTTCTTTGACTTGTTATCTAGGGAGTGGGATAGAACTTTCTATCGAAGTCTTTGAGTAACTCTTCATATATATGAATAGATCTCGGTGGTAAGTTGAATAACCACTCTCTAGCTTTATCTTCTAAGGGGAGCGGGAAGGCGGTTAACTTGAAATCATCCAATGTCACATGTTCGGGCAACATGCTAACACATGTCATATGAAAGGACTTTAAATGCTTTTAAGGATCTTCTCTATCCAAACCATGGAACTTGGCGAGTTGATGTACGAAACTTGACTTGAATTCAACTCCTCGGCGGTTTGCAGGATAAATAATACCAAGAGGTATGTGAGTAACATCCATCTCCATCATTTGTCTAAGTGTCAACTCTTGAGGGAGATTGGGTGGATTGGGGTTATTGGGATATTGTTGCATGTAATTGGGAGGTTGTTGGTATGGTGGGTATGGGTATTGTTGGTGATTGTACATTTGTGGTGGATAAGGTTGGTAGTTAGGATATTGTAACGCCCGGGTTTTAGGGCTAAGCATTTTTGTCAATGTAATAGTCTAGGTCAGCTCTTGTAACTCTTTTTGAAGTAATAAAGATGAAATATTTGAGTATTATGTGAATTATGTGTGTTTATGTGTTTATTATTTAATTATAAATGTATAATTAATAAAGAATAAAACTGAGCGTCAAAGTTAAAGTGTGAGATAATCCCGATATCTCTACATAAAGTTTTAGAGTATGTCTCAAGGTTTCCGTGCATATAAGGAACGCCGAAATCCGAGTTATAACGAAGAAGTTATGACCCGTCGAAGTTTCACGACAGAACCGGCACGATACCGGGAAGCGTGAATAGTGAATTTACGATAGAGCGAGATTTAGCCTTAGCGATCTAAACAAAAGTCGTAGAATATGTTAAACTAAGAACATCGATAAAAAGAACGCCCAAATCTGACTTCGTATGAAGAAGTTATGAGATTTTAAACAGACCAATCCTGTCCCGGCCTGTTAAAAATATAACTTTAAAAATAAAGTCAAAATTAGCCGACGGAGTCTAAACGAAAGTTGTAGAGTACGTCTCCACCTACGCGTGGATATAAAGAACGTCAAAAACTGAGTTCGTATGAACGAGTTACAAATTATAATAGCATATTTACGTATTAAAATAAAGTATAAATCATGTATACGGACACATATATATACATATGTATATATCATTAGAAAGGTATCGATGATGCGGTCATTATAAGACTAATATTGAGTTCTTTCGACATTAGTTTAGTACAAATATCATTAAATCCATTTAAAATAGTATTATAGAGGGGTGTTTAGTTGTTTATATAACTAAAAGGTCATTAAGTAATTATGGAGGGTAGTTTTTGAAAATTCAATTAGTGTAAATAAGAGCCTTGGGCTCTCATATTTCTTGCACCATTCTCTTGATTCAAGAGTTTTTCTCTCCTTATCCCCCGAGCATTTCGGTCCCTCGTGATTCGACTTCTCTTTCTGTAGTTTAGTATAGTAAGGTGAGCGCTGAAGCGCTGCACGAATCTTTCTTAGAAAGATTCAACGACGAAGTTCTGTCCCTGCAGAGCCCGACTCCTAGCTAAAACCCCCTTGTAAGTAAGTTATGCTTACCTTATTTTAATATAGCTTATATTTAAAATTAGTATTGTTATTATGAACTTATAATAAATACTTGGGCTATTATTATGGGTTATATAAGTATTTTTTTTACGCTTATATAATAATAATAATAATAGCTAGACTATTAATTAGTCTCGGCGAATAATAGACTAAACTCTAGTGGTAATAATACTAGGTTTCGTCGAAGAAAATTCTATTTAAGAAGCGAATCGCTGTCTGAGTTCGGAATCACCACCTTTTCAAGTGAGTGCATAGTTACTTTCAACTTACACATAGATATGAAGTATTTTATATAAATTGCGTGTTATGTGTGCATATTATCTGAATACTTGCTATCTATGCTAGATGAACGTTGTTATACATGTTTTCAATGATTTAAACTGTATATGTATTTTATATCTACGAAAATGTTGGGGTAAAACATGGGTAGATGTAATAGGTGATGTGTGATAAAATGATGAGAGGCCTCGATGTTGTTGTTGTTGATCCAGTCATCTAGCGGAGTATAGATGAAGACCACGGACTCTTCTAGACAGTCCAGTGGAACACTAGCAGGCTCGCAACCTGTAGGTGTTGTGAACGATGTGTTCACCGGTGTACTCCATCCCCCACATGGTTGCCTATTAGGACATTTATTGCTGAGGAATCCCCTTAGCAGTAGTGTCCGTCCCGATGATGATCCTTAGGCTAGGTCCCTTATGATAGGTGTTTAGGGATGTAAAGTGAGGATAACGGGAACGGGTAATCGGGTTATTGTTGATTGATGAAATTAATAAACTTATTTATTGTGGGTTGAAAACCCTATGTGCTCACCAGGCTCCCAAGCCTGACCCACTCAGCTTTATGTATTACAGGTAGTGGCGCATGAGCATAGGTGTGATGTTTTGGACGAGGGATTACGGATATAGGCCTGTAGATATGAAATAATGTAGTAAGGCTTATATTGTACTGTTTATACTTTTGATCTGTACGAACATGACATCCCGAGTCTTTTAATGAAATACATTTCTATGGAAATGCTTTTGATAAATCTTTATCATATTGTTGTTTTGGGACAAATTCCGCAACCCTTTTATTAAAAGATAACTCTGATTTTGAAATAAAGTATAAACAAAACCGGTCTTTTCTGGCCGTGATTTTGGGGATGTCACAGTTGGTATCAGAGCATTAGTTTAAGCGAACTAGGAATTTGTAGGATTTCTAGACTTAAACTTAGAATGCTAAGCGATGATTGTGAGATGTGAGCACTAGCTTATTTTAGGAATTGTGCCTAAAATGCTTTTATGTGCTAAATGCTTTATGCATGATATGCCGTTATTTTGTTCGGATCTATGGTCTGTTGCCGACCGGATCTGGAAAACTTATGTGTTTAGGATTCTAAATGTACGACTACGATATTAGAACTAGCATGTAAACGTTTCGGAGTGATAAGGACGATTTAAAACGTCTCTCCTAAATAAAGATCTAAATTCACCTTATTCGGTGTATAGATCAAGATGGCAAGGACCCGTAGCGGAAACGTGAACGCGAATGGAGGTAGGAACCAACCCCCAGTGGTTCAGCAAATACCTATTGTTGAAGAAGTTGCACCTGAGCCAGTTACCATGGCTGGAGTTCAAGCCATGATTCAGGCTATGCTAGCTGAACAATGGGAAGAAATGAGACGGATGCTCCGCGAGAATAGGGATGAACCTACCATACATGTTGAACCGACGGAGCCAGTTCCCGATCCATCTGAGGAAGGGAACTATAGCCGTCAAGTGAGTCAAATAGGGACTCAAGGTGAACAAAGGGATGGCCCAGAAGGGAGAAACAACAAGGATGGGCGGATGTACAAAAATTTCTTGGGTGCAAAACCACCAAGTCTCTCAGGAAGCCCAAAGCCTGTTGAGATTATGGACTGGATCTCCGAGATGGAGATGGTGTTTGAGAGCTGCGACTGCAACGAAAAGCAGAAGACTGTCTTCACTGTGAGACAATTGAAAACTGGAGTCTTGAGTTGGTGGAAGCTATTGGCAGATACGATGCCACGAGGAGAAGCCCTGAAAATGTCATGGGATGAGTTCTTGGAACAACTAAAGGCGCAGTACTGTTCAGAGATAGACCTGATTGATTTGAACAATGAGTTCCAAAATTTGAAGAAGGGGAGAATGAGCATCGATTACTATGCTGCTGCATTTATGGAAAAGATGAAGTTGTTTCCATACCTAGTGCCAACCGAACTTTCTAAAATTGAGAAATTCGCAAACGGACTGCCGGCTGACTTTGGCCCAACAGTCAAGATGGCAACCACTTTGAAATCAGCTGTTCGAGCAGCTAAGAATGTGGAGACCCAACAAAAGGAAAGAGGTCTGGAAAGGGCTGAGATCGGTGAGAAACGGAAGTTCGATGGATCCTCGAAGTCCAACAAGAAGAGTAGATTCTCGAAACCTGGTTCGAGAGGAGGAGGATCAGAAGCAAAGTGGTGTGACAAGTGCAAGAAGAAGCACTTTGGGAAGTGTGATGGAGGGGTCACTTGTTACAAATGCGGAAAGCCTGGGCACTATGCCAATGAATGCACCCTTAACCAGAAGGCCTGTTATGGGTGTAATGAAGAAGGGAACATTTTGAAGGACTGCCCAAAGAAGAAGGAGGCAGGAAGACCCAACATACCACCAAAGCCGAAGGCGAGAGCCTTCCAGATGACGCTCGAGGCTGAAAAGGAGGCAGCAGACGTCGCTTCAGGTACCTTTCTTGTAAATGGTTTGCCTGCAAATATACTGTTTGATTCCGGAGCCAACTACTCCTTTGTGTCACATAAATTTAGTGCGAAATTAGCATTACCTGTAGAAAAACTTGATAGCGCCCTAATTGTAGAAGTTGCCAGTGGCAAATTCGTACCTGTTAGTAATCGTATTAGGAACATCATCGTTGACTTAAACGGAAACGAATTCCGGCTGACTTTGGCCCAACAGTCAAGATGGCAACCACTCTGAAATCAGTTGTTCGAGCAGCTAAGAATGTGGAGACCCAACAAAAGGAAAGAGGTCTGGAAAGGGCTGAGATCGGTGAGAAACGGAAGTTCGATGGATCCTCGAAGTCCAACAAGAAGAGTAGATTCTCGAAACCTGGTTCGAGAGGAGGAGGATCAGAAGCAAAGTGGTGTGACAAGTGCAAGAAGAAGCACTTTGGGAAGTGTGATGGAGGGGTCACTTGTTACAAATGCGGAAAGCCTGGGCACTATGCCAATGAATGCACCCTTAACCAGAAGGCCTGTTATGGATGTAATGAAGAAGGGCACATTTTGAAGGACTGCCCAAAGAAGAAGGAGGCAGGAAGACCCAACATACCACCAAAGCCGAAGGCGAGAGCCTTCCAGATGACGCTCGAGGCTGCAAAGGAGGCAGCAGACGTCGCTTCAGGTACCTTTCTTGTAAATGGTTTTCCTGCAAATATACTGTTTGATTCCGGAGCCAACTACTCCTTTGTGTCGCATAAATTTAGTGCGAAATTAGCATTACCTGTAGAAAAACTTGATAGCGCCCTAATTGTAGAAGTTGCCAGTGGCAAATTCGTACCTGTTAGTAATCGTATTAGGAACATCGTCATTGACTTAAACGAAAACGAATTCCATGAGGAACTATTACCCATAGAGTTAAACGGTTTTGACATCGTTTTGGGTATGGATTGGCTTAGCGCCAACGATGCCGAGATATTATGTCGAAAGAAGATAGTTAGGATAAACCCACCCGGAAAGGAATCATATATGGTGTACGGGGACAAACGCATAGTGAATTCTGGAATCATCTCCCTGATGAAAGCCAGGAAATGTTTGTCCAAGGGATGTGCATCGTACTTGGCATTCGTAATCGATGCTAAGAAGGAAAAGAAAGAGGTGCAGAATATACCGGTTGTGTGCGATTATCCGGAAGTCTTTCCCGAAGATCTTCCCGGATTACCACCTGATAGGCAAGTGGAGTTTCGTATAGACTTATTACCAGGAACAACACCGATAGCAAAGGCACCTTACCGATTAGCACCGACGGAGATGAAGGAGCTCATGACGCAACTTCAGGAGCTGTTGGACAGCGGTTTCATTCGACCTAGTTCATCACCCTGGGGAGCTCCGGTATTATTCGTGAAGAAGAAGGACGGAAGCATGAGGATGTGCATAGACTACCGAGAGCTGAATAAGGCAACGGTGAAGAACAAGTATCCATTGCTGAGGATTGATGACCTATTCGATCAGCTGCAAGGTTCGAGCTACTTCTCAAAGATCGATCTTAGGTCAGGATATCATCAGTTGAAGGTGAGAGAGCAGGATATTGAGAAGACTGCATTCAGAACAAGATACGGACACTACGAGTTCTTGGTTATGTCATTCGGACTAACCAATGCTCCTGCAGCATTCATGGATTTGATGAATAGGGTTTGTAAACCATTCCTCGATAAATCGGTGATAGTGTTCATCGACGACATTCTCATCTACTCGAAAAGCCAGGAAGAGCATGGCAAGCATCTACGAGAAGTGTTGGAGGTGTTAAAGAAGGAGAAGCTTTTTGCAAAGTTCTCCAAATGCGACTTTTGGATACGGGAAGTCCAATTCTTGGGTCATGTTGTTAACCAAGAAGGAATAATGGTTGACCCCGCCAAGATCGAGGCTGTAATGAAGTGGGAACGTCCGAAGAGTCCCACGGAGATTTGAAGCTTTCTAGGATTAGCCGGATATTACCGACGATTTATCCAAGGCTTTTCTTCGATAGCTGCTCCGTTAACAGCTTTGACCCATAAAGGATCTACGTATACATGGAGTGAGAAACACGATGAGGCGTTCGAGAAGCTAAAGAAGAAGTTATGTGAAGCACCGATACTTTCTCTACCCGATGGAGTCGAAGATTTTGCAGTTTATAGTGATGCATCTGGAGTCGGGTTGGGTTGTGTTCTGACCCAAAGAGAAAAGGTCATAGCATACGCATCTCGACAATTGAAAGAGCACGAAAAGAACTACCCCACTCATGATCTGGAGTTGGCAGCGGTAGTATTTGCCTTAAAGATATGGAGGCATTACCTCTACGGCAGGAAGTGCAAGCTCTTCACTGATCATAAGAGCCTCCAATATCTCTTTAATCAGAAGGAGTTGAACATGAGGCAATGACGCTGGCTAGAACTTCTCAAGGACTACGACTGTGAGATACTTTACCACCCAGGTAAAGCAAATATTGTTGCTGATGCTCTCAGTCGGAAAGTCAATCTTGAAAGAAAAAGGCCAAGAGCGTTAAGAATTGAAGTCGTCTCGAGGATTGTGGAAAGTATTAGGAAAGCTCAAGAAGAAGCCTTAGAAAAGAATGACCGAAAGGAAGAACGTTTGGGAAAAACGTTAGTGTTCGGTACGAACAGTCGAGGACTGAAGGTATTCCAAGATCGAATTTGGGTACCTAAGACGGGAGGAATAAGAGATCTTCTAATGGAAGAAGCACACAAGACCATGTACTTGATTCATCCTGGTAGCACTAAAATGTATAGGGACCTAAAACCCTACTACTAGTGGCCGACGATGAAGCTCGATGTTGCGAAGTATGTGGCTGAGTGCGTAGCATGTGCGAGGGTTAAGGCACAACATCAGAAACCGTATGGGAGTTTAGAACCTTTACCTGTACCCATGGGTAAATGGGAAGACATCACCATGGATTTTGTGACTAAACTACCCAGGATGAAGAGCGGACACGACATGATTTGGGTAGTGGTGGATCGTCTCACCAAAAGTGCACACTTCATAGCAGCCAACGAGAAGTGGTCTATGGATAAGCTCGCAAATGCTTACGTGAAGGAAATTGTAAGACTTCACGGTGTCCCTCTTACGATTGTATCAGATCGTGATAGTCGTTTCACATCACGGTTTTGGAGGAGTCTACAAGAGGAGTTGGGTACAAAGTTGTGTTTAAGTACTGCTTACCATCCGCAAACTGATGGTCAGAGCGAAAGAACGATTCAGACGCTGGAAGATATGCTGTGTTTAAGTACTACTTACCTCTGGTAGAATTTTCCTACAACAATAGTTATCACTCGAGCATCAAGATGGCTCCTTATCAAGCCTTGTATGGATAGAAGTGTCGTACGCCGTCTTGTTGGCTTGAAGCCGGAGAGAAGCAGTTTATGGGCCCCGAGATGGTCCATGAGACTGCTGAGAAGTTGAAGGTGATTAGGGAAAGGATGTTAGCAGCACAGGATCGTCAGAAGAGCTATGCTGACAAGAAAAGACGACCGATAACTTTCGAAGTTGGGGATTCCGTTTTGCTTAAAGTCTCACCGTGGAAGGGACTTATACGATTTGGGAAACGAGGAAAGTTGAGTCCAAGGTTTATTGGACCGTTCAAAGTTCTTCAGAAGATTGGGAGCCAAGCTTACAAGCTGGAATTTCCCGAAGAACTCAATGGTATTCATAACACCTTCCATGTGTGTTATTTGAGGAAATTCACGGGAGATGTTCCCGACATAATTCCAATCTCAAAGTTAAGGATGGATGAAAATAAAAGGCTGATCGAAGAGCCTGAGGCAATTGTTGACTGTAAGACTAAGAAGTTACGACGCAAGATGGTCGACTTAGTGCTAGTCCGATGGAAACATTCGAATGGGCCGAATCTCACTTGGGAAACAGAGGATGACATGATGAGTCGTTATCCACATCTGTTTGTTGATGCATGATTCCGGGACGGAATCATCCTAAGGGGGAGAGAATTGAAATGCCCGGGTTTTAGGGCTAAGCATTTTTGTCAATGTAATAGTCTAGGTCAACTCTTGTAACTCTTTTTGAAGTAATAAAGATGAAATATTTGAGTATTATGTGAATTATGTGTGTTTATGTGTTTATTATTTAATTATAAATGTATAATTAATAAAGAATAAAACTGAGCGTCAAAATTAAAGTGTGAGATAATCCCGATATCTCTACATAAAGTTGTAGAGTATGTCTCAAGGTTTCCGTGCATATAAGGAACGCCGAAATCCGAGTTATAACGAAGAAGTTATGACCCGTCGAAGTTTCACGACAGAACCGGCACGATACCGGGAAGCGTGAATAGTGAATTTACGATAGAGCGAGATTTAGCCTTAGCGATCTAAACAAAAGTCGTAGAATATGTTAAACTAAGAACATCGATAAAAAGAACGCCCAAATCTGACTTCGTATGAAGAAGTTATGAGATTTTAAACAGACCAATCCTGTCCCGGCCTGTTAAAAATATAACTTTAAAAATAAAGTCAAAATTAGCCGACGGAGTCTAAACGAAAGTTGTAGAGTACGTCTCCACCTACGCGTGGATATAAATAACGTCAAAAACTGAGTTCGTATGAACGAGTTACAAATTATAATAGCATATTTACGTATTAAAATAAAGTATAAATCATGTATACGGACACATATATATACATATGTATATATCATTAGAAAGGTATCGATGATGCGGTCATTATAAGACTAATATTGAGTTCTTTCGACATTAGTTTAGTACAAATATCATTAAATCCATTTAAAATAGTATTATAGAGGGGTGTTTAGTTGTTTATATAACTAAAAGGTCATTAAGTAATTATGGAGGGTAGTTTTTGAAAATTCAATTAGTGTAAATAAGAGCCTTGGGCTCTCATATTTCTTGCACCATTCTCTTGATTCAAGAGTTTTTCTCTCCTTATCCCCCGAGCATTTCGGTCCCTCGTGATTCGACTTCTCTTTCTGTAGTTTAGTATAGTAAGGTGAGCGCTGAAGCGCTGCACGAATCTTTCTTAGAAAGATTCAACGACGAAGTTCTGTCCCTGCAGAGCCCGACTCCTAGCTAAAACCCCCTTGTAAGTAAGTTATGCTTACCTTATTTTAATATAGCTTATATTTAAAATTAGTATTGTTATTATGAACTTATAATAAATACTTGGGCTATTATTATGGGTTATATAAGTATTTTTTTTACGCTTATATAATAATAATAATAATAGCTAGACTATTAATTAGTCTCGGCGAATAATAGACTAAACTCTAGTGGTAATAATACTAGGTTTCGTCGAAGAAAATTCTATTTAAGAAGCGAATCGTTGTCTGAGTTCGGAATCACCACCTTTTCAAGTGAGTGCATAGTTACTTTCAACTTACACATAGATATGAAGTATTTTATATAAATTGCGTGTTATGTGTGCATATTATCTGAATACTTGCTATCTATGCTAGATGAACGTTGTTATACATGTTTTCAATGATTTAAACTGTATATGTATTTTATATCTACGAAAATGTTGGGGTAAAACATGGGTAGATGTAATAGGTGATGTGTGATAAAATGATGAGAGGCCTCGATGTTGTTGTTGTTGATCCAGTCATCTAGCGGAGTATAGATGACGACCACGGACTCTTCTAGACAGTCCAGTGGAACACTAGCAGGCTCGCAACCTGTAGGTGTTGTGAACGATGTGTTCACCGGTGTACTCCATCCCCCACATGGTTGCCTATTAGGACATTTATTGCTGAGGAATCCCCTTAGCAGTAGTGTCCGTCCCGATGATGATCCTTAGGCTAGGTCCCTTATGATAGGTGTTTAGGGATGTAAAGTGAGGATAACGGGAACGGGTAATCGGGTTATTGTTGATTGATGAAATTAATAAACTTATTTATTGTGGGTTGAAAACCCTATGTGCTCACCAGGCTCCCAAGCCTGACCCACTCAGCTTTATGTATTACAGGTAGTGGCGCATGAGCATAGGTGTGATGTTTTGGACGAGGGATTACGGATATAGGCCTGTAGATATGAAATAATGTAGTAAGGCTTATATTGTACTGTTTATACTTTTGATCTGTACGAACATGACATCCCGAGTCTTTTAATGAAATACATTTCTATGGAAATGCTTTTGATAAATCTTTATCATATTGTTGTTTTGGGACAAATTCCGCAACCCTTTTATTAAAAGATAACTCTGATTTTGAAATAAAGTATAAACAAAACCGGTCTTTTCTGGCCGTGATTTTGGGGATGTCACAGATATTGATTATAAGGTGGTTGTTGTGGGTACATTTGGTGTTGGTATATTGGAGTTTGTTGGTAATACGGTTGCAGTGGGTGATGTGCTTGTTGTTGTTGAACTTGAAAAACATTGTGTTGAGGTTGGTTGTTTTGGTAGAACTTGTGGTTTTGTGGTAGAGGTTGTTGATAATTGGGTTGATTTGGGTGAAGAGGGGGTTGATTCCAAGGTGTCATATCTATGAGAGGTTCTTGGTGTTGTTGTCTTGGTTGTTGGGGTAAGGTATTGGCATCTTGATTGTTTGGATTCGGTTTGGGATGGTGAGGTGGAGTGTGATTCATGGCTATGTAGTTTTCAAACGGAATTTCTTTAAAGGAATGACCAACAATTGGAGAACTTTGTTCGGTGTCAATATCACTTAAAGTATGAACTTGATCTTCTATGTTGATTAGTGGATAAGAGGAAGAAGCTTGAACGGTTTGTTGTTGCTTTGCTTGTTTGGCTAACTTTTTCAACCTTTTTGATTCTTTTTTTCAATCTCCGGAATGTAGAGTAGTTCATCGGTTCTTGTAGACCTAGGCATAAACAATCAAATAACAATAACCAATTTCCCCGGCAACAGCCCCAAAACTTGGTGGGATGTCAAGTCCACCAATAAAATTACACCCTTTGTTTGCAAATAAAACGTAATATAATGGTAAAAAGGAGTATCGATCCTCTGGGAAATTGTTGAATTGAATCACCAATGAATTCCAATAGAACTAGTGTAAATAAACTAACTAACTATAATTAAACTAAAAGGGGGTGTTGTGATTGCTTGAAAAATAAAATACTTGAATTACTAAAAAGCTTGCAATTAAGCAAGATGGTGAGATGCTCAAATATTGGAGAGAATTGGTTAACCAAGGCAATTCAACACAATGAACATTTTTGTGTCTATCATTAGGATTCAATTTGAAGCTTATCATTCATCCCAAAATGGTCATAACAATCATGAAGCATGATATGCCAAGATTCGTCATAGATAGTATGGAGGTTGGGGAAGCCCATAACACACCTTCTTAATCAAAATCAAGGATTCAATCGAAGCAATTAAACCCAAGAAGTTGATTAGCCTTAAGAATGAAGGAATCTCAAATTCCTAGAGGATGTTAATGCTTACACATCCATAAATGAGTTATGATTCATAAGCCAGAGATGATTTATACCATCATAAAGCACTTGTTATATGTAAATTCAATGATTCAATGCTAAGCAAAAGAAATAAAGCAACAATTGCTCATTCAAGTACCAAGCTCATAATCAAAGCATTAAACAAGCATAAGATATGTGAACTAGGATCATAAACATAATATAAATGACAATTAAGCATGAATCCTTCAAAACCCAAAAAGATCCAAGGGTTTTCAGCTGAAGTTAACCAAAATAGATAAACTAGCTACTCATGGCAACAAAATAATAACCACAAAAGTATAATTGCATCAAGAAACTACCAGTTACTTAGAAAGATGAGAAGAAATGAGTATCAAGCTCTAAAAATTGCTTATCCAGGTCTTTAATGGTGGAAAATTGAAGTGTATCTGAATGATCCAACACCCCAAGCTAATTGGTAAACAAAATGACCAAAATGTCCAAAAATGTGCAGTTGCACGGGTCCTCGCACAAGTGTTGCGCAACTGAGATTCCACCCTCACAGATATTGCTAGAATGCTATTGCCTCATTTTTCTCCACCACACACCCCACTACCCAATATTTCCTTGGTCCCCTCCATGACTCACAAGATTTGAATTTGGCCAATCACCTTCACGCTTTAAATATGGATAGTTCATGCACAAAATAAGAATCGATGACCTATCTTCAAAAGCTCACTTCATTCAAATCTTCAACTTTTTAAACCCAAATCTCCATTGATGGATCCGTAAAGCCCAATAATGTATCGAAAAGTGCACCAAGCCCAACTTCAGTCAAACTGCAACCGCAATGAGCTCCAAAACCCTACAAAATATCTCATGCAAAATAGAAAGTACACGACACGATCAATGATAAAGAAAATAAATAATATACAATGCAATATTAATAAAAAGAGCTAAAAATACTAAAATAAACTAAGAACAAATTACTGAAATCGTCCCTATGGTTTGGTCAAAACTACTAGTTAGATCCCTAAGTTTTTTTTTTTTTAAGTTTTTTTTTTTTTTTTTTTTTTCACTCAGACCGTCCCTAGGTTATGATTTTATTGCATTTTTCGTCCTTCATAGAAATAAAAAGACCATATTGCCCTTTGTATTTTCTTTATTAATTTTTTGTTTGTCATTTATAAATTAAAAAAAAAACTAATTAAACAATTTATAGATATGTGGGACCTAGTCTCCTCTCACTCCCACCACTATGAATGCCACCCGGCACCACCACTAGTCACCGGAGACCACCAACAACCACCGAGACTCATATCTAGAAAAATCAAATCCACCACCAACGATCTTTAGAAACTGGACTTCCACCACCACATGTTTCAATTTATATTGGCATCGAAAACCACAATTGAACACCACCAACAGATCTAGATTTGGTTCTACTTCCGGCTAGCATCTGCAACCGTCACTGTTGTTGCAGCGGAGAAAAGACCAGGGGGTTTCAGATCTGGATCTGGTACTCCCCACCAGTTTGAATCCTTCAGCAGTCACCACCATTGTTGTTGTGGTCCAGAGAACAAGCAGATCAGAAGCATTTCATGGAAACGGTGGAGATGGCGTAGATCTGCCTGAAGGAAATGTTTCTTAAAGTCAGTGGGTGAAGAAGATGTGGTAGATGGAAGAAGATGAGTTACAGAGGTTTAGGGATGAAGACGGAAGGATATCTAGTTAATCAGTCCATTTTCTTCTCGTCGCCCCCATCTGATCCATCGAGAGGTCTGACCATCGATTGCATCTCCTCCCTCCTTGCTCCTCCCTCTGCACCATCGTTCCTCTCGTTTCCCTATGCCGGTGACCTCACCCATCTACGTCGCCATCCACCGGAGCTAACACTACCAAAACCAACCCCCACACACCCTTTTCCATTTTTTTCTTTCCTTACAGTTTCACGTCTCTATATACTCTTCATGAAATCGATTTCTTCTATCAGTATATGGATTCTCTTTCTTGATAAATGGACTCCAAAAGAGTTGTAAGTTTTGGTTATGATCGGAAAGAATGATGGTGATGATCGGAAAGAAGAGGTGGTCGGAGATTGTGTCCGACGATTGGAGTTGTTCATCTTCATGTATGGTGGGTGACGGTGGGAATGATGGTGATGATCGGAAAAAAGAAGTGGTCGGAGATGCTGTCCGGCGATTGGAGGTTGTCGGTAATAGTTGTTGGTGATGAAAGAAGTAGGTGGGGTTAACTGGTTAGGGGGGGGGGGGGGGGGGTTTGGGTTATAAAGTGGACCTAATTATTGTTTTTATTATTAATAAACATACAATCAATAATAATAATAATAATAAGGTAAAATATATTAGAAAGGGAAAAAGAGTCTTTTCACCTTGGTAAGGGATGAAGAACGCAACAAACTAAAATTGTTGGGATCGTCTGAGTGCAAAAAAAAAAAGTTAGGACCAAACACGTAATTTTCATAAAACCACAGGGACGATCTCAGTAATTTGTTCATAAACTAATAAAAATGAGAAAATAAAATAATCTATCAAGAAGGAAATTGGTGAGTATTTTTAAAGTGTTTTCTAATTGGGCTGATTTCCATTTCTATTATGTAAGTTTTATATACTTAGCAGAATTTATGTTTCATCGTGTTTCTAAAATTATGGTCAATAATTCTTATATATTTATCAGTATCAAATCATACGAAAGTATAAATATTGTTAATATGAAACGTACTAGTAACCATAGCTGGTTCCTGGTGAGCATCTCCTGCATCAATCATTATGTTGTTCCTTTGCCACCCTGATCCTTTAGCTTAGGGAAATCCTTCTTGAACTGTCCTAGTTGGTTGCGCTTGAAGTAGTTACACATTTGTCTTGAAGCTGTGGTCAAGGTGTTTTTGTAGAACTTAGTGGTGTGACTTCCTAAGTTACAATTGTTGCAGCCCATGGAATTCCCAACATGGTGATAATTGCACTTGGTACAATGGGGTAAATTCCCAGAGTAGGACTTCTATGGAGTGGGAGTTTTATACATAGACAAACATAGGTTCTTATTTGGGCTGGAGGAGTTTGAAGTTCCCTATAAATTTCTCGTGGTACTTTCGTTTCATATCCTTCGCCCATTTCTACTCCGTCTGTTGGGTTCTGGTACTCGGACGGAGATATTGTTCAGTCAAATGATAGGCCAATTGTCAAGCACTATCGAAGGTAGTGGGTCTGAATGCAATAACCAGACCTTGAATTGGGGAGTTAGCACCCAAATATACCTTTCAATATTTTTGTATTTCGAGTTCGCTATACCCAGGCAGAAGTTGGCGAGGTAGTTAAGTCGGGATGTGTAAGCAGTCACCTCCGACTCTTTCATAGTAAGGTTCAACAGTTCTTTTTTTAGGGCCTGAAATTATTGTCGAGGACAATACTCATCGATCAACATCTATTTCAGGGATTCTCAAGAAATAGCACTGGCTGTATAGATTCCTATAAACTTGGTATGGTTATTCTACATAGTCATGGTAGAATCCATTAGCGTACAAGTGGCATACTTAACAAGGCAGTCATTAGTACAAGACCTGATGCGGAACATTGCCTCAATCAACTCTATCCAACGAGATAGACCAATGTCTCCTTCCGTACCGAAGAAGGATTTGGGTTGGTAAGTTAAGAAATCCATGTATGAATAGGATCTGGGGTAGTTTTTGTTAAATACTGGAATACTGCCATCATTTCCACTATTCACAGAAGATTCGTTCCCGTAAGCCTCATATGTCGCTAAGGTTGTGTAACGTCCCAAAAATACGAGCCAAAAATTTCATTTTTAAAACATATACTTAGCAAAACATTAGAATAAAACATTCACTGATCATAACATTTCATAAAAGATGTCGCGTGTCTGGAAACCGGTTTATAAAAACATAATAATGTCAGAGTACAAATCCCCAGGAAGATCTCATAATGCGGAATACAAAGTGTGTATGTGATGTGTCGCTACCGCGCCAGCTCCTTCCCCTTCAAAGAAGAGGTACCTGAAACCAAAACCGAAAACTGTAAGCACGAAGCTTAGTGAGTTCCCCAATCATACCACATACCATACAATCACATATCATACATACTGCCATGCAATTCTTGGGTGCCCGACCTAGCCGGTACGACCATTCTGGGGTGCCGACCTACCCGTGTCAAGCCATTTTGGGGTGCGACTACCCATGTCAAGCCATTCTGGAGTGCTGACTACCCATCGGTCCAAACAACCGATCCTCGGGGACTATTTCACCCCTACTGCTACTATCACATATATCATAACATAACACATTATAAGACATATCTGGGGTGTCCGATCTACCCTTCGGTCCTAAGGACCGAACTTGGGGACTATTCCCCTCCTACTACCACTATCACATATAACATATCATGCCAGCAGATAAACATATCATCGCATACTGTCAGACATATCTGGGGTGTATGACCTACCCTTCGGTCCTAACAACCGAACTCTACTACTCTCACATATACATATCATGCCAGCATATAAACATATCAGGTAGTAGCAAACCTAGATGATATCACAAAGACAATCATCTAACATACAAATCCTACTAGTGGGCTGACATTGTGGCCATAGACCCACCGCTACTGGAAGGTAACTCACCTCTTAGTAGCTGCTGATCTGCGTGGGAACGGTCTGTCTGCTGCTGCTGTTTCGGAAATCCTCCGGCTGCAATTCCCACCAAACACTCAGTCAAATACTGCTAACCGACCTTAGGGTAAAATGACCATTTACCCCTAACCAAACCAAGAGTCAAAGTCAAACTTAACTTCCAGTTGACCCGACTCGCCGAGTTGGCTCGCCAACTCGTCGAGTCCCTACCCATTCGATTGACCATAATCCCGTCTCTACTCGTTGATTTAGGCATTGACCCGGCAAGTTTTTCTTCTAAACGGATGCCTAATAGTCCTTCATACTACTCGCCGAGTTGTATGAACAACTCATCGAGTTCATCTTCATCCGAAGAACATTCTATGCTGAGACTCGCCGAGTTGTATGAACAACTTGCCGAGCCTGTTCTTGAGGCAAGAAGATTGCCTTGAACTCGCCGAGTCAGGGCATTGACTCGCCGAGTTCCTTCAAGAGTGAGTCTGGATTCCGACTCACTGAGTCACATCCTATGACTCACTACTCCACCCAGCAAACACGAAAAGGGGGAAAATTTGGGGACTCGCGACTCGACTCGCCGAGTCCGATGAACGACTCGCCGAGTCTTTCACATGCAAAAACTATATACTCGATTTTTCTTGAATCCAGCTCATGCCATACATAGATCTGGGTTTCTAGGGCCTGATTGACACGTAAAGTTTCCAACTTTACGTGTAAATAAACACCAATGAAGGTTTTAGGGTTCAAAATGCACTAAAAGAGTAGATCTAGGGCCTTCATTCAATATGGCTCCATAAAGGCAGTAGATCTGAGCTCCTGGAGTTCAATCATGCCTAGATCCAAGGGTTAATCAACTTATTTCAAACCCTAACTCGAAAAAAAGCTTGGAAATGGCTCAAGAAGGACTTTAATGGAGCTACAAAGGAATATAAGCATGAAAACAGAGGGAAACTGAGTTATACCTCAAGGAAATCACTGAAATAACACAAGGATGTCTAGCCTCCATCTTCTCTTCTTGATCTAGTCTTCTTTTCTCTCAAAATCTTCAAGAAACACACCAAAGCACTTCAATCTTTCAAGAAATAAGGGTTTGGACGGTGTTGGGAGCTCTGAGGGTGAAGGGGGCTAGGTTGGGGCGCATAAGGTTGGTTTAAATAGGGTGCAAACCCTTGGAATTAGGGTTTCATCAGAGAGCGGGGAATCGTCGAGTCCAGAATATGGACTTGCCGAGTCGCCAACTTAAACGTGCTCCATGTCCCGTCCCTACTCGGCGAGTCGAGCCTACAATTCGCCGAGTCCAAGGCTAATAATGCGAAACACTTAGACAAATTTCACATACCAGGAACCAGGTGCTACAAATCTCCCCCACTTATTTTAGACTTCGTACTCGAAGTCTGCTGCTCGATCCTGAAACATCTCGGGGTAATGCTCCATCATTTCTTCCACTAGCTCCCAAGTCCATTCTGAACCCTTTCGGTGCTGCCACTGCACCTTTATTAATTCCACGCTCTTGTTCCTCAGATCCTTCAACTTCCGGTCGAGGATTGCGACTGGGTGCTCAATGTAATTCAGGCTGTCATCAACCTGTATATCCTTTAGTGGCACCTCCGCTGAATCATCCACTAGGCACTTCTACAACTAGGAGACATGGAAGGTCCTGGGGATCTGACTGAGTTCGGATGGCAGATCCAGCCTATATGCTACCTTGCCCACCCGGGCTACAACCCTGAACGGACCAATGTATCTCAGGCCCAACTTGTCCTGCTTCCTGAATCGAATGACGCCCTTCCAAGGCGACACCTTCAGGAGAACCATATCCCCGACTTGGAACTCCACGTCTGACCGACGCTTGTCGGTGTAACTTTTCTGCCGACTCTGCACAGTCTGCAGCCTGCTTCGAACCTGCTGGATTCTCTCGGTCATCTTGAGCACCACCTCAGTGCTCCCCATGACCCTCTGGCCAACTTCACCCCCAACATATCGTGGTCCTGCACCTCCATCCGTACAACATCTTGAATGGAGGGTGGTTGATACTCGCGTGGTAGCTGTTGTTGTACGAGAACTCAGCCAAGGGAAGATAGGTATCCCAACTACCACCAAAGTCTAGCACGCATGCCCGCAACATATCCTCCAACGTCTGGATGGTCTACTCACTCTGACCCTCCGTTTGCGGGCGAAAGGCGGTGCTAAAATGCAGACGAGTGCCCAATTCATCATGAAACTTCTTCCAAAACCTAGAAGTGAACTGCACATCTCGGTCTGATATCACTGACACCAGCACCCCATGCCACGACACTATCTCCCTGATATAGATATCGACCAACTTTTCGGCCGAGATACTCTCCTGTATCGGAATAAAATGGGCGCTCTTGGTCAACCGATCCACAATGACCCAAATTGAATCTACTCCTCGCGCCATCCAGGGAAGCTTTGTGATAAAATCCATCGTAATATCCTCCCATTTCCACAATGGAATATCCAACGGCTGCATCTTGTCGTGCGGTCTCTAGTGCTCGGCCTTGACCTTCCTGAAGGTCAAGCATCGCTCGATGTACCAATCTGCATCCCGCTTCATGCAAGGTCACCAATAATCTAGACGAAGATCCCTATACATCTTCGTCGCCCCTGGATGAATGGAGAATCGGAATTTGTGCGCCTCCTCCATCAAGATCTGGTGCACACCTCCATGATACGGCACCCACACCCTACAGTGTAGTGTCAATAATCCTCGGCTATCATAATCGAAGGAGGTGACTTGACCCACTATTCACTCGCTCTTCCAATGTTCCTCCTTCATAGCCTCCTGCTGAGCTTCCTGAATCTGCTCTAACAGTGGAGTCACCACCGTCATCCTCATACATACATCCCTGATCGGTGCTGCCTTACGGCTAAGCACATCGGCCACCACATTGGCCTTCCCCGGGTGATAAAGGATCTCACAATCATAATCCTTCACCACGTCCAACCACCGACACTGCCTCATGTTTAGATTCGGCTGGTCCATGAGGTACCTCAAACTCTTGTGGTCTGTGTAAATGGTACATCGAACCCCATAGAGGTAATACCGCCAAATGTTGAGGGCGAAGACCACCGCCCCCAACTCTGAATCATGCGTCGGGTAGTTCACCTCGTGAGGCTTCAGCTGCCTCGAGGCATAAGCAACGACATGCCCCCTCTACATCAATACTACGCCTAAGCCTGAGATAGACGCATCACAGTATACTACAAAATCCTCTACGCCCTCGGGCAGGCTAAGATTGGCGCCTCGCACAATCTCCGCCTCAGAATCTCGAACGCTGCCTGCTGCTTAGGCCCCCATTGAAAGACCACAGCTTTCCTAGTCAACCGTGTCAGGGGTACGACTATCTTGGAGAAATCCTGAATGAATCTCCGATAGTAGCCTGCTAATCCTAGGAGTCTCCAAATCTCGGTTGGAGACTTCGGAACCTCCCATCTCATCACGGACTCCACCTTGGCCGGGACTACTGAAATCCCATTCTGGTTGACGAGGTGCCCAAGAAACTGCACCTCGCATAACCAAAACTCACATTTGGAGAACTTGGCATACAAGCTCTCCCTCCTTAAGGTCTCCAAAACCACTCTCAGATGCTCCTCGTGCTCCTCCTGCATCTTGGAATAAACCAAGATGTCACCAATGAAAACTATCATAGACCGATCCAGCATCGGTCTACACACGTGGTTCATGAGGTCCATGAACGTGGCAGGAGCATTGGTGAGCCCAAACGGCATCACCACGAACTCATAATGGCCATATCGCGTTCGAAACGTGGTCTTCTGTACATCCTCCTCTCTGACCCTCATCTGATGATAACCTGAATGCAAATCGATCTTGGAGAACCAAGATGCTCCCTGTAACTGATCAAAGAGGTCATCAATCCTTGGGAGTGGGTAATGGTTCTTCACCGTTACCTTATTCAGCTCCCGGTAATGTATACACATCCGATGCGACTCGTCCTTCTTCTTCACAAACAGGATCGGGGCTCCCCAGGGTGAACTGCTCGGTCGAATAAATCCCTTGTCTAGCAGCTCCTGCCGTTGCGTAGACAACTCCTGCATCTCAGGAGGAGCCAAACGATAGGGTGCCCTGGCTATCGGAGCCGCACTAGGAACTAGGTCGATCTTGAACTCTACCTGACACTCCGGAGGTATTCCAGGAAGCTCCTCCGGGAACACATCTGTGACATCCCCAATTTCTCGGCCAGAAAAGACCGATTTGTTTATGCTTTGTTTTATAAACCAGAGTAATCGTTTAAAGAAAACGGTTGCGGAATTTGTTCCCAAAACAAGATATGATAAAAACTTATCAAAACATTTCTCAAAGAGAATGTATTTTCATTAAATAATAAAACCTCGGGATGTCATGTTCCGATACAGACACATAAGCATAAACAGAACATACATTCATTTACTCTAGTGATTTACATCTCCTTTAATCTCTCAGTGCAAAGCAGCTTCGTATCGATACCTGTGATACAATTAAATTGAGTGGGTCAGGCTTGGGAGCTTGGTGAGCATATAGGGTTTTCATCCCACAATGTTATATCATATAAATATATACAGAACAACCAAAATTATATAATTTCACCATATAAAAGCAACTCTTATCCCACCCCAACGATCCTCACAACGCCACGATCTAAACTCTCGTATCTAAACTTTTCCTCTTTATCTGATCCCTACTCACGGATCTAAACTAATCTCTCCACCTGATCCATACTCTTGGACCTAAAACTAACCTCTTGGTCTAATCCATACTCCCGGATCTAAACTAATCTCTTGGTCTGATCCATACTCCCAGATCTAAACTAATCTCTTGGTTTGATCCATACTCCCGGATCTAAAACTGTGCCCAATCCATACTCCCGGACTAGGGACAATTTACTATGTCTTAATCCATACTCCCGGATTAATGACAAATTTACCTATTGGTCTGATCCATACTCCCGGATCTAAAACTGTGCCTAATCCATACTCCCAAACTAGGGACAATTTACTATACCTAAATCCTGTTCTGATCCATACTCCCGGATCTAAACTGTGCCCAATCCATACTCCCGGACTAGGGACAATTTACTATGTCTTAATCCATACTCCCGGATTAATAACAAGTTTATCTCTTTTCCTATTCCATACTCTCGGATCTAAATCCAATCTCTTTATCAAATCCATACTCACGGATCTAAAACTAACCTCTTGATCTGATCCATACTCACGGATCTCATCTACTCATGTCCTACCCAACATATTCGTAGATAGAAAATATACATACAGTTTAACTCATTAAACCCTATATAGTTCATCCATTCCATACTCAATCTCAAATAAACAAACAATATATAAACACATAGCACGTATTTCATAACAAATACTTAATATTTATGTATTAGAAGAATGTGACCACACACTCACCCAAAACATATACTTAATACATTCAAACAATACTTGTATTATAATCGTGTTTATGAAAGGGATTATACACTCACTTGATCAGAAGATGATCGGACAACACTACGCCTTGTAGAAGTAGTATTCTTCAGCAGATCTGGAAGATCTCTACAAAAATCGAACTTCTCACGGGCAGAGCTTCGGCTCGGAAACCGCACTTCTCGGGATCTTCGGGATCTCGGGACTTGCTTCGGGACTCGGGAATATTACCGGGGCTTCGGGGCACTTTTGGCACGCAAATCGATGTAAAACAGGAGAGAGAAGAGAGAGAATAGCAACCCTAAACGGCTGGCCCTTCAAATCTATTTATAGGGCAAATTTGGCCCTTGCCACGTCGTGGGATCCTTTTGCCATGTCGTGGGCTTGATCGTCACTGCATGCCTCATCCCAAGTTGCATCTGGGGGCCTCCCGGAGGTGTCAGGACACTTGCCACGTCGTGGTCTCTGACAGTTTTGGGGTTTCGCGCCCCGAACTTCAGAAATTCATAACTTCCGCATACGAACTCCGTTTTCGACGTTCTTTATATTGCCGCGGAGGTGAGATTATGCTCTACAACTCTCGTTTAGACTCCATTGGCTAGTTTTGACTTTATTTTTCATATATTATAAGTATATTACTTATATATTATTTTTAGTAGGCCGGGACAGGAACACTCCGTTCGAAATTCATAACTCCTTCATCTGAACTCCGATTCCGTCCGTCTTTCCGTCGTTGCACTAATATCGATGAGATATTCATTTCTCGTTTAGATCACTAAGGATAGATATCTATCTACCTTAAATTCACTATTTATGTCGCGCTGGGTCGCACCGGTTCTGTCGCGAAACTTCGACAGGTCATAACTTCTTCGTTATAACTCGGATTTCAGTGTTCCTTATATGCACGGAAACTGTGTAACATATAATATAACTTAATTAAGATTATTACTTCAAAATAGTCTTCCATCAAAAAGTCATTTTTGACGCTTAACGTCTCTAATTGACTAGCCGGATCTACGGGCGTTACAACATCAGTGTAGTCTCGCACCACTGGAACCTCGCTCACCGTCGTCTTACCCGCCTCCTGGGTATCCATAACGTATGCGACATATCCCGCACAACCCTGCTGAAGGTAGTGCCTAGCTCTTGCTGTTGAACATAATGTGGGTCCACGCTGTGGCCTCTCGCCGTGGACCACCAACTCTCCCCCAATTAGGGTCCTGATCCGCACTAGCTGCTGTGCGCAATCTATCACCGCCCTATTAGGGCTCAACCAATCCATTCCTATAATCACATTGTTCCCCCGCAAAGGGATGGGAACCAAATCCACCAAATAGCGATGTTCAAATAACTTTAGAACACAATCCCTGAATACTGCGGACGCTCACACCGATCGATCATCCGCAATTTCTACCTCTAAAGAGCAATCCAACACGCCCGATGACTCAGTAAACCTCTTGCTAAGCACAAGGGAAACAAATGATCGGGTGGCACCTGAGTCAAACAACACCTGAACAGGCATACCGTTCACATGGAACGATCCTAACGCGTTTACATAGAGCACATATAAATATCATAACATCATAAAAATAAAATAGAGGGAAAGAATCATACCCGTCACCACATCGGGTGCGGTGCGTGCCTCCTCGGTAGTCAGCTGAAATGCTCGGCTCCTCACCACTGGAGCCTCTGCCTTGCCCTGCCGGCCATCTGTAATCCGCAGGGTAGCTGGAGCTGGCGCCTTAACCAGCACTGATGCTGTCAACTGGGGGCAATTGGCCTTCTTGTGGCCCCTCTGGTTGTAGTGGAAACACAGGAACTCAGACATCTGTATCACAGGTGCAGAGGTGTTACAATCCCTTCTGAAATTCCCCTTCTTGCCGCACTTATAGCAGCCCGACGATCCCAGCCTACATGCCCCCTCATGAGGCCTGCCGCATTTCTTGCAGCCGCTCAGTCCTGACCGGCCTTTCGGCCTACCATCTAGTCCTTTGGGCTTCTTCCCCGAAGCCCATCCTACCCGTCCCTCCTTTGTCTTCCTCTTCCGGATGTGCTCCAGATCTATCTCCCTCTCCCTCGCCCTGACAATCATAGAGTCCAGAGTAAGGCAAGCTGAAAAACTAACATGCTCTCGAATATCAGCTCGGAGCATGTCATGGTAGCGGGTCCTCCTCATGTCCTCATCACCCGCATACTGGGGCACCAACAATGCCCTCTCCCGGAACTTAGTGGTGATCTCCACCACATTCTCCGTCGTTTGCCTCGTATCCAAGAACTCCCTGGCCAGCTGCTGAAGCTCGACAGCCGGCACAAACTCTACCCTGAACCTAGTCACAAAGTCCGACCAGGTCATAGCCTCGAAAGTCGAGGCTCCCAATGAGTCACCAACGGACTCCCACCAATCCCTAGTCGATCTCTCAAACATCCTGCTGCAAATCTCACCTTCGACCCCTCAGGGAAAAAGCTAGTCAACTGTGGAGACTCAATGTCTGCAATCCATCACCTGGAAGCTATGGGGTCCTTCGCCCCATGAAAATCCGGCGCACCACTGCCCCTAAAGTCCTTAAAGGATAGTGTGCGAGATCCCGACTGGCCAGATGCCATGTCTCTCCTGAATGCCCTAAGGCACTCCTCCATCAGCTCAACTATCCCTTCCTTGATTGACCCCAAGATAATGGGGGTTGACTCAAGGATGCCTCTGGTGATCTCTGACGCGATGAACTTGCGTAGCCCCTCATCTACTAGCTCGGAACCTGATCTCGAACCCGATCCCTCTCCTGAACTGCCAACTGCTGGCCTCGAGCATAGTACCACCATTATGAAATGCATAAACAATATCATTAGCAATACTGATACCTCTGGAGGGATCACACCAACTACAAGTTCCCTGGTCTTATCTTGGCCTTCCTCGGTTCGGGTACGGATCCACTGCTTTCAGTAGTACGGGCCCATACTACCTTCCACATCTATCCGTAGCTTCTCCAAGGACTACCTTGAATCCACCAGGTCCCTTTCACTACCGCTGATCACTGCTATACTCATCCTAGGCTTGCCCTAGGGAATCCTATAACTATACCCGATCCAGTACTCAGCTGCTGAAAGCCTCCTTGTGATGCCAAGTAGCCATCACCTGAATACCATCACATGTGGCGAGGCTCAAATAATCTTTCAAGTAAAAGACTCGTCCCTACAACGGTTAGACTCAGACAAGAGCTGCGCAATAGGGCCAAGTCTAGCACTCTGAGATTATTCAACCCTGTTTGCATGTGACGTGACTCATTCACCTAATGGCTAACTCCCATTACTTACAGTCCCAAAAAGCACAAATCAAGCAACATTCAGACATAGGAGACTACTCAAGCAATTCTATCCTCATAATGGGAAACTGTACTAGCATACAATGCTAAGCGCATGCTATTAGGCATAACCTAAACAGGCTATCCTACTGCTATCTACTCAATCCTAGCATGCAATTTTCATATACTGAAGCACATAAAGCAGGCACATAAGGCATCACTCCTAGATCCTTAGTCCTATTCTAGCATGCTGTTCTACTGGAACTGATAAACATATATAAACTTGTATGGGTACATTGGGGAATACTTACTTGAGCTCGACTGGTCGCGCATATCACACACTTTATTCCTTCTTAAAACTCTTTACTTAACCTTTTAGAAAATATTCTTCTTTTTAAAAATCTTTTAATCCCTCAATTTGAGTTCAGACACCCCCGAAGGTGTGTCCGAATCCCTCAAACCAGGGCTCGGATACCAACTTGTAACGTCCCAAAAATACAAGCCAAAAATTTCATTTTTAAAACATATACTTAGCAAAACATTAGAATAAACCATTCACCGATCATATCATTTCATAAAAGATGTCGCGTGTCTGGAAACCGGTTTATTAAAACATAATAATGTTAGAGTACAAATCCCCAGGAAGATCTCATAATGTGGAATACAAAGCGTGTATGTGATGTGCCGCTACCACACCAGCTCCTTCCCCTTCGAAGAAAAGGTACCTGAAACCAAAACCGAAAACTGTAAGCACAAAGCTTAGTGAGTTCCCCCATCATACCACATACCATACAATCACATATCATACATACTGCCAGGCAATTCTTGGGTGCCTGACCTACCCGGTACGACCATTCTGGGGTGCCGACCTACCCGTGTCAAGCCGTTTTGGGGTGCGACTACCCATGTCTGGGGTGCTGACTACCCATCGGTCCAAACAACCGATCCTCGGGGACTATTTCACCCCTACTGCTACTATCACATATATCATAACATAACACATTATAAGACATATCTGGGGTGTCCGATCTACCCTTCGGTCCTAAGGACCGAACTTGGGGACTATTCCCCTCCTACTACCACTATCACATATAACATATCATGCCAGCAGATAAACATATCATCGCATACTGTCAGACATATTTGGGGTGTCTGACCTACCCTTCGGTCCTAACAACCGAACTCTACTACTATCACATATACATATCATGCCAACATATAAACATATCAGGTAGTAGCAAACCTAGATGATATCACAAAGACAATCATCTAACATACAACTCCTACTGGTGGGCCGACATTGTGGCCATAGACCCACCGTTACTGGAAGGTAACTCACCTCGTAGTAGCTGCTGATCTGCGTGGGAACGGTCTGTATGCTGCTGCTGCTCCAGAAATCCTCCGGCTGTAATTCCCACCAAACACTCAGTCAAATACTGCTAACCGACCTTAGGGTAAAATGACCATTTACCCCTAACCAAACCAGGAGTCAAAGTCAAACTTAACTCGCCGAGTTGGCTCGCCAACTCGTCGAGTCCCTACCCATTCGATTGACCATAATCCCGTCTCTACTCGTTGATTTAGGCATTGACCCGACGAGTTTTTCTTCTAAACGGATGCCTAATAGTCCTTCATACTACTCGCCGAGTTGTATGAACAACTCGTCGAGTTCATCTTCATCCGAAGAACATTCTATGCTGAGACTCGCCGAGTTGTATGAACAACTTGCCGAGTCTGTGCATGAGGTAAGAAGATTGCCTTGAACTCGCCGAGTCAGGGCATTAACTCATCGAGTTCCTTCATGAGTGAGTCTGGCTTCCGACTCACTGAGTCACATCCCATGACTCACTACTCCACCCACCAAACACGAAAATGGGGAAAACTTGGGGACTCGAGACTCGACTCGCCGAATCCGATGAACGACTTGCCGAGTCTTTCACATGCAAAAACTATATACTCGATTTTGCTTGAATCCAGCTCATGTTATACATAGATCTAGGTTTCTAGGGCCTGATTGACACGTAAAGTTTCCAACTCTACGTGTAAATAAACACCAATGAAGGTTTTAGGGTTCAAAATGCACTAAAAGAGTAGATCTAGGGCTTTCATTCAATATGGCTCCATAAAGGCAGTAGATCTGAGCTCCTGGAGTTCAATCATGCCTAGATCCAAGGGTTAATCAACTTATTTCAAACCCTAACTCGAAAAAAAGCTTGGAAATGGCTCAAGAAGGACTTTAATGGAGCTACAAAGGAATATAAGCATGAAAACAGAGGGAAACTGAGTTATACCTCAAGGAAATCACTGAAATAACATAAGGATGTCTGGCTTCCTTCTTCTCTTCTTGATCTACTCTTCTTTTCTCTCAAAATCTTCAAGAAACACACCAAAGCACTTCAATCTCTCAAGAAATAAGGGTTTGGACGGTGTTGGGAGCTCTGAGGGTGAAGGGAGCTAGGTTGGGGCGCATAAGGTTGGTTTAAATAGGGTGCAAACCCTTGGAATTAGGGTTTCATCAGACAGCAGGGACTCACCGAGTCCAGAATATGGACTCGCCGAGTCGCCAACTTAAACGTGCTCCATGTCCCTTCCCTACTCGGCGAGTCATGCCTACAACTTGCCGAGTCCAAGGATAATAATGTAAAACACTTAGATAAATTTCACATACCAGGAACCAGGTGCTACAGGTTGTGGCGATCCATTGTGCAATCAGGATTTTCATTAGTGTTGAGTCCATTTGAAATGTTGGTGGTGGGTGAACTCGCGGATTCCTTCGAGAGGCTTTTATCGTAAACATTTAAAAAAGACACACTTAAGTTGTTTATACTACTTAATCATAAACAAGTATGTAGGAGTTTTATTGTATGATAATGTATTATTATAATTTTTAGAATCACATAGGTTTCCAAATTATAGAGTGAGATTGATTCCTAAAATCCTACCGATTTCGAAAAGCTAAGGGAAAAGTGATTCATTCGGAAATCCTCTAGATTTCCAAATGATAGGGAGGGAGTTGAAATCCTTATGATTTCAGATAATAAAGAGAATTGAAATTTTTGTCATCTTTGGAACAGAGAAGTTTGGAGACTATTGAATGATTGACAGATAACTTATGGGTTTGTTTACTACAAAGGTAGCAGAGTTATTGGTTCTTCGGATTTAGGTGAACTACGAAAATTTGAATGTTATCCTAAGTTTTTAAGTATTTCTATGTTTTAAAATGTATAAGTTATTTTGGTGTTGATATAAGGTTTCTAAGGTACTAGGTATCTGCAATGAATCTTGAGAGCATTCTTGAATCTCTAAAAATTTCAACATTTCTAGTCTGTCAAACTCCTAGCTCAAGGTTGGTTGTGCACCAGCCTCACCATAAATAACATAAGTGCGCATTCCAAGTTTATTTGTGGTATGGATTATGTACAGTACTAGTCTTAGTTGAGTCGTTTAACCTAAATGGTTGAGTTGGTAGTTTCAGTTGAAGGGATGTTTCGAATTTTTATTAAGTGTTCTCACCGCATGTCAGAGTATATATAAATTCTTATATATTAGTGTTGGTGAGGTTTGTAGTATTATTAATTTTTGTTTTGTACTTCGAGACTACTAAGCAAATACGAGGGCAAGACAAGAAACACTGGAGGGCAGGATCATTTTAGCAATTAAGTCATTCTAAATGTAGCAACCAAATCGGCCCTTCAAACTAGTTTCCCCGTACCGTAAGTAGTCGAGAAGTAGTTTAATTAATATTAATAATACTTTTACTAGAAGCTAGTTGTTATATTTGTATTCCTCTTTCGAGGATACGAGTTCTTTATAGCAAATTTAGCTCTGATACCACTCTATCACACCCCCAGCCGAGGCAGCAAAACATGTCGGGTTATGCGACTAACTTCATGTATCACATATAAACTGAATATATAGCACAAGTACAATAGTAAATAAAACACCATTTGTATTCCATCTTGATGTTTGAATACATGGTTCTTACAGATAATAGTATAATATATGAATTGCCTTAAATAGGTAGGTAGACATATCAAAAAGTAGTAAACTAAATTGCCTGAAATCCATTACTATCCATCGTCTGAATTTGATTGATTACCGATTCCCTAAGAATAATTGTAGTTTTGAGGGTCAACACAAGGTTGGTGAGAGTTACAGGTTTTCTGTCAATAGTAGTAATGATACTTCTAAAAGCATTCAAAAGTATTTTCTTTATACGTAAACCATATTCAAATAAACTATAAAAAAACAAAAGGTGTCTTGGTCTAAATAAATCCATGCTTTTAAATGGTTTTGAAAGAATCAAGTTTATAAGTTGTAGTAAGAGAGAAATAGAGAGAGAGAGAGAGAGAGAGAGAGAGAGAGAAATAGAGAGACATAGATTCGATTTCATGTTTATGGTGAGTTCTATAACCGATCTATGTGACTGAATGTACCCTGCTACAATGCCTCATTGAACGCCGTAGTAATGATTGTAGACACTTATCACCCGCTTTGATTGGTTGTTCGAGGTTGTAGCTAGAAACGCAGATGGGGATGTCAACCTAGTTTAGATCTATACATATGTATCTCGCTCCAAAGATTAACGGTTGTAGTGGTGTGGGTATGATAAGTGTTTAGACTTTAGCTAATGAATAGTGATTCACTATAAAGCCCTTAAGTAAGGTATGAATATCCCTAACTTAAAAGTGGACAAGTTCTAGGCATAATGAATCGTATAGAGTTTATAAAAGTCAAGCATAATTGGTATGCATATATAGTATAAGGCACTAGCTTTTATAGACTAAGTATGTTTCTTGTATAAACTTTGTATATATGAATGTATAGCTCAGATCCTTAGGAACACTACAAAGTTTTATGACGTGCATTTTATGACACGCAATATTACGTAAAAATCATAAGGTTTTGTGATAAAAGGCATATGTTATTTTTAAAATGGTATTATTTTAACATATGAGAAAATTGAATTTTAAAACTAGTTTATGTGTTCGTAACATATAAAATTAAACCAATAATTTATAGAGTAGTTATAGTTTTTACATAAATAATACTTTATGTGCATTTTTGTATTATCTAGCATAAGTAGTACATGTATTCTCCCCCAAAAATTAACCACCAGAACTAATTTATGCTAAGTAGTTTATGTGTTCGGTTTATTTTGAGAAGCTTGACGAGTGTAACTGCGACTTTACATCTTTAAAATAAACCACCAGAACTAATTTTTTTACTTAATTAACCAAAGGGAGAGTTTTGTATTGTTTAACAAGTGTGAGGCTATTTTGTAACTTAAGTAAATTATACGACTGATTTACTAAATTAAACAAATGGAAAGGGGACTGATTTTGTATGGCAATATCAAACGAGGAGACTTAATTTGTCAATAAATCTCAAAGGAGGGTTAAAAGAATTAATTTAGAACGGAAGCTTGAAGTTAGAGAATACCTTCTGGAAGAAGATCGAACGACCGGAAAAAAAAAATGAGATGGGACTATATTTGCAATCAAATCACAAGGGAGGGGCCTTTTGATTTGTTTTGAATCAAGTTTTGAAGATTAGGACTAGTTATGTAAGACAAAATCCAAGAGAGGGCCTAATAATTAATTTCAAATGAAAGTTTGGTGTCTTTTTGAGTTTGAGAAATTACCTTCTGTCACCGATCGTACGAAAAAAAAAAAAAAAAAAAATTGGTCTCTTGACCTTTTGGGTGATCATGAACGAAAAATAAATAAAGAAGAATCGGTCGTGGTGGTGGTGGCTCTCGGTAGCAAGGAAGAATGAAGGTAGCAGGTGGTGGTTTTTGGTGGTTGTTCTAGCCAAGAAAAAAAAAGAAAACTGAAGAAGAAGAAAAACAAGGAGTAGAGAAGAGAGTGAGCTGCTATTGTGATAAATATTGAAGTGTCCAAAGCTTTTATTTATAGTGTAATACTCTCCTCACATGCCCATGCCCATGCCCATGCCCATGCCCATGCAAGCCATACTTTGGAAATTAGTCTAACACACAATGCATCCATACTTGTACTATTAGGGAAGGCTTGCACTCAAGAGGAAGAAGAAAAGAAGAGGTATGGTGGACGTGGGGTTGGTCATGGAAAGAAGAAATGTGGCTGCGCAATATTTAAATAATGTCACATTTCTCATAAATGACCAAAAACACACCTAGATTTGTGTGCTAACAATCCCGACACATAATATTGTTTCCAAGATGGTGAATGATATAATTTAATTCAAGGATTCCAGACGAACAGATTAATTTTTTGGGTTACGTAATTCCGGAAAGTCGCGTTTAAAGTTTTGTGTCTAAATAGTCTGTAATGCTCGATTTTTCGACTTTTGCAAATATTTCCGCTAAAAATATATTTTGACTATGAAATTAAGTATTAGGTCATAGCTTGAGTCAAAAAACCCTCTTGAAATTTCCATAAGATGTGTGGAAGTGTCTAAAGAGATCGATTCGGTTTTACGCATTTAAAGCAAAATAGTGTTTTACTGTCTGTTTTCTTAAAATTATCGTATCTTTTGCATACAAACTCTGTTTTGAACGTTCTTTATATTTTCGGAAACAGGTGAACATGTACTCTAAGTTTGTAATGTTTGTTTTGTTCATAACTGCTTAATACAAAATTTCATTGTTGTAGTTTGAGCTGTTTGATTCGTTTGACAGTTTACACATTCGAAAGTAAAGTACCATTTGATATCTTATAATATTTAAAATGAACTCATTTATTTCATGTTAGATGAAATCCCAAAAACACGGTCCAACAATTTCGTTTGAAATCATTAATAAAACCATATTTATCTTTCAACATATATAATCATAAATCGTATATCTCATGAACATAATAACGTCTGTCAAATATATCAGAGTATAAACATCCCATGTTGAACAAATGGTGTGTGCAATGCAATTTTCCCGAGCTCCTCTTTTGAAAACTTAAACACCTCAAACAAAAATTGAAAACTGTAAGCACACAGCTTAGTGAGCTCCCTAAGACTACCACAAACCATACACATAACATATAACAAATAGCATAACTCTGGGACTACTCCCAACTGCATCGGGACAAACCCGACATCGGCTTACCCGACATCGGACTCCTGCCCGGCATTGGGCTCACCCCGGCATCCGGCCACATCGGGCATCAGGCTCACCCCAACATCGGGCTTACGTTGGCACATACACAGCATAACATACATCATAAACACATAACATAATCACATAACCTGCATCGGGCTTACCCCAGCATCGGACTGAAGCCCGGAACATATAACATATAACATATAAACTAGCATACATCGGGCTTGCCCCGAAACACATAACACATAGCATATAAACTAACATACATCGGGCATGCCCCGTAACACATAACACATAACATGCATGAATCTCAAAGACATTAAGCATACATAACTACTTCTCGGGACCGCCCCGGCATCGGACCGAAGTCCGGAAACATATAAACGGCATCGAGCTAACCCCGACATCGGACTTAACCCGACGTACTATAACTACTTCAACGGGCCGACATTGGTGCCTTAGACCCGTTCCTAGTGGAGGAAAACTCACCTCACACTGCTGAAGTCCCGCTGACAAAACCCTAACTGCTGGATGACAGATTCCCAAATCTGTCAACATCAAATTAACACCCAATAAATAATTGGGTTCAATCACATATAATCATAAGTCCATGCTTGGGGTAAAAGAGTGCTTTACACCTATCTTAGCTTGATCCAAGCCCAAGGCCCAATCCCAAAGGCCTAATAATGAACCAAGGCCCGACCATAGCCCATCTATAGCCCAATTTTCCCAATTGGGCCCAAGTATCTACATGGTCTTGCCCTAAGGCACAACCATTTATTCTTGGTCCAATACTTGACATTCTGAGGGTCCAAAATCTCATAATCATTGTCACACCCCCAAACCAAGGATGGCGGAAACGTCCGGGGGTGGAGGACTTCATGTAGAGTATCACAACAATGAGTATAATAGTGCTCAAAGTAAATACAACCAACACAAATATAATTGAAAACGTTACATCAAAGCACATGTTTACATGATTCACATCAATTACATTATAATACAAAATGAACTGTTTGACGATTTATCGTCCCATCCTCAAAACGTTGTTGATTTCCTGTTTTCACTGAATTCCTGAGAATACAAGTAGTTTTGAAAAGTGTCAACACAAAGGTTGGTGAGTTCATAAGAGATTTCGTTGGAAAAGTAAATCGTTTTCCTTGTAAAAGCGTTAGAATATGTATCCAGAAAATCCGATATTTTCTTTAAAATCTGCGTAATGTAGTCTTATGACTGAAGACCAAAATGTATAAGTAACCTTTCTTATCAATAGAAAATGTTATGCACTTAAATGGACATGGATGCGTTTGAATTAAATGAAATTTCTGTATGTTCTCATGTTCGTTAATACTTTATATATATGTAGTCCTAAATTAGGGGACCGAGAAATAACAAGTATTGACCATACTTAAAAGTATAAATGTGGTTTCAAATGATGTGTAGTTGTAACTACCAAAACCAAAAGTGTACAGTAATATCTGTACTCATAGAGTTAAAAAGTGATTTTAAATCGACATAAAACTCATTTAGGTTTTAAAAATAAAATCCCGTAAACTTATGGATTGCTATATCCCTATGTGAGTCGCTATAATCATACTATGACTATGTGAACCTGCCACGACGTTCTCAGGTGTCGCGAAAAATAAAATGACATTTGTCACCCGTAGACCTGCAGGTCCAACTGTAGCTAGTAGCAAGGTGTAGGGTGTCAAACCCAATATAGATCTATATACAAGTATCACGTTCTCCCTCAAGGAGATTCTGATTATAACTACCAGGAATTATATCCCGCACTCGGACGTACGGGGAGAGAGAGAGAGAGAGAGAGAGAGAGAGTCTCACAATATAGGTTAACGAGTTTACGTGAAATGTGTGTGAATATAAATCTTTCATGTATGAATGTACCCTTTTTGTACGAGTGCGTTGAGTGATGTATCATAAACTATACCTGTTATAGTTTATCTAAAATGTATGTAATATGTATAAACTCTTTTATGGAAATGTATTAGTGTTATGAATTTATCAAACTATACTTTTTACAGTTTAATATACGTGTTCTAAAATGAATGAATAATATTTATTATGAATGACTTAGTTTCAGTTCATGATGGTAAACTAACAAAGAAACACATTCAATAATTAGAACTTATGATTATACACTTTGCTCAACATATTACAAAGTGTTATGATATTTACATGCTGTCGGCTAGATTTAGCCATTCTGCCCTGTTTTGGAAAAATCATAGAAAAATCATACGAAGTCGAAAACTAGATCCGTAAATTCTGAGAGTTCACAAAATGTGTCTAGTTTACTCATAATTTTTATCACGATTTTTAATGACCTCTAACTTGGGTGAAAAAGTCCATAATCACAGACTGGTCCGGATTGTTGTTTGAAATGATAGGCAGTTTTGTAAAAATCACCATAAATTGTAGAAAAATCGTATGGAGATGTGCAAGTAGTCATTTTAAAGCTACAAACTTGAACTATTTTCACCTTGTACAGTTTTGAAAACAAAAATGTTTAAGATGCCCAAAACAGTCCGTGAATGGAGTTGAACTTTTCTGATGAAGGCTGTTAGAAGAATTTAGTTATGTTCTTGGTGTTTTAACTTGTATTCCCCCCCCCCCCCCCTTGAAAACTTGAGAAAACATGAAAATGTAGGGGTATGAACTCACCTTGAGTGATTTCAGTAGATAAGTGTTGAAGAAGAGAAGTGTTCAACCCAAGAACACTTGAAGATTCGAAGCTCTAACGCTAATATGATGGAGTTTGTGTAAGATATTCATGATTTGAGTAGAATGAAGTGAAATAATCATAAGGAGGATGAATTATACTTACTAAGAGTGGAAGAACACTTGAAAATCAGCCTTGAATCTCGAAATTGGAGTGGGAAAAGTTTGAGAGAAAGTGGTGTTTGATACTTAGTGAAATGAGGGCAAATAAGAGAAAATGAGGAGAGAGGATGTTTGTTCCAGCTCTAAAAACGTGGGAATGAGTGTAAATTGAGTGTAAGGGAAATTGAAGTGACTTAGGTAAGGTGGGGAGGTGTGGTTAGTCAAAGAGTGGGTGTGGGGTGGTTGCTTGTGACATTGGATAAGGCAAAGTCAACACTCCACCTTTAATAATTCACCCATTTGATTTTTATTATTTAAATAATGATTTTCATCAAAATATGTTTAAATTATGAATATTTAGAGTTTATTATGTTAAAATATAATTTCTGGAGAAAATCCCGCTTTAAAATCACGAAAAACGGGCTTAAAATGTTAAAAATATCAAAAATGGGCTAAAAGTGACAAATTTACGAATTCTAGCCGAGGCTCGGCCTTCTGATGCTGAACCGAGAGAGAGGGAGGCAGAAACCGAGAGGGAAGAAGAGAGAAGGGAAGGAACCGAGAGGAGGGAGGAGAACAGAGGGGCGCGAAGTAGAGACAGAGAGGAGAGAAGAGACAGAGCGGTGGAGTAGAGACAGAGGGGAGAGAAGAAGCAGAGCGAGAGGCGAACAGAGGAAGCGAACAGAAAGTGAGAAGCGACAGAGACCGAGGCTCGGTCCTCGCGTGCATTAGCCAACAGAGGCTCGGTCTTCGGTCCTAGGCCCTTTTTGGTTCTTAGTCTCGGCCTTAAGGAGCTTCGGCTCCTTAAGAAGGGTTTCGGTTCCTAAGGTCCCGTTTTCTCGTTTTTACCCCGTTTTAAGCCGTTTTTGACCCGGTTAAGGGTCGGAATGACCCGAATGATTCCAAAAAGTTACGGAAAACTTTTGAGAGAGATTTGGGAGAGATTTGACATTCTTGGAGAGATTTCTCATACACAGAGATATTTGCGAGAGTTTTCACATACTTGGAGAGATTTGGGAGAGATTTGACATTCTTGGAGAGATTTCTCATACACAGAGATATTTGCGAGAGTTTTCACATACTTCGAGAGATTTGGGAGAGATTTGACATTCTTGGAGAGATTTCTCATACAGAGAGATATTTGAGAGAGATTTCACATACTTAGAGGGATTTGGGAGAGATTCGACATTCTTGGAGAGATTTCTAATACAGAGAGATATTTGAGAGAGATTTCACATACTTGGAGAGATTTGGGATAGATTTGACATAGAGAGAGATAGAGTGAAAACGATTGAGAGAGGATCCATGTGTGACAATTGTGAGTGTCCGGCATCGCAATGCATGGTTCGTAAACCCTGTTAAGCCTTGTTTAAGGATCTTACACACTCCCGATGAGTATGCATCATTGTTTTATCGGTTTGGCTCACCACGTACTACAGTTTTAGGTTAAGGAGATCTAGATGTTCGCACTTTTTGCTTTATGATTTCTCATTAGAATAGAAGTTATGTAGAAGTTTCATAGTGTGAATTTTAGTACTCATGGGCAAATTGAGTCAAACGGTTTGACTTGCTGACTTTAGTTGACTTTGACTTGACCGAAATTTGATGGTTGTCACAATCATCAAGGCCCAAACTATAGCCCATCTATGGCCCAATTTTCCAAATTGGGCCCAAACTCCTTACATTGGCCTTACCCTTAAGCCCATTAAATTATTCCAGTCCATATGATTGTTCTTGAATGGGCTATTATTAGCCTAATCACCAAAGCCCAATATCAACACCCAACTTAAGGCCCAAGCAAAATTACGGTTTCACATAAAATGATAATTAGGGTTATGTGTTTCTCACTTAACCCACTTAGGACTTAATCCAATAAGTCCACTAATCTACTAGACACATCATATGGTGTAATTGGGCTTAATACATAGTCAAATTCCAATGGCCCAAATGTAGATCCCAATAAGTCCAAGGCCCATAATCCAATATTAGGGTTTTCTAAACCCTAATTAGGGTTTCCCACCCAATCATGGCCTAATAGGCCCAAAGCTGAATCTTTAAGCCCATTAGGGTTTCATTAGGTCAATTAGGGTTTTGCTAGTGGGGCACCACCCACTACCACCTCAGGTAGTGGTGGTCAATGGCGGCTCACGACGGCGGCCACCACCTCACGGTGGTGGTTTCGTTCTTTTCATTATTCCTTTTGCTAATTACAATTACAATGCTTTAATACAAACTAAACACACACACTAACTAACATAAACACATACACGACCACCCTAGTGGTGCCTGACGGTGGCACGTGGCGGCAGCCACCACCTCACGGTGGTGGTGGCGGCTGATCTTGATTTTCCGGCTAAACAAGAACACTCTAACAAAAGAAATACAGCCACACACACACACACTACAATAAACACACACTACAACCATTGCCCAAAATAGTAACACAACCACCCACCTGTGGCGGCAGCGGCGGCAGAACACCCGGAGAGGCAGCAGCAGCGTTGTAACATCGTTTCCCCACTCGCACAACAACAAACAAGGTTTGCTTCACTGATCTCGGTGACTCTCTGATAATGCACATTGTCTCCAGCAACAGGTTGCGGTGGCGGCACTTTAGTGCCAAGGTGGCCGCTAGGCGGCTTAGTTTGATCAGAACAACGACATGGATGGCTTCTAAGGTGGTGGCTGTAACAGAAGAAGAAAGGGAATGGCGAACATCACGAACTTCATCTCCCACTTGGTCGTCGTCGGCGAGGAAGATGAAACGGTTTGCAGCGGCGGCTAGGGAGGGAACAGTGGTGGAGAGGTGGCACCGGTGAGGGAGGCCTAAGTATGGAGATGACGGCTACAACTTCTCTTTAGGGTTAGGGTTCCTTAGATCTTTATACCCGACTCCACTTAGAAGTTTGCCATAATGGAAACAACAGTCCCTCCATGCCCTTTTTTTTTCAAATGTAATCCAATATTTACCCTTTCAACCCAATCCATGGAAATCCCTTACAAATTAAGTCCCATAAATTACCAAACAAACCCCATCTTATAAAATCTTTACAATTCAGCTCCCTATGTTACCCCTTTATCCCCCAATATCTTAATTATGACATATTTAGCCCTTCCACCTCTTTTTCGTTCAAATTAAATCCAAATAATTACCACGGAGCCAGTATCTTCATCTACGATGTATGGAAACGCCCAAGAAGTAGCCGCTCCCGTATCAGAAAAGTCCAGGAAACAGAAACACTGGAGAAACAGCCGGGAAACGTTTCTGGCAAGTATCGACAATCCAAGAAATGTTTCTCGCAAGTATATATCGTTCACGTTTCCTTTTTTTTTGCATGGGCTTTTATTACGTGGTGAATTGGTGATAGAGTAATGGGCTTACATGTTGGTTGCTACTTGCTATTACGTATTACCCTACAATAACCCTATAATTAGTCGATTAAAGTTTACAAGGGTAATTGCAGATTGCTTTGCCGATCGCTGTTGGGTTTTCCAACTTTTCCTTGTTGATCGATTTTTTAGTTTAATTTACTGCCTCTTTCAGTCTTTTGTCATCGATCAAGAAGACAAGAATAGGAAAAAATAAATTCAAAAGAATCAAAACTCATTCACACATTCACCACTCTCTATTCTCTAATTCGATTATATGGCTTCTTCTCAAGAACAAGAAACACAAGGATCATCTACATCAGTTGATCAACCTCCATTGTGGGACTTTGTGACTAAGCTCGATAAACTTACTGGAGCAGGAGGATGTTGGAAGTTCAAGTGTAATCTTTGCAGTGAAACCCGACAAGGATCATATTCTAGAGTTAGAGCACTTTTGCTTGGCATAAAAGGTAATCTATTATTCAAATTAGTGTGTGTGTGTCTATGTAATTTTCAATTTTTGATTTATGTTATTGACTTATTGTATTGATTCATGAAAAATTGTAAATAAATAAAATTAGAGGCTGCGATTTTTATTTTGATTCATGTATTTTTTTGCATTTTTTGATTCATGTTATTGTATTGAAGTATTGAACTATTGATTCATTAACAATTGTAATGAAATAAGAGGTTGTGATTTTTGTTTTGATTCATGTATTTGTTGCACTATTGATTCATGTTATTCAAGAGAACTATTTAATTATTTATTCATGCACAATGGTAAAGAAATAAGAGGTTTTGATTCACTTTCTTGTTTTGATTAATGTAATGTAATTGAATTTACAATGTTAATGATGATCTTATTTTTTTTTTCATGTTGTGTAATTGAGAATGTCAATGTTTTTATGTTGTTTAATATAGGTACCGGGATTTCTATTTGCAAGAAAGCAACAACAGCTGACAAACTTAACATGACACAATTAGAAGATGAGTATGAAAAGAAGAAAACCGAGTCACAAGCAAAAGAATTACAGTTGCCATGTGAAGCTGGTGTTGGATTTAAGAAAAGAAAAGGTATTTCAACACCTATTGAAAGAGCTTTTGGTGTTGAAATTAGGGACCAACTGGATCAAGAAATAGCTAGAATGTTTTATACTAGAGGTTTACCTTTTAATCTTGCAAGAAATCCACACTATGTCAGGGCTTTTCAGTTTGCTGCTAACAACGAAATTGATGGTTATGTACCTCCTAGTTATAATAAGCTAAGAACAACATTACTATAAAAAGAAAAAGATAATGTTCACAAGCTATTGGAGCCACTTAGGTCTACATGGAAAGAAAAAGGTGTGACTATTGTGAGTGATGGCTAGAGTGATCCTACAAGAAAACCTCTAATTAACTTCATGGCTACCTCAGGCAATGGTCCTTTGTTTCTAAAGGCAGTGAATTGTTTTGGGGAAGTGAAAGATAGATTTTTTATTGCAGAATTGATTAAGAAAGTCATCAATGAAATTGGTCATGAAAATGTTGTGCAAATCATTACCGATAATGCAGCAAATTGTAAGGCGGCTGGAGAGATTATAGAGATTCAGTTTCCTCACATCTATTGGACACCATGTGTTGTTCATACACTTAATCTTGCTTTGAAGAACATTTGTTCACCAAGGAATGTGAAAACAAATGAACTAACATATGAACAGTGTCGTTGGATAAAAGAAGTTCATGAAGAGGCGTTTGCAATAAAAAATTTCATCATGAACCATAACATGAGGCTCTCGATTTTCACCAAGTTTACTCCTCTTAGGTTGCTTTCTGTTGCTGACACTCGCTTTGCCTCCATCATTGTGATGCTTAAGAGATTGAAACTTATCAAAAGGGGTCTTCAAGCTATGGTCATAAGCGAAGAATGGTCTTCTTATAGATTAGATGACATTGAGAAAGCAAACTCTGTGAAAGAATATATTTTGAATGATGATTGGTGGGATAAAGTAACATATATTCTTAGTTTCACTCGACCTATATATGAGATTATTAGAGATTGTGACACTGACAAGCCATGTTTACACTTGGTCTATGAGATGTGGGATTCTATGATTGAGAAAGTGAAGATTGAGATCTACAAGAAAGAAAAACGTCCGACATCTCAAATAAGTTGTTTTTACGACGTTGTGCATCGTATTTTAGTGGCTCGATGGGCGAAGAATAACATTCTCCTACATTGTTTAGCTCACTCTTTACATCCAAGGTATAAGATTTTAAATTATAAAGTTGATTTGAATTATATATTTATGTTTTAACTTTTGGATGTTGTAGATATTATAGTGATGCATGGTTAATGGAGGATTCTACAAGATGTGCTCCACATAGGGATGGAGAAATTTCACAAGAAAGGATGAAATGCTTTCGAAGGTTGTTTCCTAATGATGATGAGTATGGTAGAGTCCTTGATGAGTATGCGATGTTTTCAATGAAGAGTGGTCCTTTTGAAGATTTAACAAGCATTTCAAAGATGGCTACTATGGAACCCAAGAATTGGTGGGTTAACTTTGGTGCTCAAACTCCTTTTCTCCAGACTTTGGCTTTTAGATTACTTGGACAACCTAGTTCTTCTTCTTGTGCTGTGCGTAATTGGAGTACTTATGTATTTATTCACTCGCTTAAAAGGAACAAGTTGACTACAAGTCGTGCTCAAGACTTGGTCTACATCCACAATAATCTCCGAATTTTGTCAAGGACTTCAAAAGATGATGTAAAGATGTTGGATGTGGGCGGAGATGATTTTGATTCAATGGAGGACGTCGGGTTTTTGGAGTTTGCAGATCTCTCAGTAGATGAACGCGATTTTGAAAATGATTTAATTATTGATAATTAGTTACTTTTGAAATATTTAGTATTTTGGGAATTTAAACTTTACATATTTTGGAATTTCTTTAATATATATATATATATATATATATATATATATATATATATATATATGTGTGTGTGTGTGTGTGTGTGTGTGTTTAAATATTTTTTATATTGACGTATCTGTGCCGTATCCATATCTTGAATTTTTGAGTTTTGCCGTTTCTCATTTCCGTTCCGTATCCGTATCCGTTTCCGTAACCGTATCCATTTCAGTGCAACTTAGGTCTTCATAAATATTTACATACTAAGTCCGGAACTCACACTTTTAACCCCTAGCTTCTAAAATTGTGACAATTAGCTCATCAAGACCAACCCTTGATATATAATTATTGATTTTAGGGCTACTATACGTTTATTTATTTATTTATTTAATAAGTAGGGTGTTACAACTCTCCTCCACTTAAATTAGATTTCGTCCTCGAAATCTTTCCTTACCATTCCTTTCGCGCCAAACCACTCTGGTAACATGGTCACCATTCTAAGCACACCCTAGCCTTCCCAGGGTAGCCGTGGCTAATGTTCGCACAACCCTATAATCCGCAGATGAACTAATTCCTCACAACAAGATATCATCTACTCGGTCTGAAATTTGTTGTCATGAGATGGTCTGAATCCTGACATACCATTCATACATAATCATTATCGTTGAATCTAGTATGTTTATCCCTCAACAGACTACTCAACTTCTGATAACCTGTTGTTCTCACTAGAAAACTGAAATCACAAACCCAATTATCCCTGTAGGTCATTTAGCATAACCCAAGCAATCTGTTATTCTGTCCAAACTTGCAACCTAGTACACAAATACTAATACTGTCTAAAGCTAAAACTGCTCAAACACTGGACTTCCTGAAGCAGTATGTTGGCACATGGTTGCTTTCCAAAATATAACGAGACCACCCTGGTCTCAATTCGTTTACCAATCCTCTGAAATACTGGGTTCCGGACCAGATGCGGAGCAAAAGGACTCACTACTTAGTCGACTCACACGACTTCTGAATGAAATCCTACTCTGGAACTAGTTGCCACTAGTTATCATGCCATTGTGGCTCTAACAACCTCCCGGCCCAGCCGATCGGGTCCATGAGTCAAATCCCGACGTCACCTAATCCAAGGCTAAAAGTGATTGCTACCCGACCAATGGTAGCCTAAAATCTCAAATGACCTTAAGCAGTCCACTGCTTCCTTTATCTCGTAATTGTGGTGGCATTCCTATAGTCTTATCAATGGTTTAACGAGATCTAATAAACCAATCCGCGGACTTCCATGTCCTTACTGCTACACCCGAACTGGTGGGTACTTGTAACACCCGATTCCTGGTACGCATTTAATTCAAGCATTTCTTGTGTTTTTTCTCTGGGACTCGACGATTTGGAGGCTCAAATCGTTGAGTAGAGTCGAGATCCGCAGACATTTTAAGTGACCTACTCGATGAGTCGGAGGACTAACTCAGCGAGTAGGTGCTGATTGAGTGAAACCCTAAATTTGAGGGTTTGCACCCTATTGAAACACCTTATCTCAGCCTCCATCATCCCTATCACTCCCATAAAGACAACATATTGAAACCCTATCCTTGTTTGAGTGCTCTAAGGCCATTTTGGTGTATTTTGGTGGATTGTGAAGCTTGAGAAGAGGAAAGGCGCTTGGGAGTGCAATTTGGGGCTTAGAGATCCACGAGATTTGTTCCATTTCTAGCTCATTCAAGGTAAAAATCTCTTTTCTTGGTCTTCTATGTGCATATTCATCTTTGGGGTTGGGATTTTGGGGGCTTTCTAAGCCATTTTCGGATTATGAAGGGAAGAATGGAGTTTAACTTCAGATTTGGGCCTTACGAGCGGTCTCATGGCATAAAGGTTCCAACTTTATGGCCATGTGAGTCCCATGTCTCTTGTAGGTCACCTCTTATGGCTTTTTGAGCCAAAAACCCGTTGCATGTGCATCAAGTTCGGGACTTTACATGTAAAACATACATTAGGAGGCCATATTTATGGTTTTGGTGGGTTAAGACCCCTTTAGATCGACTGTATGGTGGTGGTCAAGAGTGGACTCGACGAGTTGTTCTTGGGACTCGAAGAGTCGGAGCGTAATGACCATCAAATCCTTTTGTCGAAGGACCAAATGAAAGTAAGGAAGGTCCCTCAGTTGTTCAGGCTCATTTGGGGGCCTACGAGTAATGGGACTCGACGAGTGTTTAGAGTAGGCTCGATGAGTCCAAGGGAATCTCCCAACTTTGAAGAAGGACTCGACAAGTCGTTCATACATCTCGGTGAATCATAGACTGGACATGTTCATAAGAGGGAGATGGAAGCGATAAGTTCAAGGTAAACTCTGCGAGTCAGATGAAGTTGGCCTTGAGGGTAAGATTAAAGGAGAACTCGTCAAGTTCTTGCCAGACTCGACGAGTGGAGGCGGGGATTGCATTGAGTTGAAGAGTATAGACTCGACGAGTTGGTAGATCAACTCAGCGAGTCAGGTCAACTGGAAGTTGACTTTGACCAATGTTGACTTTGGCTAAATTGGTTTGACCTCGATTAGGGTTGCATATTCAAATGAATAACTTTGAAGGGTTGTCGTGTGGGGATCAAGGAGCTGAGGGGAATCGACTTGCACACTGAGGATAGTTCAGACACTACACGACATCGAGGTGAGTTACCTTCTAGTACGGGTGGGTCTAAGGCCACAATGTCGGCCCACCAACAGGGTTGTTTGGTAGATAATTGTCTTTGTGATTATTATCTTCGTATGTTTATGTGATATGGTCATTAGATATGCATGTATGATATGCTATATGTGTTAGTGGTAGTAGGAAAGGAATAGTTTTTCCTTGACATCAGTCGTTAGGATCGAAGAGTAGGTCAGTACCTTAGATATGCCTGACTGTATAATTATATCTTGATATTGTATGATAGTGTTAGGGGTGAAATAGTCCCCGGTTTCCGGTTGAAAGATACCGATGGCAGGTACTGGTTGAAAGATACCGATGGCGGTTACCGGTTGAAAGATATCGATGACAGATACCGGTTGAAAGATACCGATGGGAGTTACCGGTTGAAAGATACCGATGATATTATATGGTATGTGGTATGATGGAGGAACTCACTAAGCTTTGTACTTACAGTTTTGGTTTTGGTTTCAGGTACCTCTTCTTCGAAGGGGAACGAGTCGGCAGTGTAGCAGCGCATCACACATACGCACACATGGTTTCTGTATTGGGTTTCTGGGATTGTACTCTGATTTTCATTACTTTTGATGTCATGATTTGGGACACAACATTATGATTTTGTAACTTGTTGCTATATTGAATATGTTTTGGGAAAATGTTTTATAAATTACTAAATCAAAAATGAAATTTTTTGGTCTCGAAATATGGGATGTTACAAGTTGGTATTAGAGCCCTGGTTTGAGGGATTCGGATACACCATCGAAGGTATCTGGACTCAAACCGCGGGACTAAAAGATTTTTCACAAAGAAAACAGTTTTCTGAAATTTAAGATCAAAGAATTTTGAGAAAGAACAAGGTGTGTAATGCGTGCGACCGGCCAAGCTCAAGTAAGTTTTCCCCAAGATACCCATACTTGCTATGTTATGTTATATGATATATAATTCTGAGAACCACATGCTAGATTATGGCTAAGGATCTAGGAGGATGCCTTGTATGCCGGATATATATGATTCTGAGAACTGCATGCTAGATTAGGGCTAAGGATCTAGGAGGATGCCTTGAATGCCTATTGTATGAGCTACATGCTAGCACTGTTTAGTCAGCAGTAGGATAGCCTGATTAGGTTACGCTTGATGTGGTTACTGAATGCTCGAATGTTGCTTGCTTTGTGCTATATGGGTCATGGCTAACTTCAACTAACTAGTGAGCGGATATGTAACAGTATTCACAAGCTAGTGAGGGAAAGGAAGTAGGGACTCCTAGTACAGTTGATGGCTGAGAGTAGGTAAGAGGGTGCCCTAGGGAAGCCTAGGATGAGATTAGTGGAAAGCATTACTAGTAAGGGACTTGGTGAAGTTGAAGCAATCCTTGAGGAAAGTACGGATAGATGTGGAAGGTAGTATGGGCCCGTGCTACTAGAAGCAGAGGATCCGTACTCGAGTCACGGAGGGTCGAGATGGAACCAAGAAACATGGAGGGTGTGTGAGAACTCTCGAGAGTATGTATGATCATGACTCTTATGTGTTTATTTTTAGTATGGTGGTCACACGACATGGAGTAGGGGGATCAGGATCGGGCTCGGGTGCAGGATCCGAGCAGGTTGATGACGGGTTACACGAGTTCATCGCGTCTGAGATCACGAGATGCATCCTTGATGCGACCCCGATCATTTTCAGGTCGATCAAGGATGGGATTATCGAGCTGATGAAAGGATCACCTCTGGTCGTTCAGGAGTGATTTGGCGTCTAGCTAGGCGGGTATGCGCACACTGTCCTTCAAGGACTTCATGGGGAGTAGTGCGCCGAACTTCCATGGGGTAAAGGACCCCATTTCTGCCAGGAGATGGATCGCAAACATCAAGTCTGTGCAGTTGACGAGCTTCTGCCCGGAAGGTTCGGAGGTTCGTTTTGCTGCAAGTTGTTTGAGGGATTGAGCAAGAGATTGGTGGCAGTTAGTTGGTGATTTGTTGGGAGCCTTAGCCATCGAGGCTATGACTTGGTCAAATTTCATGACCCGATTCAGGGCTGATTTAGCACCAGCTGTGGAGCTTCAGCAGTTGGCCAGGGAGTTTTTGGATATGAGATAGACTACGAAGACTGTGGTGGAGATCACAGCCAAGTTCCGGGAGAGGGCTTTGTTGGTACCCCGGTATGCAGGGGATGAGGAGATGCAGAAGACCCGCTATCGTGATATGTTGAGAGCCGACATTCAAGAGCATGTCAGCTATTCGGCCTGTCCAACCTTGAGTCCATGATTGCTAGGGCGCGGGAGAGGGAGATTGACTTGGAGCACCTCAAGAAGAGGAAGTTAGAGACTGTGCAAGTTACATGGGTTTTGGGGAAGAAACCCAAGGGATTCGACACAAGGTCGAAGGGCCAGCAGGGCCGGGACCGCTGTGGGAAGTACAGTCGGTCGCATGAGGGAGTTTGCCGCACTGGGTCGGGTTCCGGCTGCTATAAGTGCGGCAAGACTGGGCATTTTGGTAGGGATTATACTGCCCATGCTCCCATAGTGTAGATATCAGACCTGATTTGCTTCCATTGCAATGATAGGGGCCATAAGAAGGCCAACCGCCCTAGATTAACAGCAGCGACAGCAGCAACGCCAATGGTAGTGTCGAATCCAGCGACAACGTGAGTTGTGGATGGCCGGAAGGTCAAGGCAAAGGCTCCGGTGCTGCGGAGCCGAACATTTCAATTAACAATTGAAGAGGCACGCGCCGCACTCGATGTGGTGATGGGTATGATTTCTTCTCTTTATTCTTTATATTATGTCGCTATGATATTAGTATGTTATATGTATGTGTTATGTTTAGGATCATTCCATGTGAACGGTATCCCAGTTTAGGTATTGTTTGATTCGGGTGCTACCCGGTCGTTTGTCTCTCTTGCACTTAGCAAGAAGTTTCCTCAATCTTCGGGCATGTTGGATTGCCCTCTAGAGGTAGAGATTGCGGATGGTCGGTTAGTGCGAGCATCAGAGGTCTACCGAGATTGTGTTTTGAGGCTGTTCGAGGAGCGTTATCTAGTGTATTTGGTTCCCATACCTTTGCGCGAGAACAAGGTTATTATTGGTATGGATTGGCTAAGCCCCGGTGGGGCAGTGATTGATTGTGTGCAACAGTTAGTGCGGATCAGGACCCCAAGTGGGGGAGAGCCGGTGGTTCAGGGCGAGAGGCCACAACGAGGACCAACCTTATGTTCAGCAGCGAGAACTAGGCGCTACCTCCAGCAGGGTTGCGTAGGATTTGTCGACATTGTTATGGATATCTGGGAGGCGGGTAAGGCGTTGGTGGGCGATGTGCCAGTGGTATGAGAGTTTGCGGATGTATTCCCCGAGGAGTTGCCTGGGATACCTTCGGAGAGGCAGGTAAAGTTCAGTTTCTACCTACTACCAGTTGCGGCTCCAATAGCCAAGGCACTGTATCGGTTGGCTCCTCCTGAGATGCAGGAGTTGTCTACATAGGTACAGGAGTTGTTAGACAAGGGATTCATTAGACCGAGCAGTTCACCCTAAGGAGCCCCGATTCTGTTTGTGAAGAAGAAGGACGGGTCGTACCGGATGTGTATAGATTATCGGGAGCTGAATAAGGTATTAGTGAAGAACCGTTACCCACTTCCAAGAATTGATGACCTCTTTGACCAGCTACAAGGATCATCTTGGTTCTCCAAGATTGATTTGCATTCAGGATATCATGAGATGAGGGTCAGAGAGGAGGATGTGCAGAAGACTGCTTTTCGAACGCGTTGTGGCCACTATGAGTTTGTGGTGATGCCTTTCGAGCTCACCAATGCTCCTGCCGCATTGATGGATCTCATGAACCACGTGTGCAGACCGATATTGGATCGGTCTGTGATACTTTTCATCGATGACATCTTGGTTTATTCCAAGACGCGAGAGCAGCATGAGGATCACTTGCGAGAGGTTTTGGATACTTTGAGGAGGGTGAGCTTGTATGCTAAGTTCTCCAAGTGTGTGTTATGGTTGCGCGAGGTGCAATTTCTTGGGAACCTTGTCAACCTGAACGGGATTTCGGTTGATCCGGACAAAGTGGAGGCCGTGATGAGGTGGGAGGTTCCGAGGTCTCTATATGAGATTTGGAGCTTCCTGGGACTGGCAGGCTACTATCAGAGATTTATTTAGGACTTCTCCAAGATAGTCGTGCCCTTAACCAGGCTGACAAGGAAAGCCGTGGTCTTTCGCTGGGAACCTGAGCAGCAGGCTGCGTTTGAGACATTGAGATAGAGGTTGTGCGAGGCGCCAATCTTAGCCCTGCCGGAGGGCATGGAGGATTTTATTGTATATTGCGATGTGTCCATCTCAGGTTTGGGCGTAGTATTGATGTAGAGAAGGTATGTTATCGCTTACGCTTCGAGGCAGTTGATGCCTCACAAGGCGAATTATCCGACACATGTTTTGGAGTTGGGGGCTGTTGTTTTCGCCCTCAAGATTTGGCGTCACTACCTTTATGGGGTTTGTTGTACTATTTACATAGACCACACGAGCCTGAGGTATCTCATGGACCATCCAAATCTGAATACGAGACCGCGTCGGTGGATTGATTTGGTAAAGGATTACGATTGTGAGATCCTCTACCATCCGAGGAAGGCCAATGTTGTGGCCGACGTGCTTAGCCGCAAGTCAGCATCGATCAGGGACATCTGTATGAGGATGACAGTTGTAACTCTGTTGTTGGAGCAGATTCGAGAGGCCCATCAGGAGGCCATGAAGGAGGAACATCGGAAGAGCGAACGAATCGTGGGTCAGGTTTCCTCCTTCGACTTTGATACCCGAGCATTATTGACTCTTAACCGTAGGGTGTGGGTCCCATATCATGGAGGTGTGCGTCAGATATTGATGGACGAGGCGCACAAATCCAGGTTTTCTTTCCATCCTAGGGCAACGAAGATGTACAGGGATCTTCGTCTTGATTATTGGTGGCCCTGTATGAAGAGGGACATAGCTTGGTTTGTAGAGAGGTGCCTGACCTGCAGGAAGGTCAAGGCTGAGCACCATAGACCTCACGACAAGGTCTAGCCGTTGGATATCCCACTGTGTAAGTGGGAGGATATTACTATAGACTTCATTACAAAGCTTACAAAGACCGCGCGGGGAGTGGATTCGATTTGGGTCATCGTTGATCGATTGACCAAAAGCGCCCATTTTATTCTGATTCAGGAGAGTATTTTGGCCAAAAAGTTGTCCGACATCTATATCAGGGAGGTGGTGGCGCGACATGGGGTGCCAGTTTCAGTGATTTCAGACATGGATGTGTAGTTCACTTCTAGGTTTTGGAAGAAGTTTCATGACGATCTGGGTACTCGTCTGCATTTCAGCACCGCCTTTCACCCGCAAACGGATGGTTAGAGCTAGAAGACCATCCAGGCACTAAGGTGGCAACTATAACAGAAGAAGAAGGGGAATGGCGGATGTCACGAACTTTGTCTCCCGCTTGGTCGTCGTCGGCGAGGAAGATGCAGCGGTTTGCAACGGCGGCTAGGGAGAGAACGGTGGTGGAGAGGCAAGGGTGGAGAGGGGGCGCCGATGAGGGAGGCATAAGGATGGAGATGGCGGCTGCAACTTCCCTTTAGGGTTAGGGTTCCTTAGATCTTTATACCCGACTCCACTTAGAAATTTGCTATAATGGCAACAACAGTACGTCCATGCCCCTTTTCTTTCATATGTAATCCAATATTTACCCTTTCAACCCAATCCATGGAAATCCCTTACAAATTAAGTCCCATAAATTACCAAATAGCCCCCCATCTTCTAAAATATTTACAATTCAGCTCCCTATGTTACCCTTTTAGCCCCCAATATCTTAATTATGACATATTTAGCCCTTCCACCTCCTTTCCTTTCAAATTAAATCCAAATAATTACCACGGAGCCTCTGTCTTCATAAATATTTAGAAACTGAGTCCGAAACTCACACTTTTAACCACCGGCTTCTAAAATTGTTACAACAAGCTCCTCGAGACCAACCCTTGATATATAATTATTGATTTTATGGCTACTATACGTTTATTAATTAATTAATTAATTTATTTAATACGTGGGGTGTTACATAGATGCACTAAAACTCAATGAGTTAAATTACAAAAAGATTTACTGTAATTTAATCGTTCGCAATCTAGGATGTAAAGTCTGGGATGTCACAATGGACATCAACGTTGGTTTTATCTTTTTGTAGTATACTTAATCTATTTTTATTTTCCAACCTATTTTTCAGTTGCTTTCATCTCTAGTTTGTTCTTATTGACATAGTTGATTTATTCTTAATGTTATATTTTTTATTCTCTAATATGTGCTTAATATATTGTATTTTGAATCGTCTTTGTTTGTTTTTGGACATGAAATTACTAGTATTAATTCTAGAGTATGAAATAACACAATACAATCAACCTAGCATGAAGCATGGGGAAGAACTTCATCTATAATTAAGTTTCAAGTTTCATCTTTTTTTTTTTTATTTATTTATTTATTTATTTATTTATTTATTTTTTTACCTTTTTAGGTTTTTTCTTCGGTACTTTATGTTTAGGATGTACATGTTTCCTTATTTAGACATTTAATTTAAAAGGCTCAAAATATTGATGAAAAACAATGAAATTTTTATTATTTTCTATATACTACAATTTGTTATTTTTTATTTATTTTATATCATAAATAAAAATCATGAAGATATAAGTAGCCTAAATTATAAATTATCATGAGTATTTAGTAGTCCAAATTATAAATTCCCACAAGGTGTAAAATGTACCACCAAAATATTTTTTGTATTATGGTAAATTAAAAAAAAATACTAATAAAGTCTTAAAATGTGTAACTGAAAGTAACATGAATTTTTGAATTAAATGAGGATGCAATGGCACAAAATATGTACCACAAAAAATTTTCTTCTAACGTGACAAATAAAAAAACGTTACTAAAAGCCTAAAAAACTGTAATGACAAAAGCTAAAATTCCCACTAAAGAGTTTTAGTAGGGGTGTTTCTAGTGATATTTATTATGTGTGTGGTAGATTTTCCGAAAAGCTTTTAGTAACATTATTTTGGGTTTTTAGTGGTGACATGACTTTTGGTAGTATAAGTAGTCCCTCTACTATCATTAGTTACCATCAATACCATCCAATTTTTTTTTGATTGGAATGATAGGCAATATACATACATATCTTTTTATACATTTTACAATACCATTTTACCTTCAATGTTATGTGGTTCTTTATTTAAATTGTTGGAAATTTAGTGGTAATCTGCAAGTTGACAAGTTACTTGTATTCTATATTGGTGGGAGGAGAAACTAAAAGTGTGGATACAAGTCTTTTCTCTTCATAGATCTTCAAAGGATTTAATAAAGACAAAAGATGGGACAAGCCCACAAACATAGCCTAGTTGTAGACGTGTGCATGCAAAATGATATGATTTAGGCCCACTTTGCACTTAGTAGGGTTCGGGTTGAATCAACCTGGTTAGCGTTAATTTTATAGATATAGGTTATTTGGGATAATTCGATAACTCTCTCTCTCTCTCTCTCTCTCTCTCTCTCTCTCTCTCTCTACGATCTTTGCAAATTCAAAATATGATTTCCTACGTTTCCAAGTTTCTGCTCAATCTACGTTTATCTTTTCGTCCATAACCGATGGAATGAAAAATATTTTACATCAAATCGTGAGTGTTGATACTAAAGCTTACATAGTCTTAGAGCGACGTAAAAACTTTTAAAGACATGAGTTTCTTCCCTGCAGTCTTACACAAATCGACATCAGCTACTACGAGATTTGTTTTAACTTTATTGTTATGTTCGTAAATCGTCGTTGGCCATTGGTCTCAAATGTCTTCATTAGATCTAAATTCACAATTTTTAGGAGATCATTCACCAATCCGTCATGATTTCGCAATGGATTCAAAAATCTACGTTTAGAAATCTATGCTTATATTTTTTTTAAAACGTCACTATGCGTTGTTTTGGTGCCATTCACATTATATTAATTAGTTAATGATCTCAGAAAGAAAAAAAAAAAAAAACAAACTATCAAAATACTAGCAGGAAAACAATGTGCCCAACCAAACGAATAAATGAGATAAGGTAGTTATTTGGGATATTTTCAATATAAACCAACCAACTTTTGTTTTAGTTTTAAATTGTGACCGAAGTTTTTTGCTTGCATTTTATAACTCCTTAAACATTCAAATTACGGGTTAAATAAAGGAATATATTCATATTAAATGAAAGGGTTATTTGATTTCTTAGGTGACCTTGCATTTACATGGCATATTTGTTATCCGAGGTGGTTTATATGGTGCTAACACGATGTCCATGTGGAATTTCTGATTCAAAATTTATTTAAAAAAAAAAGTTATTATTATCTTTTAAAACCATTTCTCTTTTGAGATATATTATTAAGATGGTGGATCATGTTCATCAAAACCAAGTCTTTTTTAACACTTGGCAACAATACCCAACTAGATAATAAAACATCTAGTTTTTATTATTATTATTATTATTATTAATCTTAAAGAACAATGCATAAATGAAGCTACATAAAATACAAATTTGATCATTAAAAATCAGGATTGTTTTTTTTTTTTTTTTTTTTTTTTTTTTTTAAATTGATTTCCTCTTTGAACAAATCACTACAAAAATCATTTTCCAAATCTAGAATCATCTTTTAATTTTCAATCGCAAGTAGGTGGACGATGATTTTCATATCGAGAGTCTTCTCATGCCCCAGGTAGTTCCAACAAACCAGGTAAATAGCTTGGTGCTTGTTCTTTTCCTATCTTTAGAACAAAGCTCTGTTTGGTTCTTATTTTTTTTTTTTTTTTCACTTGAAACAAAGCCAAAGAAACAACATCAGCTCACCACAAGAACAAATTAACACCTTCCAGGTCAAAATTTTCTTGTTTTCTTCTAAAGAATGTCTTCATCAAAACACATACATGGCTTTTTCATTGATGCTCTATTGTTTTAATATTTTATCAATTTAAAAAAAATTGAAATTAGTCGATAATCAATCAATGTGTAGTCCAAGACTCCAGGTGGACAAATTTGCCATATAGACTTATTCTTACTTCAACATTTGGTGCAATTGACCGGTGAAACAAGGAATAAATGTGTATATTACCCTTTTTAACATATTAAATTTAGGGATTAGAATACCCATAATATGGTTGTCTGTCTTGAGGCCCCCTTCACACTAGAGGAAATTAAAGCAGTAATCTGGGCATGTGGCTCGGATAGAGCTCCTGGACCTAACGATTTCTCGTTTGCATTGCTCAAAAAGTATTGGGATGTGATTGGAAATGACTTCTACTTTGCAGTAAAACATTTTGAAGCTACGTGGGTCATTGACAAGAGTTGTAATGCATCTTTCATCACCCTCATCCCAAAAGTCCAGGACCCCATATCGATGTGCGATTTCAAGCCCATTAGTTTAATCGGGTGTTTATATAAAACCATCTCTAAGATCCTGGCGAAAAGGCTTAAGAAGGTGATTCACTTGGTGGTTAGCCTAGTGCAGACGACTTTTATAAGGAACATATATATATATATATATATATATATATATATATATATATATATATATATATATATATATATATATATATATCCTTGATGGGCCTCTTATCCTAAATGAAGTAATCGCTTGGCTAAAAAAGAATAAAAAGGTAGATCTTGCTTTTAAAGTTGACTTCGAGAAGGCTTTCGATTGCCTCAGTTAGGAGTATCTCGATTCGATCTTGCATCAGATGGACTTTGGGGGACAAGTTGCGGTCATGGATTCATGGTTGCCTATCTTCTTCAAGAATTTCAGTTCTAATAAATGGGTCCGCTACCTTTGAATTTGGTATGGAGCGTGGTATCAGGCAAGGTGAACCACTCTCACCATTTCTTATCATCATCGTTGCTGAAGGGCTATATATCGCCTTGGAGATGGCAAAACAATCTGGAGTCTTTGCTGGTATCCAATTTCCTCGCCAAGGTCCGTCCATTTCGCATCTTCAATATGCTGATGACACTATCTTTTTGGGTTCTTGGTCTATTAAAAATGCAAAAAACTTGATCAGAATCCTTAGATGTTTTGAATTATCCTCAGGTCTCAAGGTAAACATGTCCAAAAGTAAGATATTTGGCTTTGGTGTTCCAAATTGCGAATTAGACTTGTTGACCCGATTTAGTAATTGCTCCATTGGATCCATTCCTTTCATATATCTTGGATTGCCAGTTAGTGCTTCTATAGCTAGAGTGTTATATTGGAACCTTATCATTGAGAAATTTCAGGCGATACTATCAAAATAGAAGGCCACTAATCTATCTTTTGGTGGACACTTAACACTCTATAAAGTTGTGTTGAGTAGTCTTGGCACCTTTTATTTCTCCTTGTATAAAGCCCCGGTTAAAGTCATCAAAAATCTTGAGAAGATTAGGATGCGGTTCTTTTTTTTGGGGGGGGGGGGGGGGTGATACAGCCTCCAAGAAGATGGTTTGGATATATTAGGATAAAATCCTGGCTGCTAAAGATGGAGGGGGACTTGGGATTGGTAGTTTAAAGGCCCAGAATTTAGCTCTGCTGGGCAAATGGTGGTGGAGAGTCAGAAACTATCCTGAGAATACTTGGGCGGAGGTGATTAAATCTATTTATGGAGATGATGGGGGTTTCGACAGACCATCAATTGCGAAGAGGAAAAATGGTTGCTGGGGTACAATACTAAATATCCCAAAAATTCTAGAAAAGGATAGTGTGTCTTTTTCTAATCACTTTCATCAGTCTTTGAATGTCAATGGGATTCTTAAATGGTCTTGGTCGCTTGACCCTTCTGGGGTATATTTGGTTGGGTCTCTAAGATGTCACATTGACAAATTCTCTCTTCCTTCTAGTGTTGGTAGATGGTCCTGGAATCTGCTGACCCCAAAAAAATTAAACATTCTTGCTTGGCGTATCTGTGACAAAAATTGGAATATGTTCCTCAAATTTATGCAGGATCTGTTATGGAGCTCTGGAATCTGAACAACATATTTTTTTGGAGTGTCCGGTTTCAACGAAAGTTTGGCAGCTTATCTGCAATTGGTGGCAGCTGTTGGATTATCCTCTTACGTCATCCCGTGACTTTCTTCAATGTAAAGAGAATATTGAGGGGCATCAAAGGCTAGCTGAGATTCATGAAGCTATAATGCTAACTTTTATCTGGGTGATCTAGAAGTATCGGAATTTAAAGGCTCACTCGCCAAGCCCAATTTCCAAATCGCAATCGGCGTTGGCTTATGAGGTAAAATCACTCTCGATCCTTTGGATCAATGCAAGAAAGAGGAAGGGGTAGAATCTAAGGTGGTTTGAATGGTGTTGTGATCAGATCCTAGAATGCTATAACAGGTTATAAATTTTAATTTTGTTGTTTGTTTTGTTTTTTTGGTTCTTGTTCTTTGTTTTTCCTCTTGTGTTTGTAATTCTAGCCCCTGGCTAGCTTTTTATTTTAATGCAAGTCTGCAGTTCAAAAAAAAGCAACCATTTAAAATAATAGATACATAAAAGTATTAACCTTAGATATTTGAACTTTATTAGCAAGATCTTGGAAAATGATTTACAAGGGATTTCCATTAACTCACAGGCATTGATATTATTACCGAGGTATTAACCTTAATGAACGGTTATGAAAGCATTGCTCAACCCCTAATTAAAGCAGCAACACTGATGTGCTGATCCTTCACAAACAAATTTTGGAATTTTTTTCGAAAAGCAAGCCTTTGCACACTTAGCAACATCATCACATGGTCCAATGCATTCACTACTAGAAAATAGAGCAACAGCGACAGAATTTTAGCGACGGAAAATTCCGTCGCAAAAAAGCAACAGATTTCCGACGGATTTCCAACAGACAACTTACTGTGATATTAGCAATGTTTTTGCGACGGTTTCGCAACAGAATAAAATTGGTCAGTAACCCGTTACAACTTTCCGACGGTTTACCAACGGAATTCACCAAATTTGAACTTCCGTCGGAAATCCGTTAGTGAAATTCCAATTTCTTTTTTACTTTTTTAAATAGATGGGGCAATTTGGTAAATACACGCAATGTTACTGAGAGAAAGCACGCTTAGATTTTACCCTAACCTCACTTTCGCTTTCGATTTAGCTTTCTCGTTCACACGAGACTCTTGCTCCTCTCTCCGCATCTCCGATCTGCAAGCCGGCCACTGCCTCCGCCAACGACGTCACCTCCGACATCAACTCCGCCGTCACCCCCGACACCAAAGCCCTCCAGCTACTCCAAAGTCGTCGACGCATTACATTCTCCCTCCCACTGCTGGTCCAACCTGCAACTCACCTCTGTGAACAACAACCGGCATCTTTGTCAGAAGGTTCTACCCCTTCAAATTTACCCTTCTTTAAGTGAGTTTCTTCACATACTTCAATCACATCTTCATCGACTGTAATTTAATTCGTGTTCTATTTTTTCGTTTGCTCCACTTTCATCCTGCTCACTTACCTATATGAACACAAGTATTTTGAGTACATTTAACAATACATTTCAAGTTCCAGTTAGATTGATCTACAATTAAAACTGTAAAACCTTTTAGGAATAGTTAGGGTTTACTTAGAATGAACATGAATTACCTCTTGAGCATCACTTGATTGGTCCTCTGCTTCTTCCTTAAGGGTCTCCTTAGGCGTTGAGTTTAGAGCCTGTTCCTCCTCTATATAGGCCACTGTAGTAACATGCTCACCAGTTGTTTCTTTTATATCCTCAAATGTTGCATCTTGTGAACTTGTAATATCATCCCCTAAACCTTTTCCTGACACATAAACCTCTTGTTCCTTTTCTTCATCTTCAACTTTCTTTCTATTTCGTTCTCATTCAGATCGATATTAACACTATTAGAACGTTTTAACCCTTCTTCAGATTCAACCTTCTCTGAGACAGTCTCTTCACATACTTCCTTCACCATGAATGAATGACATTGGGCCTCTTTCCGTTATTTACTTGATTAAATTACAAAAATACTCATTGGTTAATAAGTCTAGAATTTTTAAAAACCTGCAACTAAATTAATGATTTAAAAATCAACCACCAATAAAATAATCATTGCAGGGGTATTTTTTTTTTGTCATTGCAGGGATATTAACATAAAATTAGGGGTATTAATATATAAGGTCCATTTAATGAAGTGATAACTTTTTATTATTCTTCTACCAAATGACGATCTATCAATTTTACAATAGTAAATTTCCTTATTTTAGTCATTATTTTTATGATAATCTCTTCATTAATATAAACAGACCTGAATGATTAGCCAGATGGAATAACTAATGCAACTACCCATGGCCAATAAAGAGCCCAAAACCCTATCATGACTTGAATGTTTTCCACCTAGTCCATGTTTACCATGCAAAAGATCAACGTTGGTCTTCCATAGGTGAAGGTCAATGCCTTTGTATCTAATTTTAATTGTTTTTATTTATATAATGTTTAGTGATTATGATTATACCTTTGCTATGGAGAGAAGATCAGGTTTAATCTTGTACTTATCACATCCAAACATAGTTCCAATTCTTCCAAATGCACAGATTACCTGTAAATTACAATTGCAAAATGTTATTACTTATTACATGCACATTCAATCAACAATCAACATATGTGTGTGCCCAACACTTTTGGTGCAAATAGATCTCCCATGCAAGCCATGATTTGTCTCCATTCTCAGCTCATTTATCACCACAAAGATACATAAGTGAGACGAATCACATTTTCAACAAAAGTAGCAGGAAATGCTTCCCACAGTACCTTTTTGTACCAGTTTTCATCTCATTGCCTGTGTCAATTCCTTGTCTACTAAACTTCTCTATGAATAGAGGCTAATGGTTTGTAATAGTCAGTGTGCCAAAGATATATGAAAATTAATAGTAGAAAAAACCTTATTTTCTGGAAATCTTCATCTTCCTTTAGAACTTAGAGTTTGTATTGTTTAACTGCAAGAAGCATGATGTGGTTTCAGCATCCAATTTCTTGGAATCTAATGTATCAGTTTGTATGGCTTTGTCTCCCGCTTTGGCTTTTTTATAACTTTTCTAATGATTTTCTTTTTTCACTACTGGTTTTCTTTTCTACAGAGTTATTGCCTTCACCACGTGTCTCAACCACATTGTTATTTTCTATATCTAGTGCATAATCAATTAGATCTGAACTCCCTCATTTTTAGGTTCTATGGCTTTATCTTTTGCTATTTCTTTTAGTTTTAATGTTGACTTATCAAATTAAGACGCTTTCTTTGGATCCCTTTTCAGATCTTTGGGTATCCCTTATTTGTGCAGAATTAATAGGGTTATAAAAGGTAAATTTGAAAATACTTTAATAAAAAGAGATAAGTAACAAAGGCATGATAATATCATTTTCCAGGGATTGTTAAACTTCTTGGCGACTGAAAATGGGTTCAACGGTGACAGGGTAACAAAGGCAAGGAAATCAAATGATTTATTTATTTTTAAAAATATTTGTAACTAATCATGTATTTTGATATAACTAATCATGTATTTTGATAATAGGCAGTAGAGAAAATAAAGGCTTCCAAGAACAAGTCGTCACAAAAGCGGTAAAAAAATCAACCAATTTTTTTTTTTCAATCATTGTTAGTTATAGTTCTAGAGGGTTTATAGCTGTTAAGAACTTAATTGAGTATGACCAAGAACTTTTTTGTAGTTCCCTGCACAAATGTTATACAAAACTGCAGACTTTGTGTTAAGACTAATTCAAAATTGGTTTTATTCCATGCACGTTTTTGCTTTAGAATAAATCAAAGCAGCCAGTAAAGTGGTCCCTGGTCTACATCAACTAGTCAAAATTTGTTTCCTAGTTTTTAGAAATAATATTGTACGTTGATGTTATCCTTTGTACTCTTCCCTGTTCTCTGTATTTCTCTGCCCACTGTGTAGTCTTCTATAAAGCTGTTTTCCCAACTTTTCCCCTTCCTGTGATTCACTAAATCTGTCCCCTATACACTTCATCATCTTGTCCCCTGTTTATTGCCTTGATAAAAGACTGTATTGCCCCTGCAAAAGACCAATAGTTTATAGCTGATTTCGATCAACTTCAATATATATATATATATATATATATATATATATATATATATATATATATACACCTGACATTGCTATATTATGAACTTGCTATATTATGATCTTAATTGATTAACAACTGTCAATTTTTTTTCCGCTTACCTGGCATTGGTATGTAATTTTAAAGTTTTTCTTGCTTGTATGCCTGACCCGTTATATAAAATTGTTGTGACTTGTAGTTCTCATGATATGCAGTTTGAAACAAGTGTTTTCTATTATCTTGAAGCTGGTGCAAATATAATAATCACATCTTAGCAGGTAAGTGTTTTTGTTATATTCTAAAATATCCATCCAATCATAACTATAACTTGTAGGATTTCAAAATATGATGTTGTAATTTCTAAACAAAAGTTGGATGCCATCACAGTGACAACCAAAATCATTTTTCCTATTTTCAAGTCCTTTCTTTAATCCCTCCATTCTATTTCTTAATAATACATGAAAGTAGGTTGCTATGTCGTCGAACAGAGAATGGATGTATGCAATGAGAGCCACCAAAAAGGGTTATCTTCATCCGGAATTTGAATTCCATCTCAATTTATTCTTGGATTTTGCATTTGCGAATGCGAATAATATTCAAAGAAAAATTATAGACGGGAAGGAGGTTCTTCAAATTAGATGTCCGTGTTTCAAATGCAAGAACAAATGCTACAAAACAAGAGAGTTGGTTGAGTATGATATATTTTGCAATGGATTCATGCCCAATTATTATGTATGGTATGCACATGGTGAATCATATGACATATCATCTCAACATGTGGGTCATTGCTCAAATCCTGCACCTTCTCAACGTGTGGGTCAATGCTCAAATCCTGCACCTTCTCAAGATGTGGGTCAATGTTCAAGCCCCATGGATTACGAGCCTTTCGATCCTGATGAATACAACGAATATGAGCAAATGGTTAATGAAAGCATGCACCATTATCATATTCCACAAGACCCAAATCCCACCGCCAAGGCATTCTATGACATGATAGAAGATGCTAATGAGCCTTTGTGGAATGGATGTAAAACTTATTCTAAATTGTCAGCAACCACCAGGTTGTTGAACTGGAAATCAGAATGCAATGTCTCCAACTCAACATATAATAAACTGCTTCCGATGATCAAAGAAATGCTACCCAATGGTGAGAAGCTACCTGAAAACTTCTACGAGACTAAGAAAATGTTGAAGTTATTAGAGTTTCCAAAAGAAAAGATTCATGCATGCATAAATCATTGCATGTTATTCTATAAAGAGCATTCTCATTTGGATCATTGCCGAGTATGTAATGAAAACAGATACACGAATAGTATGTGCAAGGTACCTAATTTGGTATTGACCTACATGCCAATTGGACCACGACTTCAAAGATTGTTCTATTCAACGAAGACAGCCAAACATATGACATGGCATTCAGATCATCAAACAGAACCGGGAAAGATGATACATCCTAGTGACGGGGAGGCTTGGAAGCATGTTGATACAACATTTCCTGATTTTGCACAAGAGACACGTAATGTTCGTATTGGGTTGTGTACAGACGGGTTCACTCCAAATAATTCAAGCTCAACCTCATATTCGTGCTGGCCGGTTTTTATTACAATCTACAATCTACCTCCTTGGTTGGCTTTGAAAGACGAATACATAAAAATTTCTTTGCTCATTCCTGGTCCAAAGAATCCTGGGCAAAATTTGGATGTTTTTCTACAACCTTTAATAGAGGAACTAAAACTGTTGTTCGATCATGGAATTGAAACTTATGATGCCTATCGAAGGAACAATTTTCGAATGAGGGTCATCCTGCTATGGACAATTAGCGACTTCCCTGCATATGGAATGTTGTCAGGATGGAGTACACATGGTAAGTTAGCTTGCCCATATTGTGGAGATCAAGCGGGATCATTCCAACTTAAATTTGGACAGAAACCATGTTGGTTTGACTGTCATAGAAAACATTTGCCCAAAGGACATAGGTTTCGGAAAGATGAGATTAACTTTCGGAAAAACAAAAAAGAGTTGCTTCTAAAACCTATTCCGGAGCCATCTAGAGATCAAATTTGGCAGCAAGTTCATCTTCTTCCCACCGTTTACAAAGGTAGACCATATCATTCAGATAATCAAAAGCTGAATGGTTTCGGGGTTACACATAATTGGGTAAAGAGAAGTATTTTTTAGGAGTTGCCTTATTGGCATAAGTTGTTAATTCGACATAACTTTGATGTGATGCATATTGAGAAGAACTTTTTAGAAAATATGTTTCACACATGCATGGGTACCCCTAAGTCCAAAGACAATATGAATGCGAGGAAAGACATTGAGCTAATATGTGATCGACCTTTATTAAACCCCATCCCCAGCAATGGGAAACTCTATAAACAAGATGGAGTTTACACTCTGAAAAGAAAAGAGGGCGTCAATGAAGTACACAAAGTTTGTGAATGGTTGAAAAAACTTAAATTTTCAGATGGATATGCATCCAACATAGGGAACTGTGTAAATATGAAAGATGATAGTTTCTATGCTTTTAAAAGCCATGATTGTCATGTGTTTATGCAGCGGTTGCTTCCACTTGCTATAAGAGGCTTTGTTCCAAATGAGGTATATGACATGATAACAGAGTTGTGCATGTTCTTTCGGGTATTATGTTCGAAAACGATACATCTAGATGACTTACATAAGATGAAGGACACCATTGTTCAAACTGTCTGCAAGTTGGAGAAAATATTCCCTCCGAGTTTCTTTGATTGTATGGAACACCTTGTCATACATTTAGCTCATGAAGCTATTATAGGTGGTCCGGTGCAATACAGATGGATGTATATCTATGAGAGGTAATTACATTTTTTGTATGTTTTACACATCTAATGTTTTTTTAAAGTGTTATGTATTCATCGATAACACATTCTCAATTATTCCCAAATATAGGAAGCTCGGATTGATAAAAAGAACAATTAGAAACAAAGCGAGGGTTGAGGGTTCAATTGTAGAGTCGTATCTAGTGAATGAACTTGCTGGATATTGTTCTTTATACTTTGACTCTACGATTGAGACACGTCATAATCGTGAGCCAAGGAATTTCGCACCTGATTATCCTAGCTTTTCGAGTACAGACTCCCGGTTGAGTGTGTTTGTCTTTCCGTCACGAAGATTATTTGCAAAGGGTGGAACACGAAGATTCATGGATGACCAAGAACTTCACAAGGCTCACACATATATTCTATTAAACTGCATAGAAGTTCACCCTTACGTCTACATGTTCGATGAATCAGTGCGAGAAGAATATCCAAATGAGCCGAATGAGTCTCTTCAGAGTCTTAGAGATCGATACTTTGCCGATTGGTTCCAAAAACACGTAAGTTAAATTGGCTAAGTTGTAGTGATAACTATTAATTTATCATTAGCCAACATAATAAAATGTGTGTTGTTTAATGTAGGTAAAGGAGTCAGATGAAAGTACTAACCATTTGAAATTCCTAGCAAGAAGACCATCACAACGTGTTAAATCTCACAAAGGATACTTTGTAAACGGTTATAAGTTCCACACGCAGAGGCATGGTGATGGACGTATAACGAATAATTGTGGAGTATGTGTGAGAGGGACGAATTATAATGACGAAGAGACTGACTACTATGGCATATTGGACGAGGTACTAGAGGTTGAATATCTTGGTGGCGGGCGTGTTGTACTATTCAAATGTACATGGTTTGATAATGTCCATGGTGTAAAAGTTAACAAAAATAAGTTAGTTGATGTTAAACCTAAGTCCTGACTTCAAATTTATGACCCTTTTGTATTAGCATCACAAGTGGAACAAGTGTATTATACACCATATCCCGCTATGAAAAGGGATACAAAAGATTGGTGGGCTGTTATCAAGACAAAACCACGACGGATATATGAAGTCGCTGAATATTGATCAATTCATTTTTTCAAACAAAAAAAGATTTTCATGATCCACAATTTCATTATGTTAGTAATCATGTTAGACAAGATATTCATAAAACATGCACACAAAATAAAGACTTGAAAGGATATTCGGAAGTTGCCTGGGAATTAAAATATATATGGTACATTATACTGCTTGATGAAGAAGACAATGTGAAACTTTGTAATTCTCGTTCCGTCAATCTCATATAGTTTGTAAATTATTAATTTCAGAAAACCCGAATGAAATGTCTTTTGTTATTGAGATCCAAGATTATTATACCATAATTGGTTAGTTTTTCAAAATTACTTAAACTGCAATAATCGGTTATTTAAGAAAAAGCAAAGCGCAATAGTACTATAATTGATTAGAGTTAAGAAAATTAAAAAAAGAAAAAACTCACAGGTCATTAGAGCATATGGTATGGGCAACTTGAAATGGTATTATAACAAGAAGCAACAAGAAAAGAGGGTGGTGTTCATGGTGTTATAACACCATGTTAAAAGGAGAGAGAGAAAGAGAGAATTTGTGCAACCAATAGAAAATCACGTTTCATCTAGTCATGGCCACAACAAGAAGCAACACAACTAGATACAACAAGAAATAGGGGTGGTGTTGATGCATCTTAACGGCGTTGAGGATGCTCCACCTCAACAACAACGAGATGCAACATGCACCATACCTTCTACTCTTAGTGATTTAATTAAATGGTTAGTTTTTCATAAAAACTACAAATGATTACTTTTTCATAAAAACCTAAACGCAAATAGAAATGTTAATATCAGTTAGTTTTTTTAACAACACTACAAGAACAACACGTACTAGCGGCGACGCCCACCTTTAACGACGACATACAACCTTCGCATTGTATGTCGCCGCTAAAGGTGGGTGTCGCCACTAATACGTGTTAACCATCGATCCGTATCAATGCCCCATATTAGACCTCCACCGTCAATTGTGTTCCCAATCCAACAACTGATAATAGAATTCGTTCATCCGAATAGCGGCGACGCCTGTCGCCTCTGATGCTCGAAAAAATACCGCGAGATTTTCCCTCTACAAGGTCTAGCTGCTAATAGCTTCGTGTCTCCGTAAATTCCTTCTTGTCATCGTTAATATCCGTCGCCGCTAATTCCTTGACGGGATATACATAGCGAAACCCACTGATCTTTTCCTATTTTCTGCCTTCACTTGATTTATGTCGATTGCCAACGATTCCATCACTGAATATTGACTTCCCTCCATCTACTTTGTCAGATTTTACTCCCATTCTCTCTATTCCGTCGAGGGCTACCTTTGTCGGCAACGGGAAGTGTAATATCGGCGACTATAGGTACAATTCCTTTTTTTTTTTTTTTTCATTTTGGCTCGATTTCACTTTCTTTTTGATGATTCTCACTAATTTTGTTGTTTTCTGCTTGAAATTTTGATGTTGGCCAGATTTGGTTGATTTCTAAGAGAATTTGGCTGAAAAAGTTGCTATTGACCAGAATTTAGCTAGAATACCACCACCACCACCCTTCTCCATAGTTTTTTTTTCTTTTTTTATATAATATATGTATAATATGTTGATTTTTATATGCTTCTAGGAATTTGGATTTGTATTATTTGTATATGTGTATGTGTATGACTTTGTGTATATATGATATGTATTTGTATGTGTATGATGCCTGTATGTTTTTTTCCATGTGTAATTTTTTGTATATGTGTACTTGTGTGCAATGAAAAAAACAAAGTAGGATACTATAATGTATGTGTATGTGTATTATTTGTGTATGTGTATGTGTATGACTTGGAAATTATATATGTAATTTGTATATATATGTATGGAAAAAATGAAAAAAAAAAGTAGGTTGCTATAACGGAAAAAAGTATGATGTTATAATGAATATGTAATATATGCAGGAAACATGTTTAAGTGTGTGTGTATGTATAATGTGTGTATTTATGAATATAATGTGTGTATATATGTATCAAGGGCTTTTTTAGAAAGTACAATGCTATAATGAAAAACAAAAGTAGAATGTTATAATGAATATGTAATATGTGTAGGATGTATGTTTAAGGGTATTTGTCTATATTTTAATGTGTATGATCTATGGAAAAAATTGTTTATAATGAATATATATATATATATATATATATATATATATATATATATATATATATATACATATATATATATATATATATATATATATATATATGTGTGTGTGTGTGTGTGTGTGTGGAAAAATTGAAAAAAAGTATGATGTTATAATTCATATGCAATATGTGTCGGAAGCATGTTGAAGTGTATTTATGTAGAAAGTACAATGTTGTAATGGAAAAAGTGAAGAAAAAACAATATGAGTATTTGTATGCAACTTTGAAAGTACGATGCTATAATTTTTTTAAAAAAAAGTTTGTGTATTTTTATACAACTTGGAAAGTAAAATGCTATAATGGAAAAAATTTAAAAAAAAAAAATAGTTTGTATTATACAAACTATTTTGTTTTCATGTTTTTCCATTATAGAATTGTGCTTTCCATATTACATATATATATACATGAACTTTTTGTTTTTATTTTTTTCTATTATAGCATTGTACATTCCAATAATATTGTAAGTACAATGCAATAATAAGATAAAATATGATACTATAAAGAAAAATATATGCAAAAGTACAATGATCAAATAGAAAAAAACAATATAATATTTAAAGTACAATGTTATTAAATAACAAAAATATTGTAAAGTACAATGTTATAATAGGATATAATATGATATTAGAAATAAAAAAATATATTCAAAAGTACAATGCTTAAATAGAATAAACAATATAATATTTACCTACAATGCTATTATAGAAACTTAAAACAAAATCATATAACCTAAATAATAAAAATATACAAAAGTAAGATGGAATAAATGACAAAAAATTTCTTCCAAATTCTATTTGTTTGTGTGTCTTCTTTGTAATCATCATGAGCCTAGAAATACCCGTTCATAATTGATTTAGAAATTAATTTCGGATTGTCCCCGTTTTAGGACTATTTTTTAATATATTATCTCATTTTGGATGTGAACATATATTAAATGGTTGTTTGTCTAAGAAATATTTGATTGTCATTTTCCCTTTGTACCTCGTGTGTGTGTGTGTCTATATATATATATATATATATATATATATATATATATATATATATATATATATATATATATATACATATACTTAGGAGCTAAGGGGAAATGCTGCCGAATTTTTGTTAAACAGAAAATCATGAGGTGAAACATCCCAAAATACGACCCAAAAATTTTTGTTTAATAATTACTAAAAGTACTAAAATAATATCACATAGTAAAACCCATACGTCAATATTTCAAAACAGTAACTAATAGTTATGTAGAACTGTATCAAAACCGTATCAATAACATTTATGAAAAACTATAACATCTCCCAGGACAGCTGAAACTGTGGTGTATGCGATGCCATCAACCCGAGCTCTTCCCTTTACTTGCGGAAGTACCTGAAACCAAAACTGAAACTCTAAGCACGAAGCTTAATGAGCTCCCCCAAACTACCACATACCATACAATACATATAAACACATAATGGGCCTTGCCCACTGCATCGGACCGAAGTCCGGAACTAGCCAAGGCCTTCCCCTCTGCATCGGACCGAAGTCCGGAACTACTGAGGCCTTGCCTCCTGCATCGGACCGAAGTCTGGAACTAACTGCATCGGTCCGAAGTCCGGTACTGACTGCATCGGACCGAAGTCTGGTACTGACTGCATTGGACCGAAGTCCGGAAATGACTGCATCGGACAGAAGTCTGGAACTACTGATCATAGCATAGCACAAACATATCAACTAACACATAAACAGTATACTGCATCGGGCTGTAACCCGGAACATATAACACATAAATCCTGTCTAAGCCACGAAGGCATCAAACATAATAAAATCTGCATCGGACCGAAGTCCGGAAGCTACTACTAGCTATACGGGCCGGCATTGTGGCCTTAGACCCGTTCCTATTGGAAGGAAACTCACCTCGTGATCTGGCTGCTGAGTGTATGGCTCTGGAAGCTATCTGCTGCTGCTCCGGTATCTCCCCGGCTACAATTCCACAAATACACTCAATCAAAATACTAATAACTGTATTGGGGTAAAATAACTCTTTTACCCCTGGCTAAAGTCAACTCTCCTGGTCAAGGTCAATTCTTCTGGTCAAAGTCAACTTACAGTTGACCTGACTCGCCGAGTTGGGCCGCTAACTCGCCGAGTCCCTACTCTCATTTCTTAACCCTGTTTGCTGCTACTCGTCGAGTATGGCTTAAACTCGACGAGTTCCCATTTGATTCTAAAACTCAGACTATCTGCATCCGACTCGCCGAGTTGTATGAACAACTCGACGAGTTGTTCTTTAATTTATGAAGATTGCCTTAGACTCGACGAGTCGTATGAACAACTCGTCGAGTCCCTCCATTATTGATTCTAACCTCTGACTCACTGAGTCCATTCCACTACTCACTGGTCTCCACTCGGAATCACTCAAAGGGGAAGGATCGGGGACTCGCGACTCGACTCGCCGGGTCCGAAGAATGACTCGCCGAGTCACATGCATGCAATTACTAAAAACTCGATTCTGTTCAAAACCACTACATACAATACATAGATCTGAGTTCCTAAGGCTGGTTTACCACGTAAAGTTCCCAACTTTACGTGTACAAATGCATACAAAAGGATATAAAGGCTAAAAAGGCACTTGGAAGAGTAGATCTAGGGCTATCATGCAAAATGGCTTCATAAAGTTGATAGATCTACGTTTTTGGAACTGAAACATGGCTAGATCCGAAAGCTAATCCATCCAATATGATTTATCTACTAAAAACAAGCTAAAGAATGGGATAAATATGCTTATAAAGGAGAACCAATCATCAAAACAGGAAGAAACCGATTATTACCTCAAGATACTCTGAAATGGGTGCAAAAACTTGGATCTTCTTCTTCTCCTTTGGATCTAGCCTCCTTCTTCTCTTCAAAACTTCAAGATTTAGACAAGAAAAGCTCAAATACTCAATGGAATGGTTAGGGTTTGACAAATAATGCTTTGAGAGTGAAGGAGACGAGTTTGGGGGCTCATAAGATGGTTTAAATAGGGTGCAAACCCGGGGATTTAGGGTTTCTACCTGGCAGGTCGACTCGTCGAGTCCCGAATATGGACTCGCCGAGTCGCCGATCTAAATGCTGCCCAAGATCACGACTCTACTCAACGAGTCAGGCCATAGACTCGTCGAGTCCCTCTACAAACTTCTAAAATAAATAATATAAAAGCAACATACCAGAGATGGGTCGTTACAATTGTTCCCCACTTGACTCGGACTTCGTCCTCGAAGTCTGCTACGGCTGAATCTGCAAATAACTCTGGGTAGTGCTCTTTCATCTCATCTTCAGCCTCCCACGTCCACTAAGACCCCTTCCGGTGCTCCCACTGCACCTTCACTAGCTGAATTACCTTGTTCCTCAAGGTCTTTATCTTCCGGTCCAGAATCGCGACCGGCCTCTCAATATAATTCAAGCTGCTATCAACCTGAATATCTTCTAAGGGAACAACTACTGACTCATCCACCAAACATTTCCTTAACTGAGATACATGGAAAGTGTTGTGTATCTAGCTAAGCTCTGCCAGAAGATCCAACCGATATGCAACCCGACCCACCCGGGCCAAAACCTTGAAAGGACCAATGAACCTGGGGCCAAGCTTTCCCCTCTTCCGAAACCTGATGACACCCTTCCAAGGTGAGACCTTCAGAAGGACCATATCGCCTACCCGGAACTCCAAGTCTGAAAGCCTCCTGTCGGTATAGCTCTTCTTCTGACTCTACGCAGTCTGCAGTCTACTTCGAACCTGCTGAATCAACTCGGTCGTGTTGAGCATCACCTCTGTGCTCCCAATGACTCGCTGACCAACGTCGCCCTAACAAATCGGGGTCCTACACTTCCTCCCATAAAGCATCTCAAAGGGAGGTTGATAAATGCTCGCATGATAGCTGTTGTTATACGAAAATTCCGCTAATGGAAGGTACGTATCCCAACTGCCACCGAAGTCTAGGACACATACCCGGAGCATGTCCTCAAGAGTCTGAATCGTCCTCTCGCTCTGCCTGTCCGTCTGAGGGTGGAAAGTGGTGCTGAAATGGAGACGAGTACCCATCTTGTCTCGATCTGACGCCACCGATACCGGCACTCCATGATGTGCAACTATCTCCCGCACATAGATATCGGCTAGCTTTTCCGCCGATATGCTCTCTTGGATCGGGTTGAAATGAGCAATCTTCGTCAACTGATCCACTACTACCCAAATCGAATCTACCCCAGGTGCGGTCCTGGGAAGCTTGGTGATAAAGTCCATGGTGATGTCCTCCCATTTCCACACGGGAATGTCTAACGGCTGCATCTTGCCATGAGGTCTCTGGTGTTCTTCCTTGACCTTCCTGTAGGCCAGGCACCTCTCTACATACCAAGCCACATCCCGCTTCATGCAGGGCCACCAATAATTGGGTCGAAGATCTCTATACATCTTCGTTGCCCCTGGGTGGATGGAAAATCGAGACTTATGAGCCTCGTCCATCAACACCTGCCATACTTCACCCCCGTACAGTACCCACACTCTCCCCTGAAGGGTCAACAACCCCCGACTATCATAATCAAACAAAGCTACTCGACCCATTATCCTCTCACATTTCTGCCTCTCCTACTTGAGGCCCTCAACCTGAGCCTCCCTGATCCGTTCCAACAACGGAGTAATCACTGTCATCCTCAGACATAAGTCTCTGATAGGGGCTGCTGTCACCTTTCGGCTCAAGGCGTCGGCCACTACGTTGGCCTTCCCTGGATGGTAAAGGATTTCACAATCATAATCCTTCAGCACATCCAACCATCTCCTCTGCCTCATGTTTAGACTCGGCTGATCCATAAGGTACCTCAAACTCTTGTGATCCGTGTAGATGGTACAACATACCCCATAAAGGTAATGTCTCCAAATCTTGAGGGCAAACACCACTGCCCCCAGCTCTAAATCGTGGCTAGGATAGTTAGCCTCGTGAGGCTTCAACTGTCTCGAGGCATAAGCTATCACATGTCCCTGCTGCATCAATACTGCTCCCAAACCTATGATTGAGGCATCATAGTAGACTACAAAATCCTCTATTCCCTCTGGCAGGGAAAGAATCGGAGCCTCGCATAGCCTTTGCCTGAGGGTCTCAAATGCCGCCTGCTGCTCAGCCCCCCTACGAAATACCACCGACTTCTTACTCAGTCGGGTGAGCGGTACTGCTATCTTGGAGAAATCCTGAATGAATCTCCTGTAGTACCCTGCCAAACCTAGGAATCTCCGAATCTCAGATGGAGACTTCGGAACCTCCCACTGCATCACAACCTCTATCTTGGTCGGATCTACCAAGATACCCTTTTGGTTGATGAGGTGCCCAAGGAACTGCACCTCACGCAACCAAAACTCACACTTTGAGAACTTTGCGAAAAGTCTCTCCCTTCTTAAAACTTCTAGCACCTCCCTCAGGTGCTCCTCATGTTGCTCCTGAGTCTTGGAATACACCAAGATATCATCTACGAATACTATCACAGACCGATCCAGCATCGGTCTGCATACGTGATTCATGAGATCCATGAATGCGGCTGGAGCATTAGTGAGCCCAAAAGGCATCACCACAAACTCATAATGACCATATCGAGTCCTGAAAGCAGTCTTCTGCACATCTTCGCCTCTAACTCGCATCTGGTGGTATCCGGAGCGTAAATCGATCTTGGAGAACCAAGACGCCCCCTGAAACTGATCAAACAAATCATCTATCCTTGGGAGGGGGTAACGGTTCTTCACCGTTGCCTTATTCAGCTCCCGGTAGTCAATGCACATACGGTGCGATCCATCCTTCTTCTTGACAGACAGGATCGACGCACCCCAAGGTGAACTACTCGGCCGAATAAAACCCTTGTCTAGCAACTCTTCCAGCTGCGTAGACAACTCCTGCATCTCAGGGGGAGCTAACCGGTACGGTGCCTTGGCTATCGAAGCCGCACCAGGAATCAGGTTGATCCCAAACTCGACATGCCTCTCAGGAGGTATTCCCGGTAAATCCTCCGGGAATACATCCGGAAAGTCTCGCACTACCGGAACATCGTCAACTGTCGTCTTGCCCTTCTCCCGGGCATCCAAGACATAAGCTACATAACCGGCGCAACCCTGCTGAAAATAGCGTCTCGCCCTCGCGGCTAAACAAAAAGTTGGTCCACATTGTGGCCTCTCACCTTGAATCACTAACTCTCCCCCAGTCAATCACTGCCCCGTTTGGACTCAACCAGTCCATGCCTACTATAACTTTATTCCCTCGCAGGGGAATAGGGACCAAATCCACCGAGAACTGCTCGTCGAACAACTGAAGAGAGCATCCTCTATGCACCCTGGCGACTCTCACGGTCCTGTCATCTGCTATCTCGACCTCTAGTGGACAATCCAGCTCCCCTGGAGCTCTACTAAATCTCTTGCTAAGCGCTAGCGATACAAACGATCGGGTAGCCCCCGAATCAAATAATACTGTAACAAAAATGCCGTTCACAGAGAACGACCCTATACAAAACATATAACCATAAGCAATAGTCAATAATAATATAGAGATGAAGGGAAGATACATACCCATCACCACATCAGGAGTCGCTCGCGCCTCCTCTACTGTCATCTAAAAAAAGCTCTACTCTTTGCCACTGGTGCCTCTGCTCGGCCCTGCCGGCCATCAGTAATCCTCAAAGTAGCAGGGGCAGGTGCAACCACCTTCCCTGCTACAGCTAAACTCGGACACTGGGACTTTTTATGTCCCCTCTGATTGCACTGAAAGCAAATCAGATCTGATGCTGCAATAGCGGTAGCAGGAGCCGTACAATCCCTGCTCAAATGCCCAGTCCGACCGCACTTGTAGCAGCTGGAACTCCCTGCCTTGCACACCCCGTCGTGCAATCTCCCACACTTGCCACATCGACTGTGGCTCTGCTGACTCCTGGATCTGTGATCTGAAACCTTGGGCTTTTTGCCCGAACTGCCTGCACCCGAGACCACCTTCGGTTTCCTCTTCCTCTCCATCTCAAGGTTAATCTCCCTCTCCCGAGCCCTAGCAATCATGTCATCCAGCGTTTTACAGCTGGACCGGCTCACAAACTGGCGGATATCACTCCGCAACATCTCATGATAACGGGCATTCTTCATTTCCTCATCGGCTGCATACTGAGGAACGAGAAGAGCCCTCTCCCTGAACTTGGAGGTGATCTCCGCCACGGTCTCCATAGTCTGGGTGAGGTCCTGAAACTCCCTGGCTAACTGCTGCACCTCGATAACCGGTGCAAACTCCGCCCTGAACCTGGTGGAGAAATCAGCCCAGGTCATGGCATCTAACGTTGTATCATCTCCAATAGTATGTCCGACCTCCTCCCACCAATCCCGTGCCCTGTCCTTCAGATTACAGGAAGCCAATCTAACCTTGTCCCCTTCGGGACACCTGCTCGTGCGGAAAGCGTTGGCCACATCCGCCAACCATCTAGTACTCGCTATGGGGTCTCGTGCCCCGTGGTAATCTGGAGTTCCACATGCTCTGAACTCCCTGAACGTAAGTGTGCGCGACCCCATCATGGCCGCCATCTCGGCACGGAAGGTGCCCAATCTCTCATCCATCTCTGGTCTGCTCATCTAACGGCCCGGCCTCCGGGCCTGGTCCTGATCCCCCACCGGCACCTGAACTGCCGATTGCTGGCCTCGAACGCAAAACTACCATTCTGAAACAAATCATAGCAACATCAGAAAACTGAAATATCACAAGGGATCACTGATACCAATACTAGTTTCCTGATCTTGTCTCGGCCTTCCTTGATTCGAGTACAGATCCTCTGCTTTCAGTAGTACGGGCCCATACTACCTTCCACATCTATCAGTACTTTCCTCAAGAACTGCCTTGACTCCACCAAGTTACTTCTACTACTACTGATCTCTTCTACTCTCATCCTAGGCTTGCCCTAGAGGAAATCTCTAACTCCCTTCAAAACAGTCCTCAGCTGCTGAAGGCCTCCTTGTAATGCTAATTAGTCATTACCTGAACACCATCACATGTAATGAGGCTCAGATAATCCTTCGAGTAAAAGACTCGTCCCTACAACGGTTAGACTCAAACAAGAGCTGCGCAATAGGGCCAAATCCAACACTTTGAGATTATTCAACCCTGATCACATGTGATGTGACGTATTCACCTAATGGCTAACTCTCATCACTCAGAGCCCCACAAAGCACAAAGCAAGCAACATTCGGATACAAGAAATTTATTCAAGCAAATTTATTCTCATAACTAGATACTGTACTAGCATATAATGCTAAGCTCATACTATCAGGCATAACCCTAACAGGCTATCCTACTATTGTATACTCAATACTAGCATGCAAATTTCGAAAAGCTGAAGCACATATAGCAGGCACATAAGGCATCCTCCTAGATCCTTAGTCCTATTCTAGCATGCTGTTCTACTGAAATTAAAACTGGTAATCATAACATAACTTGTATGGGTAATTTGGGAGTACTTACTTGAACTCGGTTGATCGCATACGCCACACCATTTTCCTTTTATAAAACTCTTCTTCTTTCTAAATTCTTTTTCCAAAATCATTTTCAAAACGTTTTTCTTTTGAAAATTTTTATCGTTTCCTTATTTTGAGTTTAGACACACCCGAAAGTGTATCCGAATCCCTCAAACCAAGGCTCTGATACCAACTTGAAACATCCCAAAATACGACCCAAAAATTTTTATTTAATAATTACTAAAAGTACTAAAATAATATCACATAGTAAAACCCATACGTCAATTTTCAACCCTCCCTAAAGTTTAGGTGAACCCCTAGAGCCCTAAGGAAGCCCCGAGGCTCCCGGAGTCCCGAGAAAAAGGAGTCTTTCGGTTTCGAAACGCTGCTCCAATTAAGTTCTGATTTTCGATAAAATTCACTGTTTTATCGAAGGAAAGTTGTTTTGAGATTATCGAAGCGCTGTCTGAGTGTTGAGTCACCACCTATCAAGTGAGTGCATAGTCCCTTTCATGAACATGATTTTAATACAAGTATTGATTGAAGTATTAATTATATGTTTATGTGCGAGTTAATTGATGTTGCCTGAAATACGTGTTAAAGAACATACCTGATTATATTTGATAATTTAGGATAAAGAGTAGACCTAAATTAAATATGACGAATATTGGTTAGTATATTCTTACGAGTACAAGTGAGTTATACTCAGAGAATAGAATTTAGTATATGTCATTTATCCGGGAGTATGGATTAGACATAGTCATTGTCCCTAGTCCGAGAGTATGGATTAGGCATAATCATTCATCATTAATCCGAGAGGATGGATTAGTCATTGTCCCTAGTCCGAGAGTATGGATTAGGCATAATCATTCATCATTAATCCGAGATTATGGATTAGTCATTCGTCCCTAGTCCGAGAGTATGGATTTGGTAAATTCGTTCATTTCTGATCCGGGAGTATGTAGTAGGTAAAACGACTAATCTTAGGTCCGAGAGTATGGATAGCCTCGTTGTGAGGATCGACGGGGTGGGATAAGAGTTGTTTATATATATGGTGAAATTGTATATTTTGTGAGTTTTAAACTATATATGTGGTATAACATTGTGGGATTGAAATCCCTATATACTCACCAGGTTTCCCAACCTGACCCACTCAGTTTATTTACATCACAAGTGTTGATATGAAGTCACATTACACTGAGAGATTTAAAGAGATGTAGATCACTACTATAAATAAATGTAAGTTCTGTTTATGCTTATGTTTCTGTATGAACGATGACATCCAAAACATTTTGAAATGAATAAAATACGTTTCTTCGAAGATGTTTTAATAACGTATTTATCGTGTTTTTTCTGGGAACAAATTCCGCAACATTTTTATTAAAAGAAGAACTCTGATTTTTATAAAGCATAAACAAAATTGGTCGTTTCTGGCTGTGAAAATGGGGATGTCACAGTTGGTATCAGAGCATTAGTTTAAGCGAAATAGGAATATGGATTTATTTCTAGACTTAAACTTAGAATGCTAAGCGATGATTGTGAGGTGTGAGCACTAGATTATTTTAGGGATTGTGCCTAAAGTGCTTTTATGTGCTAAATGCTTGTGCCTGATATGTTGTTCTTTATTCGGATATATGGTCTGTTGCCGACCAGATCTGGAAACCTTATGTGTTTAGGATTCTAAGCGTTTAACAACGATATTAGAACTAGCATATAAATGTTTCGGGGTGATAAGGATGATTTAAACTTCAATCCTAAATAAAGATCTAGATTCACCTTGTTCGGTGTATAGATCAAGATGGTAAGGACCCGTAGTGGAAACGTGAATGGAAATGGGAACAAAGATCAGTCCCCGGTGATTGAGCAGATACCGGTTGTGTTAGCCGTTGCTGAGCCAATAACGATGGCCGGAGTGCAAGTGATGATCCAAGTGATGTTGGATCGTCAAATGGAGAAAACAAGGAGTTTACTTCAACAAGCTCGAGAAGAACTTACGATGCCTATTTAGCAGCCCGAGCTAAATGACAGGCAGTCTAAGGAAGGGAACGACAGCAGGACCGTTGGTCAAGCTGATCCACCAGTGATTAGAAGGAACAATCAAGATGACGAAGTCGAGAGGAATGGATGCAAGTACAAGGATTTTCAGACTTGCAAGCCATCGACTTTCACTGGAAAGGAAGATCCGATCGGGGTCATGGATTGGATCTTGGAGTTGGAGTTAGTTTTCATGACGTGTGGTTGCAGAGGCAAACTACAAACAACGTTTGTGGTATGCCAGTTCAGAGGAGGCGCGGTTCGTTGGTGGAACACTCTGGGGAAGACTCTAAGCCCCAATGAGCCCCTGCAACTAACATGGGCAGAGTTTTTGCTGCAGTTCAAACGTAAGTACTGCTCAACCCAAAATTTGCTTGAGCTGGAAAACCAATTCCTTACCTTGAAGAAAGGAAGCATGTCTATTGATGAATACACCAACAACTTCACAGAGAAGATGGAGTTCGCCTTGCGTCTTGTTCCGGATGAGCTGACGAAAATCGACAAGTACACAAAAGGACTTCCATGGGAGTACGCGGTGCCAGTGCGTCAAGCACCTACTCTGGAGGCAGCTATCTGGGCTGCCAAGTCTGTTGAGGATATGATCAAAGGAAGGGCCTCCAGCAAGATGGAGGTTGGCGAGAAGAGAAAGTTTGAAGGATCTTCAAGGTCCATCGAGAAGAGAAAATTCTTGAAGTCTGAAGAAGGAATACGATGTTGTGACAAGTGCAGAAAGAAGCACATCGGGAAATTCTCTAAAGAGATGACCTGCTTTAAATGCGGGAAGACTGGTCATTACGCCAGCGAATGCACAACCAAGAGAGAAGTCTGATTTAAGTGTGGTGAAGAAGGATACTTCAAGCAAGACTGCCCAAAGAGAGAAGGGGCTACAAAACCAAACAATCCGCCAAAACCAAAGGCAAGGGCATTCCATATGATCCTAGATGAAGCATCTGACGATGCAAGGAATCAGGAGTGAGGATGGATACATGGAAATTAAGTTATGAAGAAGCCATGTAGATAGTGTCATATGGTGTAGCCTATTAGAGGCATAATCTAGGGTGAACTTGAACACCCATGTAATCGTTTCAAGGAATAATATAAAACCTTCATTTTGATATTTTATGTGTTAAGTTTTTATGTGATTTTCTTGTATGGTGACTTGGAGACTGCGAGACAATACTTGGGACGAGTATGAGTAGGTGTGAATGGTAGTAGAGGCCTATACTACCGGAAGCACAGGACTCACACTTGGATGAGGGAAAGTCACAAGGTTACCAAGAAGCTAGTAATTGATTTCGTTTTATTCAAGTATGTCGTTACCATTGTTTCGGTAATGACTAAAAAATATTGTTGATATTCCAACCCCAGTGGTCATATCAAATTGAGTCCGACTATGATGAGTATGTTATGTGGTTCAGAGAACCAAGTTTGATGTAGCGTCCAACTTAAACCAAACGATTGAAATCAAAGCGATCAATAGAAGTATCACGCTCATTGTTAAAGAAGTTGGTAGCTAGAAATGCTACATGTTAAAGTGTGATTATATCACATTAGAACATGAAGGAAGGCATAGTCTATTTTAGAATTTAACTCTAAGAGACCTGAGTCTAAACATGCAACACATGATGATAGATCATAATTTGGAGTCTAACCTGAGGTAGAGAGCAGGTGCACGATTAAGTACTGCTTACAGTCAATAAGTCTAAGAGATAGACTTGAAGGAATATAAAAGTTATAATTATTACCTAGGATGAAGAGATAACGTATGGAGTCATTATACTGCCCTGTTTCATTGATGATTCCGGGACGTAATCATCCTAAGGGGGAGATAATTGTAACGCCCATAGATCCGGGCTAGTCAATTTAGAGACAATAAGTGTCGAAAACGAATTTTTGACAAAAGATTATTTAGACTATATAATCTTAACCAGGTTGTAGAATATGTCTCAAGGTTTCCATACATATAAAGAACGCCGAAATCCGAGTTCTAACGAAGAAGTTATGACCTGTTGAACTTTCGCGACGGAACCGACACGATACCGGGAAACGTAAATAGTGAATTTACGATAGAGAGAGATTTAGCCTTAGCAATCTAAAAAAAAGTCGTAGAATGTGTTAAACTAAGAACATCGATAAAAAGAACGCCCAAATCTGACTTCGTATGAAGACGTTATGATTTTTTGAAGTTTCGGACTAGTAGTGTACAACCCGAAATTCGAATACTAGATCGAGCGGTTTTTGGCTTACACGACCTAAACGGGAATCGAAGATCTCATTAAGAGTAGCGTAACGAGAAAAATATGGGCGAAAAAGGACATTGGATGAAGAGGTTATGAGAATTTAACAGACCAATCCTGTCCCGGCCTGTTAATAATATAAAATTTAAAATCGAGCCAAAATTAGCCGACGGAGTCTAAACGAAAGTTGTAGAGTACATTCCCAGCTTCTCGTGGATATAAAGAACGTCAAAAATGGAGCTCATATGCGAAAGTTACGATTTTTAGAAGTCGAGAGTGAAATTTGCGAAGTCTGTTGCTAAATCAATGACGTGGCATGATTTGGACCGTTGCTTGCTGATCACACCTTGCATCCGATGATCGCCACGAAGTCTCGCTTACGCCCAGCATCCGAAGCTGAGTACGTCCACAAGAAGTTGCGTAGCTCCACCCGATGCTTGACGCGTGTCTCGTACGAAGCCATCTGGTAGCCCAATGCGAACTATGCCCAACGTACCTCGGAACTACGCCCAGCATAACCGAGGTTGCTGAGGCTATAAATAGAAGCGAGGGTTGCCAAGCAAAACACACCATTTCTCATTCTCTCTCAAATCTTTCTCTCTCTAGGGTTTGCAACCTTCCCTAAAGTCTAGGTGAACCCCTAACGCCCTAAGGAAGCCCCGAGGCTCCCTGAGTCCCGAGAAAGAGGAGTCTTTCGGTTTCGAAACGCTGCTCCAATTAAGTTCCGGTGTTCGATAAAATTCACTGTTTTATTGAAGGAAATTTGTTTTGAGAGTATCGAAGAGTTGTCCGAGTGCTGAGTCACCACCTATCAAGTGAGTGCATAGTCCCTTTCATGAACATGATTTTAATACAAGTATTGATTGAAGTATTAATTATATGTTTATGTGAGAGTTAATTGATGTTGCCTGAAATACGTGTTAAAGAACATACCTGATTATATTTGATAATTTAGGATAAAAAGTAGACCTAAATTAAATATGAGGAATATTGGGTAGTATATTCTTACGAGTACAAGTGAGTTATACTCAGAGAATAGAATTTAGTATATGTCCTTTATCTGGGAGTATGGATTAGACATAGTCATTGTCCCTAGTTCGAGAGTATGGATTAGGCATAATCATTCATCATTAATCCGAGAGTATGGATTAGTCATTGTCCCTAGTCCGAGAGTATGGATTAGGCATAATCATTCATCATTAATCCGAGAGTATGGATTAGTCATTCGTCCCTAGTCCGAGAGTATGGATTTGGTAAATTCGTTCATTTCTGATCCGGGAGTATGTAGTAGGTAAAACGACTAATCTTAGGTCCGAGAGTATGGATAGCCTCGTTGTGAGGATCGACAGGGTGGGATAAGAGTTGTGTATATATATATGGTGAAATTGTATATTTTGTGAGTTCTAAACTATATATGTGGTATAACATTGTGGGATTGAAATCCCTATGTACTCACCAGGTTTCCCAACCTGACCCACTCAGTTTATTTACATCACAGGTGTTGATATGAAGTCACATTACATTGAGAGATTTAAAGAGATGTAGATCACTAGTGTAAATAAATGTAACGTCTGTTTATGCTTATGTTTCTGTATTAACGATGACATCCCAAACGTTTTGAAATGAATAAAATACGTTTCTTAGAAGATGTTTTAATAACGTATTTATCGTGTTTTTCTGGGAAAAAATTCCGCAACATTTTTATTAAAAGAAGAACTCTGATTTTTATAAAGCATAAACAAAATCGGTTTTTTCTGGCCATGAAAATGGGGATGTCACAGCAGCCACTTCGGGTGTAACTGCGAAAGCGGTTGCGGAGGAGCCGACAGGGCTTTCCAGTACCGAGACTTCGATAATACGAACCCCTAAAGTTTAGTGGTACACAGGATGTTATTAGGGCTACGAGGTTGTTATCTGACGTAGAGGGTTGTTTCTTCACGTGCTCATGTCCTGCTGACCAAAAGGTTAGGTGTTCCCTGAACCAGTTGAGGCTTGGGGTATAGGAATGGTGGAGGCTGACGACTGGGTCATATACTGATGATCAGCAAGCTGCTGTTACTTGGAAGCAGTTCAGAGATATGTTTCGCACCCGTTACGTTCCACACGTTCAACGGGAGTGGCTTGCGCAGGAGTTTTTGATATTGAGACAGGATGGGGAGTCTGTGATGGAGATTACCCGTATGTTCACGGAGAAGGCTATGTTTTTCCCGGAGTTTACTTCAGAGCAGTCTCAGATGACTCGTTATTTGAGTATGCTCAAGACTGATATTCGACAGTTTGTGTCTACACAACGATGTGATACACTCCTGGACCTTCAGGAAGCCGCGCGGCGCCGTGAGTTGGAGATAGAGCTGCAGCTGAAGGAGCAGCGTTAGGCACCAACACGGTCTCAGCCGGCACCTAATCGGTCTAAGACCGCTGAGACATGGTCCGGGGTCATCAGAGTCGCACTTGTGGAAAGTTTGGCAAGGATCATTTGGGGGTTTGTCGAGAAGGAGGTGGGTGCCACAAATGTGGCAAGGAGGGGCACTATGCCAGGGACTGCCGTCAGTCCACCCCTCTAGCAGATATGAGGATTCGTTACCATTGTCATCAGGTTGTTCATGTGAAGACCAACTGTCCGCAGCTCGCCACCAAGCCGGCGCAGGGTTCCACACCAGCTGCTGCGAGGATTGGAGATGGGAGGCCAGTCAAGGTGGAGCCTCCGAAGGCTCAGGCTCGCGCCTTCCAGCTCATGGCCGAGGAGGCCAAGTCAGTACCGGATATGGTTGCTGGCACGTTTTCTATTATCTATCTCAGTTATTGTATTCATGTTATGCTTATTTATTGTACCTGTGATTAGGTATGTTTTTAGTGAATTCTTTGCCCGCTTTGGTACTATTTGACTCGGGGGCGAGTCGATCGTTTGTATCTCAGACCTTCTCTAGAGGGTTCAGGGTGCTGATAGATGATCTTGAGTGTTTGTTGAGAGTTTCGATCGCCAACGAGCATGGGGTCTCTGCTTCTTCGGTCTTCCGGGGATGCGAGTTGGAGATTTTCAAGGTGTCCTTCCCGATAGATTTGATTCCTATTACCATGAGGGATGTATGCGTGATTATAGGGATGGATTGGGTTAGGCGTTTTGGCACCATGATCGATTGTGAGGTACATCGGGTGGTGGTTCGAACGCCAAGTGGGGGAGAACTTGTAGTATATGGTGAGGGCACCAGGTTAGGATCAGGGTTTTGTTCGGTAGCCAGGGCTCGGTAGTATATTCAACACAGGTGTGCCGGTTATTTAGTGTATGTTGTATATACGCGGGTTAGAGAACATCTCTCGGTTTCTGAGGTCCCGGTGGTAAGGGAATTTGCTGATGTGTTTCCGGAGGAGTTACCCGGAGTACCACCGGAGAGGCAGGTTGAGTTCAGGATTGACCTAGTGCCAGGTGCGACCCCTATTGCTAAGGCACCATACCGACTGAAACCTCCAGAGATGCAGGAGTTATCATCTCAGTTGCAGGAACTGCTGGGTAAGCAGTTTATTCGTCGAGTAGTTCACCCTGGGGAGCACCGATCCTTTTCGTCAGGAAGAAGGACGGTTCACACAGGATGTGAATTAACTATAGGGAGCTGAACAAGTTAACGGTGAAGAACCGTTATCCACTTTCGAGGATAGACGATCTTTTCGATCAACTGCAGGGTACATCTTGGTTTTCCAAGATTGATTTGAGATCAGGATGTCACCAGGTCAGGGTGAGGGAGGAAAACGTGGAGAAGACCGCGTTTCAGACTCATTATGGTCATTACGAGTTCGTGGTGATGCCGTTTGGACTCACCAACGCGCCAGCAGTGTTCATAGATCTGATGAATCGGGTATGCAGACCGATGCTTGATCGCTCGGTTATTATGTTTATAAATGATATCTTGGTGTACTCCAAGACTCGAGAGCAGCATGAGGAGCATCTCAGGGAGCTTCTGGGAGTTTTGAGGCGAGAACGATTGTATGCCAAGTTCTCGAAATGTGAGTTTTGGTTATGGGAGGTCCAGTTCCTCAGACACCTCGTTAACCAAGAGGGGATTATGGTCGATCCAGCCAACGTAGAGGCAGTTATGCAGTGGAAGACCCTGAAATCTCCCTCTGACATCAGGAGTTTCTTGGTTTTACCAGGGTATTATCAGAGATTTATTCATGATTTCTCCAAGATTGCCATACCCCTCACTCGTCTAACGAGGAACGGGTGGATTTCCGGTGGGACCCTAAGCAGCTGAGGGCATTTGAGACCCTCCGGCAGTGTTTATGCGAGGTGCCAGTTTTGACACTCCCCGAGGGAGTGGAGGATTTTGTGGTATTTTTTGATGCATCCATCACTGGTTTGGGGGCAATTCTCATGCAGACAAGACGGGTGGTAGCCTATGCATCGCGGCAGCTGAATCCGTATGAGACGAGGTACCCCATGCACGATCTTGAGTTGGGAGCAGTGGTTTTTGCTCTCAAGATTTGGAGGCACTATCTGTACGGGGTCCGTTACACTATATACATGGATTACAAGAGTTTGAGACACATCATGGATCAGCTAAACCTGAACATGAGGAAGCAAAGGTGGCTGGATGTGGTCAAGGACTATGATTGCGAGATCCTTTACCATTCTGGTAAAGTGAATGTTGTTGCGGATGCTCTGAGCCGGAAGTCAGCTGGGTCCTCGACCCCAGCCAGGTATATGAGGATAGCGGTGGATTCCCCACTGGTGGGTTTGATCATGGATGCTTAGATTGAGGGCATGAGACCAAAGAACTGGAAGTTGGAGAGGATTAAGGGCGAAAGTGCCCGGTTTGTTCAGGATAGTCGTGAATTGTTGACCCGTTATGGTCGGGTTTGGGCTCCGTTGTCCGGAGGGGTCCGGAAGACAGTGATGGAGGAGGCTCATAAGTCTCGTTTTTCAATTCACCCAGGAGCCACCAAGATGTACCGTGATTTGAGTTCGAGTTATTGGTGGCCTGGCATGAAGCGAGATATCTCTTGGTTTGTTGAGACGTACTTGAACTGTAGGTTGGTGAAGGTCGGGCATCAGAGGCCGCATGGTAAGTTGCAGCCTCTGGAGAGTCCCATGTGGAAATGGGAACACATCGTAATGGATTTCATCACGAAGTTACCGAAGACGGCAAGGGGGTTCGATGCTATATGGGTCATCGTGGATCGATTGACCAAGAGTGCCCATTTCCTAGCCATATGGGACAGTTCGTTAGCAGAGAATTTGGTTGACCTGTACGTCAGAGAGGTTGTCTTTCGTCATGGGGTTCCGATTTCTATCATTTCCGATCGAGATGTTAGGTTTACTTCCCTTTTTGGCAGAAGTTCCATGAGGAACTGGGTACACGACTGCGTTTTAGTACGGCGTTCCATCCGTAGATTGATGGGCAGAGTGAGCGGACCATTCAGACCCTCGAGGATATGTTGAGGGGGTGCATTATTGATTTCAGTGGGCGTTGGGATTCCCACCTACTGCTTACAAAGTTCGCCTACAACAACAACTATCATTCCAGTATTGGCGCCCCGCCTTTCGAGCTGTTGTATGGGCGGAAGTGTAGGACCCCAGCCTGCTGGGGGGAAGTTGGGAACAGAGTGATGGGTCGGATAGAGGTAGTTCTACAAACTACCGAGATGATACAACAAATTAGATAGTGACTGTAGACCGCTCAGAGTCAGCAGAAAAGTTATGGCGACCATCGCCGATCTGAGCTGGAATTTCAAGTGGGTGACATGGTCCTCCTAAAGGTCTCACCCTGGAAGGGTGTGATCCGCTTCAGGAAGAGGGGAAAATTGGGTCCTCGTTATATTGGGACGTTCAGGCTTATTGCCAGGGTTGGCAGGGTGGCTTATAGGCAAGATATTCCGGAAGAGCTTCGCCGGATCCACAACAGATTTCATGTTTCGCAATTGCGAAAATGCATTATGGACAAGGAGGCAGTGGTATCGTTGGATGATATTTAGGTCGATGAGCACCTGAACTATGTGGAGAAGCCTGTGGCTATTTTGGAAAGGAAGAAGAATAGTCTACGGAACAAGGAAATACCTTTAATAAGGGTACAGTAGGAACATCGGAAGGGATCCGACTGGACATGGGAGACGGAGGCGGAGATGCGCGAGCACTACCCAACATTGTTTACTCTAGCGGACTTCGAGGATGAAGTCTAGTTCAAGTGGGGGAGAGTTGTAACGCCCCGATTCTCAAGTATTTCTTAAATAAGATTCATTGAGTTTAGCTCTACTCGACGAGTTGGTTGACCTACTCGTCGAGTAGCAGCGAGGTGGGATCGCGTGTTAAGTGACCTACTCAACGAGTCCATGTTGGACTCGACGAGTAGGATCTGGCAGTGGAAACCCTAAATCTCGGGGTTTGCACCTCTATATAAAGGAGCCTTAGCATCCTTTGGCCTCTTTATAGTCCTTGAGAGCCCCTTAAAACCCTAATTCATGTGTGTGTGCCTTGGTGTGGTATTTGAAGCTTGGAAAAGATGATCTTTGAGGAAGAAGCTAAGAGTTCAAAGGAAATTGAAGCAAGGAAGGAGTGGGAAGCAGGACTTACCTCAGCTAGCATCCTTTGGAGGTATCAAAGTGCCATTCTTACTTCCCTTTTTCCCTTTTGTTGAGTTTCTAAGGCTTTTTATGGATTTTCAAGTTGGTATGATGAGCTATGGGCTAGATCTGAAGTTGTAACTTCAGATCTCGACCCTCCTTGGATTCTAGAAGCATAAAGTCACAGTATTGGTTGTGATTAAGGTCCCTCTTGAGCATGAAGTTCCATTGAGAACTTAGAATAGACATTTAGAGCCTTTATAGTCATGCACGCACGTAAAGTTTACAACTTTATGTGATAAGCATGCGCTACAAGTTTGGATCTATGAGTTGGAACCATTGCATGGCTCAAATATGTTTGTATAGAGGAAAAGGACTGAATGGACTCTACGAGTTGCAAAGTGACTCGGCAAGTCACATGAAGATGGCCGTGAACTCGACGAGTTGGATGAACAACTTGGCGAGTCCAATAAAGATCGCCATAGGACTCGACGAGTTGAAGAAAAACTCAGCGAGTCAGAAGAGTTTTCTTTAGGATATGTATGAGTGTGTATCCACTGAGTTGCAAGGAGGTAACTCGATGGGTGACCTTAAGTTTGATCGAGAATCAAAGGAACTCGACGAGTTACTTCGATGACTCGGTGAGTTGGAATGTACTTCAGGGAACTCGGCGAGTAGCCAAGGGTACTCGACGAGTTAAGGTCAACATGGACTGTTGACCTTGACTGAGGATTTTGACTTCGACCAGGGGTTGACTAGTGGGTTATGGAGTACCTTATAAGGTTAAGGACTTGTGAGTATGATGTGCTATGATGATAGGTGGTGGAACCTGTATCAAGTGATCCGAGAGTTGGAGTTTACCTTTCGTGTCAACATCTGCGAGGTGAGTTATCCCCACTATATCGACAGGGTCTAGGACACCAAGGACAGCCCTTTAGTTGTTTTTGTTGTGGTATGCTACATGTGGTTATGATCTGTTAGATCGGAATCGGGGTAGACAATATGTTATGCTCTTATGATCCGTAGGGATTGGTATGTAGTGACCTACTAGGTCGATACTCCAATTATAGGAGAATTTTATGATTGATGATCAGTGTGACATATATGTTTGATATTTGTATATGCCTGTATAGGATAGTATGCGAACATGGTTATTTGCTGGTGGTTGGGTTGAGGCGGTCCTGCTTTGTGCTGAAGGCCAATATACCCTATGAGCGGTCCGGGGAGACTGTAGGCCCACGTGGCGGACCAATCATGCCGAAGGCGCGAGATAGATTCAGACAGACTGTAGGCCCGGCACGGCGGTCCATTTAGGCCGATGGCTCAGTATGCATGATGATTGATTGATTATTACTGATATGGTATTGTCAGTGTGGTATCGGTATTTTGGGGGTAGCTCACTAAGCTCTCGGGCTTATAGTTTTCAGTTTATTGTTTCAGGTACTTCAGGAGATCATGGAAAGGCGAAGGCGTGACTGTACCGCTCCTCATCCTTATGCTATGATTTTTGGGACACTCTGATGGAAAATGATTTGAAAACATTTTGTAAGCAATGCTATTTGGTTTTTATTTATGATTGAAAAAGTTTAAATTTGGCGTAAAATTTATGGATGTTTCAGTTGAGGGCCCAGGGTATTACAACCGGAAGGTTGCTTGGACCCGTAGTATGGTGTTCCGTGTTGTATGCGTATGTTTATGTTTGTATGGGTACTTTGGGGGAACTCACTAAGCTTTCCGGCTTACAATTGTGGTTTATTGTTTCAGGTGCTTCAGGAGATCGTGACAAGGTGAATGCGTGATCGTATCACTCCTCATGTCTTATGATGTATGTGATATGGTTTTGGGGGATACTCTAATGTTTAAACTATTTTGAAAACAAGATGTATGAACATAATGGCTTTTGAATGAAATAAAATGTTTTAAATTGGTTGAAATTTTTGGTCGTTACAAGTTGGTATCAGAGCCTTGGTTTCAGTGAATCAGAGGGACATTCGTGTGAATCCAGTCTCAAATCAAGGAGAGATTTTCAAAAGGTTTTAAAAATAAGTAAGGGAGGATGTAGAGGGTACGATCAGCTGGAGCTAGTAAGTTACCCCAAAATACCATACAAGTTATTTGTTTTTGAGATATGTTAGAATAGCATTTTAGTACTAGGCTAGGGATCTTCAAGAATTGCATGATAGAATTGCCTGATTTATGATGCCTGCTAGCCTAGGGTTTTCTTGTTATGAGATATTCAGTATTCCTTTAGGGATGAGGATTAAGTGCTTGCTATGTATGATTGTGCTTAGGGCATTGTGGTGATACTTGAGACAAATATGGGTAGGAGTGGAAGGTAGTATGGGCTCGTACTACTGAAAGCACAAGACCCATACGCGTGTCAAGGAAGTCACAACCCCTAGGTTGTTGGTTAGAGGTTAATTTGTGGTAGTTATGCGAAGTATTTGAGGATTATGTTGATGTTTTTGAGTATGGATGATGCGAGATGTTTCGACGCAGGATCCGGTTCGGGGTCGGGATCAGGAGAGGGTGGTCAGGATGGACCAGTACCACCTGAAGTCATTGGTCAGATGAGTACGGATGAGTTCGATGCTAGGATTCGTGATATCCTGCTTGATGAGGTTGTTGCTATGTTCTGAGCTGAGTTGTCGAAACTGTTTGGGTTGATCAATACCGCCATGGTTGAGTATTTTGATGAGCGTTATGCAGTTGTTGCAGAGATAACGGCCACGGAAGCCGCAACGACTATGGCAGCAGCAGGGGGAGGAGCCAGTCGGGGCTTTCAGTATCGGGATTTCGACAATACGAAGCCCCCTACTTTTGATGGAGTTTAGGATCCGATCGTTGCTATGAGATGGTTGTCAGATGTGGAGGGTTGTTTCTTCACATGTTCATGCCCTGCTGATCAGAGGGTAAGGTGTGCTCTGAACCTGTTAAAGCTTGTGGCAAAGGATTGGTGGAGGTTGACCACGGGATCTTATTCTGATGCGCAACAGGCTACAGTTTCGTGGGATTGGTTCCAGGAAATGTTTAGTACTCGTTATGTTACACCGGTTGAGAGAGAGAGAGGTTGGATCAGGAGTTCCTGAAACTAAAGCACGGCATAGAGTAAGTGACGGAGATCACCAGGATGTTCACTGAGAGGGCGATGTTTTGCCCGGAGTTTGCTTCAGAGCAGGCTCAGATGTGTCGAAATCTGAGTATGCTCAAGAGGGACATTAGGAAGTTTGTATCTACACAGAGGTGTAGTACCTTGATGGAGTTGCAGGAGGCCGCTAGGCTGCGTGAGTTAGAGATTGAGCTCCAGTTGAGAGAGCAAAGACAGGCCCCGATGCAGTCACAACCTGCACCTAAGTGGATGATGCCCGCTGGTTATTGACAGGGAGGTCAGAGGAGTCGCACTTGTGGGAAGTGCGACAAGGTGCCTGTGGGAAGTTGTTGTTGTTCTTATGGGTTCCACAAGTGTGGAAAGGAGGGCCACAAAGCCAGGGACTGCAGACAGCAGTCTCCGGCTGCCGGAGTTCAACCTTGTTATCATTGTGATCAGGTGGGCCATATGAAGGCCTAGTGTCCTTTGTTGGCTTCCAGGTTAGTGCAGGCCCCAGTGCGAGTCACTTTAAGACTTACTGATAGGGGTCAGGGTCGGGCAGAGCCTCCAAAGGCTCCAGGGCATGCTTATCAGCTTGTGACCGAGGAGATCAGGTCTGAGCCAGTGGTATCAGTCGGTATGGCTTTCTTCCTTATCTTGTTTATGTTATGATTATGAGATGTTGTTTCGTACATGAGATCTTAAGTGTTGTATGTGTTATAGAAGAGTTAGTATTGAGGGTTTTTAGAGGGTTAGTATCCAGTGTGGAATTTGTGAAAAAGGAAGGTTATGGTTCGAGAATTCAGGAACTTTCAGTAGGCACTTAGGTTCCTTGAAGTTTGGTGTAATAGTTGGTTCGGTTGAGCAGCGTGTTAGCTTCACCGCCAATGGATGGTGGTTAGTGCCCTAAGTGGGGCAGAATTGGAAATTCTTGGATGAGTCGCTGGTTGTAGAAGGTTTCCTGGCACGGTTCAAATGTTGGTTATTGGGGTGGTGTGATGAGGTGGTTCAGTTATACTAAGGGCTTTGCATGTGTCATGGATCTTTGAACCAGTAGTGAGAATGGTGTTATGAGATAGCGGTTAGTGGGGTTGTCCCCGGATGGTGGAAATGATGAGGAAATGCGGCAGGATATGTATGGGTTGTTGGTTATGCAATTAGTCTCCGAGTATATATGCATGTTACGAGATAGCGGTGGGCACCGCTAAGGGGTGATGTATAGCGAGGATCTATCGTTGTGGCAATGTTGGATGATGCGTAGGCATGTTTTCAGTCTCCTTGGAAGAGGAGGGGGTAGTGGACCTAAATTGGAGGTTTGGACAGAGGAAAGTGAGATAGCAGGTTAACAGACTCGGGAGTAGTCTGGACCGGTGATGAGGACTGTGTAAAGATATTACATTCGGAGGTCAAGAACCTAGAGATCGTGATAGGGAGGTATGAGTGGGTTACACTTAGTTGTGGCGAACCGAAGGGTTCGAGGGTGACGCAAAGACAAGGTCCTTGGTTCCGAGTATGGTTATAGGTTTGAGTTATGTATATGGAGGTATTCTAATCTGGGGTATTCCATCATGAGGATGACCGGACCCTATGATTGATTGGACCTGATGTGTTTGGTATTCCAAACCGAGGGTTGATTGGGCCATACATGTGAAGGGATGCGAGGGTATTCCATCCTATGGATGAGCGGACCCATCGTAGGCATGCCAGGTATTCCAACCCGAGGTTGATTGGGCCAGGTGTGAGTGTTGGTTTTGGTAAGAGTATTGTTGTATGTACGTTTGGGTATGAGTTAAAGAGAGCAAGTGTGGCCGACAACAGAGTATGATTCGTGGTCCTATTTTCGGGTCGGAAATTCAGGTTCCCATGGTTGAGTAGTCCCTTTTTATAGCAATGGGAAAAGGTCAGGTGATCGTTAGTTTGGGCGGCCAGTCAGGGAGACGGATCGAATCTAACTTTCCAAGTTTAGGGATTTCTGAAGAGGTAGGTATTTGAGTATGCATGAGAAGGAGTATGTATCTTTTCGAGATGGAGTTCCAGTGGGACTAGCCTCCCTTGGTGGTTGTTATGATTTTGGGGCGTGAATGTGCATTTCAGGATTTGGGGTAGCCAGAGTTGGCAATTGGAGATTTTAAGGGATAAATCATATTTAAGTGGGGGGAGAATCGTAATTCCCCATTCTAAAAGTTATTATTTATCGATTCCCGAGATCAAGAGTAAGGGCGTTTCCATCTTTTATGGGCAATGGGTTTCATTCGAGAAGGTTTTGAGTTAGGGTGTGTTGCTAGAAGCGTAGGGCTTCTCGCCACCTTTACGTGGATATAATGTTCGTTGGGAACGGACTTAGGATAGAGGAGATATTGTAAATTGATGATATTGGCATCAATGGTCCCTAAGGGGGAAAGTTTGGCAAAGAGGTCCAATGCATGCTAAGCATGCATGCACGCGATTGGCTGGGTACGCCCAGCGTAATGGAGGAAATGAACGCGGGGGTCCCTCGATGTACGCCCGACGTACTCGATGTATGCCCAGCGTACGTCTATCATCCAGAAACCCTAATATTTCGGGTGCGGAGGCTATTTAAACAACTTTAAGAGCTCATAACCCTCCCAAACCCTAGCCTCCACTGTTTAGAGCCATTTTCCCCAAACCCTAGTCAACTTCTTGAGTGTGTGAGATTTTGAAGTGAATTTGGAGTGTTTTGAGAAAAAGGTGTTGCATCTAGTGAGTAGAGGAAGAAGGCCAGCATCTAGTTCTGAAGTTTTCTGGTGGTTCAAGAGCTCCTAAAGGTATAAAGCTTCTTCCTTGACATCTATTTTGTGTAGATCTAAGTGTGGTGAAGTTTTGACACCATTCTTGTCCCAAAAACCCCCATTATGATGCATGATGTGTTTTGGTTAAGATGAGCTATCATTTCAGACCATTAGAGAGGTATTGAGTAAGAAAAATGAGGTCTCAATGGCTTTGGTTGTCCCATGTAAGAAGTAGGAAAGTCTAAATGGGTTAAGACCTTGAGTTAAGAGCTTTATGGACGTCCAAAAGGATAAAGATTGATACTTTATGAGTCCTAGGCCCTTTTTCTCACTAGATCTGGCATATGGGCTTATGTTCTTAAGTCATTGTGGAAGGATTTTTGGGTGTAGGCGTGCGTACGCCCCGCGTACCAAAGGAGTACGCCCAGCGTACGCCCTCTGTTGGGTTTTTGATTTTAGGCCTTGAAGTATTGGTTTGTTTATGGGCTTGTTGGGCTTAGGCCGTGACTGAACAATATGGATGGAGTAAATAGGACCCAATAATTATTATGGACCTTGGATTTAGGCCTGTTTGGAAAGTCGGCCCAATTTAGTAAATTGGGCCAATATTGGGCTTTGCATGAGGATTTGGTTTTAGGTGTTGGCCCAATAAGAGGATAATGGAATTAATGAGTGTTGTGGGCACTTGGCCTAGAAAGTCATGATAGATTCTAATGTGATGATTTTCATGTGATAGTTGGGATTTCTGGTGAGTCAGCGGTCAGAGATTTGCAAGATTTCGGCCGTTGCAAGATGAGTTTTCCTCACTGTACTCAAGGGTCTAAGGCACCAAGGGCGACCCTTTGAATTGTTTTTTAGAGCTTGTTATTTTGTGTGATGATATGCTTGTTAGTATCCTGGTATATAGGATAATGATATGAGGATATGCCATGTTCGCTTAGTATCCTAGAGGAATGGATAGTTAAGTGATGGCTAGTTCTTTTGGATCAACACTCGGGTAGTTGGGTAGCAGTTATGAGTATAGACCTGTAGTTGGTCTTGCCTGATGTACGCCGGTAGGAGGTTACCTGCGAGTTATGTATGTTGAGCAGTAGAAGAGGAAATTCCGTCCCGGTAGGATGATAGGGCCCCAGTATGTTGATCCTGTAGAGTGTTATGTGTTTTCTTGTTATGTGTGCATGTTTGCTAGTATAGATTGGCATTCCAACCCGATGGTTGTGGGCCAGGAGTATTCCATCCAGATAGGATGATTGGACTCATAGTATATTGGCATTCCAACCCAATGGTTGAGGGGCCTGGGGTATTCCATCCCTAGGGATGATTGGACCCATAGAAACAGTAGTAGTTACTGTACATATAGGAGGTGGGGCATTCCAACCCGATGGTTGTGGTCCAGGAGTATTCCATCCTGGTAGGATGATTGGACTCATAGTATGTTGGCATTCCAACCTGATGGTTGAGGGGCCTGGGTGTGACATCCCTAAAATCACAGCCAGAAAAGATCGATTTGATTTATGTTGTTTAAACTAATTTCAGAGTAAATCCTTTTGATTTAAAAGTGTTGCGGAATTTGTTCCCAAAACAAAATATGATAAAATAATATTTATCAAAGCATTTCATCAAGAGATGCATTTTCATTATATAATCAAAATTCGGGATGTCATGTTCCGATACAGACCATAAAGCATAAACGATAACTTTACAAGTCATTCAACAAATATATACATGTACAAACTTGTAAACAAAACAACTCGGTGATTCATCCATCTTACGCCCTTGCGCCACTACCTGTAATACACATAAAACTGAGTGGGTCAGGCTTGGGTGCCTGGTGAGCATATAGGGTTTTCAACCCATAATAAATAAATTATATTTAATTTCACCAACCAATCACTATCCCGATTACCCATTCCCGTTATCCTCACTTTACGTCCCTAAAACAACATCTATCTCAAGGTACCTAATCTTGGATTTTCATCGGGACGGACATTACTGCTAAGGGGTTTCCTCAACAATAGATATCTTAAAGGCAACCATGAGGGGGATAGAGTACACCGGTGAACACATCGCTCACAACACCTACAGGTTATGAACCTACTAGCGTTCCACAAGACTGTCTAGAAGGAGTCTATGGTCGTTATCCATACTCCGTTGAATAACTAGATCAACAACAACAACATCGAGGCCTCTCATCTATTTATTACATATCAACTATCTACCCATGTTCTACCCAACATATTAGTAGATAAAAATATATATTTTTATACATGGTTTAAAATCTGTATAGCAATTTCATTCAATACATATTCCACATAACAGATGAGGCACACCCACATAACACGTATTTCATAGAAAATGAATCAGATCTATGAGATAGAAGAGAATGAATATGCATTCACACATATAACAACAATATTATACACATAACACGTATATCATATAAAATACTTCATAATTATGCGTTAGAAGAAAGTAACTACACACTCACCTGATCAGAAGATGATCGGACAGCACTACGGCTTGTAGAAGTAGTATTCTTCGGCAGATCTGGAAGATCTTCACAAAAACCGAACTCCTCGTGGGCAGAGCTTCTACTCAGGAATCTTATTTCTTGGGATCTTCGGGACCTCGGGACGTGCTTCGGGGCTCGGGAATGATATCGGGGCTTCGGGATAATTCTTGCACGAAAAACGATGCAAAAACGCGAGAAAAAGGGAAGAAATGAGCAAACTACTCGGCTGCCCTCGACACCCTTTTATAGGGGCTGGAAGGTCGAATTACGCTGGGCGTAACTTGAGATTACGCTGGGCGTAATGACGATAAGGTCGCTGACTCCCCCCCCCCCCCCCCGCGTTCGGATAATATCGGAATATATATATATATATATATATATATATATATATATATATATATATATATATATATATATATATATATATATATATATATAAAATATCGAAAATATTTAATAAAATTCAAAAATTCATATCTTCCTCATACGAACTCCGTTTTCGATGTTCTTTATATCCACACGTAGGTGAGACTACGATCTACAACTTTCGTTTAGACTCCGTCGGCTAACTTTGAACTTATTTTATTATTTATTTTTAGTAGTCCGGGATAGGAAAATTCCATTATAAATTCATAACTTCTTTATCCGACGTCCGTTTTCGCCTATCTTTTTATCGTTTTACTCATATTAATGAGACCTTATATTCTCATTTAGATTGTTTCGGCTAAAAACCGCTCGATCTCAAATCGAGTATTCGGGCTGCATACTGCTAAGTCAAAACTTTGAAAAATCATAACTTCTTCATACGAAGTCAGATTTGGGCGTTCTTTTTATGCACGCTCTCGGTTTAACGAAATCTACGACTTTCATTTAGATCAATAAGGCTAAATATTTCTCTAACGTAAATTTCATATTTTACGACATTCAGCGTTGTCGGTTTTGTCGCAAAACTTCGATAGGTCATAACTTCTTCGTTATAACTCGAATTCCGGTATTCTTTATATCTTCGGAATCCTTGTTTCGACCACTACATATTTATGCAAAGATATTGGGATTATACCACACTTCAAATTTGACGCTTATTTTATTCTTAATTCATTAAATTATAATAATTAAGAAAATAAACACATAATTCACATAATTTACATAATACTCAAATATTTGATCGTTAATACTTCAAAAAGAGTTACAAGAGTTAACCTAGACTATTACATCAATGATAATGCCTAGCCTGGAAATGCAGGCGTTACAATTCTCCCAACCTTAGAATGATTTCGTCCCCGTAATCACACATCAACAAACAAATGCGGATAGCGACCCATCATGTCACTCTCCGTCTCCCAGGTGTGATTCGGCCCATTCGTGTGTTTCCATCGAACAAGCACTAACTCAACCATCTTGCGTCGCAACTTCTTAGTCTTTCGGTCAACAATTGCCTCTGGTTCTTCAATCAACCTTTTGTTCTCATCGATTCTCAACTCCGAAAGTGGAATCATGTCGGGAACTTCCCCCGTGAACTTCCTCAAATAACACACATGAAAAGTGTTATGAATTCCATTCAGTTCTTCTGGTAGTTCGAGCTTGTAAGCTTGGTTCCCAATCCTCTGAAGAACTTTAAACGGTCCAATAAACCTTGGACTTAATTTTCCCCTTTCATCAAATCTTATAAGTCCCCTCCACGGCGAGACTTTAAGCAAAACCGAATCCCCAACTTCAAAAGTCATCGGTCTTCGCTTTTTGTCAGCATAGCTCTTTTGACGATCCTGAGCTGCTAACATTCTTTCCCTAATTATTTTCAACTTTTCAGCAGTTTGATGAACCATCTCCGGTCCCATAAACTGCTTTTCCCTAACCTCAAGCCAACAAGACGGCGTACGACACTTCTGTCCATACAAAGCTTGGTAATGTGCCATCTTAATGCTCGAGTGGAAACTATTATTGTAGGAAAATTATACCAAAGGTAAATGTTCATCCCAGTTACCTAGGAATTCCAGAGTACATGCTCTCAGCATATCTTCAAGCGTTTGTATCGTTCATTCGCTCTGGCCATCAGTCTGCGGATGGTAAGCTGTACTTAAACACAACTTGGTACCCAATTCCTCTTGTAGACTTTTCCTAAACCTCGAGGTGAAACGGCTATCACAATCCGACACAATCGTTAACAGAACACCGTGAACCCTCACAATTTCCTTTACGTAAGAATTCGCAAGCTTTTCCATAGACCATTTCTCCTTGGCTGCTATGAAATGCGCACTCTTAGTGAACCGATCAACGACCACCCAAATCATGCCGTGACCATTTTTTGTTCTGGGCAGTTTAGTGACAAAATCCATAGCAATGTCTTCCCACTTACCCATAGGCACAAGCAATGGTTCTAAACTCCCGTACGGTTTCTGGTGTTGTGTCTTTACTCTCGCACAAGTCACACACTCAACCACATACTTTGCAACATCAAGTTTCATCGTCGGCCACCAGTAGTAAGGTTTTAGGTCCCTATACATTTTAGTGCTACTGAGATGAATCGAGTAAATGGTTTTATGAGCTTCTTCCATCAGAAGATCTCTGACTCCTCCTGTCTTAGGTATCCAAATCCGATCTTGGAACACCTTCAATCCATGACTGTTTACACCGAACACCAACGTTTTGCCCAAACGTTCCTCCTTTTGGTCATTCTTTTCAGAAGCTTCCTCTTGAGCTTTCTTTATACTTTCCACAATGGTCGAGACAACTTCAATTCTCAACGCTCTTGGCCTTTTCCTTTCAAGATTGACTTTCCGACTGAGAGCATCAGCAACAACATTAGCCTTACCGGGGTGGTAAAGTATCTCGTAGTCATAGTCTTTAAGTAATTCTAGCCAGTGTCGTTGCCTCATATTCAATTCCTTCTGATTATAGAGATATTGGAGACTCTTATGATCAGTAAAAAGTTTGCACTTCGTGCCATAGAGGTAATGCCTCCATATCTTCAGAGCGAAAACCACCGCTGCCAACTCCAAATCATGAGTCGGGTAGTTCTTTTCATGCTCTTTCAGCTGTCGAGATGCATATGCTATCACCTTTTCTCTTTGGGTAAAAACACAACCCAATCCAACCCCAGATGCATCGCTATAAACAGCAAAGTCCTCAACTCCATTGGGTAGAGAAAGTATCGGTGCCTTGCATAGTTTCTTCTTTAGCTTCTCGAATGCTTCTTTATGCTTATCATTCCAAGCATAAGTAGCTCCTTCGTGGGTCAAAGCTGTCAACGGAGTAGCGATCGAAGAAAAGCCTTGGATAAACCTTCGGTAATATCCGGCTAATCCCAAAAAGCCTCGGATCTCCGTGGGACTTTTCGGTTGTTCCCACTTCATCACAGCTTCGATCTTCGCTGGATCAACCATTATCCCTTCTTGGTTGACCACGTGACCCAAGAATTGGACTTCACGAATCCAAAAATCACATTTGGAGAACTTAGCATACAACTTCTCCTTCTTCAAGACTTGTAACACTTCTCGCAAGTGTCTGCCATGCTCCTCTTGGCTTTTTGAATAAATCAGAATGTCATCTATGAACACTATCATAGATTTATCAAGGAACGGATTACAAACTTTGTTCATTACATCCATGAATGTTGCTGGAGCATTGGTTAGTCCAAATGACATAACCAAAAACTCGTAGTATCCATCTCGGGTTCTGAATGCAGTCTTCTCTATATCCTGCTCTCTTACTTTCAGCTGATGATATCCTGACCTTACTTCGATCTTCAAGAAATAGCTCGAACCTTGTAGTTGATCGAATAGGTCATCAATCCTCGACAACGGATATATATTCTTTATTGTTGCCTTATTCAGCTCTCGGTAATTGATGCACATCCTCATGCTTCCATCTTTCTTCTTCATGAATAACACCGGAGCTCCCCAGGGTGATGAACTAGGTCTAATGAAACCTTTGTCCAATAACTCCTGAAGTTGCATCATCAACTCCTTCATCTCCGTAGGTGCTAATCGATAAGGTGCTTTGGCAATTGGCGTTGTTCCGGGCAACAAGTCAATACGGAATTCCACTTGTCGATCAGGCGGTAATCCAGGAAGATCTTCGGGAAATACTTCCAGATAATCACACACAACGGGAATATTCTGCATCACCTTCTTTTCCTTCTTAGCATCGATCACGAATGCTAAGTATGATGTACACCCCTTGGTCAAACATTTTCTGGCTTTCATTAGAGAAATGATTCCAGAATTTACTCTACGTTTATCTCCATACACCATAAACGATTCCTTCCCTGGCGGGTTACCTTCACTATCTTCTTCTCGCACAAAATTTCGGCATCATTGGCACTAAGCCAATCCATTCCCAAAACGATGTCGAAACCGTTAAGTTCGATAGGCAATAATTCCTCGTGGAACTTATTCTCATTCAGATCAATTAAGATGTTTTTCATACGATAGCTAACAGGTACAAACTTGCCACTAGCAACTTCGACTAATAAGGCATTATCTAGTCTATCAACAGGAAAAACTAGTTTTCTACAAAATTCATGCGATATAAAGGAGTAGTTGGCTGCAGAATCAAATAAAATTTGGGCAGGCAATGTGTTTACGAGAAAGGTGCCTAAAGTGACATCAGCTTCATCTTTAGCAGCTTCCAGTGTCATCTAGAATACTCTTGCCTTCGGCTTTGGCAGAATGTTGGGTCTAGCTGCCTCCTTCTTCTTTGGGCAATCCCTCGACATGTGTCCCTCCTCACCACAACCATAGAAAACCTTCTTTGAGAGGGTGCATTCATTGGCATAGTGCCCTGGCTTCCCACATTTGTAGCATGTAGCCGCTACCTCGCATTTTCCATGATGCTTCTTTTTACATTTATCGCACCACTTCGCTTCGCCTCCACTTCCCCTCGAACCAGACTTCGAGAACTTGTTTTTCTTATTGGACTCTGAAGTTCCATCGAACTTCCTCTTTTCACCAACTTCTATCCTTTCCAGACCCTTTTCCTTCTGTTGGGCCTCCACATTCTTAGATGCACGAACAACCGTTTTCAGAGTCGTTGCCATCTTGACTGTCGGACCAAAGTCGGTAGGCAGTCCATTAGCAAACCTCTCAGTCTTGGAGAGTTCCGTTGGCACTAAGTATGGAAATAACTTCATTTTCTCAGTGAATGCAGTAGCATAGTCATTTATGCTCATCCTCCCCTTCTTTAAGTTTTGGAACTCATTGTTCAGATCAATCAGATCTATCTCTGAACAATACTGCACCCTTAGTTGTTCCAAGAACTCCTCCCATGACATTTTCAGGGATTCCCCTCGTGGCATAGTATCTGCCAACAGCTTCCACCAACTCAATACTCCAGTCTTCAGTTGTCTAACTGTAAAGACAGTCTTCTGTTTGTTGCTATAGTCGCAACTTTCAAATACCATCTCCATTTCGAAGATCCAATCCATTATCTCAACAGGCTTTGGGCTCCCAGAAAGACTTGGCGGCTTGGCGCCCAAGAAGTTCTTGTGCATTCTCCCATCCTTGTTGTTTCTCCTTTCCGGATCGTTCCTTTGTTCTCCTTGAGTCCCAACTTGACTCATAATGCGACTATTGTTCCCTTCCTCCGATTGCTCGGGAATCAATTCGGGTTCCTCAATAGCTATGATAGGTTCGTCCCTATTATCATGCAACATTTGTCGCATCTCATACCTTTGTTCGGCTAACATATCCCGAATCATGGCTTGCACCCCATCCATTGTTATTGGTTCTGGTGCTGCTGCTACAATAGGTATTTGCTCAATCACTGACGGTTGATTCCTGTTTTCATCCGCGTTTCCAATGCCACTCCTTGTTCTCACCATTTTTGATCTACACACCGAATAAGGTGAAATTAGATCCTTATTCACGATAGATTTCACTTCATCCTTAGTACTCCAAACGATTACATGCTAGTTCTAATATCGTATACATACGCTTAGAATCCTAAACACATAAACCTTCAGATTCGGTTGGCAACAAACCGTAGATCCGAACAAATAATATAATATATGGCAAGATATAACATTTAGCACATAAAAGCATTTTAGGCAACTTTCCTAAAAATAAACTAGTCCTCGTGTCTAAAATCCAACAGACACACATCTCAAAATTCCACTAAGCATTCTAAGTTTAACTCTAGTAATCCTACAAATTCCTAGTTCGCTTAAACTAATGCTCTGATTCCAACTGTGACATCCCCAAAATCATGGCTAGAAAAGATCGATTTCATTTATCCTTTTTAAACTAGTTTCAGAGTAAATCCTTTTGATTTAAAAGTGATGCGGAATTTGTTCCGAAAACAAAACATGATAAAATAATATTTATCAAAGCATTTCATCAAGAGATGCATTTTCATTATATAATCAAAATTCGGGATGTCATGTTCCGATACAGACCATAAAGCATAAACGATAACATTACAAGTCATTCAACAAATATATACATATGCAGACTTGTAAACAAAACAACTCGATGATTCATCCATCTTACGCCCTTGCGCCACTTCCTGTAATACACATAAAACTGAGTGGGTCAGGCTTGGGAGCCTGGTGAGCATATAGGGTTTTCAACCCATAATAAATAAATTATATTTAATTTCACCAACCAATCACTATCCTGATTACCCATTCCCGTTATCCTCACTTTACGTCCCTAAAACAACATCTATCTCAAGGGACCTAATCTAGGATTTTCATCGGGACGGACATTACTGCTAAGGGGTTTCCTCAACAATAGATATCCTAAAGGCAACCATGAAGGGGATAGAGTACATCAGTGAACACATCGTTCACAACAACTACAGGTTATGAACCTACTAGCGTTCCACAAGACTGTCTAGAAGGAGTCTGTGGTCGTTATCCATACTATGCTGAATAACTAGATCAACAACAACAACATCGAGGCCTCTCATCTGTTTATTACACACCAACTATCTACCCATGTTCTACCCAACATATTAGTAAATAAAAATATATATTTTTATACATAGTTTAAAACCTGTATAACATTTTCATTCAATACATATTCCACATAACAGATGAGGCACACCCACATAACACTTATTTCATAGAAAATAAATCAGATCTATGAGATAAAAGAGAATGAATATACATTCACACATATAACAACAATATTATACACATAACACGTATTTCGTATAAAATACTTCATAATTATGCGTTAGAAGAAAGTAACTACACACTCACCTGATCAGAAGATGATCGGACAGCACTACGGCTTGTAGAAGTAGTATTCTTCGGCAGATCTGGAAGATCTTCACAAAAACCGGACTCCTCGCGGGCAGAGCTTCGGCTCGGGAATCTTACTTCTCGGGATCTTCGGGACCTCGGGACTTGCTTCGGGACTCGGGAATGATACCGGGCTTCGGATAATTCTTGCACGAAAAACAATGCAAAAACGCGAGAAAAAGGGAAGAAATGAGCAAACTACTCGGATGCCCTCAACACCCTTTTATAGGGGCTGGAAGGTTGAATTACGCTGGGCATAACTTGAGATTACGCTGGGCGTAATGACGATAAGGTCGCTGACTCCCCCCCCCCTTCGGATAATATCGGAATATATATATATATATATATATATATATATATATATATATATATATATATATATATATATATATATATATATATATATATATATATATGTATGTATGTATGTATGTATATATATATATATATATATAAAATATCGAAAATATTTAATAAAATTCAAAAATTCATATCTTCTTCATACGAACTCCGTTTTCGATGTTCTTTATATCCACGCGTAGGTGAGACTACGATCTACAACTTTTGTTTTGACTCCGTCGGCTAATTTTGAATTTATTTTTATTATTTATTTTTAGTAGGCCGGGACAGGAAAATTCCATTATAAATTCATAACTTCTTCATCCGACGTCCATTTTCGCCTATCTTTTTATCGTTTTACTCCTATTAATGAGACCTTCGATTCTCATTTAGATTGTTTTGGCTAAAAACCGCTCGATCTCAAATTGAGTATTCGGGCTGCATACTGCTAAGTCGAAACTTCGAAAAATCATAACTTCTTCATACGAAGTCAGATTTGGGCGTTCTTTTTATGCACGCTCTCGGTTTAACGAACTCTACGACTTTCGTTTAGATCACTAAGGCTAAATATTTCTCTAACGTAAATTTCACATTCTACGTCATTCAGCGTTGTCGGTTCTGTCGCAAAACTTCGACAGGTCATAACTTCTTCGTTATAACTCGGATTCCGGTATTCTTTATATCTTCGGAATCCTTGTTTCGACCACTACATCTTTATGCAAATATATTGGGATTATACCACACTTCAAATTTGACGCTTATTTTATTCTTAATTCATTAAATAATAATAATTAAGAAAATAAACATATAATTCACATAATTTACATAATACTCAAATATTTCATCGTTAATACTTCAAAAAGAGTTACAAGGGTTAACCTAGACTATTACATCAATGATAATGCCTAGCCTGGAAACGCGGGCGTTACACTGGGTATTCCATCCTGAGGGGTGATTGGATCCCTAGTAGTTATTGTTGTACGTATAGGTGTATGGTCATTCCAACCCGATGGTTGTGGGCCGAGAGTATCCCATCCTGGTAGGATGATTGGGCTCGTAGTATGTAGGCATTCCAACCTGATGGTTGAGGGCCAGGGGTATTCCAACTGGAAGGTTGCTTGGACCCGTAGTATGTTGTTCTTTGTTGTATGCGTATGTTTATGTGTGTATGGATACTTTGGGGGAACTCACTAAGATTTCAAGATTACGGTTGTGGTTTATTGTTTCAGGTGCTTCAGGAGATCGTGGCAAGGCGAAGGCGTGATCGTACCGCTCCTCATGTCTTATGATTTATGTGATATGGTTCTGGGGGATACTCTAATGTTTAAACTTTTTTGAAAACAAGATGGATGAACGTAATGGTTTTTGAATGAAATAAAATGTTTTAAATTGGTTGATTTTTTTTGGTCGCTACAACTGCCTACCTATACAACCACTCATGGCTCCTTCCATCCATTTGATCCATCCGATCATGATAGGCGGACAACCTGTCGCCACTGAATCCAACACAAAAGGTGAATGCTACCAGAATAATTGTAGTCTTACATCATACCCGATCTCCTTCAACGTACTGTTTCTGTGGATTAAGTGTAGTTTATTTATTCATATATTAGCTAAATTGTTGCATATTATGGACAAAAGGTACTTAAAAGTGTTGAATTATGTTTTTCAGTCCAAAGATGAAGCTCGGAAGCGAAAGGAAGCAAGAGAAGCGGTCAGGAGCTCAAGAGTGGAAAGAAGAAAGAAAACACCCATAAAAAGGCTTCTACTCGTCGAGTCGAGCCTTGAATCGACGAGTCCGGTCGCAGAATCAGAAGGATAATCATTCGGAAGTCAAGATAGTTATCGGATTACGAAGGATGTGAGAGGGACTCGACGAGTCACCATATGACTCGACGAGTCGGAACGCATATATAAAGATAACTCCACAAATCGAGAGGGGGGAATTCTGGGAAGTTTCAGAAGTACTTAGCTGCGGATAAGAAGTCAGAAGAACCCTAGAAGTCGACCAAGAAAGCTAGAATCCAATCCCGGGAGTAATTAAGGCATAATTTCACCATTCTACTTAATTCTTTTGTTTTGTCAACATGATTAAGCAACTTGAACTTATTTGTTTGCTGTTATTTACCTTACTTATGAACTAAATTCTTTAGACTTCTGTTTGGGAATACAAAGTTAATAATATGGTTTGATTAATTGGTAGGATTAATTCCAAGTTGGTGATTAATTGTTATTTTAGCTTGCTAAAGAACCTTGTGTATGAATGATAATTAATTTTCTGTTAATAGGAAGATAATTGATTAGCATGAACATCTATTGATTATCAACCTCATATGATATGTGACCACTATACCATATGTCTAGAATTAATGAACATGAAACTAGGATTAATAAGGAAATTGAGTAAATTCATGTGCAAGCTTGTAAGATGACCATCAAACAAGAGGTTAATTAAGAATAACGAATTAATTAGCTATTGCAAGTCTAACTTAACCCGAATAATTAATCTAGTAAATATAATTAAATTAAGAAATTGGCCACTGTTTGAATTAGTTTATTTGCTAAGGATTAGTGTAGTGAACACAAACCTAATCACTTGAATCGGTAACCAACGAAAGAATTAATCCATTGCACTATTACCTTAAAATCAACCATAAAGTTAACCGAGTTGAACTAAACAGAAGTTTCTTTCCCATTATTGAATCTAGTTAATTTGTTCTTTTCTAGTCTTGAATTAGTTTTAGTTAGTAAGTTTCTAGTCTTGTAAAACTAGAGAAAAAACCCTTATTTGCTTAATCAACTTAGATAGAATTAGTTTTTAATTTAATTTGCCGTTCCCTGTGTTCGATACCCTGCTTATTTAGCTATACCACAATTGATAGGTTCACTGCCTTTTGTGTGTTATTTGATAATTAAAGTAGGATTAAAACTAAGTGAGTTTTACACACATGACCCGAGGATCTGCTACGCCTCTAGTTCCCCCTCTTGAAGATCCGGAAACCACATTAAGAAGAAACAAGGGCAAAACCGTTGGAGAAACCGCTTCTTCAAAGAAATCACCACTCAAAAACCTCAAATCCGTTTTTAGCAAGAAAAGGAGCAGCAAATCAGGAGCATCCAGTGCATCGTTGACAACCGAAGATCCAATCCCAAAAGACACCGACTACGAGACCGAAGAAGAAAGCGAGCATACATCCGAGTTTGAAGAAGACTTAGCCACCGCTATGGCTAATATTGACGAAATTCCCATGGGGGAGTGGAAGAAAAGGATGCGTGATGACACCGGCCCGGGACTTGTGCAACCTGCAATCCCCGCTACCGCTATGTTTGAACTAAAGGGCCATATTCTCACTCAACTCAAGGAGATACCTTTTCACGGGAGAGATCATGAAGATGCCTATAAGCACTTAGATGAAGTAAATGATGTGGCGGATTACTTCAATGTACCTAATGTGCCCCGCGAGATCCAGCTACTACGCATGCTTCCTGTCACATTTAAAGGAGCTGCAAAGGATTGGTTGAAGTCACTCCCTCCCGGATCGGTTACCACATGGGCCAAAATGAAAGAAGAGTTCATAGATCACTTCTGCCCACCTTCCAAGATAGCCAAGCTAAAGAAAGCCATTGCCAACTTCGAGCAACGACCCGGCGAATCCCTTTATGAAGCTTGGGAAAGATACAAGAGCCTACTTCGAAATTGCCCCCACCATGATCTCAATAGCCAACAAGAGGTCTCTATCTTTTATGATGGAGTAAATGTCACCACAAGGCAACTACTCGATTCACAAGGCCCACTCACCCGAAAGCCACCTCTGGAAATAAAGGAGTTAATTGAAGAATTCTCCAGGCACTCTAGAGAATACCACAACCCGAGGAATGAAGTGAGTCGTGGAGCAGTAAACTCGGTAAACGATGGCATGGCGGCGGTGATAGCTAAACTCGATAGCCTAGACCAAAGAATGACGAAAATGGATCAAACGATCCATGCTATTAGAGTTGGATGTGAAAATTGTGGCGGTCCCCATCTTACCAAGGAATGTGATCGAGACGAGAATGGAAACAAAAAAGCTCAAGTATTCTATTCCAGTGGCGATAGATACGATGAAGACTGGAGGAAACCGAAGAAGGAATGGCTCCCATACGAAGAGTACAAAAAGGCTAAGGAGGAGAAATATAAACAGAGGGAGAGAGGATATTATCAAAAGGAAGAACCGGTGACGGACAAGAAGATGAATTTAGAAGAAATACTTACAAAATTCATAACCGCGTCCGAGAAAAGACATAATGATCATGATGTGGCAATGCAAGAAACCAGAAACATGTTGAGGAATCAGCAAGCTTCTATTCTCAACATTGAGAAACAGCTGGGCCAACTTGCACATCAAGTAAACGAAAGAAGACCAGGCCAACTTCCGAGCGACACCCAACCCAATCCAAGAAATGAGAACGTGAGCGTAATAACCTCCAGCGGTGAAGAAGAATTTACAGAAACACTAAAAGTCTCCAAGAAGAAGACAGAAAAGGAAGAAAAACCAAAACCAGAAAAACCCGATCAGACTTGCCGAGTCATTCTCATGGACTCGACGAGTCCAGTCGGGAATGAGGATACTGCCAGTTTTCTGAAGCCATACAATCCTCCTTTTCCATACCCAACTAGAGCCATGCCTTCAGAAACAGTTCAAGCCTATAGAACCTTCATGGAGCATGTTAAAGCTTTACAAGTCAATATGCCATTTGTGGACACAATGCTCCAAACTCCGAAATACTTTAACTTGCTTAAAGGCCTTTTTGCTGCTAGGAAAGATCTTGTTGAAGTCGCGGAGATATTGATGAGTGAGCTGCCTGAGAAGAAGGGTGATCCGGGTAACATAGTAATTTCGTGCCAATTTGGTAATGAAGTTTCTACACGAGCATTGGCTGATTCAGGTGCAAGCATTAATTTGATACCCTATTCATTCTTTAAGAAGCTGAATTTACCAGCACCAATGCCGGTAAATATGAGAATCCATTTGGCAAACAAAACAATAATTCATCCACAAGGCATATGTGAAAATCTCCTTATCAAGGTGGACAAGTTTATTTTTCCAGTAGACTTCGTGGTGGTGGAAATGAGAGAAGACCCTGAAATACCAATTGTTTTGGGAAGATCATTCTTAAACACCGCGTGTGCCCTAATTGACATATGTGAGTCTACATTGACATTAAGAGTGGGTGATGAGTCAGTGATGTTTAAAGCTAATCCAGAGGTCAAGCAAGAAGAAGAAAAGAGAGAAGAAATCTCATTTATCCAATTGGATGATGAGGTATTACAAAAAGAGCTTGAAATTTTACTAAAAGAAGACCCAAGTAAGTTCATGCTACACTCAGAAGAAGTTGAAGATGCTAACAAAGACTTGGAGGAGCTAGAAAAGCTACTGGAAGGAGCCAACTCAGACAACACTCCAGAATTGAAGGAACTCGATCAGACTCGCCAAGTCGCCATAGTGGACTCGACGAGTCCAGTCGATTTATATAAAAACTTGACCAAAGCTGATTTATTTGTTGATAGTTCTTCACATACCCTGGGTTCAGTTACTGTTATTGATTCTTTGGAAGACCAATCGGCAGAAGAAGTAAAAGGAATGGAGGTCCAACACGCCGACGTGGCATGCCTTGATACGATGCCATTTGGAGAAGAGTTGAGCACAAAAGAGGATGAAGACATAAATGGAAGCAGAGCGGAAGCTGATCACCAAATCACCACTAAACCTAGAGCACGGATCACTATGAAATATGAAGTTATTAAATTTAAAGAAAAGGAGGTTCAAGAGTTGGTGAAAAAGCATGGGTTGAAAAAGAAGAAGAGGAAAAGAGAAGCCCAAACAGCTGAGGATGATACTGAGAAAAGGAGAAGAGACGAATTGAAAAGGGCTTACAAGAAAAAGATTCACGCCTACAAGACTAAGTACAAACCACAAAAAGTGAGGCGTACATTCCCGATGCTTGAAGATGATAAAACGTAAATGGGAAGGAGTCTAGCTAATGACTCCTTAAAAAGAAGCGCTTGGCGGGAGGCAACCCATCGTTAGAGTTTGCTTTCTTTTACTCTTTAGTTTTTTTTTTTTTTTTTGTTTTTGTTTCGTGTTACAATTTTAATCTTCCAAATCATCGGACTTGTCTGCTTAAGGGAGTGCCTGGCTTAAGGGTGGGGTGAAAACATTTTGAATAAATAACAAAATTTTAAAAATTAGTAATGTTTTACAATAGACTCACCGAGTCTGACCCTGACTCGACGAGTATATATTGATTTCAGAAAAATTTTAACTGCGCGATTGGACTCGCCGAGTCTACCCCTGACTCGACGAGTCGATTTTATTTACAGAAAAAAAAAATCATTTCGAAATTACTTTTACATCTATCAAATAGGGTTTTAACCCTAAAAATTCAGTTTCCACACCACACTCGCCGGGTGCCTCTTTCTCCAACTCTCTCTCAATCATTCAAGTGTTCTTCAACTTTTCTTCCAAGTTCTCAAGGTTTAAACTCAAAAGGTAACAACTTTCTTCTTGATTTCTAGATAGAATGTGATTATAAGGTCATCTATACCTGCAATTTCATGAAAAAAACCCGTTTTTGAAAAGTAATTAAATTCCAGGGCTTCGATTTTTTCATGAATATTGTTGTTTTGAACGTTTATTTTGGCCTTATTGCTTAGTAGGAAGTCCCTGAACAAAACCCTTGCAAGAATTTAAAGGTTTCATGGTTCAATTGTGTGCGACCCGTCGACCGACTCGTACAGGTTGCGCGACTCGCCGAGTGGGAATTACCAATCCCACATATTGATGGTGGGAATTACCCATACATTGCATCTTGGGATGAGAGGATTGGTGCACGACAAAGCGGAGCTGGGGGAAGTGGAGCCAACGATGATGAGGAGGAGGATGAAGATTGATATTTGTGTTTTTGTGTTTTTCATCAAACAATTTCAATTTTTATTTTGTTTTTTTTTTGTTTTTTTTTTTGGTGTGTATGCTTTGAGATATTTTTTATGTTTAATAGTTGTTTGCTTTAGTTATTTTCAGGATTGCATTATGATTGCTTAGGATGGTATAGAGATGTAAAGCATGGATTTTTTTGCGAGTGAGAGCGAGTCAAGGAAGTGGGTTTTTAGCGTCAAAGTGTCGAGTCCGGTCCTAGGGGTATGAGCAATTGAGTTCGCATGTGAGGAAGGGTTAAAGAAGTTTTTTTAGAGGCTAAAACAGTTGCTACATACCAAGATTTTTCGTTCAGTGGCCTACTCGTCGAGTGCATTAAGCTGACTCGCCGATTCGCCTTGTATTTCCACAAATTCTGAGAAGGCGCGCTGCTACTCGGCGAGTCCATCATAAGACTCAACGAGTCGTTAATTTTTTCATGCCGAACGACTGCTGATTTGATGCTAATACTTATACCACTTGCTTCCGTCTAATTCCATATCCATTCTTGAAGATCTTACACCGATTTTCGCAAATTAAGAGCGACCCACACGAGACATGGATGGGATGTTCCCATGTATAAAGTTTATTGAAGTTGGAGCTTAAATGAGAATGATCAACCTATCCACTGCTATCCCAGGGGAGTTTGTTCCAATTCCCTCTTTATTTTTCTGTTTTTATGCATAATATGCAATGAGGGCATTGCATCACATAAGTGTGGGGTAGGGGGTTGGTTACATAATAGTCAATTTTAAAAAAAAATTGCATACCAAAAGAATTATTTAGGATTTAATTTAGAAAATTTTGGTAAAAAATTAGGATTCCATATTAGAATTGTGTTAATAATTGCATGAGAAACCAAATGTTTAGTTGAGCCTATATACGTTCTAGTGCATTTGTGGCTTCCTTATTTCAGTGAAATCATGAGACAAAAACACGACCTTGCTCAGCCTGAGGGATGCAATATGTTTAGCAGCCTAAACCTGAAATGTATCCAGGAAAATTTTTATTATTAGCCAATAAAGGTTGAGATTGAGCACCCCTGCTTAAGCATGTAGGGATTTGAGTGAAAAAAGTGAGGTATACATGTAAAAAAAAAGAAGAAAGAAAAAAGAAAAAAAAATTGCTAGAAAAGTTGTAAGAATTTTGGAGCAAATGAAGTGAAGATCTGAAGATCAAAATTCCAAGAAATCCGAAAAGTTGAAGATACCAAAAGTCAATACAAGTTGGTGAATTCAAAGAAATTAAAGATCAAATTATCAAGCAAGTGAAGAATTCAAAGAATTCCATAGTGGTATCGAAAAGTTGTAATTCTAGATTATGTATGCTTGGGTTGCTCAATTAAAAATACCTTGAGGGTAAAGAGGTTTTCTGAGGATGGATTCGGAGGGTTGCATAAAATGAGCATAGTTCGGGGTGAGTGGGCGAATGTTTATGAGGATTGTGAGTATTTGAAGTATGGGGGGTTTTTAGGATTTTAGACACAAATGCATGCGTTGCGGTCTTGGCATAATGGCTGGGTTGGATTGGAGTTATTATTTATGATTCTAATGTGTTAAAATGCAGTTTTGCTTGAGGGCAAGCAAAAGACAAGTGTGGGGTATTTTGATATGTGCATATTTAGTGTGGATTAAGTGTAGTTTATTTATTCATATATTAGCTAAATTGTTGCATATTATGGACAAAAGGTACTTAAAAGTGTTGAATTATGTTTTTCAGTCCAAAGATGAAGCTCGGAAGCGAAAGGAAGCAAGAGAAGCGACCAGGAGCTCAAGAGTGGAAAGAAGAAAGAAAACACCCATAAAAAGGCTTCTACTCGTCGAGTCGAGCCTTAACTCGACGAGTCCGGTCGCGGAATCAGAAGGATAATCATTCGGAAGTCAAGATAGTTATCGGATTACGAAGGATGTGAGAGGGACTCGACGAGTCACCATATGACTCGACGAGTCGGAACGCATATATAAAGATAACTCCACAAATCGAGAGGGGGGAATTCTGGGAAGTTTCAGAAGTACTTAGCTGCGGATAAGAAGTCAGAAGAACCCTAGAAGTCGACCAAGAAAGCTAGAATCCAATCCCGGGAGTAATTAAGGCATAATTTCACCATTCTACTTAATTCTTTTTGTTGGGCTTAGAAGATTGCGTCTTTTGGGCTCGTTTGTTTATAATTCTTTGTATTACGGTTTGGGCTTGTCCAACCGTGTGTCTTTTATGCTTTGTATATAAGCTTATGCTTGCATGCATATTAGGTTAAGGTTTGAGAGATCTGAGTATACAATATTTTCCAGACGACTAAAGGTTTCTTTGATCATACTTGTAACCTTCCAATCCTCTACAGTTGATGTTCTTAATCGAGCTCTTCTGAGGATTTTGTTTTAATCATTCAACACGTTTGATTCATTCTTGTTCCATAATTTTACTGTGTTTATATCGTCATTGTTTTCATAACCTGTTCAAGATCTTATCGATCTTCAAAGATTAAAAGGTTTATTAATCTCATCAATTGGTATCAGAGCAGGAGGCTGTGTAATTGATACACATCTTTTCTGTGAAAAAGATTTTCATTAGGGTTTTTCCGCAATCATTAATATTTATTGAGCCGTCATCTTTATTGATGTATCTTGATATTTATTATTTTGCCCTAATCCGCTTTATTACAAGTCTGATCTTTGAACAGGTTTTTACGATCATAATGGACGCGACACAATCAAACGTTATCAATATTTCAAACAGCATTGGTTCAACGACAAGGATTCCGATCTTATACACCAACGATTATGAAGTATGGGCACATCATTTCGAAGACTACGTTATTGGGTCGGAGGATAATGGGTATTTGATTTGGGAAGCCATCACCAACGGACCGTTTTCTCATTCTGCAACGTCCAGAGTCATTAAAACTCAAAAAGAATACAATGATCTGCTTAAGGACGTGAAAGACATTGCACAAGATGAAAAAGACAAGTTCCAATGCAATATCAAAGCACTAAGATTGATCCGGTTCGCCCTTCAGTCCGATACATTCAGATTGGTTAGCTCTTGCACGACGGCGAAGGATGTATGGGACAGACTTCGTGAATTGTATTCTACAGACGAAGATCTCGAACATTCTATTCAAACTCTGCTTCTATCTGAGTTTGGTGAATTTAGACAAGGGGCTGAAGAATCTGTAACCCAGACATTCGATCGCTTCAATCATCTTCTCAGCAAGATGATCAAACATGATATCGAAAGGAAGCTCATCGAACAGAAAGTTACATTCCTGAATGGTCTAAGGTCTGAGTGGAGAGCAGTAGTTTCCACAGTTAAAGCCCATGAGCAATTTAAATCATACTCTTTGGCGAAACTGGTGGGAATTCTCAAGTCTCAAGAGAAAAATGTGGTGCAAGAAAAGAATGTCGTTTCTGGTCTCGGTTCGTTGGCTCTCTTGTCAAAAAGTAAAGCCGTTATGGAGGATGAAGACCTCAGCCTAGAAGAATATGATCTCACATCAGAAGATTATGCCTTGATGGTATCCAATCCCAAAAGGTTCATAAAGAAGAAATTTCCCAGAAACAAAAACCGAAACTGGCAGGGAAGTTACAGCTCTGAAAAGGTGGTTAATGAACCGAAAGTTGAGGAGCACAAGAAGGAACCGAAGGTTGACGGCGACTCTGGAGTGAGCTGTTTCTACTGTGGTGGGAAAAATCATTATGCTAAGGACTGTGTCCTCAAGAAAATGGCTGAGAAAGATGATGGAAACAATGAGGAAGCTGTGTTGCAGAAAAGGCTAGATGAGTTGAGAAAGAAGAAGTCCGCTGCTAACCCGACTAGTAATGCTTTTATTGTGCAGGGTTCTGTTCCAGGTGGTGAGTTCGGTAGCACGGAAGTTTGGTCTACCGACTCAGAAGACGAGGAAGTGAGACAGCCTACTCATGGAAAGGCGTTTGTGTCTAAGGAAGAAGGCAGTGGTGGTAAATGCCTTATGGTTTCTGGTGTATCTCAATTGAGGGGATACAACACCGATGGAGGTCATGATGGACAGAATGCAAAGGAGGACATGTGCTTCACAGCCAAACCACTCAGCCAGCAGTTCAATGAGCTTGATGAACTGATAAAGAAGGTACAATCTGTTTTTGTTTCATGTAAAATACCATCATCCTCTTATGAGAAAGAACTAAAAGGTGTTAATACAAGAATATCTCATCTAGATAGTAGCTTAACTCAAACTCGGGTCACAAATTCTAACCTAACTGATCAATTGAGCAGGGCAGCGTCGAAGAGTGAGGAGCGGAGAATGTGGATAGAGTTAAAGGAATCGGAATTAGTCAGAGTTAAAGATGAAAACATTTATTTGCAAAGAGACAATTTGAAATTGTTAAAACAACGAAATGTTTTTTGTTTAATTGCTAAACGTCTGTATTCTAATATTACTCAGCTCCACTTGGATTGTGAAATAGGCCAAAGAATTCACCGCATGATTTTGCCCTTCCTGGAATTTAAGGAAGATGAAATCGATGCCGAAGCTTATAACTGTGAAAGTGTGATATCATCTGATAACATAAATCCCACCTACATGTATGGACTGGACAAAATTGAGTCCTTCATTAAATCTAAAGACCACAAGCTCATGCTTAAAAATCTTTTGGATGAAAATGACAGACTTAAACTGAGGACCGAAACCATGCAAAAATTTGACTCTTTAAACGCCAAAGTAAGCTCAGAAAACAAAATTGATGTTGAAAATGCATCTGAGCTTAACGAGGACGACAATATGAGTGAAATTTCTGTAGAGGACACGGTTGACTGCTCAGAATTTATTAAAACCGAGCCAGAAAATCACAAGAATCTTATTTCTGAAAATTCAGTAGAGTTCGCTCGGTTGTCCCATCAAAAGTCCCCGAAATTAGTTGAGAAAGCTGTTATGTATCAAAAGGTCAGGACTACTCCAAATCAAGTATACAAGGTAACAGGAGTAACTGAACATCAAACAGCTGAACTTGCAGCCATTGTAAACAAAGACAATGCTGATGGCTGTGATGAATACTTCTGGGAAGCTCCTATTGATAATGCAGACGAAACCATTGGTTTATCTGAACGAACTTCGTGGAAGAGCAAAGGAAGATACATACCCGAACCATTGAATAAGCCAAATAACTTCAGTGAGCCGAGCACTAGCGGTACAAAAGATACTTCTCAGAAGGATGTTCACTCACCAAAAGAAACCATTCCTTCGGCTTATTCAACTCAAAGTAATTCTACCGCAGTTCAAATGGAACCGGTCAAGGAGTCAGCAAAAACGAAAGCAAATGTTCATCATCAACCATCTCAGATACGGAACAGGAAGATAGAAAGGAACAATAGATACCGGAAGAACCTTTCTGAAAGGAAACAATTCTGGCGTTCCCAGAATGCATACTTCACTCATCAAGACAAGAATCTAAAGTATGAAAACATTCCTGCGGAAAAGCTTGAAAGTCCCAAAAACCGAAAGCCGAGGTTCGGTTCACAAAAGGATAACAACCGAAAGCAGAAGTTCGGTTCTGAAAAGGATATCAACCAGAACCAAAGGTTCGGTTCCAAAGGTGGCTCCAACCGAACACAGAGGTTCGGTTCTGAAGACAAAAGAGTACAAAACTCTAAGGTCGGTTCCTCCAATGATCAAAAACAAAAGGGTCATCTAGAGTCTCCTTCTAAGTCTAATTCTTCTCATTCTTCTAATTCTTCTTCACCCTCTGTTTCATATCGATTTTGTTCTAAATCTCAATCACCAACTGAGCAAAAGTGGAAGCAGAAGGTCAATAAATCCACGCCAAAGACCGAATCTAACACTACTAATCTTAACAAAATAAAAGTGTACACCATTAAAAGGAAAGATAAAACAACTCTCGTAAAAAGAACTTATCTTGTTGATATCTCTCTCATTGCTCCTGTTTCCATGCAAAGCTCACGTGGACCCAAGAAACTTTGGGTTCCTAAATCTCTCTAAATTTTGCAGGTTATAAGTGACGAGCAGTTCGACGAAGAATGGTACATTGATAGTGGCTGCTCACGTCACATGACAGGAAGGAAAGAAGAGCTTAGGGAGTACAGATCGCTTGCAAATGGTGGCAACGTCAAGTTCGGAAACAATTCTTTCGGCACCATAAAGGGATACGGAATGATAACCAATGGGGATTTCTCAATAAGGAAGGTGGCATATGTGGAAGGACTCCAACACAACCTCATTAGTGTATCTCAACTGGTTGGAGGTACAGGTCTCAAAGTCTCATTCGATGATGAAGGTTCAGAAATTATAGAGAAAAAGTCAAATAAAATAATTCTCAAGTCAGAGCGAATGGGTGAAATGTTTCCCTTAAACATGAAACCCATCAAAGGAAACCCAGCTGTATGCTTATTGTCAAAAGCGCAATCCGATGAAAGCTGGTTGTGGCACCGAAGATTATCTCATCTTAACTTCAAAGATATCAATCGTCTTGTTACAGGAGGTCATGTAAGGGGCCTTCCATTACTCAAGTTCGACAGGGATCATCTATGTGCTGCATGCGAAATGGGAAAGCAGAGTCGTCAAAGTCATCCATCTATTATCAACACAAAAGTTGTTGAACCACTCGAATTAATTCATATTGATTTGTGTGGTCCTTCATCTATCGAAAGCATCGGTGGTAGCAAGTACATTCTTGTTATCGTTGATGACTTTTCTCGATTTACATGGGTGTTCTTTCTAAAGCTCAAATCTGAAGCGACTCAAAAGCTGAAAACGTTTATTACGCAAATTGAAGTACAACTCAAAAAGGTTGTTCGCAGCATCCGAAGCGACAATGGTCTCGAATTCAAGAACAGGGAGTTTGAAGAGTTTCTTGCAGAGAAGGGAATTAGTCATAATTTCTCAGCTCCCTACACACCACAACAGAACGGAATAGTCGAAAGACGAAACCGATCCTTGTGTGAAGCTGCCCGAACTATGCTAAGTTTCGCTTCTTTACCTCTTTATTTTTGGGCTGATGCTATTTGTGCTGCTTGTTTTACACAGAACAGGTCATATCTCAACAAAAGGTTCGCACTCACCCCATATGAGATATTGAACAACAGGAAGCCAAATGTGAAATTTTTTCATGTGTTCGGCTCAAGGTGTTTCATCTTCAACTCTAAAGAACACCGCAACAAGTTTGATGTCAAAGCCGACGAAGGAATTTTCCTGGGTTACTCTCTCACATCCAAGGCATACAGGGTCCTAAACAAGCGTTCAAGAAAAATTGAAGAGACGTATTATGTGACCTTTGACGACAACTATGTCAAGAAGCTGCAGGCTAAAGAAAATATCACTGGGGAAATCTTTCCTCCAAATGGCATGGTTACAGTCTCGGTTGCTAATCTATTCGAGACATTTCTGGAGCTCTTTGACGAACCAGAGAATGCTTCACTTTCTGAAGCTGGTGCAGCAGATAACAAAGTTGATCACATGGAGCAGATTGTTGAAGATGCTACAAGGAGAATGTATGAAGAAGAATCAATCTGTAACGACTCTCCTTCCAACGAAGCTCAAATCGAGGGGGAGCCATGCACACAAGTCGAAGGGGAGCCATGCACACAAGTCGAGGGGGAGCCAAACGCTCAAGTCCAGGGGGAGCCAAATTCCACAACTTCAACCGAAGGGATCTCAACACCAGCAAGCTCAGGCTCACTAGAATCACACGAACCTCATATCTTCCAAAGTACACCAACTGAGGTAGAACATGACGATGTGACACTCGGTTATGATAGCCAATCTGAACTAGAAGAAATAATCAATGCCGAATTAGACCCAACCGTTGATCCAAATTATCCTCCTCTTATCAAATGGACCAGAGATCATCCTGTATCTCAAGTAGTTGGGGATGTATCTGAAAAAGTTCTGACCCGATCCCAACTGAAGGAAAAACAAACTTCCTTATTTTCAAAGGTAGAGTTTTGCATGTTCAATTCTTTCGTATCAAAAGTTGAACCAAAGACAGTTAACACTGCTCTCGACCACTCTGATTGGGTTCAAGCAATGCAAGACGAGTTGAACGAATTTGAAAGAAACAAAGTCTGGCGCCTAATTCCAACTCCTCCAGATGCTTCGGTTGTTGGTCTCAAATGGGTTTTTAGGAACAAAATGGACAAGGAAGGTAATGTTATACGGAACAAGGCTCGTCTGGTGGTCAAGGGATATTGTCAAGAGGAAGGGATAGACTACGAAGAGACTTTCGCTCCAGTAGCTCGGCTAGAATCTGTTAGAATATTCCTAGCTTATGCTGCTCACAAGAACTTTGAAGTTTTCCAAATGGACGTCAAGTGTGCATTTCTCAATGGAGAACTTGAAGAGACGGTGTACGTAGAGCAACCTCCTGGATTCGTGAACGAAAAGCATCCAAATCATTGCTATATTCTGGATAAAGCTGTGTACGGCCTTAAACAAGCTCCGAGAGCCTGGTATGAAACGCTTACAAAATTTTTAAAGATGTCTAAATTCAAACAAGGTTCGGTTGACCCAACCTTCTTTCGCAAAAAGGAAGGTAACCACCTTATGATAGTTCAAATTTATGTCGATGATATCATCTTTGGCTCCACAAATCCAAGCTTAACGGCTGAATTCAGAAAGCTGATGGAGACTAAGTTTGAAATGAGCTCAATGGGTCCTATTAACTTTTTCCTTGGTTTAAACATAAGACAGGGACCCGAAGGCATCTTTATTAATCAGGAAGCTTACACGAAGACTCTCCTAGCAAAGTTCGGTATGATGGGAGACTCAAAAGTCAAAGTCCCAATGGCGTTCGGCACTAAGCTTACCCCATCTCTAGACAAACCAGCTGTTGATATCACGCTCTATCGTCAAATGATTGGATGGTTAATGTATCTTACTGCTAGCAGACCTGATATCATGTTTTCTGTGTGTTATTGTGCTCGATTTCAGGCAAACCCTCGTGAACCTCACATGCTTGCAGTGAAGAACATCCTACGATATCTCAAGCGAACCACCTCCTTAGGTCTTTGGTATCCATCCAACTCAGGCTTCTTCGTTCAAGCCTATTTTGATGCTGACCTTGGAGGATGTGGACTCGACCGAAAAAGCACGACCGGTGGATGTCAATTTCTTGACGGGAAGTTAGTTAGCTGGCAATCCAAGAAACAGACATGCGTGTCACTATCCACAGCCGAAGCAGAATACATTGCAGCTGCATCATGCACATCACAAGTGATTTGGATCCAAAGTCAACTTCGAGACTATGGACTCAATATGAAGAAGATCCCACTATATTGTGACTCTGAAAGTGCAATTAGAATCTGTCATAACCCAGTGCAACACTCCAAAACCAAACACATAGCACTAAGGTATCACTTCATCAAAGATCATGTGGAAGATGGAAATGTCGAAGTTCACTTCGTAAGAACCACTGATCAGCTGGCTGACATCTTTACAAAAGCTCTTCCTGAAGCATCATTCAATCAGATATTGCAAGGCTTAGGCATGATGGTTGCAGAATCGGTCCCAAATCCTCATGTCTCTATTTAAAAAAAAAAAAATTCAAGAACCGAACCTAACAGACCGCTCGGTTGCTCTCTGTTCTGGTCAAATTCAAGAACCGAACCTAACAGACCGCTCGGTTGCTCTCTGTTCTGGTCAAATTCAAGAACCGAACCTAACAGACCGCTCGGTTGCTCTCTGTTCTGGTCAAATTCAAGAACCGAACCTAACAGACCGCTCGGTCACTCTCAGTTCTGGTAAAATTCAAGAACCGAACCTAACAGACCGCTCGGTTGCTCTCTGTTCTGGTAAAATTCAAGAACCGAACCTAACAGACCGCTCTGTTACTCTCTGCTCTGGTACAATCAAGGAACCGAATCAACCAGACCGCTCGGTTACTCTCTGCTCTGGCAAAATCAAGGAACCGAACCTAGCAGAACGCTCTGTTGCTCTCTGCTCTAGTACAATCAAGGAACCGAATCCACCAGACCGCTCGGTTACTCTCTGCTCTGGCAAAATCAAAGAACCGAACCTAGCAGAATGCTCTGTTGCTCTCTGCTCTAGTAACATAACGGAACCAAATCAACCAGATCGCTCGGTCTCTCTCTGCCTCTACAATATAGGCGCTCATTCAATCAAACCGCTCGGTTCTTCCAAATCTCTGCTTCTTTTCTTTGTCTATATTTTATTTTTTTTTATTTCTTTTTCAGAAAATTCAAATTTAACAAAAATATTTTATCTTTCTGTTTTTATTTCTTTTTCAGAAAATTCAAATTTAACAAAAATATTTTATCTTTCTGTTTTTATTTCTTTTTCAGAAAATTAAAAATTAACAAAAATATTTTGTCTTTCAGTATTTATTTATCTCTAAGTAAATTTCAAAATTTCAAAAATATTTCATATTTCTAGTATATGTACTTCTTGCTCAAGTGAATACAAGTATCTTCTTATGGAACGTTCATCCAGGTATGTTTTTCTCTTATAAGACTAGTTAGACGTCCCTAGAAGCATGCTGCTGTATGTTGTCTCAAGCCTCTATGACCTTGAGCATGCCTTAATGATTCGATCAATACCTATCGTTTCTTCCCAATCAGGCTATTCTCTCATATTCGGTCTAGAGCTACCTTCTTTTACTCATCTGAAACATGAGTTGCTCTGCTTTGTCCCATTTATGTAGCAGAAGGTACGTTCGGTCTCTTAACCATCTCTTCAACTTCTTCACTTACATTCGCTCCCCGAAGTAACCCTTGATGCTCTCGGTCTTTACCACTGAGGCTTATGGTTGCACAACATCTGAGTTCATGATCTTAGATTCGATTACCACGTTCTGAGTGAAACCCAAAATCCAACACCTAAATAGAATTGACGGTGAGTTATTAACTCAAGCTTTTACTTGGAAATCTTCTTTATGAGTGATCTTTTATGAAACTGTCTCGTCCTAAGACATTTCTTCCCAAAGAGATCCAGTTTAATTTATTTTGAGATTTCTGTCTATATCATTCCCATCACAGAATACTTCCCACCTACCTGTTCAACAGATCACATCGGTCTCACAGGTAACTCTACCAACACTTAAGTTTTATGTCAAGACTTAATGTTTGGATTGAGTTCAGCCACCTCTTAGCCATCATCAGAAGACGCCTTTCATTGTTTCTCTAAAAACAACTGATCGTATTTCTCGGGATACCACACAAACACTTCAGGTCTCTCTTGACTCTGAAGGAAGCGATTCTTGCCCGGAATCTTCTGCCTTCTGTCTTTTATTTAGACAACACGCACTACCAAACACATTAGACTTATTTCCTTGTCTTTCACACTCTTATGCACGGAATTATTTTCCCACATTCTAATTACTGTTTGGCACATGGTTCTAAGTCTCAACTGTAACCAAACAAGGGCACAAGGGATTTCAAACGGTACGAAAAAGATTTGGGCGCGTGCAAAGGATTCGTTTCAGCCCCACGTGTGCTGACGTCTTCATTGAATACACCATAACTTCTAATCGCGCTTTTTCAGGCGACGTTTTGGGTTCCTAATCATCACGATTTTCTCTCTCCTGGGAACGGTATAAATAAGACGTGATCGTGTTCTTTGGCAGTTACCTCTCAAAGCATTATCTCTCTGAAAAAGTTGCCCCTGTTCATCTTCTTCCAAAAACTCAACAATGGCGACTTCTTCTTCCACTCACGATCAGTCTGCTTCTTCTTCTTTTCTTGCAATCAAACCAAATCAGAACATGATCATAGAGTTGTCTCCATACGTCTATGACTCATATATGCTCTACGTGGTGGAATGCCTCACATATTCCCCATTGGTATTGGCATTAACGCAGGTGGAGGCAGTTCCTATGTCCCTGCTATCTCAAGTCTACTCCACAGCAAGCTATGACAAACACAAAGACCGTATCTATTTCTCTATTCACGACAAGAAGACTTCCGTTTCCAAAGCACGGTTTTGCTCTCTTCTAGGGCTTGCCGTAGATGCTTCTGTTATTTCACCCGACTTCATCACAACCGCCCAGATTTTTAAGATGATGTACGAGATAGGGTATACAGATGTTCTAACATCTGTTGGCAAATTCAAGAAATCATGTCTTCCATCTCAGTGGAATGGATTGCTTACCCTTTTAATTAAGGGTTTAGCGGAGCGATGTGGTGGTTCCGACACCACTAGCAAAGGATTTCTCACAATGCTGTATGGGCTTTACAACGGGATCAATTTGGACTATGGGTCGATTCTCTGGTCTCAAGTGGTTCAGAGTCTCAACTCTATCGCAAGGCACTCAGAAATTTCATGCACCAGGTTTTGGACCCTCATCACCAGGAGAGCCATTGATTCTCTTGACATCCCTGTCATGAAGGATGTTCTTATGGCTTCAATTGGCACATACCACACCAAGAAAATCATTCTCTCAGATCCAAGTAAGTTCCTCCACTATGGACTAATCCCTGAGTCCATGTACAGATGTGTCACGCCCCACAGCAAGATTATGGCGGACTACAGCTCCAGAACCCCCCTGCCTCCTAGGGTTCTTTCTGAGGAACAACGTGCAGCTCTTGAGGCTCTGGATCAGCCTGCTAACCGGGGCAAAAGAGCGAGCAAAAAGGAGAAGGCTGAGATGAAGGAACCCGCACCCCAAAAGGAGAAAAAGAGAAGGTCCTCCAAACGCAAATCCGAGGCAGAGGCACCTTCTCAGCCGAGATCGAAAAAGATCAAGAAGATGGCTAAAAGAGCCAAAGGATCTCCTTCTGAATCAAAACAGAATGCACCATCCGAAACAGAAGATGTTGATCCTCAACCCGAAACTGCACCCGTTTCGTCTCCACAAAACTCACCTACCCCACCAGACGTTAATCCTCAACCCGAAACTGCACCCGTTTCGTCTCCACAAAACTCACCTACCCCACCTAAATCTTCCCAAATTACCAAATCTCCTTCTCTTCCTACTTCCCCAAAATTTTCAACCCCAACCCAATCACCCAAACAGAACATCTCAAGTTCTGTTCCAACATCAATTTCCCAAACCACAACCGAAACCACTATTCCTTTCACCATTTCTCAACCTTTATCTTCTATCTCCCAACCTATTATCACAGAATCTATCACCATAACCACAACCCAACCACCAGTAACGGTCAACGTATCTGATACGGGGGCTGCTTCTGTGGTTGAAACCCCGGTCATCAACCCTCAATCCTCCCCTTCTCCATCTTCCAACTCCGGTGCTACCCTAGGGGGTGATGATGATGAATTTGATTCCATCTATTACAGCCCTTACCGGATCCCTACCGACACCGATACAGATACCCTTGTGTCAAGTCAGCAACTTCAAGAGATTCACGCAAAACTCGACAGTCTGCTGGCTGACAGTAAAGCATATGGGGGTGCTGTGCTGAAGGCTTTCATCGAGTCAGCAATCCAGACTTACACCGAAGCCTTGGATCGCTCTACTGACGCTGTAGACAATTCAGCAGCCTCATGCTCCAAAGCCACTAAGGAAGTTTCTGAGGTTGTTCATACAACTCAGATCTTTCTTGATTCTCTCAAGGCTCATGCTGATTCAAATGCTTCCAAATTTCAAGCGTCAGTAGACTCGTTCGCAGCCACCCTTCAGGGAGAAACCAGGAAATTTGAGGCTCTGCGTGCTGACCTCAAAACTGAATCCACTTCAATTCTCAAATCTTTGGATTCACGTTTTGCCTCTTTAGCAGCCGAGAGCACCCTGAAGGAAGAAGTTATCAAGCACCAGGCAACTATTGACTTACAGAAAGTTCAACTGGCCCAGGCACAACAAGAAATCACTTTACTTCAAACTCAACGAGCAGTTCTTCAGAGTTGCGCTGGTGACGTTAAAAATATGTTAACCGGTGTTCTTGACTCCCATGATCCCTTCCTAACCCTCACTATTCGTCAGCATCTCCAGGCGAAACTCCTTCCGGCGATCACTATCCTAAGTGAAATGAAGGGTGTCTCGGAGAAGCATGTTCTTCCGAGACAAGGGGGAGAGGAAGGTATGTCCAAACAAGAACCGAAGGGTAATGTAGCTTCGGGTTCTGGTAAACATGTCCTAGTTGAGAGCGAATCAGAATCAGATGAAACCATTACTGAAGCTCTTCAACGCAAGAAACGGGACAGAGAGCTTGATGAAACATTGAAGATAGCTCGTGAGGCAGAAGCCAGAGAAAGGAAAATCCGGGAGGATGAGGAGGCAATTCAAGCTAAAAAGACTCTGTTCCCAGATTGGGACAGAGACACACTCATCACTCAAGCAATTGAGTTTCCTTCTATTTATTGGTTGGAACCGATTGCATCTTTTGAGTGTGAAAACTCCAAAGACTCGCAGTTCGACATGCCCATTACGCGTAAAGCCTTCACTTTTCACTGCTTTGATGTCACTGCAAACGTCCCTCATCCGAACCCGAAGGTTGACAGGGAGCTTATCGATTTCTATCTGAAATTCGGTCAACCTCAGTACTTGACTTGGAGTGCCCAGAAAATTATAAGAGTCAAGGTACTGAAACCAACCCAGGCTGGGAAATTTGTAAACGTCAATTTCAAAATCAACAGAGGAACTGCCAACACCGAACATCTTATTTCTCTGGCAGATCTTCCCAGTCTGAACCCCCACGATTGGATCTTGCTATACAACATTCTTCTCTCCAACCAGAGAGAATATGAACCAATTCTTTCTCATCTTAAAAGAATGTTGGCTTCCTATGTCCATGAGCTAGCCACTATGGATCAGGAAATAGCAAAGGTGATGAATAAGAAACCGACTGTCAAGCCCACTTCCAAAACCGGAGATGTCCATAAAATGAAGTTGGGGCAGATTGATTCTTCCAATCTGACAGTTATGTTCACAAGGGGGGATAAGCACAAGTTTCTGTTTGCGTTGGTAGACAAGCATCTGTTCTCTACAGAGTGTCTGGAGCACATCATCAATATCATTCACCGATGCAAACAGAATACAACAGCAGATAAGAAGAACTTTACAGATATGCTTCGTTGGTATATTACCTTCAGGCATCATATTCTAGCTTTGATACCGAAAATTTTTCAAACGGTAAAGAAGCCATCTGCTTTGAAGACAGAGTGAAGATCTCGCCCCAAATTGACGCAAAGGGGGAGATTGTTGGGCTTAGAAGATTGCGTCTTTTGGGCTCGTTTGTTTATAATTCTTTGTATTACGGTTTGGGCTTGTCCAACCGTGTGTCTTTTATGCTTTGTATATAAGCTTATGCTTGCATGCATATTAGGTTAAGGTTTGAGAGATCTGAGTATACAATATTTTCCAGACGACTAAAGGTTTCTTTGATCATACTTGTAACCTTCCAATCCTCTACAGTTGATGTTCTTAATCGAGCTCTTCTGAGGATTTTGTTTTAATCATTCAACACGTTTGATTCATTCTTGTTCCATAATTTTACTGTGTTTATATCGTCATTGTTTTCATAACCTGTTCAAGATCTTATCGATCTTCAAAGATTAAAAGGTTTATTAATCTCATCACTTTTGTTTTGTCAACATGATTAAGCAACTTGAACTTATTTGTTTGCTGTTATTTACCTTAGTTATGAACTAAATTCTTTAGACTTCTGTTTGGGAATACAAAGTTAACAATATGGTTTGATTAATTGGTAGGATTAATTCCAAGTTGGTGATTAATTGTTATTTTAGCTTGCTAAAGAACCTTGTGTATGAATGATAATTAATTTTCTGTTAATAGGAAGATAATTGATTAGCATGAACATCTATTGATTATCAACCTCATATGATATGTGACCACTATACCATATGTCTAGAATTAATGAACATGAAACTAGGATTAATAAGGAAATTGAGTAAATTCATGTGCAAGCTTGTAAGATGACCATCAAACAAGAGGTTAATTAAGAATAACGAATTAATTAGCTATTGCAAGTCTAACTTAACCCGAATAATTAATCTAGTAAATATAATTAAATTAAGCAATTGGCCACTGTTTGAATTAGTTTATTTGCTAAGGATTAGTGTAGTGAACACAAACCTAATCACTTGAATCGGTAACCAACGAAAGAATTAATCCATTGCACTATTACCTTAAAATCAACCATAAAGTTAACCGAGTTGAACTAAACAGAAGTTTCTTTCCCATTATTGAATCTAGTTAATTTGTTCTTTTCTAGTCTTGAATTAGTTTTAGTTAGTAAGTTTCTAGTCTTGTAAAACTAGAGAAAAAACCCTTATTTGCTTAATCAACTTAGATAGAATTAGTTTTTAATTTAATTTGTCGTTCCCTGTGTTCGATACCCTGCTTATTTAGCTATACCACAATTGATAGGTTCACTGCCTTTTATGTGTTATTTGATAATTAAAGTAGGATTAAAACTAAGTGAGTTTTACACACATCAGTTTCCTTATTCCAATTATGTTGTAACCTACTCACAACCTTGCGAACTGGCCCACCCTGGCCTAAATCATCTGAACTAATCCGTAAATGCTACGGCTACACCCGTAGACTTACATCACTTCCCACAGTATCTGGCTGCTAGCAAATGCTACAGAACCCCCATAGTCTTACAACACTTCCCGCACCAACATAAATACAACCCAAAACCCTTACCCCTAACCTATCAATTCAAATTGCATACATAGTCGAGCATGCACTCGATTGAACACCCCAACTGGACTCAATCTATGACTGGAACCCCAACTTGATTCCCCAATTTTTTCTATCAAGCACCAATCAGACACAATTCATATGCTGAGAAATTTGACCGAACTTGAAACTCACACAACCCTCAAACCAAATAGCCACTTCGGCCACCACTTTTCCTCTATGAGGATGTGAAACCCATCCTGGTTTCATACCTGCCCCTGTCCTGCACACCTGCGTGATTCTCCCTCACTTAGAATCGACTAAGTCCGCTTGGTTCATGAAAATTGAAGGATTCTGTGACATCCCCATTTTCACGGCCAGAAAAGACCGATTTTGTTTATGCTTTATAAAAATCAGAGTACCTCTTTTAATTAAAATGTTGCAGAATTTGTTCCCAGTAAAACATGATAAATACGTTATCAAATCATTTTCGAAGAAAAGTATTTTTAATTCGTGTTAAAACATTTGGGATGTCATCGTCAATACATAAACATAAGCATAAACAGAACTTACATTTATTTACACTAGCGATCTACATCTCTTTAATCTCTCAGTGTAATGTGACTTCATCTCAACACCTGTAATATAAATAAACTGAGTGGGTCAGGTTGGAAAACCTGGTGAGTACATACGGTTTTCAACCCACAATAATATAATATTATGTTTAAACAATCAAACAATCGACCCAATTACCCATCCCCATTATCTTGTTTACTCTTAAGTGTCTATCCTAAGGGTCATCTATCCCGCATTCGTTCATTCTTAAGTCATTTTCTTCCAGAGTTATAGGACTGGCACTAAATTCATAGCTGCAAATGCTCGTTCATAAAGCACTAATTCCATAGCTACTGGGCACTAAATCCATAGCTACCAGTGTTTATCTACTAGGTACTAAGTCCATAGCTTCCAATTCCTAACAGGTACTAAGTCCATAGCTACCAGTGTTTGTCCAATAGGCACTAAGTCCATAGCTTCCGATGTTATTTGTTAGGCACTAAGTCTATAGCTGCCAATGTTTACTCACATCATCTTTTATCTCTCATCATTCATCTACCCATCTCATACCCAACTTACTTGTATATTTAATATATGTATACAGTTCCAATCATTTAAAACATGTATAAAAAAACGTTCATTCAGCATAGACAACAAGTATTCAGATAATATCCACACATAGCACGTAGTTTATATAAAATACTTCATATCTATGTGTAAGATGAAAGTAACTATGCACTCACAATAAGTAATTTATATTAAATAATTCATATCTATGTGTAAGATGAAAGGGACCATGCACTGACCTGAGAAGGTGGTGACTCGGTATTCGGACATCGCTTCGTTTACTTTAAAATAATTTCGTTCGACGAAATTATTATATAAGCGTTTAAACAATACTTTCCAACCACTATGTACAGACAGGGGCCAGACATAAAACACCGGAGGGCATGACCATTTTGGCTTATAGCACTTCTGAAATCCAACAATCATATGCTGCCCTTTAAATCAGATTCCCCGTACCGTGAGTCGTTAAAAAGATATTATAACGACACTTATATAAGTCATAATAATAGCTCAAATATTTATTATAAATTTATAATAACAATAATAATTTTAAATATAAACTATATTTAAAATAGGGTAAGCATAACTTACTTACAAGGGGATTTTAGCTAGGAGTCGGGCTCTGCAGGGGCAGAACTTCGTCGTTGAATCTTTCTAAGAAAGATTCGTGCAGCACTTTAGCGCTCACCTTACTATACTAAAACTACAGAAAGAGAAGTCGAATCACGAGGGACCGAAATGCTCGGGGGATAAGGAGAGAAAAACTCTTGAATCAAGAGAATGGTGTAAGAAATATGAGAGCCCAAGTCTCTTATTTATAGTAATTGAATTTACAAACACTACCCTCCATAATTACTTAATGACCTTATAGTTATATAAACAACTAAACACCCGTTTATAATACTATTTCAAATAGATTTAGATATTTGTACTAAACTAATGTCGAAAGAACTCAACATTAGCTTATAATGACCGCATCGTCGATACCTTTCTAATGATATATACATATGTATATATATATGTGTACGTATATATGATTTATACTTTATTTTAATACGTAAATATGCTATTATAATTTGTAACTTGTTCATACGAACTCTGTTTTTGACGTTCATTATATCCACGCGTAGGTGGAGACGTACTCTACTACTTTTGTTTAGACTCCGTCGGCTAATTTTCATTTTATTTTTAAATTTATATTTTTAACAGGCCGGGACAGGATTGGTCCGTTAAAATCACATAACTTCTTTATCCGATGTCCATTTTCATCTGTCTTTTTATCGTTACGCTAATAATAATGAGATCTTCAATTCTCGTTTAGGTTGTGTTGGCTAAAAACTGCTTGATCTAATACTCGGACTTCGGGCTGTACACCGCTAAGCCGAAACTTCGAAAAATCATAACTTCCTCATAACAAGTCAGTTTTAGGCGTTATTTATATGGACGCTCTCAGGTTAACATATTCTACAACTTTCATTTAGATTACTATGGCTAAAAGAAGCTCTATCATAAATTCACTATTTACGTCTTCGCGGTGTCGTGCCGGTTCTGTCGCTAAACTTCGACGGGTCATAACTTTTTTGTTATAACTCGGATTTCAGCGCTCTTTATATGTATTGAACCCTTGAGACATATTCTACAACTTGGTTAAGATTATTTATTCTAAATAATCTTTTGTAGAATAGTCGTTTTCGACCCCTATTATCTCTAAATTGACTAGCCCGGATCTACGGGCGTTACAATTATCTCCCCCTTAGGATGATTACGTCCCAGAATCATCAACGAAATAGGACTCACATGATGACTCCATACGTTATCTCTTCATCCTAAGTAATAACCATAACTTTGATGTTTCTTTGATTAAGTATCTAACTCTAAGACTTCCTGACTGCAGGCGGAGCCCGATCTTGGACCCGCTCTCTATCTCATGTTAGACTTCCAAAACATTATATTCATGGCGCGATCTCGATCTTTATTGGAGACTCCTTCTTTAACAAACTTGAGATAAGTTTCTTCCTTCGATTATCATACTAGACCGATGGGTCATGTTCTAATGTCCTTCCATCGCATGATGCATCGCTTGGACTCAGGTCTTTTAGAGTCAAATTCCAGAACAGACTATACCTTCCTTCATGTTCTAACCACATCTTAAAAGGTAGCATTTCTAGCTTCAAGCAACCTTTCGTGATACCTCTACTGATCGCTTTTTTATCAATCTTTCGTCTTAAGTTAGACGCTACATCGAACTTGATTCTCTGAACCACATAACATACTCAGCGTAGTCAGACTCAAATTAATATGACCACTAGGTTCGGAATAACAATCATCTTGTTACTCATTACCGAAACAATGGTAACGACATACATCAACAAAACGGAATCAAATACTAGCTTCTTGGTAACCTTGTGACTTTCCCCGATCGAAGCATGAGTCTTGTGCTTCCGGTAGTATATGCATCTACTACCTTTCATACCGACTCATACTCGTCCCAAGTATTGTCTCGTAGTCCCCAAGTCCTAAAATCACAAAATAATTTATAACATATGAGTGTGTCCAAATAATCATATAAATTTCCCTAGAGTCTACTAGGACTTCTTCCATGCATATCTTCAATCATCAATTCTGCTTCAACTCGGTTGGTGGTGGACATTCCAGATGATAGGAAAACTTTAGGAATTACACCAATTGTTCTATCATCCTGCCAATCAAATGTGTACATTCAGATGTACCCTACTTCTATAGACGTACTGCTATTTTATCATATGTATTCTAAACGCAAGATACCTCTCTTATAATATCTTCTGACAGGTATCATTCAGTATTGTAAACTGTCTCATTTCCTCTATTTTCCCAGTCTATCATGGTTCACATCACTTCCTGAACTTTTATCATCCTTATAGGTTCGGGTGCAGGCGTAACGACCGATGTATGGCCCATCACATTCTAAGGCTCGGGTTGTCATCTTCCTCTTGTTGTGTACACCCAAGCAGACGTTCGATGTACCGAGACGAGAATATAAAAAAGAAAAGATTTTATTTACAATAGACATATAAATATCCTTGTCACACCGAAACGTTACATGCTAGTTCTAATATCGTAATCAACACTTAGAATCCTGAACACATAAGGTTTCCAGATCCGGTCGGCAATAGACCATAGATCCGAACAAATAACAGCATATAAGGCATCTTTATATCTATAACATAATTCATTTAGCACATAAAACATTTTAGGCATCTTTCCTAAAATAAACTAGTGCTTGTGTCTAAATTATAGCAGGCACTCATCTCACAATCATCGCTTACAATTCTATGTTTAAGTCTAGAAATACCTACAAATTCCTAGTTCGCTTAAACTAATGCTCTGATACCAATTGTGACACCCCCATTTTCACGGCCAAAAAAGACCGATTTTGTTTATGCTTTATAAAAATCAGAGTACCTCTTGTAATAAAAATGTTGCGGAATTTGTTCCCAGTAAAACATGATAAATACGTTATCAAAGCATTTTCGAAGAAAAGTATTTTTGATTCGTTTTAAAACATTTGAGATGTCATCGTCAATACATAAACATAAGCATAAACAGAACTTACATTTATTTACACTAGCGATCTACATCTCTGTAATATCTCAGTGTAATGTGACTTCATCTCAACACATGTAATATTGTAACGCCCGTAGATCCGGGCTAGTCAATTTAGAGGCAATAGGGGTCGAAAACGTCTTTTCGACAAAAGATTATTTAGAATAAATAATCTTAACCACGTTGTAGAATATGTTACGAGGTTTCCATACATATAAAGAACGCTGAAATCCGAGTTATAACGAAGAAGTTATGACCCGTCGAAGTCTTGCGACGGAATCAGCACGACACCAGGAAGCGTAAATAGTGAATTTACGATAGAGCGAGTTTTAGCCTTAGCAATATAAACGAAAGTCATAGAATATGTTAAACTAAGAACATCGATAAAAAAGAACGCCCAAATCTGACTTCGTATGAAGAAGTTATGATTTTTCGAAGTTTCGGATTAGTAGTGTACAGTCCGAAATTCGAATATTAGATCGAGCGTTTTTAGCCAACACAACCTAACGAGAATCGAAGATCTCATTAAGAGTAGCGTAACGTGAAAAATATGGGCGAAAACGGACATCGGATGAAGAAGTTATGAGAATTTAACAGACCAATCCTGTCCCGACCTGTTAATAATATAAAACTTCAAATCAAGCCAAAATTAGCCGACGGAGTCTAAACAAAAGTTGTAGAGTACGCTCCCACCTTTGCGTGGATATGAAGAACGTCGAAACCGGAGCTCGTATGCGAAAGTTATGATTTTTCTAAGTCGGGAGGGTGTTGTGCGAGTTTGGGTGACGTGGCGCGATCACAGCCGTTGCTTCCTCCCCAAGGCTAGCCACCAAATGGTGACACGTGGCACATTACGCCCGGTGTAATTTTGAGTATGCTCATCGTAACCATTACGCTTAGCGTAATTTTTGAGTACGCTCGACGTACTCGGCGCTGGCAGCCTATAAATAGAGGCGAAAATCTCCCATTTTCTTCACAACTCTCCACTTCTTTCCTCCCAAATACCCTCAAACCTTCAAGGTTTTTCCGTAGCACCTCCAAGGTGTTAGAAGCAAGTCCTGGAGCATCGGGAAGCTCCGAGAGGAGGAGCCTTTCAGCTCGAAAACGCTGCTCCAGCGAAGCCCAGTTTTGCGAAAAAACCCGCTGTAAGTGAGCTATGCCTACCCTATCTTTTGTATAGCTTATGTTTTAATATAGTAACGTTATTAGGAAATTAAAATGAGTATTTGGGATATTATTATGAGTTATATAAGAGTTTTTCTTAACGCTTATATAATAATAATAATATCTAGATTATTAATTAGTCGCAGTTAACGTTAGACTAAACTCTAGTGGTAATGATACTAGGTTTTGTTCGAGGGAAATTGTTTTAACAGTAACAAAGTGTTGTCCGAGTACCAAGTCATCACCTTATAAGGTGAGTGCATAGTTCCCTTTCATCTTACACATATATATGAAGTATTTTATATAAACTACGTGCTATGTGTGCATATTATCTGAATATTTGTTATCTATGCTGGATGAACGTTTTATACATGTTTTAAATGATTTAAACTGTATACGTATTTTATATATACGAATATGTTAGGTATAACATGGGTAGATGAATGACAAGAGATATAAGATGATGAGAGTATACATTGGCAGCTATAGACTTAGTGCCTATTGGACAAACACCGGTAGCTGTGGATTTAGTACCTGTTAGACGTTGGTAGCTATGGATTTAGTACCTGTTAGGAATTGGTAGCTATGGACTTAGTACCAATAAGATGAACACTGGTAGCTATGGATTTAGTATCCGATGAGTAGACTATAGCAGCTATGGAATTAGTTCTTTACGAACGAACATTGGCAGCTATGGATTTAGTGTCAGTCCTATGACCCTGGAAGTAAGGGACTTCGGAATAAACAAATGCAGGATAGATGACGCTTAGGTTAAATCCTTAAGAGTAAAGAAGTTAATGGGGATGAGTAATTGGGTTCATTGTTTGAGTGTTTAAACATAATAATTATATTATTGTGGGTTGAAATCCCTATGTACTCACCAGGTTTCCCAACCTGACCCACTCAGTTTATTTATATCACATGTGTTGATATGAAGTCAAATTACACTGAGAGATTTAAAGAGATGTAGATCACTAGTATAAATAAATGTAAGTTCTGTTTATGCTTATGTTTCTGTATTAACGATGACATCCCAAACGGTTTGAAATGAATAAAATACGTTTCTTCGAAAATGTTTTAATAACGTATTTATCGTGTTTTTCTTGGAACAAATTCCGCAACATTTTTATTTAAAGAAGAACACTAATTTTTAAAAAGCATAAACAAATTCGGTCTTTTCTGGCTGTGAAATTGGGGATGTCACAGTTGGTATCAGAGCATTAGTTTAAGCGAACTAGGAATATGGATTTATTTCTAGACTTAAACTTAGAATGCTAAGCAATGATTGTGAGGTGTGAACACTAGCTTATTTTGGGAATGATGCCTAAAATGCTTTTATGTGCTAAATGCTTTATGCCTTATATGCTATTATTTATTTGGATCTATGGTCTGTTGCTGACCGGATCTGGAAACCTTACGTGTTTAGGATTCTAAACGTACGAGTACGATATTAGAACTAGCATGTAAACGTTTCGGAGTGACAAGGATGATTTAAATGTCAATCCTAAGTAAAGGTCTAGATTCACCTTATTCGGTGTATATATCAAGATGGCAAGGACTTGTAGAGGAAACGTGAATGCAAATGAGAATAGGAACCAACCCCCAGTGGTTCAGCAAATACCTGTTGTAGAAGAAGTTGCACCTGAGCCAATCACCATGGCTGGAGTTCAAGCCATGATTCGGGCTATGCTAGCTGAACAAAGGGAAGAAATGAGGCGGATGTTGAATAGGGACGAACCTACTATGCCCACTGAGCAACCCGAGCTGATTCCCGAGCAATCGGAGGAAGGGAACTACAGCCGCCAAGTGAGTCAAGTGGGGACTCTAGATGATCAAAGGGATGGCCTGGAGAGGAGAAACAACAAAGATGGGTGAATGTACAAGAATTTCTTGGGTGCGAAACCACCAAGTCTCTCAAGAAGTCCAAAGCCTGTTGAGATTATGGATTGGATCTCCGAGATGGAGATGGTGTTTGAGAGCTCCGACTGTAGCGAGAAACAGAAGACCATCTTCGCTATAAGACAACTGAAAACTGGAGTTTTGAGTTGGTGGAAGCTATTGGCAGATACGATGCCACGAGGGGAAGCCTTAAGGATGTCATGGGAAGAGTTCTTGGAACAGTTGAAAATGCAGTACTGCTCAGAGATAGATCTGATAGACCTAAACAACGAGTTTCAAAACCTGAAGAAAGGGAAGATGAGTGTTGATGAGTATGCCACCGCATTCACCGAGAGGATGAAGCTATTCCCCTACTTGGTGCCTACTGAACTCTCCAAGATTGATAGGTTTGCTAACGGATTACCCACTGACTTTGGCCCAATGGTCAAAATGGCAACTACCTTGAAAAAAGCTGTTAGGGAAGCTAAGAATGTAGAGGCCCAGATAAGAGAAAAGGGTCTAGAAAAAGATAAGGCAGGAGAGAAGCGGAAGTTTGAAGGATCTTCAAGGTCCAACAAGGAGAGCAAATTCTCAAAGCCTGGAGGAGGAGGTGAAGCAAGATGGTGTGATAAATGCAAGAAGAAACACTTTGGAAAATGTGGCAAAGAGGTGACATGTTTCAAGTGTGGAAAGTCTGGGCATTACGCCAATGAGTGTACATCCAACAAGAGGTTGTGTTATGAGTGTAAAGAAGGGGGGCATCTTTCAAAGAATTACCCAAAAAAGAATGAAGCAGCAAGGCCAAACACGCCACCAAGGCCAAGGGCATTCCACATGATCCTCGACGAAGCAGAAAACCGTGCGAGGAATCAAGGATGAGGACTTCATATCCGAAGATCAAGTTATGCAGTAGCCATAGCATCGTATGATGTAGCCTATTAGAGGCATAGTCTAGGGTGAACTTGAACACCTATGTAATAGTTTCAAGAAATAATAAAACCTTCGTTTTGTTATCTGATGTGTTAAACTTTTATGTGATTTTCTTGTATGGTGACTTGGGAAAACTGCGAGACAATACTTGGGACGAGTATGAGTAGGTGTGAAAGGTAGTAGATGCATATACTACCGGAAGCACAGGAATCACACTTGGATCAGGGAAAGTCACAAGGTTACCAAGAAACTAGTAATTGATTTCGATTTATTCAAGTGTGTTGTTATCATCGTTTCAGTAATGACTAAGAAGATTGTTGATATTCCGACCCTAGTGGTCATATCAAATTGAGTCCGACTACGATGAGTATGTTACGTGGTTCAGAGAACTAAGTTCGATGTAGCACCGACTTAAGCCATAAGAATTAATCAAAGTGATCAGTAGAAGTATCACGACGGTTGCTAGAAATGCTACCCTTTAAGATGTGATTAGAATATGAAGGAAGGTATAGTCTGTTCCGGAATTTGACTCTAAACGACCTGAGTCCAAGCAATGCATCACACGATGATAAGTCATTAGAATATGACACATCGTTCCATTGTAGTAATGAAAGAACTTATCGTAAGTTCATATCAACGAAGCATTGACATTGTGACTTGAAGGTCATAATTTGGAGTCTAGCGTGAGATAGAGAGCGTATGCAAGATCCAGCACCGCCTTCAGTCAAGGAGTCTAAGAGTTAGATACTCGTTTGAAGAAACATCAAAGTTATGACTTAGTATGAATAGATAACAAATGGAGTCATCATGTGAGCCCTATTTCGTTGATGATTTCGGGACGTAATCATCCTAAGGGGGGAGATAATTATAACGCCCGTAGATCCGGACTAGTCAATTTAGAGGCAATAGGGGTCGAAAACGACTTTTTGAAAAAATATTATTTAGAATACATAATCTTAACCAAGTTGTAGAATATGTTACAAGGTTTCCGTACATATAAAGAACGCTGAAATACAAGTTATAACGAAGAAGTTATGACCCGTTGAAGTTTTGCGACGGAACCGGCACGGTACCGGGAAGCGTAAATAGTGAATTTACGATAGAGCGAGTTTTAGCCTTAGCAATATAAACGAAATTCATAGAATATGTTAAACTAAGAAAATCGATAAAAAGAACGCCCAAATCTGACTGCGTATGAAGAAGTTATGATTTTTCGAAGTTTCGGATTAGTAGTGTACAGTCCGAAATTCGAATATTAGATCGAGCAGTTTTATACGACACAACCTAAACGAGAACCAAAGATCTCTTTAAGATTAGTGTAACGAGAAAAATATGGGCGAAAACGGACATCACATGAAGAAGTTATGAGAATTTAACGGACCAATCATGTCCCGGCCTGTTAATAATATAAATTTTAAAATCAAGCCAAAATTAGCCAACGGAGTCTAAACAAAAGTTGTAGAGTACATTCCCACCTTCGCGTGAATATAATGAACGTCGAAAATGGAGCTTGTATGCGAAAGTTATGATTTTTCTAAGTCGGGAGGGTGTTGTGCGAGTTTGGGTGACGTGGCGCAATCACAGCCGTTGCTTCCTCCCCAAGGCTAGCCACAGATGGTGACACGTGGCACATTACGCCCAGCGTAATTTTTAGTACGCTCATTGTAACCATTATGCTTAGCGTAATTTTTGAGTACGCTCGGCGTACTCGGCGCTGGCAGCCTATAAATAGAGGCGAAAATCTCCCATTTTCTTCACAACTCTCCACTTCTTTCCTCCCAAATACCCCCAAACCTTCAAGATTTTCCCTAGCACCTCCAAGGTGTTAGAAGCAAGTCCCGGAGCATCGGGAAGCTCCGAGAGGAGGAGCCTTTCAGCTCGGAAACGCTGCTCCAGCGAAGCCCAGTTTTGCGAAAAAACCCGCTGTAAGTGAGCTATGCCTACCCTATCTTTTGTATAGCTTATGTTTTAATATAGTAACGTTATTAGGAAATTAAAATGAGTATTTGGGATATTATTATGAGTTATATAATAGTGTTTCTTAACGCTTATATAATAATAATAATAATATCTAGACTATTAATTAGTCGCAGTTAACGTTAGACTAAACTCTAGTGGTAATGATACTAGGTTTTGTCCGAGGGAAATTGTTTTAACAGTAACGAAGTGCTGTCCGAGTACTAAGTCATCACCTTGTCAGGTGAGTTCATAGTTCCTTTTCATCTTACACATAGATATGAAGTATTTTATATAAACTACGTGTTATGTTTGCATATTATCTGAAGATTTGTTGTCTATGCTGGATGAACGTTTTATACATGTTTTAAATGATTTAAACTGTATACGTATTTTATATATACGAATATGTTGGGTATAACATGGGTAGATGAATGACGAGAGATATAAGATGATGAGAGTATACATTGGCATCTATAGATTTAGTGCCTATTGGACAAACACCGGTAGGTGTGGATTTAGTACCTATTAGACGTTGGTAGCTATGGATTTAGTACCTGTTAGGAATTGGTAGCTATGGACTTAGTACCAATTAGATGAACACTGTTAGCTATGGATTTAGTACCCGATGAGTAGAATATAGCAGCTATGGAATTAGTGCTTTACGAACGAACATTGGCAGCTATGGATTTAGTGTCAGTCCTATGACCCTAGAAGTAAGGGACTTCGGAATAAACAAATGCAGGATAGATGACGCTTAGGTTAAATCCTTAAGAGTAAAGAAGTTAATGGGGATGGGTAATTGGGTTGATTCTTTGAGTGTTTAAACATAATAATTATATTATTGTGGGTTGAAAACCCTATGTACTCACCAGGTTTCCCAATCTGACCCACTCAGTTTATTTATATCACAAGTGTTGATATGAAGTCACATTACACTGAGAGATTTAAAGAGATGTAGATCACTAGTGTAAATAAATGTAAGTTCTGTTTATGCTTATGTTTCTGTATTAACGATGACATCCCAAACGTTTTGAAATGAATAAAATACGTTTCTTCAAAAATGTTTTAATAACGTATTTATTGTGCTTTTCTGGGAACAAATTCCGCAACATTTTTATTTAAAGAAGAACTCTGATTTTTAAAAAGCATAAAGAAATTCGGTCTTTTCTGGTCGTGAAAATGGGGATGTCACAAATATAAATAAACTGAGTGGGTCAGGTTGGGAAACCTGGTGAGTACATAGGGTTTTCAACCCACAATAATATAATATTATGTTTAAACAATCAAACAATCGACCCAATTACCCATCCCCATTATCTTGTTTACTCTTAAGTGTCTATCCTAAGGGTCATCTATCCCGCATTCGTTCATTCTTAAGTCATTTTCTTCCAGAGTTATAGGACTGGCACTAAATTCATAGCTGCAAATGCTCGTTCGTAAAGCACTAATTCCATAGCTACTGGGCACTAAATCCATAGCTACCAGTGTTTATCTACTAGGTACTAAGTCCATAGCTTCCAATTCCTAACAGGTACTAAGTCCATAGCTACCAGTGTTTGTCCAATAGGCACTAAGTCCATAGCTTCCGATGTTATTTGTTAGGCACTAAGTCTATAGCTGCCAATGTTTACTCACATCATCTTTTATCTCTCATCATTCATCTACCCATCTTATACCCAACTCACTTGTATATTTAATATACGTATGCAGTTCAAATCATTTAAAACATGTATAAAAAAACGTTCATCCAGCATAGACAACAAGTATTCAGATAATATCCACACATAGCACGTAGTTTATATAAAATACTTCATATCTATGTGTAAGATGAAAGTAACTATGCACTCACAACAAGTAATTTATATTAAATACTTTATATCTATGTGTAAGATGAAAGGGACCATGCACTCAGCTGAGAAGGTGGTGACTCGGTATTCAGACATCGCTTCGTTTACTTTAAAATAATTTCCTTCGACGAAACCTAGTATTATTACCACTAGATTTTAGTCTAATATTTACCGTGACTAATTATTAGTCTTATTATTATTATTATTATTATTATTATTATTATTATTATTATTATTATTATAATTATTATTATTATATAAGTGTTTAAACAATACTTTCCAACCACTATGTACAGACAGAGGCCAGACATGAAACACCGGAGGGCATGACCATTTTGGCGTATAGCACTTCTGAAATCCAACAACCATATGCGGCCATTTAAACAAGATTCCCCATACCGCGAGTAGTTAAAAAGATATTATAACGACACTTATATAAATCATAATAATAGCTCAAATATTTATTATAAATTTATAATAACAATACTAATTTTAAATATAAACTATATTTAAAATAGGTTAACCATAACTTACTTACAAGGGGATTTTAGGTAGGAGTCGGGCTCTGCAGGGGCAGAACTTCATCGCTGAATCTTTCTAAGAAAGATTTGTGCAGTGCTTCAGCGCTCACCTTACTATACTAAAACTACAGAAAGAGAAGTCAAATCACGAGGGACCGAAATGCTCGGGGGATAAGGAGAAAAAGACTTTTGAATCAATAGAATGGTGCAAGAAATATGAGAGTCCAAGCCTCTTATTTATAGTAATTGAATTTACAAAAACTACCCTCCATAATTACTTAATGATCTTATAGTTATATAAACATCTAAACACCCCTTTATAATACTATTTTAAATAGATTTAACGATATTTGTACTAAACTAATATTGAAAGAACTCAACAGTAGCCTTATAATGACCGCATCGTCTATACCTTTCTAACGATATATACATATGTATATATATATATGTGTACGTATATATGATTTATACTTTATTTTAATACATAAATATGCTATTATAATTTGTAACTTGTTCAAACGAACTCTGTTTTTGACGTTCATTATATCCACGCGTAGGTGGAGACGTACTCTACAACTTTCGTTTAGACTCTGTCGGATAATTTTCACTTTATTTTTAAAGTTATATTTTTAACAAGCCGGGATAGGATTGGTCCGTTAAAATCACATAACTTCTTTATCCGATGTCCATTTTCATCTGTCTTTTTATCGTTACACTAATAGTAATGAGATCTTTGATTCTCGTTTAGGTTGTGTCGGCTAAAAACTGCTTGATCTAATACTCGAACTTCGCGTTGTACACCGCTAAGCAGAAACTTCGAAAAATCATAGCTTCCTCATAAGAAGTCAGATTTAGGCGTTATTTTTATGGATGCTCTCAGGTTAACATATTCTACGACCTTCATTTAGATTACTATGGCTTAAAGAAGCTCTATCTTAAAGGGATTGATCCATATGGGAAATCCCTGAAGGCGTGACAAAACATGCTACACTCGTAGCAACCCATATCACTAAACAGATTCCGACAACGACTCGGAGCAATCACGGTACACGTGGAATCCGCTCCGTAAGATACATTTGTTTGAATATATCTTAAAGATTCCTTGTCGCACCCCAAAACCGAGAACGGCGGAAACGTTCTGGGGCGGAGGACGTCATGTAATGTATCACAACAATGTAAAGTAGTAAACAAGCAACAACATCATTCATTGCATTAATAGTATAAATTTAATTACAAATGTGTTCTTTCATAGTATCAGACAACATAATAACTAATCAATATAGAAAGGAATCTTGATTTCTCCATCTTCACAAAAGGTGGTCGTTGTACCTGTCTATTTGTGACCTAAGAATACAAGTTATTTTGAAAGCAAGTATCAACAATAAAGCTGGTGAATTCATAAGTATTAATGTGTCTTTGATTTGTAAAAACTGTAAAGTAAAGACTTGTAAACATTTGGAGAAAAGTTGGAAAATGTTTGTAAGTAATTGTAAACGTTTGAAAGCCCTAGGGAATCTTATATTTCCTACTAGTATAAAAGTAGTCTTCTACCAAGACTCGACTGTTTTGAAAGTACGCATCACTGTAAATGTGACGGTTCTTCCCTGTTTAACTATTGTTATAAAACTATAGCCTACCTCATCGACTATGTAAATGTGTCACAAAATAAAGGTAGTAATATAATTATATAAGTATTAGTCTACCTCGTCGTTTATGCTGATGTATAACAAAGTAAAGGAAATGAACTAATAACTTAAACATTATCCTTTGGTACTAGGATAAACACGACATAGGAATTACCGTATAGTATTAAACGTAGTCATCCGAAAATGTACATTTACCTCTGTTGCTAACAGCTGGGTGTAGGAATAGTTAGTCCATTAAAGTATACCTATAATGGTATCAACCGTAGACATCCGTAGATGTGCATTTACCTCTGTAGCTAACAGAGGTTATAGGAATGGTAAGTCCCGAAATGTTTGTAACTGATCCTATGTAATAGTATCTATTAAACATATTAATGTAGACGTGTTCATGTAAGTGTATCTCTATAAACGTATCAATGTAAACGTATCTCTGTAAGCGTATCTATGAAAATGTACTCATGTAAGTGTATATATGTAAACGTAGTCATGTAACATGTAATGTATTAGTATAGACTCATGAATGAACTGACTCTTGTGTGATTCCTTGTACCTGGAATTGTAAGTAGTATCATCTTACTATACCTATTATAGTTACTAGTAATGTACGAGTATAACCGGAAGTATACATTTGTTACTCAAAGGTACTGAACTGATTAATGTAATCTTTATACCTATATATGTATACATGATATATAAATAGTATTTAGACAACATTCGGACGAACAACCGATACCCTAAGGCCACATCCCAACGAGGAAAAGGAAATAAAGTAAGCTAACCGTCCTAAGTCCTTTAAACATTATTTATACAAGTATACATAGATGGGCATGCATTTGACAATATAAAAGTGTAAAAGAAGTTTTCTAAAACCTTTGAAAAGTTTAATAATAAGAAACGATGACCTGATGTCAGTTTATAAAACGATTGAAAGTATTTTGTTTGATAAGACAGTTTAAGTATACAGAAAACCATTGTTTGAAAACACCTTTGTAACCGAGTTTGAAAGGAAGCTTACAGTGTGTAAGACAGTTTGATAAAGAGCTTTAATCATGTAAAAACGTTTAAGAAAGTCATTTTAAGTAATATGTTTAGTAAAACTGTTAAACCTATAGTAAATCCATTTGTATACTAGTTATAAATCCCATATGATTGATTTATTAACAGCAAGTATCGCAAAAGATTGATGTTTTTCGTGCCAAAACAATCGTATGTTTGTAGTACCAAAGATGGACACATATACATACCGTATAAGCAACGTGTTTGATATATATATATATATATATATATATATATATATATATATATATATAACAACAGTTTTCATTTCAAAAGTTATGATGTTATCGTGATATATTTTTCATACGAAAGTTTCCCTATAATTGTTATAAATCACATATGATTTTGTTGATAAAAAGCGTGTAATGAAACTTTATTATATAACACACGATAATAATCGAGTATTTTACTTGTATTCCCCCCCCCCCCCTTAAAAGCATATAAAAGTATTTATAAAACATTTAAAAGTGTAGTTTATAGGGGTATGAACTCACTTGATTGATTGAAGAAAGCGTGATGAAAACCGAGCAGAACTTCTACTCGAGAGAGAGCAGATCTCTCAAGATTCTCGGGAATCTCGGGAGCGTAAAACTTCCTTCCGAGCTTGGATATGAAAACCGGGACTTTGGGATGGCTCCGAGGGTTGAAACGCAGAGCTTCGGCACGAGAAGGGAAGGAGATTAGCAAATATGGCCGGCACCCTCGCATCCTTCTTATAGAGGCTGAAAGCCTCGCGTACGCTGGGTGTACGCTTGTACGCGGGGCGTGCGCGACGTCATGGATGACCGCATCCTCGGTCGAAGCATCAGAGCGACGTGGACGAATCGGAGCCTAGTATCCGAGTACGCTGGGCATACGAGGGTACACTGGGCATAACCTAGATTGGTCTGATGACTCCTCCTTCGGATAATACCAGATTTTAATTAAATTAAATATTTTAATTATTAATAAATTTCAAAATATCATATCCTCTTCATACGAACTCCATTTTCGACATTCTTTATATCCACACGTAGGTGAGACTATGATATACAACTTTCGTTTAGACTCCATCGGCTAGTTTTGACTTTCTTTTTAATATTATATTTTTAATAGGCCGGGACAGGGAAAGTCCGTTAAAATTTCATAACTCCTTTGTCTGTTGTCTGTTTTCGCCAGACTTTTTACCGTTGTAATACCATTGATGAGATCTTCAATTCTCTTTTAGGTCATGTTGGCAAAAATCCGCTCGATCTCGATTTCGAGTTTTTAGCTGTCTACTATTATGTCTGAAACTTCGAAAAATCGCAACTTCCTCATACGAAGTCAGATTCGGACGTTCTTTTTATGTACGTTTACGGTTTAATGATATCTAAAACTTTCATTTAGATACCTAAGGCTAAAAATTATTGTATTGAAACTTCGTGTTTTACGTCTATTAGTGTTGCCGATTTTCGCTGCGAATCTTAGACTGGTCATAACTTCTTCGTTATAACTCGGATTTTAGTGTTCTTTATATGCACGAAAACCTTGATACGATTCCTACCACTTTATATAACCCAAATAAGATTTTAGGAATGTTAAATTTTTACCTATATGTGACTAGTGTTACATTTCATTGCCTCGAAATATCGGGTTGTCACATCATCCCCCCATTATAGGGAATTTCGTCCCGAAATTAGAGTTTAAGCAAAATTGATACTGCGCTACGGACAGAAGTTTTATTAGATCTTTGCGTTCCTAAGTGAATTCAGATCCCTGCATGGCCTTCCAGCAAACCTTTCACTATCAGGGAACGACTTTATTTCTTTCGTTTGTCTTACTGGTGTGATAAGTCTTCTTGGTCGAATGTATGGTGGATGTTTTGTGGACTGTGAAATTAGTACACCTTGTACCCTACAAGTAGTGTCTCCAGATCTTGAGAGCAATTATCGCTGCTCCTGACTCAAGATCATGTGTTGTATAGTTAATTCCATGTGTCTTAAGTTGTCTTGAGGTATAGGCAGTGACCTTTCCTATTCATACTGATTATGAAGTCAAAACCTTGTTGTCGATTAGATGTCGTGAAGATCTAAAAGTAAGTATGATTACTCATGAATTTAGGAAAAAGAATGGGTACTTTTGTTCCATCTGTCTCTCTTGTCCCGATCGGCGGGAAGGGCATGTGTTTGGCTTCTAAGTTTATTCGCATGGCAGCATGATCACTCGTAGTCTTAAGCAGTCTCCATCCTGAAGTTCATATTAGAACTCATACCTGGTTCATCAATTACAATTTCGCGTATACGAGTCTTATATAATTAAGATTGAAAAGGTAGTCGAATAAATGATTCTTCTTTAAGCCCACATCCCAACAAGGAAAAGAAGTTAAAGTGGAATCATCAATTCTAAACCTGTAGAACCTTGTTTATATACCACCCTATGTATACATTCTTCAGCGATAGATCAACCGTATGGGTCTTTGGATTGAACTTGACGTACTGTACGAGTGGTACTTCGGGGAGGTTTGCTGAGTTTTTCTTTGGAAGGATAAGAAACATGAGGGACTGTATGCATGAGTACCTCGGAGTTCTGGAATGACGACTTCGCTTAGAAAGGCGATTTCGGAGAAAGAGATGTGCGCACGAAACTGGTATTGTAAGGATCAAATTAAGTCAAGCGGTATGATGATATCGGACAAACTTGGAAATAAAGGCACTAGATTTGATCATAAGGGTGTTACAGATAAAAGACAACAGTGCAACTTTCAAAGGAGTTACATTACTTTAATTTTACTATAAGACTATTGCTGCGAACAAGGTATACTACAAAAGCCAAGTATACGCAGCACGAGGGTCACATGTTTTTAAAATACATACATAATGCTAACGATTGGAAGTGAACCTATACTATAGTAGGGTCCTTCGTTGCCTCTTTCCATTTTGAGGTCAAACTCCTCCGGATTCGCCGTCGTCCTTCTCTGTTGGACAGTCCCTCTTGAAGTGTCCCATTACGACACATAGATGGCATATTCGAGAGATTTTGACATTGGTGATTGAAGTAATGTGTTGGGTCCGAGTCCGACAGCAATTGGTAGTATGTCCATTCTTGTTGCATTTAAGGCAGTGTAACGGACGACAACTACCCAGATGATGGAAGTTGCACTTATTGCATTTCGGTAGGTTTCCGGCATACTGCCTAGCTGGTGTAGGGATAATTGGGATACCAGAAGGGATGGTAGTAGGAGGTACAGATGTCATGGCTGTGAAGGTTGCCACATGTTGTTGTCTTTTGCTCGCTCCTTGGGGTGATCTTCCTTTAACTTTAGCCCAGAACTTTCGTTTGTTATTCTTGGGCTTGGGGTTCGAGGTGTCGTGGCAGTTTGTTGCCCTTTGAGGTATTTGATTGTTACTTGGATTGGAGTTATTGTTAACAATCTCGCTAACATTCGTGTTGTTAGCGTTAAGGTGGGTCAGAACAGCTAACACGGCAGTCAAGACTGCAGCTTCAAAGGTAGTTGCATCAATCTGAAGAGTTGGTGTTTGGTTGATGGGTTGATCGTTTTTCTTCGGCGACATGATTCTGTTACATGGAAAGAAAAATGAATTTGTGAGTGAGTATGGTTGAACCTGGATGTACTTCGATCGCTTAAGTAAAGAGTAGAAGCATGTTCTTGAAGGTTTGACCTACATCCCTATGATGCAGTCCTAGTACAGATTAGAAGTATGTTCATGATGGTTTGACCTACATCCCTATGATGCAGTCCTAGTTCAGAGTAGAAGTATGTTTATAGAATGGTCTTTAAACGTTTGTCGTTCAAGCCGAGGTATTATAGGTTGGTGGATAATATGATTCAACCTTTAAAAGAGGCTTGAAAATGATTCCGGAGTTAAATTACCATAGTTCAATAACTTTCCTAGATGGGGTTTCAGATAGACTCTAATGATAGTATAATGAAGGTATTTGAACAAAGAGTAACACGGGAGTTAGCCGACTTTCGATATCATTGATGTTTAAGATGTAATAGGTTTGGTGAAATTGACCTTGTTGTAGGTCATACATCATATTCGGAGTAGAGAAGTCCTTGACAGCATAAAGACTTCACTAAAAGTACTTACAGTACAAGGTAGTCACATAGAAAGTACTACACATAACATAGATAGGAACATGGTTATTTAAAACAAAGAAGGAAGTAAGGTATCTCCTACTGGCGACGGTCACCCCTGTGGTGAACCCTTAGGTCGGTTAGTTGACGTTTCATATCAAGCAGGTACCTCTCGTACACCCCCTGGCGTACTTGGAGCTCTATGACTTCGGTTCGGGTTTCAGCTAGTGTTCGTAGCAGGGTTTCATGGATTCTCTCAGATCTCTCACTCGTGATCAAGGCAATTGGTGCGAATGATATGCATTTTTGCATTGGTATTAACCTCTTCGATACGTTGGAAAGTCGTCCTGCCCTGAATTTCGTTTCGAGCAACTCTACGGATTAGGATTTGTAGAACCCTGTCTGCTGAGATTCCTTCGCTTGAGTGGTAGAAGCTTCGGTATTCATTAACAACATAGGTTGATCTTGCTCTTCGCTCCATATTTCCAAGCATTCTACCCAAGGAGGCGTCGGACCATGAAGAGCTGGACGAGGGTTAGGGTTTGAATTGGGAACTACTGGGGGTAGGTTCTAATCCTCGAGTTCGGAGTTATCATCATCCGAAAGGTCTTCAACATGGTGATCATTCAAAAGGGAGTGGATGATCATTCTCTGGTTCTTCTCTGAACCATCCAGCACTGCCTTTGTTCGGGAAGTACGAGTTGTCGTGGGGATGGAGTCCAGGCATGTTGTCTACACGAGAATTTGGGTAAAGAAATAATTATTAGATGAACTATCTAGATAATTATTAGATAATCTTCATTAGTTACATCATTATTTGTAAAGTGCATACCAGTTATATGTAATCAAAACAGGATAGGCTTTCAAATAAGTGAACTCAACTCCAAATTCACAAGGAACCGGGGTAAAGCAGAATTTCACAGATTCTAAGTCTATGACATCCTAGTTACATATAACCTTAGTATATCCACTTAGCAACTATCAACTTAGTAATTAAGATCCTTTTTAGTTCTCACGTAAGTAATTATAGTAACAAAAAATACTCCTATAATATTTTCAGACTTAGGTTCTGTTATAATCTTCTCATTGTGGTAGTGTTTGGTAAGTTTTTAGACTTGTTGCCACATCACAACCATTCTTGGGCATATGCTAATCACTCCTCGTACCAGCATAGTTGATCAGGCTATGCCATTCCCAGGACAGACCATACATCCCCAAGCTTACTTGTGATATTCAACAATCGTAATACTTTTGTCCTTGTCATTGTGACACTGATTTTAGTATGAATGCAGACATGTATACTTAATTAAATATTTAATTATTTAAAAGTATAAACTCTTGGTCAGAGTATTTTTAATCCCATTATAGTTATAGTTAGTATATCTTTTATGGGTTGATATACTTAATTCGCTATAAACAATGCTCTGATACCAATCTGTCGCACCCCCAAAACCGAGAACGGCGGAAACGTTCTGGGGCGGAGGATGTCATGTAATGTATCACAACAATGTAAAGTAGTAAAAAAGCAACAACATCATTCATTGCATGAATAGTATAAATTTAATTACAAGTGTCTTCTTTCATAGTATCAGACAACATAATAACTAATCAATATAGAAAGGAGTCTTTATTTCTCCGTCTTCACAAAAGGTGGTCGTCGTACCTGTCTAATTGTGACCTAAGAATACAAGTTATTTTGAAAGCGAGTATCAGCAATAAAGCTAGTGAATTCATAAGTATTAATGTGTCTTTGATTTGTAAAAACTGTAAAGTAAAGACTTGTAAACATTTGGAGAAAAGTTGGAAAATGTTTGTAAGTAATTGTAAACGTTTGAAAGCCCTAGGGAATCCTATATTTCCTACTAGTATAAAAGTAGTCTTCTACCAAGACTCGACTGTTTTGAAAGTACGCATCACTGTAAATGTGACGGTTCTTCCCTGTTTAACTATTGTTATAAAACTATAGCCTACCTCATCGACTATGTAAATGTGTCACAAAATAGAGGTAGTAATATAATTATATAAGTATTAGTCTTCCTCGCCGTTTATGCTAATGTATAACAAAGTAAAGGAAATGAACTAATAACTTAAACATTATCCTTTGGTACTAGGATAAACACGGCATTGTATTACCGGATAGTATTAACCGTAGTCATCCGAAAATGTACATTTACCTCTGTTGCTAACAGCTGGGTGTAGGAATAGTTAGTCCCTTAAAGTATACCTATAATGGTATTAACCGTAGACATCCGTAGATGTGCATTTACCTCTGTAGCTAACAGAGGTTATAGGAATGGTAAGTCCCGAAATGTTTGTAACTGATCCTATGTAATAGTATCTATTAAACATATTAATGTAGACGTGTTCATGTAAGCGTATCTCTATAAACGTATCAATGTAAACGTATCTCTGTAAGCATATCTATGAAAATGTACTCATGTAAGCGTATATATGTAAACGTAGTCATGTAACATGTAATGTATTAGTATAGACTCATGAATGAACTGACTCTTGTGTGATTCCTTGTACCTGGAATTGTAAGTAGTATCATCTAACTATACCTAATATAGTTACTAGTAATGTACGAGTATAACCGGAAGTATACCTTTGTTACTCAAAGGTACTGAACTGATTAATGTAATCTATATACCTATATATGTATACATGATATATAAATAATATTTAGACGACATTCGGACGAACAACGGATACCCTAAGGCCACATCCCAACGAGGAAAAGGAAATAAAGTAAGCTAACCGTCCTAAGTCCTTTAAACATTATTTATACAACTATAAATAGATGGGCATGCATTTGACAATTTAATAGTGTAAAAGAAGTTTTCTAAAACCTTTGAAAAGTTTAATAATAAGAAACGATGACCTGATGTCAGTTTATAAAACGATTGAAAGTATTTTGTTTGATAAGACAGTTTAAGTATATGGAAAACCATTGTTTGAAAACACCTTTGTAACCGAGTTTGAAAGGAAGCTTACAGTGTGTAAGACAGTTTGATAAAAAGCTTTAATCATGTAAAAACATTTAAGAAAGTCATTTGAAGTAATATGTTTAGTAAAATTGTTAAACCTGTAGTAAATCCATTTGTATACTGGTTATAAATCCCATATGATTGATTTATTAACAGCAAGTATCGCAAAAGATTGATGTTTTTGTGCCAAAATAATCGTATGTTTGTAGTACCGAAGATGGACACATATACATACCGTATAACCAAAGTGTTTGATTTATATATATATATATATATATATATATATATATATATATATATATATATATATATATATATATATATATATATATAACAACACTTTTCATTTCAAAAGTTATGATGTTATCGTGATATATTTGTCCTACGACAGTTTCCCTATAATTGTTATAAATCATATATGATTCCGTTGATAAAAAGCGTATAATGAAACTTTATTATATAACACACGATAATAATCGAGTATTTTACTTGTATTCCCCCCCCCCCCCCCCTTGAAATCATATAAAAGTATTTTATAAAACATTTAAAAGTGTAGTTTGTAGGGGTATGAACTCACTTGATTGATTGAAGAAAGCGTGACGAAAACCGAGCAGAACTTCTACTCGAGAGAGCAGATCTCTCAAGATTCTCGGGAATCTTGGGAGCGTAAAACTTCCTTTCGAGCTTGGATATGAAAACCGGGACTTTGGGATGGCTCCGAGGGTTGAAACGCAGAGCTTCGGCGCGAGAAGGGAAGGAAATTAGCAAATATGGCCGGCACCCTCGCATTCTTCTTATAGAGGCTGAAACCCTCGCGTACGCTGGGCGTATGCTTGTATGCGGGTCGTACGCGAAGTCATGGATGATCGCATCCTCGGTCGAAGCATCGGAGCGATGTGGATGAACCGGAGCCTAGCATCCGAGTACGCTGGGCGTAACCTAGATTGGTCTGGTGACTCCTCCTTCGGATAATACCGGATTTTAATTAAATTAAATTTTTTAATTATTAATAAATTTCAAAAATTCATATCTTCTTCATACGAACTCCGTTTTCAACGTTCTTTATATCCACACGTAGGTGAGACTACGATCTATAACTTTCGTTTAGACTCCGTCAGCTAGTTTTGACTTTATTTTTAATATTATATTTTTAATAGGCCGGGACAGGGAAAGTCCGTTAAAATTTCATAACTCCTTTGTCCGCTGTCTGTTTTTGCCAGACTTTTTACCGTTGTAATACCATTGATGAGATCTTCAATTCCCGTTTAGGTCATGTTGGCAAAAATCCACTCGATCTCGATTTCGAGTTTTTAGTTGTCTACTACTATGTCTGAAACTTCGAAAAATCGCAACTTCCTCATACGAAGTCAGATTCGGACGTTCTTTTTATGTACGTTTACGGTTTAATGATATCTAAAACTTTCATTTACATACCTAAGGCTAAAAATTATTGTATTGAAACTTCGCGTTTTATGTCTATCAGTGTTGCCGATTTTTGCTGCGAATCTTAGATTGGTCATAACTTCTTCGATATAACTCGGATTTTAGTGTTCTTTATATGCACGAAAACCTTCATACAATTCCTACCACTTTATATAACCCAAATAAGATTTTAGGAAAGTTAAATTTTTACCTATATTTGACTAGTGTTACATTTCATTGCCTCGAAATATCGGGTTGTCACATTCCTCGACATGCTGATTGACATATGACAACCCTTGCTAACCCATACGATAGCGGAAGACCAACCCAAGATCCAACTTATCATAATTCCCAAGCGATACAAATACCCGTTATCCACCGGAAATGGCCGAAGATAGCATATCTGCAAACATCTGAAGGGATCCTGACCACCTCCTCCTGTGATACCTCGACCACCATGAGCGAATGATGTAACACCTCATTCCGATCCCAGTGACAATCCATACCCTTGGAACGAAACTTCATTGCGTAGTTCTTGCAAACATTGCACTGGGTCTGACCCTGCAGGCCTATCAAAAGTTGATCCAAACTCTTGGGTCTCCTCCCGGGACCCTCCCATAAATTCACCTAACAGAACCTATCTCATTGAGATATTCCTAATCAATCTTCCATCCTTGGTTCTAAGATTTGTATCATTCAGGGTCTCGCACCCTGATACACTCATCAACTCAAATGCCAACGGCTAAACTACAGAAGCTGGAGCAACCTCTTCTCTAAACCGACTATAAACTATTCCTAGACATAGATTTAAATCCCAAAGCGTAATAAATCGCATAATCAACCCTTTCCGCCTGATACAAGAGATCCAAAGCAAGCTCGAAGTCTTGGAAATCATTCCGCTAACTGGCTCAACATCGGAGCCAGGACCAAACCCTGGTCCTTCCCCTTGCGTGCTCATCCGCATTTTGCATAGCAGCTATCCCCACAATCTAATCATAACCAATAATTCTCCTTCCCATGCTTCTTAGATTCTCCAAGACTTTTCCTGATTTGAGAATGGATCATGTGCTCTCAGTAGTACGGGCCCAATACTACCTTCCACACATATCCATACTTTCCTCTGGAATCATCCCGAATCCCCTAAGTCACCTACTCCTATGATGTACCAAATGTCTGCTAAACATTATCACAATATCCACCAAAGCACCTCCTAGGCTCCCCTTAGGTTCCCAACCTACCCAATCCTCAGCTACTGAAAGATTCCCAGTAATGTCAACTAGCTACCTTATGAATATAGCCACATGTAGCAGAGATCAGATAATCCTTCAAGTAAAAGACCCAATCCTAGAACGGTTAGACTCAAACAAGATCTGTGCAATAAGGCCAAATTCATCACTCTGAGATTATCCAACTTGTGCCACATGTTACCTAGCATATTCATTTAGTAGCTAGCTCGTATTGCTAGAAGTCCCAAAAAGCACAAAGCAAGCAACATTCAGATAATGGAAAACTAATCACATATTCCAAACAAACAATTCTACCTATGCATACAATTCGCAATCAGGTGACTCATGTCACTAATCTCATCCTAGGCTTACCCTAGGGTAATCCCCGACCCACGGAATATCATAAAACATTCGGCCCATAAACCACGACCCATGTTGTCCACATCCACCCTCGCCGTCGGCTGCCTTATGCATTCAAATTATACAAAGAACAAGATCTAATAGACTGTCGAATAATAGACCCTACCCTAGGACCACAACCAGACAAGGAACATAAAATAAGGCCAAGTCAATCTTTCTAAGACTATAAGATCCTAACCGTATACAATTTTGAAAACATACACATTGCAGTTACAAATACCAATTATCACTCTCATTCCAGCATGACATCCAATATCCTCATGGCTACAAGCACCACATATCATGCCAAACTATTGCTGACTACTCAGCACTAGCATGCAATTCTACCAGCTCATACAACATATACATGCATCTCCCCTAGCCCTAACTAGCATGCGATTCACAAATTCATAATCAAATCATAATAGATAACAAATGTGGGTATCCTGGGGAAACTTACTTGAGCTTGGTTGATTGCATGCACCACACCCTTTCTTGTCTTAAAAATTCTTTACTTAAAACATTTTCCTTTCAAAAAAATTTGAAAACCTTACAGATCCTCATTTTGAGTTCAGACTCACCCGAAAGTATGTCCGAACCCCTCAAACCAAGGCTCCGATACCAACTTGTAACGACCCAAAAATCGGGGGTAAAATTTTCATTTTTAATATAACCCAAACATAGATATCATATATTCCAATCATTCCAAAACATTGTTAATTAAAAACATTTATCAGAGTTCATCCCAAAATCCTTCATCGCGGAAAACATGGGTGTGTGCGCTGCGATCAAGCTACTCCCTTCCTTTCCAAAACAAAGATACCTGAAACCATAAATAAAACTGTAAGCACAAAACTTAGCAAGTTCCCCAGAGCATAACCACAACTCCATACTTGGGGTAAAAGACTACTTTACCCTAAATTAGCTTTATTCAGTCCAAGGCCCAATCCAAAGGCCCAAAAGTCAAACCATGGACCAAAGCCCAACATATTGCCCAATTTTCCAAACTTTGGCCCAAACCCCTTACATGGGCCTTGTCCTAGGCCCATTAAAATTTTCTAGTCCAGTTGCTTATTCTTGGGTGGCCCATTATTATCACAATCATCAAAGCCCAATGGAAAGGCCCAACACAAGGCTTAAGTGAAATTAGGGTTTCATAGAAAATGATGATTAGGGTTAAGTGTTTCTCGCTTAACCCATTAAGGACTTGATCCATTCAGTCCATCACTCTTCTAAATAGATAATATGGTGTGATTGGGCTTAACACACAAATACATTCCAATGGCACAAATGTAGGTCCCGATAGCTCCAAGCCCATAAATCCAATATTAGGGTTTTCTAAACCCTAATTAGGATTTCCAATCCCAGCATGCCCGACTTTGGATGACATGATTGCGAGGGAGAGGGAGAGTGAGATTGATATTAAGCACCTCAGGAAGAGGAAGGAAGAGATTGGGCAGGTGACAGGGGGTTTTTGCAAAGAAAACCAAGGGAGTCGACACGAGGTCGAAGGGCCATCAGGGCCAGAGCCACTGCGGGAGATGCGGCAAGCCACATGAGAGAGCTTGTAGGGCTGGGGAGTCGGGGTGCTACAAGTGTTGAAAGACTGGGCACTTTATAAAGGATTGCACTACCCCTACCCCCACTTTGCAGACTTCAGACCTAATCTGCTTTCATTGCAATCAGAAGGGCCACAAAAAGGCCAACTGACCGAGATTGATACCAATCGCGCCAGTGGCGGTGCCATCTCTAGCAACCCTGCGGATTATGGATGATCGGCTGGGCAAGACAGAGACTCTAGTGGTGAGGAGTCGGGCCTTCCAGTTGACTGCCAAGGAGGCAAGCGCTACACCTGATGTGGTGACGCGTATGTTTCTTCTCCCTATCTCTTGATATATGTTAGTTGGATATTTATGTTTCATGTTTATATGTTTTGTTTAGGATCGTTCCATGTGAACGGTATCCCAGTACATGTGTTATTTCACTCGGGGGCTACCCGATCATTTGTCTCTCTTTCTCTTAGCAAGAGGTTTCCTGAGTCTTCAGGCATGCTGGATTGTCCTTTAGAGGTCGAGATTGCTTATGACCGATCAGTACGGGCATCAGAGGTTTTTAGAGATTGTGTTTTGAGGCTATATGATGAGTGCTACCTAGTGGATTTGGTCCCCATTCTGTTGCGTGGGAACAAGGTTATTATAGGCATGGACTAGTTGAGCCCTAATGGGGAGTTGATCATTTGTATGCAGCAGTTGGTACGTGTCAGGACCCCAAGTGGGGGGAGCTGGTGATTCAGGGCGAGAGGCCATAGTGTGGACCTGCTATGTGTTCAGCAGCGAGGGCTAGGCGCGAAGTTTCAATACAATAACTTTTAGCCTTAGGTATCTAAATGAAAATTGTAGATATCATTAAACCGTAAACGTACGTGAAAAAAACGTCCAAGTCTGACTTCGTATGAGGAAGTTATGATTTTTCCAAGTTCCGGATATAGTAGTAGACAGCTAAAAACTCGAAATAGATATCAAGAGACTTTTGGCCTAATTAACCTAAATAAGAATCGAAGATCTCAACAATAGTAGCACAACGGTAAAAAGTCTGACAAAAACGGACGTCGGATGAAGAAGTTATGGATTTATGACGGAGTTTTCGTGGCCCATCCTGTTAAAAATAATTAATTAAAAATAAATTCAAAATTAGCCGATGAAATCTAAACGAGAGTTGTAGAGCATATTCTCACCTACGCGTGCATATATAGAACGTCGAAAACGGAGCTCGTACGCAGAAGTTACGGATTTTACAAGTTCGAGACACAAAACCTGAGGCTGTCAGGCTGACCATGACGTGGCACAAATGGTCACGACGTGGGACCATGACTGATGGGTTTTTAGGCTTGGCAGCAGACGTCTTGTCCATGGAAGGGGATAGGATCGACTCCACGACGTGGGCAACCCTTTTGCCATGACGTGGGACCCACAAATTAGGCTATAAATAGAGCTCAAAGGGTTCCAGGTTTCATTGCTCAATTCTCTTCTTTCTCGTGTCGAAGCTCTGCGTTTAAACCCTTGAAGCCATCCCGAAGCCCCGGTCTTCACATCCAAGTTCCAAAGGAAGGATTTACATTCCTAAGATTCTCGAGATTCCCAAGAAATCAACTTTATCAAGTCGAAGTTCTGCTCGGTTATTATCAAGTGAGTTCATACCCCTATAACTACGTTTTCAAATGTTTTGTAAATGCTTTTATACACTTTTAAGGGGTGGGGGGATACAAGTACACACACGATTATCCTCGTGTGAAAAACATCAATCTTTTTCTATACTTTTGTTATATAATAAATCATATGTGATTTATAACTATCGTACGAAAACGTTCTCATACAACATATCACGATAACACTTGTCTTTTTGGAATGAAACATGTTGTTATATAAATATCAAACACTTTATTTATATTTTGAGTATAAATGTTCAATAATGTTATTACAAATGTTATACTTTACATACAAAGTCGACACTACACTAGGGTTTATCATACAAACGAATACATAAGTATTATATTCATGATACTAGATATTCGTGATATTTTACATACTATAAGTACTATATGAAGGAAATACTTTCATATACAAGAACGAATAGACTTTTCATACATAAGTCTATTTGATACTAAGTTTTGTGAGACATTCAACTTCACGTACTTTCAAGTATGTAGTTAAAGTCTTGCATTATATACTATAATCTCTTGTTGGGAAAGCGTGATACTTGTGTATAGATCTATACGGGATTGACAATCCCGCACCTAAACTGTTAGCTATAGTTAGACCGGCAGGTCTGGGATGACAAACGTCATAACATTCCAACGCCTGAAGAACGTTGTTACAGGCAGTCTGGGTCAATAGCATGGTTATAAAACTCACATGGAGTATTAAAAACACATTGATTTACGGGGTTATCAAATGCCTTAGTGATTTTATACATACATAAATCTACTATTCTAGGCATGAAAAACACTATTGCATTAAAGTTTTGGAACTTTTAAACTACCACACACTTATGGAAAAATATTGGATTTCTAGAAGCAAACATTCAGATGAGTCGAGTCTTGGTAGAAGACTACTTTTATACTAGTAGGAAATATGAGATTTTCTAGGAGTTTTCAAACATCTACAAACAATTTCATTCAAATTTATACAAACATTGACATTAAATACTTATGAACTCATTAGCTTAAATGCTGATCTACTCTTTCAAATCTACTTGTATTTCTCAGGGATTCAGTAATACAGGTAAACTTCAGCTTTTGTAGAAGTAACGCTAAGGCATCTGCTTAAAACACATTTTGTCATCTTATTGTAATTTGTTTTGAAACAAGTATCACTCAACAATGTAACTTTTAAATTATATATGTGATGGTTGTTTTACTTTCTTTACTATGTATTCAACTGTTACGATACTACATGAAGTCATCCGCCCTCGAACGATTCCGCCGTTCTGGTTTGGGGGTGTGATAGTTTGCACACCCTTAGCCTATATCAACTCCCTTTTGACCTACAAGTACCCATAGCCACCATTGTTGAGCCTTTGAAGTTTTGTGTTGATTTTTGGTGAGAAGAAGAAGAAGGCATCCATTGTGTGAAGATCCAACAAGCAAGTCCCTCCTCCACTTTCTAGCACATTTTCTGCACCAGTGTGTCTTCAAGTTCCAACCTTTATGTTTCATGCTTCTAGATTAAGGTTTATTTTCATTAATCTTCAAGATTAGTATAGTTTGAGTGGTTGGACTCCATAAAGTTGGAACTTTATGGATACTTAGGGTCCCCTTGTGGATATATGTTCCAAATCTGAAGCTTTATAGAGTCTTTATGTTATGCATGGAGCTTTGGGTCTCTTTTCCTCCATTTTTTACCTAGCTTGAGTTCAAGGCATGCATTGGAAATGCATGCCTACAAAGCAACGATTTTTATGATGTTTGGAGTGTGATAAGGTATTCTAGAGAGTACGAGTGAGTTACTTGAAGGATTAAGAGCTTAATGCATTAAGCTGTCCAAAAAATTTCCCGGGACGTGGAGGTTTAACTCCCATAACGTGGTGTTAGGTGGTCTTCGTGACTATTTTGTCGTGAGGTCATAACAACGTAAAAATGCTTAGTCACGACATGGTGACCGAGTGTTGGACTTTTGACCGTTGAATTTTTGACCAAGTTGACTTTTAGTCAACTGGAGGGTTTTGGATTTTGGATTGAGAATTGTTCCTTGATTATGGTATAGGTGACTCGTAGCACCAGTTCTTGGATTATGTGAGATGTACTGTTATGTGCTAGGTTGCGGAGTGAGTTTTCTCACCATACTTTGTACTGCAGTATGTATCCTTGTGTGTAGGATGTTGGTATACTGTAGTGATCTATTAGATTATTAAATATGTATGATTACATGTGCTTGTGGGTTATTATTTATCTGTTTGCATATGTCGACATATTATGGTAGGGCTGAGGCGGTCCTGCTTTGTGTTATAGGCCAAGATACCGAGGTTGTCCAGTGTATTGTAGGCCTTGCATGGCGATCTAGTCAGACTGTAGGCCATGCGAGGCGGTCCAATAAATTATAGGCTCAATAGAGCAGTCCATGCATCCTGTAGGCCTTGCGAGGCGACCCAGACATACTAATGGCTCATGTGTGCATGCATTATATGTGTATTGTTGTGTGGATATTTTGGGTGAACTCACTAAGCTTTGACTTACAGTTGGGGATTAAAATGTTTTTCAAGTACTTATCGAATGACGCAGACGGGACTCTGCATATGTACATCAACAGTTTTATAATTCGAGGTTCTGTGTTCTTTTCCTTTATAACTTGATTTGGAAATTTGGTCTTTGAACAAATGGGTTTAACTTGGACATATTTACAAAAATGGTTGTTTATTCTAGAGTAAATTACACGAATGGTCCCTATGGTCCCTATGGTTTAGGGTAATTTGCGGGTTTCATCCCTAACTTATTTTTTTAACTCGGAAGGTCCCTATTGTTTGTTTTTATTACGCACTTGGTCCCTGTCTTACCTAAAAAGACTACTTGTCCTTAGTTTTTTAATTTATTTAAATAAACACAGTCCCAACCCCACTCTCTCACCTTACCTTACATACCCCACAAATTTTCCATATTTAAATAATAGTTTTTTTAGGTAAGATAGGGACCATAAATTTTCCATATTTAAGTAATAGTTTTTTTAGGTAAGACATGGATCAAACGCGTAACAAAAACAAACAGTAGGGACCAAACATGTAACAAAAACAAATAGTAATGACTTTCCGAGTTAAAAAAATAAATTAGGGACCAAGCGCGCAAATTACCCTAAACCATAAGGACCATTCATGTAATCTACTCTTTATGCTATTTGAAAATTTATAATTTTATTCTCCAAATTTGGGAGTTACACGTCACATTCTTTGTCATTTTTTTTTATCAACTTTAACATCATTTACAATATCTTAATAATTTGTTTTATTAGTATAGATTTAACTGCCTGATCATTAATTATTTTGTTTGTATTTATGTAAAATTAAAACTTTTATATAAAAACTAGGATTTTACCCGTCATGCGTTACGGCGGCAGTAACAGGTTTAAGTTGAGCTTTGACGATTGTATTGATAAAAGTAAAACAATGTTGCATCTGTTGGTAGATTAATATAGATGGTTGGTGCCACTGACTCTGGTTTATACCGTCGAATGAAACTGAACTCATACATAAGAAGTTAATAATGAAAATCAAATTATACAAAAGTTCAAAGCCGAAGGGGTCAAAGCAATTTTTCAAAGTTTAAAGTCGAAGGCGTAAAGACACATTTTACAAATTTTAAAGCTAAATGAGTCAAAATGACATTTTATAAAGTTGAAGGGTGGTAATTATAGGAAATTATATTATATATACTATCACTAACGAACATGAAAACTTAGAAAATGAAGGGGGTAAAAGTAACTATATAAAAAATGCAAAATCGAACAGTAAAAATGACATTTTAAAAAGTAGAGCAGTGTAAAATGTCATTTTTATTGAATAATGGTTAATAGCAATAAAACATAGGAAAAAAAAAAAAGTAAAAGGAGGGCGTAAAATGTCAATTTATAAGATAATGGTTAATAGCAATAAAAATATAGAAAATAAAGGTTTAAAATGAAAAAAAAGAAAAAATGAAAGGGACGCAAAACTAAAAGAAATAGCCACCAACATTTATCTTAATAGATATAATAATGTCCTATATTGAAATATTTAATTTATTCATCTATGCACATATTTAAAAGTATTATTTTGAGAAATTATTTAATGTTTACAATTTTATATTAAATTTTTAGTTTTAATGAATCTGTGGGCGGTTTTTGGATGGGGGCTGATACTTCCACATCTGTTTTTTATTCATCCACGGATTTTTATGGGAAAATGACAAGAATGCCCCTCATTTATATTTAATAATCTAATTAATTAGGCCTGATTTCTCTTTCATATTTTCTTGGTTGTCTTTTTTTCTTTTTCCCGGCGATGCTCAGTGGTATATTAAGATTCTCACAATCATGGTATCTCATCATCCATTCTTTTCTTCATCCTTGCTGCATCTTCAATCAACTTTAATCTGATAAAAATCAGTACACAAAACCAGTACATGAACATAAACACAACAGTTTTTGCATATATCATCAATGACGGAATCCCAGTCACACGAAATGAGATCGATTCAAATTGGAACAGACAGCCGGACATACGATACATCAAACCACTTCATCTATGGGATATGTTCTCCGGTGAGTTAGTAAGCTTTCACCATCGATTTTTCCATCGCCGTCGATTGAAAATCGTTCCTAGATTTTGGTGATTGGTTCACATTCTTGTTGACCGGAGATAATTCAATGATTAAGTGGTTCTCGCCGATGGGGCTGTAGGTAAATGGTTATTCAAACATCAGTAACCCATTTGTTGCATCGAAGTTTGATACATTTCCAAACGGGATCTGGGTCCAAGAAACTTTAGTGGTGATATTTTGGGATTTCAATATCTAATTTAAAGCTTTGTGAAAACCACGATCCGCCAACATTAAGGAGCCCAGATCTGGTGATGGAAAAGATAATGGCAAGACTTGGAATGACACTAATCGTTATGATTCCATTTGTGGCTGTTCCTACCTTCTCTGCGTGGAAGTGAAGAAGAAAAGAAATGAAGAACACAAGGATTTCATGTCGTGATGGACAGAATTGGGAACCGGGGCTAGAAGAGACTATTAAAGCACATGTCTTTAAATTATTAATTACACTATGGGTATAATTGTCATTTTCCTTTAAACCAACAAAAGAAGATGTACCGAGTCAAAGACAAAAACGAAGCCAGAAGTGAAAAAGAGTTGAGGATGCCCATTAAAAATTAAAGTATGTATATTGTTCGAATTTCTTGAATCCTTCGATGGAGCCTTTCAAGTCGTCTCCATCTTCGTCATCTTCTGTACCAACTGGAAGATGGACACATGAAGTGTTCCTAAGCTTTAGAGGCGAAGACACGCGCAATAATTTTGTAGATCATCTTTATACTGCTCTAAGTCAAAGAGGAATATCTGTGTTTAAAGATGATCAGGCGCTCGATAAAGGGAAACCGATCTCCAGGGAGCTGCTGAAAGCCATTGAAGAATCGAGGTTTGCTGTGGTTGTTTTCTCTAAAAACTATGCGGACTCTTCATGGTGTTTGGATGAGCTTGTCAAAATCATGGAATGCCGAGATCAGATGAAACAGATGGTTTTACCGGTGTTCTATCACGTAGATCCATCCGATGTGCGTGGACAGAAAAATGACTTCGATAGCGCCTTTCAGGAACACGAGGACAAGTTTAAGGGAGAGATGGAGAAAGTGAAAAACTGGAGGAAAGCTTTAGCTGCAGCTGCCGGTTTGTCTGGCTGGCATATCAAGGAAACAGGGAATGGGTTAGTTTTCCAGGATCTGTTGCTTCAATTACTTACAGGCATTTATGAACGTAATTTCTATCATTCTACCAGGTTATTTTGTTACCAATGATAAAGATTTTGTGCAGAACCATATGTTATCTCACTGTATTATGTGCTAATTTATGGGGGTGGTTAAGAGTGCTTTTTGAACTCTAAAAGCACTTTTATAAAAGTGCTTGTTAGTTTATAGTGGTCGTAAAATGGATTTCTGAAAACACGGATTAGCTTTTATGGTTAAAAAGTGTTTGGTTTAAAAAGTGTTTTTTTGAAATTATTTTGGTTAAAAAGTCATAAAGTTTCAAAAAGAAAAGTTTTACATGACTTTTGAAAAGTTTTTTTTTTTTTTTTTTTAAGTTAAAAGTGCCTTTGACTTTGCCAAACATTTTTTTTTTACTTATTAGCTTTTTAAAAAGCCAATAAGCTGTTTCAAAAAGCAATCCCAAACACCCATATATATAACAACCAATTGAATTGCAGTTTCATCTATTTATAGTTCTAATCTTTCTGTATTATGGATTTTCGGCTATCTACCACGATAACCTTATAAGTTATAATTGTATCCATTTACTATTTGACATTCCCAAACTAGTATGTTAACTTGCTTAAAACGGGCAAATATGTAGGGGCGAATCTGCCATCCTCAGGGACATTGTTGCAAAGATATCAAAGAGCATACAACCTCGTGATTTGCAGAAACATCTATTTGGTATCGAGTCTCGGATAGATGAATTATACCCATTATTGGATATGGAAGCAACAGAAAAGGTCCACATGGTTGGGATATTAGGAATGGGGGGAATTGGTAAGACAACTATTGCTCAAGCTTTATTCCGAAGAATTCAACATAATTTTGAGGGTTATAGCTTTGTTAAAGATGTTAGAGAAAATAGTTATAGTAAAAAAGATGTATGTGCCTTGCAACAAAAAATTCTAAGAGAAATTTTAAAGCAAATGGATCCTGCTGGTAATGTGAGTGTCTCTTATCCAACTGTTGATCCTGAATACGGAGCCAACATGATACGTGAACGATTTTGCCATAAAAAGGTTCTTCTAGTTCTTGATGACGTGGATAATAGTGAGCAGTTAGAGTTCCTAGCCAGAACACATGAGTGGTTTGGTCCTGGAAGTAGAATCATTATAACGACTAGAGACGAGCATTTGCTATCAGATGCAAATGTCATCTACAGGCCTGATTTTTTAAGTATGAATGAAGCTGCTGAGCTCTTCTGTTGGCATGCTTTTCGGAAAAGTAGCCCTCCTGAAGCATATGAGGAGCTCTCAGATCGTGCAATACGCTATGCTAGCAGCCTTCCTCTAGCCCTAAAAGTTTTAGGCTCATTCTTCCATGGAAGGCAACTAAGTGTGTGGGAAAGTGCTTTAAATAGACTACGCAAAGGATCAATTGATAAGATTCATGAGACACTGAAGTTGAGTTTTGATGGACTGGATGCTTCTGAGAAACATATATTCCTAGACATTGCATGTTTCTACAAGGACCAATATGAAGAATATGTAACTAGAGTACTCGATAGCTTTGGTTTTGACCCGGTGATAGGGATTAGTGTTCTTATTGAAAAATCTCTTATAACCGTTTCAAACAAAAGGCTACATATGCATGATCTCATACAGGAAATGGGTTGGCAAATAGTTTATGAGAGTTTCCCGGATAGCAGGGTATGGAAACCTGAACATATTCGTAAAATCGTCAAGGAAAAGAAGGTAACATAATCACTATCTTTTAAAAGTTCTTTTTTTTTTTTTTTTGCTTTTCATGTATGGTTTTCGAATGGGTACGATTTACTTACTGTCTACTTTTTTGTAGCAGAAGCTAAAAGCAATAGAAGCCATGATGATGGTGGACAATGCATGCCATGTTGATGCCTATGTTTTTGAAAGCATGCAAAATCTTCGGTTGCTTGATATTGATGGGAAATTCACTTCTACCCAACCTAGATTTCTCCCTGATGAGTTGCAATGGCTTTGTTGGACCAAGTACCCATTCTGGACTCTGCCTTTAACAGATATGTGTAAGCTTGTTGGGCTTGAAATAGCCGGTGGAGGCATGAAACAACTATGGAAGGGACGAAAGGTATTTAGCCAATGAAGTCTGTTTCTTTTTTTCCAATATAGTTATTTACATTGATAAGCAAAGGTTTCTATTTGTATTGAATGCAAAAAGATCTTGATATTAATTATTTTAATCAATTTCTGTTTTACTTTCAGATTCTACCAAACTTGAAATCTATCCACCTCGAAGGCATGGACAAGCTCACATCATTTCCAGATGTCTCCGAGTCTCCAAATATCGAGAGGCTAATTTTGTCAGGTTGTAGGAGTTTAGTGGAGGTTCATGAGTCTCTTGGATCTCATAGACGGCTGGTCTACCTGGACATGAATGGTTGCAAAGGGCTCAAGCGTCTCCCATCCGGTCTTGAAATGGAATCCTTGGAGAATCTAATTCTCATTGGATGCAAGAGGCTTGAAAGATTCCCAGAAGTCTCCCCATGTATGGTTAAACTATCACAATTAGATCTTTCTTTTTGTTCTAAAATAAAGGAACTGCCATCATCAATCAGATATTTGTCTAGCCTAAGCCTCTTGAATCTCACAGGGTGTTCGAATCTTGAGAACATACCAAACTCTATTTGTGAGTTAAGGTGTCTTAAATTCATTTCTCTTCACAACTGCATGAACCTGAAAAGTTTTCCAAATGAGCTTGGAAGCATGAGAATGTTAGAAGAGCTGTGGCTAGGATTTATGTGTGATATTGTTAAATGGCCACATATGTTTGTTGGCTTTCGTAGTTTGACAAGTTTGTCTTCTTTGAAAAACCTAAATCTAAGTTGGAGACAAATTGAAGAGGAAAGTTTCCCCCAAAATCTTGATGAATTATCCTCCCTGGAAGAATTATGTTTAAGTGGCAACCATAAATTAGTCGAGTTACCTGCAAGCATCTGCCATCTTTCTCGTCTTAGACGCCTAGAGGTGAATGGGTGCTCCCGACTTCAAAGACTGTGTGGGCTCCCATCAAGCATACAAGTATTGAAGGCAAATGATTGTATCTCACTGGAAAAGATCGGAGATCTATCAAAAGAGGGTGACTGCTTGTATAAGATATGGCTGGGTCATAACCAGAAACTCTTAGAGGATGAAGAGAATCAAAGATACCTTGATAAGATGCTGCAACTATCTTTCATTAAGGTGGTTCATCCCTATCTTTCTAATATCATTTAATTTATTTAGGCTGCTCGTGGGTCTTTTTTCACGCAATATCAGTCAATACATGTTTTGTTATGTCCTAGCTAACGTAGGCTTTCTGCTCCCCATATCTTGGAAGCAACTTTTATATTGTTTAAGAAAGCATGATTGTTTTGGTTAATTTACAGAAATGCGCTGCTGTAAATCATCGATTAACTATTACTATCCCTGGAAGTATGATTCCAAGCTGGTTCGAAAAACAAATGGACGGGTGCAGAATAGGACTGGAGTTGCCTCAAAAATGGCATACTGAGATCATGGGTTTCGTGGTATGTGGCGTGTTTACTTACCAGTGGTGGAGATATAGGCATCCGCGCATCATCTTCAGAATTACAAAGGATGGAGCTGCCATTCCTAAGCCGGAGGTTAATGCAACTGAAACAGCCGAGAATACAAATGTGTGGATTAGCTATATCCCGTTGGATTTCTTTCAGCAGATGTACCATGATATTCAACCTGAAGACTGGTCTCATATTCAAGGTAATCTTGACATGACTGTAACATCAGTAGATGGCACAGAATCAGTGAGATGTGGGGCACATGTTATCTACAAAAAAGATGTTCAACACATTACAACTTTTATCTCTGATTACTTGGACGTAGTGCATGTTGATGATATGCATCTTCGATATGATGAAATTATATCTGGCAACACTCGCGTTTATGAAGAAAAGTTTGATATGAAGAGCTTGATGCCTTTAAGAAGTAGAACCTCAGCAAGGCGCAACACGGAGCACATATTTTGTTTCAAACCGTCTTACTTTGATGTTGGTATCTTGTCCTTTTATTCCAAGGTTACCTCTTTTTTTTCACTATCAGATGTTTTGTCCCTGTCTTTCAATATACTCTTTTTTTTACTCGTTGGATTGGAAATGGTAACTTCCTAGTTATGTTAAATGATATTCTGAATCGTGATAATCCTATTACTGATTTTGGAATTAGGAATGCTAATGTGAGAAAAAAAAAAAAAAAGGAAAAAAGAGTGTTGATTAGTGGTTTTAAATTTACAATATCTCTACTATTATACAGTACATATTTAATAGTGGGTCCCAAAGATTTTAAGACCAAAGTCATAAACCAAGGAGATGAAATTTGGGGTATTGGATTAAATTTGAATGGTGAAGATTAAAAGCTGATAAACCTTGTGAATACAAGTTAAACAATGAAATGAAGAAATTAAGCTTACAGCATCTAGAACAACTGCTTTAAGCATTAGGAAACACAACATTAGAGAAAACCACAAGTCACATGGTTCCTCTTTTACGAGGTCACCCTCCGATGATTGTATTGATTTTTCGTGATCAAATATTTAATGTGTTTCATGTAAAAATTCTTGTTGCAAAAATGTTTATTCCTCATCAGCTTACATACCATTTGTTGAATTTCCAGGCCAAGGATTTTTTGCTGTCCACTATTCGAAGAAAATGATACAAATAACAATTACAGTCGACAAAAGTAACAACTGTGATTCCTTGAGGCTGAAAGCAAACTTGAAGATAACTATCCGTATATTTAAGTTGTTCTGTCCAAAATCCAGCGAGTACACTACAAGACTGTCTTACATAGGTCGAGGAGGCTGTAAGAAAACCCCAAAAGTATACTTAAGAATTTATACTATATGCATTTCAAAGTACTATATTCCTGGAATTTTCAGTTGCTTGTTTTATATATAAAACTAAAGACGCTTGTTCTGGGAATCCCAATTTCTTTCTTTTTTATGTTTAAGAGAATCTGTGTATTGAAGATGATATGTGCTTTGTTTGAAAGAAGCTATGTAATAATGAATATCGTATATGTGCTTTGCTTGAATGAAATTATGGAGTTTCCTTTGTTTTCTTTATGAGGGAAGTGTGTGTGTGTGTGTATATATATATATATATATATATATATATATATATATATATATATATATATATATATAAGTTATTTTGTTTAAAGTATTTATTGTGTTATTGTATACATAAATGTGAACCAATCAAATTTACTTATTTTAAGAAAATGATTAATATATATTATTGAATTAAATATAATTGAAAAAATCATCTAAATTAATTACAAGGGTAATTTAGTCAATTAATATAGATTTAATAAAGGAAAATTGCAATTTTTTTAAGGGACCATAGATTCGATTAATTTTAAAATCTGATTTTACGAATTATAATTTTTTTAATTCGGATATTCTGACAGAATATGTTTATGAGTACATTCAAAAATAAAAATATTCTTGAACCATAAATAATAAAAATATTCTTGAACCTATTCCTTGATGATGAAACTTCTTGTAGAATAACAAAATCTTGAACAATCAATTGAAGAATAAAAACAAAAAATACATTATTTCTTATAGAATACGGATAACAATTGTTAGGAATTACATTTATTGTTAAAGAATAAAACTTAAAAAACAATCAAAACGGGGAAGAAAAAATCACAATCTAACAAAGACTAATACATTCTAAAAGAATAATGTGGTCCGTTCTTCAAGCGTCAACTTCTTTGATTCCAACAGAATTGGAATTTGGCATTCCATTCCAATATAATTGGAATTTCACCAATATCATCCATTGAATCATCTACATAAACATACTTGATACCTTTTCAGAATTCAACCATGTTAAAATCTTGCACTCTCCACATAAATGAAGTGTTAAATTAGGAAAAAAAAAACATAAATTGAAATATGAATCAATTCATAACCAAGGTTGAATTTGAAAAAAACAAACTTGTTCTTGCTACCTGTATAAAATCAAAATGAAAATTTGTTTTGGCTTCAAAATGAAAAATTGTTCCTGCATAAAACAAAAATCATTTACTTTACCAATATTTCGTTTCATATAACAAATCAAATGGCTTATTATACCTCCATCTGGTTGATACCTATCGAACAATCAAACTACAAAGAATGAAAGAGTAAAAACATACAATTATTAGTCTTAAGTTGGATAAATCATAAAAAAAAAATGCTTCCTAGAGTACCGTTAAGCTATACGATGCTTTCACTTCACCAATATTTCTAGCTATGATTGTGGCAGTCCCGAACTGAGTAAGAGCTTCAAAATTTAGGATTGTGATTCTTTCAATTTTTTCAGGGCTCCTACAAACAATATACAGTAAAAACAAAGGTTTTTATATGATATATATGCATTTATGATTATATGTGCATACTCTTAATTACCTGCTTCAGAAACCAAGTGTTAGAGCAGCTGGAAACATTGTTAATGGACATGGGTTCACAACACTTTATATTCTTGATCATTGTCCACAGGATCTTAGTGCACTACAAATTCGTAGTTTGCTTATCGAAGCCAACTTTCTGAGATCTAAAGACGTAAGTCATTCCTTTAGACCATTTCAAAGGTCAACAAAATCAAAATCCTCAAAACCAGTTGCCAATCCGGAAAGCAAGCCTAAAGAATGTATGTCAAGAGTATGGAACTGGTATATAAATCACAATGGAGATTGGTTGGAGAAACAACGTGGGATTTTGATTCTGGAAAAGGATGAAGACAGAGTGCATACATCTAAATGAAGTTTCAAATCACAGACTTGAAGGATTCGACAGACGAGCAGTCAAAATAAGAAGAATAAAAACCTGTTATAAATCGGAGCTACACTTCGCTTCTTCTTCTCGTCGAACTTCACAGCCTCCGTCTCCCATTCGCAACCGGCCAAATACCGACGACCTCCTTTGCCCTCACTCTCATTTCTCTTCTGTTTCTATTAATCAAAGAACTCCGAAGATCTTGTCTCGTCGATTACCAATACCGAAAACACAACCTCGGCTTCTACTATTCGACAGCAGCCACAAACGATTGCCTTCGTCCATATTTGCCCGATCAACAGGAACAAGGCTTTAAAAGCCCTAATCATTTAAGTGGATCCACGATTATAGGGATTATTTTTGGTAGTTACTAAACAAGTTACTATATTACCCTTATTTATTTATTTAACTATTTAATTTTTTATTTAATTTTGATTGGCCCACATTTATGTATACAATAACACAATAATTAGTTTAAACAAATGAACCTAGCTCTCTCTCTCTCTCTCTCTCTCTCTATATATATATATATATATATATATATATATATATATATATATATATATATATATATATATATATATATATATATATATATATATATATATATGCTATGTTTTGGAGTTATTAATTGTCTGAGATTAATTTGATGAAACAGGCGACTGTTGAGATGTAATAAGGAAAAACACATCATGTCTCATATCACTTTCATGAATTCCTTTTGATAATAGTTTAACTTTATTGTGCTTATAAATTCATATAGTTGAAATTTACAAATATATGCTTTTTTTAAATATAATAATAACATTGTTAAATTTGATATAATAATTCGTATATCAAATTAATATAATATATTGATTATTTTTAGTTATATCATAATATATACATTCATTATAACTGTATAATCTCAATCGTTTGAATGACTTCTACTCATAAGTTACATATGAATAAAATTAAATATAATATATGGTTTAATGTTATTTATAGTTGTTATTGTTAATTAATTTTTTAAAATTTATTTGCTTAATGTTTTAATTTCTATCATTATAATTTTTTTTAAATATCAAACATTGTTTTTTGATTTTAAAGGTAACAATATAATCATTTATATAAAGTTATTTTTAACTATTATTATTGTAAGTTATTTAAGCTATTTATTTGAAAACTTTTAACGATTATAAAAATATATTTAAGAAATATTTTAGTTAAATTGAGATTAAAATTTAGTTTTTGCATTTATCACTACAATTTATCACTTTTAAATATTTACAAAATATTCTTTGGTTTTTTAAGTGGAACTGAAATTTATATTTAAGTTGACATTGTAATGTTATATTTAAATTAACAATGTAAGCATTTTGTCCAAACTATTCAAAAGTTGTAGTTTTAAACTGATAATTGTTTACATACAACAACATATTAAATCTAATAAATTAAATATAATATGTTAAAAGTTAAAGACATAACTTTATAAGTAGAAGTGAAAATATTATTTTAAAATTGAAATTTAGTTTATTTATGATTATACTTTAGGTTTGATATTTATTTAAACTTATTAACCAACTTATAATCATTATTAGAAAGACATTATAATTTATCACTTTTAACTATTTACAAAATATTATTTGGGTAGTTTAAGTTAAACTAAAATTTATATTGAAGTTGTCCCTGTAATGTTATATTTAAATTAGTAATTTAAATATTTTATACAAATTGTTCCAAAATTGTATCTTTAAAATGATAATAATTTACATCCAAGAATATATTAAAATTAATAAATTAAGTATAATATGTTAAAAGTTAAAAAACATAAGTTGATAAGTAGAAGTGAATATATTATTTTAAGGGTTTATGGAATATGTGGCTGTTATGTACCTAATATTAGATATAGAACCATCAAAAACTATATCGTTTTAACAAAGTGCAATTAAATCTCTCTACCATCTTTCTTATATTCTCTATTAGACTAGATGATAGGCTTTGTACATATTTTTATGGAGTTTTAAATATTTACTTTTGCAACACAAACCATGTATAAAAATACATTATCAACTACCTATAAATCTTCATATTCAAATTTAATATGGAAAACCATAATGAAATATTGAAATTGTTCATTAAAAACTCAATAAACTTCTTCCCATAACACATCAAAAAGAACCATGCAAGTATCTATATGGTAGGTGTCAAAGAAAGTTATGAAGCCTACTAAAGGTTTAATATAAACAACACATTCAAAATACATAGATGTTGGAGATAAATTATGAAATCAGAAATAATATGAGCTCAAAAGCAATAGGAAGAAGCTAACAATGAAAAAACTTGTGTTTTTTTAATCAAAATGAAGTCAATTTTGATGGTTCTATACCTAATATTACATACATGACAGCCACATATTCACTTTTCCCTTATTTTAATATTGAAATTTAGTTTATATACAATTACACTTTAGGTTTGATATTTATTTAACCTAATTAACCAAATTATTATTATTATTAGAATGAAATTGTAAAGTCATGCAAGTTTCAAATAAATGTGGTGAAAGGAAAAATTCTTCCTTTATATATATATATATATATATATATATATATATATATATATATATATATAGTTAAATGTTGGGTTAATGCCATAAAAATCCTTAAATTTGCAAGTTTTTGTTGTTTTTGCCTAAAGTTCAGTTTTATGTTCATTAATGCCTCAAATTTGCATAGATTTTGTCATTTTGGGACTTCTATCCGGTTTTCATTAATTATCTATAGTAAAATGTTGGTGTAGTGCCATAGAAACCATTAAGTTTGCAAGCTTTTGTTGCTTTTCCGAAAGTTCAATTTTAGGTTTGTTAATGCCTCAAATTTGCATAGATTGTCATTTTTGGACTTCTATCCGGTTTTCCGGTCACTAACTATTTACATGGCGTTAACTGTTGATGTAGCAACTGATGTGTGACGTGGCATGCCACGTCAACATAGCATGTAGAGAAGAAAATTTAAAGCTTACGGCTGAGCAAATGAAGCAACAAAGGCTCGAACTCACATCCTCGAGTATATAACGCAAGCGCCTTACAACCAAGCCAAGCAAAACTTCATGTCTTTCTAATAATAATAATAATAATAATAATAATAATAATAATAATAATAATAATAATAATAATAATAAAATGAGGAATGCATCAGTTTCATTTTATATATAAATATATGAAAGAAAAAAGAAAGGCATGTAAATTCGCTTGGCTCGATGGTAAGGCGTTTACCTTGTGTGTTATAGCTCGCGAGTCCAAGCTTTGGCTTCTTCATTATATCCGTTGTTGCCTTTCATTTTTCTTGTCAACATACCAAGTTGACGTGGCATGCAGCAGTTACCGCCATGTAAATAGTTGGTGACCGGAAAACCTAATAGAAGCCCAGAATGACAAAATCTATGTAAATTTGAGGCATTAATGGATCTAAAATTCAACTTTAGCCAAAAGCGTCAAAAACTTGCAAACTTAAGGGTGTTAATGACATTAGCCCTTAAAAGTTCAACAAAACCTTTTTAGGGTATTTTTTATTGGGAAAATATCTCTGTAGCATAATGAAGTCAGGGTATGGTCCAGTTTGCCATTAATGTTTTTTCGTGCAATAAGCCATCTAAATATTACTATTTATTATTGTGCATATCAATTAAGCCACTATGACCGATTTTAGGAGGTTAGTCGGTTATAGATCCCAGCTGGCATCCGATGTGTATGAGAAGCTAATGAGAAATCACCACGTAGTTTCCACGTTAACTCCACGTCAACGACTTTAGTATACCTTCATTCCCTAATCAGAACACTATCACTCTCAAATGGGTCTTACATAAAATGGGAGCCACTCACTTCTCATTTATAGGAAAGGCTAAATCCATTAAACATCACAAGAGGATAAGCCACATCTAAGGAGAACTTTGCACCCTAACATCCCCCCCCCCCCACTCCACCCACCTCAAAGTTAGGATTGGATGTCCTGGCTTTAATTTCCAAATGAGCTCATGATCAAGACCAGCTCCCCCTCGAAGTAAAATTATCGGTCTTCAAATTCGCACAATGAATATCCGAGAAGCTTGAATACCCATTTCTACACTCTCCCCCTTTTTATAATCAAAAAATGATTATAAAACCCATAAATGATGAGAAACGCTTGAGGAGTAAACTTGATGAAACTCCCCCTCGATGTGTGCAAAATGCAACCACAAAAATCTTGCACGAAAAAGAATCACAAAAAGCCGAGAAAAAAATTCCAAATTGTGTGAAAATTTCGAGTTTTGGGTGAGAGTTGCATGAATTTCAAAAATTGGGATAAACTGTTAATTTTGAAAATTTTGCAGGGACCCTTTGTAACAAATCAGCTTCAAATGCGAAACTTTACCCCAAATGTGAAACTGGGCATAAAGTGACAATTCGCATTAAATGCATGCACTCAAAATGAAAAATCTTCCCCCTTCAAAGCAAATTACTCCAATGTTGAAACTGGGTAAAATCTATCAAAATTCAGAAGCCGTAGCAATTCGAAATGAAAAACCTTCATTCTTCACAGAAAAGTATCCCTAGTGTGAAATAGGGTATTTTCTGCCGAAATGTTGAAATTGTAAAGATTCGAATCACTAATTTTGCTTTCTTCCCCAATTCAATTACAGATGTGAATAAGGAACACATCAGTCAAATACAAGTTCGACTTAACCCATTTGCTTTTGATGTCGACTCAAAAATTAATCGTTTCCAATACTCGAATTGAATGGAAACTGAGGCTCAAAACATTTTCAACTCGAATGGCATCAACATCATTCAAATTCCATTCAACTCCTAACCCAAGCAAGACATAGTCGACTCTAAACAAACACATTCGATCTCAACCCAATAACTTATGATTTTAACTTATCAAAAACTCGTTCGACTTCCATGGCATTCCCAATTTCAATTTTGATTTATAATCCTTGATGATACGACTCAACACATTTCGATTTCAATTATTTGATTTGCAAGTCAAATTCGATGCCTTCTTCGTTTGATTTTGACACTCAACACGTCGAAATCGACTCTATGTTATTTTAACTCCAACTGCAAATACCACTCTCAACACCATCACAGTCGAACTCACAATCTTTGATTATGACTAAAAAACTTTGACTTTTGTTCAAGACACAAAAGCAACATGAGTCAAATTCAATTTGAACTCCAAGCCACTCAATTTGAGTTTCGATTAATACCATTAATCCAGACTTTCAATCAGTTTCGACTATCAATCAATGGAATTCCAATCTATTCCATAACAGACAAAATCATAATCTCCACAAAATCTAGATGTCAACTATGTTACATTCGACTCTTCATCCCAAATTGTTATAGGCACAAAAATGCTATTTTTTCTCTGTATTGAATTGAACATCATCCACTCATGTCAATTTTCGATTAAAAAATATCCTCCAAAGTCGATACCTTTCAATGTGATTATCCTCCAAACCATTCGATTAGAAAATCTACATTCGAACATTCGTTCTCATGATTCGACATCCAAACAAACCCATTCTATTTAACCCAAAATCAATCATCCTCAGTCGAATATATTGTAACAGTTGAATGAATAACACACCAAAATCAAATCCTCTTGAATCGAAATTGTATAAATCGATTCCTGAAATTGATACCACCTTATGCAAATCAACTACTTGATGTGAGGTTCAATCAGTTCGTCATCCATACTTAATCCAAAATCAATTCAATAAACTTTTGCATCACACACAAAAATGTGATTCTATTGCAAACATCTCAAGATGTCTATTTGGAGGGGATACGAACTCAAAAGCATCAAGGTCCAAATTACTTGTAACACTTGAATTTGGTATGTTTTGCATTTAACCCTTATTAATCAAAAGTTTGCAATTTAGTCCTTAAGCTAGTATGCAGGGCGTACTAGGTGGTACACTTAGCGTACTAGCCCGAAGTTGATTGTGGATCCCATCCACATACGTGTGGAGTTTGTGGGGTACGCATGGCGTACGTGGAGTACACATGGTGTACGTGGGCTTTAATGAAACCCTAATTTCTAGTAAGAGACTATGTTAAGTTACATATTGTAGAAACTAAATAATTTTAGTAACCGAATATGTTAAGCTACATACTGTGGAAACTAAATAATTTTAGAAAGTTAGGTTTTAACTCTATTGTGCAAATCTTGTTTGAGTCCAACCGTTGTAGTGTGAGAACTTTCGTGCGAAGAATTATCTGGTACCAATGATATGTAATTGTATTTGTGAGCTAGTTAGGGGTATCGGTAGAAGTTCTTTTTGCATCTAATGGCGGAGAGTGGTGTGGTGGTTTGTTTAGTGCTCATTTTTCGATCACTAAATGAATTAAAAATGTATTTTTCTATCCCCGAATTTTACAATTTACATCATTTTTTAAGCTTAAAAAGATAAATTTGCATTAATGACTGTAATAGACTTAATATTTCCCAGTTGGTATTTTTGTTCCCATTTAGTTGGTTTTTTGACATATCTTGCATGGGTTCCTCATCTCTTATTCTATAGAACGATGGGAGTTAGGCTTCTTTTTATGAAGTCCAAAGTTCTCTTAACAATTGATGGCTTTCTTCACCACTTGTCATCTCAAGTGCAACTCGAGTTTCTTGAGTTCCCCTCCTCCTATTCTGTAGGTTCGTGGGAGTTGGTTTTCTTTGCACGAAATCCAAAATATAGCACCATGTGCTTCTCTTATGAATTGACGAATCATCACCACTTGTCATCACAAGTGAAACTCAAGTTTCTTGAGTTCCCCTCCATCGATTCTACAGGTTGGTGAGGTTTTCTTTGCATGAAATCTAAAATATAGCACCTCGTGCTTTGCATCAGAATTTACGGTATTCATTTTTACTTGTTATTGCAAGTGAAACCTGTGTCTCACAGGTTCCCCACGGCCTAGTCTACGGGTTTTGGTGGGAGTTGGACTTCCTCTTATGAAGTTCAAAAATTTATAAGGAATTGACAGATTTTATCTTATGTATATAAGATTGCCTAAGTTTTTTAGGTCCCCACCACTTATTCTACGAGTGTAGGTGGGAGTTGGACTCATATTATAATGTCCAAATGGTTTCGACATTGAATTGACGGATTCGAAAGAAGATAAATTCATCACGAGCAAATAAAGGCGAATAAAAGATGTTTGGCAAATTGACCGTCACACCCCAAAAACCAAGAACGGCGGAAACGTTAAGGGGTGGAGGATGTCATGTACAGTATCACAACAATGCAAAGTAGTAAACAAGCAACAACATCATCCATTGCATTAAAAGTAAATATTTAATACATGCGTGCTCTTTAATAGTAATAAGACACCAAAATATGAAATCAAAATAAAAGACGAGTCTTGTCTGTGCTCCGTCTTCTCAAACCTGGCCATCGTACCTGTCTACTGGTGACCTGAGAATACAAGTTATTTTGAAAGCGAGTATCAGCATAAAGCTGGTGAATTCATAAGTATTTAAGTGTCATTGTCTTGTTTTGCAGAGCTATTATGAATGCCATGTAAATCTTTGAATGAAACAATTGATATAAGTATGAAAACCCTACAAAATCTCATATTTCCTATTAGTATAAGAGTAGTCTTCTACCAAGACCCGAATGTTTTGAAAGTAGTATTCTACCAAGACCTGTATGTTTGAAAGTAGTCTTCTACCAAGACCTGTATGTTTGAAATTAGTCTTCTACCAAGACCTGTATGTTTGAAAGTAGTCTTCTACCAAGACCTGTATGATTTGCTATAAAAATGATAGTTTTCCCTCTTTTCGACTATTACTAATAGTACCTAGTCTACCTCATCGTTTATGTGAATGTATCAAAAAATAAAGTAATAGGAAAAATATAGCCATGTAAGTGTTATCGTTTTGTATTAGGATCAACTCGACATCGCGACTGCCAAAATGTATAACCTTGAACATTCGTAGATTGTTCATTTTCCTCTGTAGCTGACAATAGGTTTAAGGAATGCTTAATTCCGTAAAGGTACCCCTAATATAAGTATTAACTGTAGGCATTCGTAGATGGTCATTACCTCTGTTGCTAACAGGTGGGTTTCGGAATGGTTAGTCCCGTCTAGTTATCCTTTTGTACCAGGATAGGCAGAACGATTTACAAATATGTACTAGTAACTCATCATATTGAATCTAGGTACAAGTATCCATGTAAGTGTATACAGATAAATGTATATATGTAAATGTATTCATGTAAGTGTATCGATGTAGACGTATTCATGTAACATGTAATATATAGTATAGACTCATGAATGAACTGACTCTGGTGTAAATCCTTGTAAATAGGAATCATGTTTTGTATCTCCTAACTATCCCTATAATAGTTAACTGGACATTTCAAAAGTAATACATTTGATAACAAAGTATTTTTAAGATAGAAAACCATTTCATACATCACATTTTGAAGCATGTGAAATCAGTTGGATGAAAACACAGTTATAAATCACATGTGATTGATTTTATAGCATGCTGTTTTCTACTTGTATTCCCTCCCCCCACATTAAAGCATTTAAAATCATTTAAACTATTGATTAAGGGGTATGAACTCACCTGTAGATGGTGGTTTGAATGATCTGAACGGTGTAGGATTGCTAAGTGTCAAGTGAAAACTTGTACACACCCAAAGATCCTAGTTAACATATAATCACACATATATGCACCCAATTAGTCTTAAACTACTAATTGAAAATGTTAAGACATCCTAGAACATGATAAACACCTTATATAAGTGTTATAAGCCCTAAGGATTGCATCTAAGTTGTTGTAGGACAAGGCTAGTGTGTTTAGGGTTCCAAAGGACCCCATTCTTGAGTTTACTCTCCAATACCATAACAACAATGAGTTTACGGTTGTAAACCCTTGAGTTTACGGCCGTAAGCTCCTAAGCCTTAGTTTATTTGTTGTTTTGAAGTCTTACATGTCCCTTAGAAGTATTGCTACTTGATTGTAACGCCTGTGTTTCTAGGCTTGCCATTTTTAGCAATGTAATGGTCTAGGTTAACCTTTGTAACCCGTTTTGAAATAATAGAAGCGTATTATTTGAGTATTATGTGTTTTGTGCTTAATTGCTTAATTATGTGGTTTGATTAATTAAGAATAAAAATAAGCGTCAAAATTTAAGTGTAAAATAAACTTGATATCTTTAGATAATGTTGTAGTGGTTGAAACAAGGTTTCCGAAGATATAAAGAATGCCGAAATCCGAGTTATAACGAGGAAGTTATGACATGTCGAAGTTTCGCGACAGAACCGGCAACGCTGAATGACGTAAACAGTGAAATTTATGTTAGAGCGATAGTTAGCCTTAGTGATCTAAACGAGAATCGAAGATCTCGTTGTTAGTATCAAAGCGATAAAAAGTTAGACGAGAACGGACGTCAAACGAAGAAGTTATGAATTTATAACGAAATTTTCTGTCCCGGCCTATTAAAAATAAAGTCAAAATTAGCCGACGAAGTCTAAACGAAAGTTGTAGAGCGTAGTCTCACCTTCGCGTGGATATAAAGAACGTCGAAAACGGCGTTCGTATGAAGAAGATATGAATTTTCGAAATTTATTAAATAATTAATAATTAAATTTAATTATTAAATTCGGCCTTATCCGACGACGAGTCACCGGACTCATCCGGAGTACGCCCCGGGTACGGCGAAGGATGTCGACACTCGCACTCGAGGACTTCGGATGACGCATGCAGTGATGTTTCGTAGGCAGTACGCCCCGCGTACTCCGAGGCATCAGCCTCCTATAAATAGGATGCGAGGGTTCCGGGTTTGTTTGCTAATTTCCTCTCGTTTTTGTGCCGAAGCTCTGCGTTTTTACCCCTGAAGCCATCCCGAAGCCCCGGTAATATTCCCGAGTGCCGAAGCAAGTCCCGAGATCCCGAAGATCCCAAGAAGTGCGGTTTCTGAGCCGAAGCTCTACCCGCGAGAAGTTCGATTTTTGTAGAGATCTTCCAGATCTGCTGAGGATTACTACTTCTACGAGCCGTAGTGCTGTCCGATCATCTTCTGATCAAGTGAGTGTGTAGTTACTTTCTTCTAACGCATAATTATGAAGTATTTTATACGAAATACGTGTTATGTGTATACTTTTGTTGTTATGTGCGTGAATGTATATTCACTCTTTTCAATCTCATAGATCTGAATTGTTTTCTATGAAATACGTGTTATGTGGGTATGCCTCATCTGTTATGTGAAATATGTATTGAATGAAAATGCTATACAGGTTTTAAACTATGTATAAAAATATATATTTTTATCTACTAATATGTTCGGTAGAACATGGGTAGATAGCTGGTGTGTAATAAACAGATGAGAGGCCTCGATGTTGTTGTTGTTGACCTAGTTATTCAGCGGAGTATGGATAATGACCACAGACTCCTTCTAGACAGTCTCGTGGAACGCTAGCATGTTCATAACCTATAGGTGTTGTGAACGATGTGTTCACCGGTGTACTCTATCCCCCTCATGGTTGCCTTTAGGATATCTATTGTTGAGGAAACCCCTTAGCAGTAATGTCCGTCCCGATGAAAATCCTAGATTAGGTCCCTTGACATAGATGTTGTTTTAGAGACGTAAAGTGAGGATAACGGGAATGGGTAATCGGGATAGAGATTGGTTGGTGAAATTAAATATAATTTATTTATTGTGGGTTGAAAATCCTATATGCTCACCAGGCTCCCAAGCCTGACCCACTCAGTTTTATTTGTATTACAGGAAGTGGCGCAAGGGCGTAAGATGGATGAACCATCAAGTTGTTTTGTTTACAAGTCTGTATATGTATATATTTGTTGAATGACTTGTAATGTTATTATTTATGCTTAATGGTCTGTATCGGAACATGACACCCCGAGTTTTGATTATATAATGAAAATACATTTCTTTTATGAAATGCTTTGGTAAAAATTGTTTTATCATGTTTTGTTTTTGGGAACAAATTCCGCAACTCTTTTAAATCAAAAGGATTTACTCTGAAATTATTTTAAAAAGCATAAATGAAATCGGTCTTTTATGGCCGTGATTTTGGGGATGTCACAGCTTAGTCCTTGGAAAAGATTAGGGAACCTTTCAACTCCTTTGAGGAGTTCACGGCCCTAGAACTAAATCCCTTAGAGATTACGGCTGTAATCTCTCATGGGTATGGTGTTTTTGGTGTTTTCAAGTCCCTAACTTAACTAGGAATGAATCTAGGCTAGTGTCCAAGGCTTATGAAGAGTTTAAGCACACTTTGGCGCTCTTGATTGGGGTTCACGGTCCAAGAACTTCTTGGGCCATGAACACCTTACTCTTGGTGTTCTTGGGGTGTTTTCTAGTCCTACATACATTAGGGTACAAGTCTAGGCTAGTTTCATTGCAAAAGGAAGGGACTAGGGCACTCATTTGTCCCTTAAAGAAGGGTTTACGGTCCAAGATGTTCTTGGGCCGTAAACTCTTTGATCTTGTGGTTTTGATACGCTTTCTAGGTTATTAGACACATATCAAGCCCTATAATACACTTAGATAGAAGTACTCACGATTTGGGACGAAAGGCCGAAGATCCGTGAGAGAGAATTTGGCTTTTCTCTAGTTGGAAATGGAACAAATGAATAAATATGGCTAAGGACCATATATATACCCCTAGGGTTTTGGACCGCAAACTCTATGTTTGGGTTGTATAATTCCATTTTCTTGGAGTATGAAATGTCATTGTTGCACAATAACCCTAATAGCATCCCCTCTCCTGGCATCTCCTAAAGTGTAAATCATAAAATGTTCAAACTTATCCCAAATCATCTTAAAGTTAACAGTAACTGTTCTAACTTCTATTGACTTGATATGTAGTACATAATGGAAATTTCGGGTTGTCACATCATCCCTCCGTTAGAAGGAATTTCGTCCCGAAATTAAAATTTAAGCAAATAAGTAGTTACAAATAACTAAGCAAAAAGATGAGGATATTTCAGTTTCATCTGATCCTCTCGTTCCCAAGTGAATTCAGGTCCTCGTTTGGCGTTCCAACGAACCTTCACTATCGGGATACGGCTCTGCTTTGTTTGCTTGACCTCTCGGTCCATGATCTATATTGGTTCTTCAACGAAGTTGAGGCTCTCGTTGATCTCAATCTCGTCGAGTGGGATAACAAGAGTCTCGTCGGACATACACTTTTTCAAGTTAGAGACATGGAAGGTAGAATGTACATTACTGAGTTTGCGCAGTAGATTAAGTTTGTAAGCTACGGGGCCGATTCGGGCAAGAATCTCAAAAGGCCCTATGTATCTTGGATTGAGCTTCCCACACTTTCCGAAGCGTATCAAGCCCTTCCAGGATGAGACCTTCAGTAGAACTCGGTCGCCCACCTGGAATTCCAATGGTTTCCTTCACTTGTCAGCGTAGCTTTTCTATCAATCTCTAGAGGCTTTCAATCGTTCACGAATTTGAATGATCTTCTCTGTCGTTTCCCAAATGATTTCTGGACCCGTGAGAGTGCCTTCGGGAACTCGTCCCTTAGCTAACTGGGTATCACCCACCTCAGCCCAGCACAGATGGGATCTGCACTTTCGGCCATAGAGGGCTTCGAAAGGAGCTTCCTTTATGCTCGTGTGATAACTGTTGTTGTAGGAAAATTCGACAAGGGGTAAATAAGTATCCCAAGCTTTCCCAAAGTCAATCACACAGGCTCACATCATATCTATACTAATAAAAGAGTAGCTCTTTTGTTATGTGTCACCATATTAGACATTTTAATTAATATGTTGCCACTTGTCAATCTATTAGTTTTACATTCTAAATTTATTAGACCTCCTCATTAATGTGATTCTATTTTAAAATTTAAATTTTAAATTATTGTTTTCATTAATTCACAAATAAAAAATATCTAATATATTAAAAATTAATTTTATATATTTATTTGAATTAATGATAATAATTTCACATAACTAATAAAAAATATCTCTTAAATTAATAATTTATTTAAAATAACTTATTAATAATTTTTAGTTTTACTATAAAAGTTTGATTAATTTTATAACCATGGTTCCCACAGGTTATAAACTAGTCTTCTAATGTTTGGATAGTTCTCTCACTTTATTCGTCGGTCTGTGGATGGTAGGTTGTACTCATGTCCAGCCTAGTTCCTAGGGAACTTTGTAATGACTACTAGAACCTAGAAGTGAATCTACTATCTCTATCTGAGATAATGGATATGGGGACACCGTGCAGTCGTACAATCTCCCTAATTTAGGTTCTCGTAAGTTTCCCCATTTTGTCGGTTTCTTTGATGGGTAGGAAGTGTGCAGACTTGGTCAATCTGTCGACGATGACCCATATGGTATCAAGTCCACCCATTGTCTTGGGTAACTTGGTTATGAAGTCCATAGTGATCCGCTCCCACTTCCATTCTGGTATCTCCGGTTGCTGCAGAAGACTGGAGGGTTTCTGGTATTCAACCTTTACCTTCACGCAAGTAAGGCAATTACTTACGAAGGTAGCAATTTCTGCTTTCATGTTAGACCACCAGTATAACCTTTTAAGATCCAGATACATCTTATCTTAACCTGGGTGGACGGAATAACGAGTGTTGTGTGCCTCAGTCATGACCAAGTCTCTAAAGCCACCGTGTTTCGGTGTCCAGATCCGATCTATGAGGTATAAGGCTCCACCACCCTTGACTTCCAAGTTCTTATCCATCCCTCTCAAGGATTCACCTGCTACATTTTCAGGTTTCAAAGCGTCGAGTTGAGCCTCCTTAATTTGCATGGACAAGTGTGAATGGATAGTTAGAGTCAAAGATTTGACTCTACGACCAGAGTATTCCTTCCGACTTAGGGCGTCAGCTACTACGTTGGCTTTACCCGGATGATAACGAATTCCGCACTCGTAATCACTGAGTAGCTCGACCCACCGTCGTTGTCTCATATTGAGCTCCTTCAAATCAAAAATGTGTTGTAAGCTTTTGTGGTCTGTAAAGATCATGCTTTTTGTACCATACAGGTAGTGTCTCCAGATCTTCAGAGCAAACACAACTGCTCCTAGTTCAAGATCGTAGGTAGTGTAGTTAACCTCATGTATCTCCAGCTATCTTGAGGGATAGGCGATGACTTTACCTCGTTGCATCAGAACACATCCGAGTCCTTGATTTGATGCATCACAATAGACAACGAAGTCTTTTATCCCTTCGGGGAGGGATAGTATTGGTGCGGTGCACAAGGCTCGCTTGAGCGTTTGGAATGCTCTCTCCTATCTATCTTCCCAGTCAAAGGCCACACCTTTCTGGGTTAGTGTTTTAAGATGCGATAGTAACCAGCGAGACCTAGAAATTGACAAATTTCTGTAGGTGTCTTTGGTGCTGACCAGTTCTCAATGGCCTTGATTTTGGAAGGGTCCACGTGTATTCCTTCTTCGCTAACAACGTGGCCCAAGAATTCGACTCGTCGGATCCAAAATTCGCACTTGGAGAACTTCGCATAGAGCTTCTCTGATCGCAATGTTTCTATGACTCTACAGAGATGTTGACTATGTTCCTCCTTACTTCGAGAGTAGATGAGTATGTCATCAATGAAGACGATGACGAACTGATCAACGTAAGGACGACATACCCTATTCATCAGATCCATGAATACTGCGGGTGCGTTAGTTAATCCGAACGGCATCACTACAAACTCGTAGTGTCCATAACGAGTTCGGAAGGCTGTCTTGGGAACATCTTCCTCTAGCACTCGTAGTTGGTGATATCCAGACCGTATATCTATCTTCGAGAAGTAGTTGGCTCCTTGAAGTTGATCAAATAAATCGTCAATGCGGGGCAAAGGATAACGATTTTTAATGGTAAGCTTGTTGAGTTCCCTGTAGTCGATGCACATGCGAAACGATCCATCTTTCTTCTTGAAGAACAAGACCGGTGCTCCCCATGGTGTGAAGCTTAGCCTAAAAAATCCCTTCTTGAGAAGTTCGTTAAGTTGACTGGAAAGTTCTTGCATCTCTGCTGGTGCCAGATGATAAGGTGATTTGGCTACTGGAGTAGCCCCTGGTACTAATTCGATTCTAAAGTCGACTTGGCGTTGTGGCGGTAATCCTGGGAGTTCTTCTGGAAATACGTCGGGAAAGTCGCATACTTCTGGGATGTTCTAAATGTCTTTCATTTCTTGACTCGTATCAACGACGTGTGCGAGGAATGCATGAAATTCCTTTCGTAAGAATTTCTGGGCTTGGATGCACAAAATGATGCGAAGGTTCGTACTTGGTTTGTCGCCGTAGATAATTAAGGTTTCGTTGTTAGGAAGGTTAAGATGAACTGCTTTCTCAAAGAACGTGATGTCGGCATGAAGAAGACTCAACCAATCCATGCTGATGATAACGTCGAAACATTTAATTGGGACCGACATGAGGTCTATCTTGAAAGTATGGCCATCTAAAGTTAGAGTACAACCTACGTATATGCAGTTAGTACTTTCCGTTTCCACGTTTTCCATCTCTACAATGAATGATTTATCTAAGGCATTGGGTTTTTGTTTAAGTAGGTGTGTAAATTTATGGCTTACAAAACTCTTCTCCGCTCCACTGTCGAAAAGTATGCAAGCATATGAGTTATCGAGGAGAAACGTACCAGTAACTCTCATAGGATCAGCTACTGCTTCCTCGTGGTCCATGGCCATAACTCTTCCTACTCTGCCAGCCATCCACGCCTTAGGGCAGTTCCTCTTGTAGTGGCCCACCTCGCCACAACTGTAGCAAGCTTGGCCCACACCAGCGTTAGAAACTTGGGCGGTCGGTCCTGCTGGAGTCTTGCATAAACGACCTATATGCCACTTCCTGTTGCAGTTAGAGCACTGCATCTCCTTGCAAGGTCCATGGTGATGGAAGTTGCATTTTTTGCACTTCGGAAGAGTTCCAACATAAGTTTTTGTTGGTAATGGGTTCGTAGGGACAACGGGAGTTACCGTGGCAGCATTGATTGCCACAAGTTGTTGTCTCTTGGAGGATTCTTGCGAAGCCCCTCTTTTCCTCTTGTTCCACCCCTTCTTGTTGTTGTTGTCCTTTTGTGGCTGGGGTGTAGGGATTGTTGGGTTCTGGTGTTTCCCGTGGTCTGTGAGAGATTGTGCCAGCTCCTTGGCACTGTCGAAAGTAGCAGGCCTGGATGCTAACACATTCGACAGGATCCGGGGTGACAGTCCCCAGATGTCAGGGTATAGGATTTCCAGATCACAGAACCTATTTATGTAGGTTGATATGTCAGATCCAACCATTTGTAGACCCCAGAGTTCCTGTTTGAGTTTTTGTATTTCCCCTCGAGGACAGTACTCTCTCATCAGCATGGCTTTCAAGTTTTCCCAACTGATGAAATTTGCCACCACTATAGTCAGAGACTTAACATGGCCATTCCACTATGTTAGTGCTCTGTCAGAGAAGGTACAAGTAGCAAACTTGACCTTGTTGCCCTCCGCGCAGGCACAGATTTCAAAGACCGCTTCCGTCTTTTCAATCCATTGCCTTAAGACCATAACCCCACCAGTTCCATTGAAGTTTTGGGGTTTGGTATTCGTGAAGTCCTTGTAGGTGCATTCCCGAGGATGCCCATGGCTCTTGCCGTGGTTGGAGGGATGTGCACCTGTTCCCAACCCACTAGGGGCAGGAATATTGATGGCTGACACAGCGGTTGCTACGGCTGCTGTGAATGCTACCTGGAACATAGTGGCATCGAAAGGAGGAGGTGGTTGAGGAAGTTGAGGTGGTGGAGGAGGTGGTGGTATCGGTGTTTCGTTATTTGGGTTACGCCTTGGATTTCTGCATGGTGGCATCTTTTAGCTATATGTTTAAAAAGATAACAACATTGATAAGAATAATTGAATAATGAGAGTGACTCATGGACTAACCCTCCATAGTCCAACAGCACAATGAGTAGTATGTTTGAATGAAGCTGATAGCATTTGGATAATAACTTCCATATGATTAGATATCTGTCAATAATACTGGAATTACAGATGTAATAAGTTTGGGGAAAATGGCCTAGAAGTAGGCCTTACATCAACCAAGATGAGAAAGTTTTGACAGAACTATGACTAGGTCAAGACCTAACGGGTCTAAGATTTACAAAGATAGGAAATTAGACCAAAGTTTTTACATAAACTAGGTTATATCCAAAAGATGAGTCGATGAGATTCTATCAGCGACGAGAACTGTTAGCATGAGTTCTTGATCCCGACAGTAGGCGTTCTATGTCCCTCATACGCTTGTCAGCTCTTGCTTGCTGATCTCGAAGTTCCCTGACCTCAGCTTGGGTTTCAGCAAGTTCTCTCTGCAGAGCTGCATTGCGGACCAGAGTCCTTTCATGAGCAGACTCTAGTTGGCGAATGCGGACTGTGTTAACGCCAGAGTTGGCGTCAATCTCCAAGACTCGATTGATAGTTGATTGACCCAGTATCGTGTTCCGAGAAATCCTACGAACCATGATGGGTAGGACCCTGTCAGCAGAACCTCCCTCAGTGAGGTTGTAGAAGCTTCTGTATCCGTTGTAGGGGATAGGTTGATCCTATTCCTGACTCCATCTATTCAAGTTTGTGGCCCACATAGGTGTGGGTCCTTGAAATGTGGGACAGGGGTTCAGGATTGGGTTTTGATCAGCTGGAGGTAGGTTGTTGACTTCAAGCTCCGAGTTAGAACTATCAAAGAAGCCTTCGGCTTGGTGATCATCTTCTGGTTCTTCCTCTAGCCATCCAGCGTTCCCTTGGTTTGGGAAGTACGGGTTGCCGTGGTGAAATCCCGCCATGATATCTACGCGAGAAAAGGGATATAAGAAATAACTAACTAGACGAACTAACTAAGATAATTACAGTAAGACCAAATACCCCTATGGTATTTCTTTATGGTTGTGTTGGTAAGTTTTAAGACTTGTTGCCACATCACAACCATTCTTGGGCATATGCTAATCACTCCTTGGACCAGCATAGTTGATCAGGCTATGCCACTCCCAAGACTGACCATATATCCATAGGCTCACTTGTGATATTCAACAATCGTAATACTTTTGTTCTTGTCATTGTGACACCAATTTTAGTATGAATGCAGGCACGTATACTTAATTAAATATTTTATTATTTAAAAGTATAAACTCTTAGTCAGAGTGTTTTAATCCCAATGTATTTATAGTTAGTATATCTTTTATGGGTTCATATACTATATTCACTATAAACAATTCTCTGATACCAATCTGTCACACCCCAAAAACCAAGAACAACGGAAACATTTAGGGGTGGAGGACGTCATGTACAGTATCACAACAATGAAAAGTAGTAAAGAAGCAACAACATCATCCATTGCATTAAAAGTAAATATTTAATACATATGTGTTCTTTAATAGTAATAAGACACCAAAATATGAAATCAAAATAAAAGATGAGTCTTGTTTGTGCTCCATCTTCTCAAACCTGGACATCATACCTGTCTACTGGTGACCTGAGAATACAAGTTATTTTGAAAGCGAGTATCAGCATAAAGCTGGTGAATTCATAAGTATTTAAGTGTCATTGTCTTGTTTTGCAGAGCTATTATGAATGCCATGTAAATCTTTGAATGAAACAATTGATATAAGTATGAAAACCATAGAAAATCCCATATTTCCTATTAGTATAAGAGTAGTCTTCTACCAAGACCCGAATGTTTTGAAAGTAGTATTCTACCAAGACCTGTATGTTTGAAAGTAGTCTTCTACCAAGACTTGTATGTTTGAAAGCAGTCTTCTACCAAGACCTGTATGTTTGAAAGTAGCCTTCTACCAAGACCTGTATGATTTGCTATAAAAATGATAGTTTTCCCTCTTTTCGACTATTACTAATAGTACCTAGTCTACCTCATCGTTTATGTGAATGTATCACAAAATAAAGTAATAGGAAAAATATATCCATGTAAGTGTTATCCTTTTGTATTAGGATCAACTCGACATCGCGACTGCCGAAATGTATAACCTTGAACATCCGTAGATTGTTCATTTTCCTCTGTAGCTGGCAACAGGTTTAAGGAATGGTTAATCCCGTAAAGGTACCCCTAATATAAGTATTAACCGTAGGCATCCGTAGATGTTCATTACCTCTGTTGCTAACAGGTGGGTTCCAGAATGGTTAGTCCCGTCTAGTTATCCTTTTATACCAGGATAGGCAGAACGATTTACAAATATGTACTAGTAACTCATCATATTGAATCTAGGTACAAGTATCCATGTAAGTGTATACAGATAAATGTATATATGTAAATGTATTCATGTAAGCATATCGATGTAGACGTATTCATGTAACATGTAATGTATAGTATAGACTCATGAATGAACTAACTCTGGTGTAATTCCTTGTAAATAGGAATAATGTTTTGTATCTCCTAATTATCCCTATAATAGGTAAATGGAAAGTAATTGATTATCCAAGCAGGTATATACACCCTTGCTACACAAGAGTGTGGGAAACTGAATGAAGGATGAAAGTTATCATATCAATACATATATATGAACATAAGTGTATAGATATAGTTTTGATCAAGAAGATGAAAATGGTTTTGTAAGACATTTAAGAGTTTTGAACAATAATTAACAATGACTTGATGTCATTTTAGTAAACATTTCAAAAGTAATACATTTGATAACAAAGTATTTTTAAGATAGAAAACCATTTCATACATCACATTTTGAAGCATGTGAAATCAGTTGGATGAAAACATAGTTATAAATCACATGTGATTGATTCTATAGCATGCTGTTTTCTACTTGTATCCCCCCCCCCATTAAAGCATTTAAAATCATTTAAAACATTGATTAAGGGGTATGACCTCACCTGTAGATGGTGGTTTGAATGAACTGAACGGTGTAGGATTGCTAAGTGTCAAGTGAAAACTTGTACACACCCAAAGATCCTAGTAAACATAGAATCACACATATATGCACCCAATTAGTCTTAAACTACTAATTGAAAATTTTAAGACATCCTAGAACATGATAAACACCTTATATAAGTGTTATAAGCCCTAAGGAGTGCATCTAAGTTGTTGTAGGACAAGGCTAGTGGGTTTAGGGTTCCAAAGGACCCCATTCTTGAGTTTACTCTCCAACACCATAACAACAATGAGTTTACAGTCGTAAACCCTTGAGTTTAAGGCTTTAAGCTCCTAAGACTTAGTTTATTTGGTGTTTTGAAGTCTTACATGTCCCTTAGAAGTATTGCTACTTGATGGCTTAGTCCTTGGAAGAGATTAGGGAACCTTTCAACTCCTTTGAGGAGTTCACGGCCCTAGAACTAAATCCCTTAGAGATTACGGCTGTAATCTCTCATGGGTATGGTGTTTTTGGTGTTTTCAAGTCCCTAACTTAACTAGGAATGAATCTAGGCTAGTGTCCAAGGCTTATGAAGAGTTTAAGCACACTTTGGCGCTCTTGATTGGGGTTCACGGTCCAAGAACTTCTTGGGCCGTGAACACCTTACTCTTGGTGTTCTCAGGGTGTTTTCTAGTCCTACATACATTAGGGTACAAGTCTAGGCTAGTTTCATTGCAAAAGGAAGGGACTAGGGCACTCATTTGTCCCTTAAAGAAGGGTTTACGACCCAAGATGTTCTTCGGGCGTAAACTCTTTGATCTTGTGGTTTTTATACGATTTCTAGGTTATTAGACACATATCAAGCCCTATAATACACTTAGATAGAAGTACTCATGATTTGGGATAAAAGGCCGAAGATCCGTGAGAGAGAATTTGGCTTTTCTCTAGTTGGAAATGGAACAAATGAATAAATATGGCTAAGGACCATATATATACCCCTAGGGTTTTGGACCACAAACTCTATGTTTGGGTCGTATAATTCCAATTTCTTGGAGTATGAAATGTCATTGTTGCACAATAACCCTAATAGCATCCCCTCTCCTGGAATCTCCTAAAGTGTAAATCATAAAATGTTTAAACTTATCCCAAATCATCTGAAAGTTAACAGTAACTGTTCTAACTTCTATTGACTTGATATGTAGTACAGAATGGAAATTTTGGGTTGTCACATTGATCACGTCTCAGTGTTTTCATCATATCTGGCTCCTTAGGACTCCAATTTAGGCGATTCAAGATGTTCTGGAAACTAGACACAATTTATCTACAAGTTTTGTGTTTTGAGTTTTCTCTGATTCTGTCATTTTCGAGTTGAAAATCAACTTGGAAGGTGGGATTTGTTTGTTGGACGAAAATCAAAAGCTAAAATTAAAAATTGAATTAAAGTTGAAAGATCAAGGACTAAAGTTGTATGATGTTGAAAGTTGGTAGTTAAGGTCTGAAATTGCACAAGACTGATAGTTGAAGGTTATTTGTGTATGTTGGTTTATATATATTTAGTTATTTTTTTGGAAAAGGCAAATGATATAACGGAAGCCTCTACCCAATATTCTGTAGTAGACCTCGAGTTCGAGCTCCACAAAGCGGGCAAACCCAGCCCCCAAGGGGATTTCCAGGGATAATTCCCCCACACATGGGGCATATTTGCAAGAGGCACTACTAGAAAAAACAGCATTTTGCGACACACAAACCACGACACTCATTTATTTATGCTACACAAAAGAGAGTGACATTAAAAAAGTGTCATCTCTTCAAAAAAATTGAAGGATTTTGGTCATGCATTATTGTGTGCCCTTAAATTAGTGTCTAATGTAAAAAAAATTAAAAACACGAAGGGCATTTTATCTAAAATGTGTGTTCTCTATGAATGTTATTTTATATTTTTTTTAAGAAACACACGTCTCTCTTTTTCTTAAAGGGAAAATGAAATCCCGAAAAATTTTAAACCCCACTTTCTTCTCCTACATTCGTTTTGATATGTTCTCTAATATCTCCTCTCCGTCGTCTCCGCCCCCTCACCGACCTCTACTACCTCCTTCCCACACCGACTCTTCAGGCATGCACGACGATGAGGTACCGACCTTATCGGCCAACACTTCATCCACCATCACCATTTGCAGCTCTATCACCCCATCCTCAAGGAAACTGACTCGCTAACCCTCACGAAAACAAAAACGAAAATGACCTATGATTAGGATTATTCGATCCGTGCAAGTCCCAAAGTAGAGGTTCTACTTCTAAAAGCAATGTCATCCTCGAAACGTCACTTTTCATCACCACTCCCTCTGTCCCCACTCAGATCCCATGCACCGCTGCCTTTAAACTGAAACCCCCTGCTGTTCTATAGGATTTTGTGAACCACGGTGGGGTTATCTTCGAAGTGTATGTCGTCGGGAAGTATGTGAAATGCATGAAACGGAAATCGTTTTCGGACATTGTAGAAGAGAAATTGGAGACTTTGCATGGTTCTTTATCATTCTCTCAGGTTTCTAACCTGACTTCACATGACAAAAACGATGATAAGTACTATAAGAGGATGGATTTTGAAGATGCAAAGATGCCACGTATGAGTCTGATAACCAATATTTCTCGTGGATTGAGGAAGGTAATGAAACTTCACCTCTTCAATTTCGAAGTCATCGGGGATACCAAAGTTGGGAACAGACACCTTGTTATTAACATCAACTACTTCCCTGGATACAAGAAGATGCCTGGTTATGAATATGTTCTTACTGATTTCTTTTTGGGATGTGTTGAACAAGAAAGAAGTTTTGGTTTTAGTTACTTCCGCTAGCAAGGGGAAGAGCTCGGGTTGATCGCATGACACACACCACAGTTGTAGTTTTATCCGGAGAGTTTTATTCAGATATTTTGATATGATATTGACTTCAGTTTTGAATTGATACATTTACTATGGCATTTTGAGACATATGATTCATGGTTTTATTATATAACATTTGATATTATGGTTTTTAGTAATATTAAAACTAAAATTTTTGGGTTGTAAATTCTGGACGTTACAAGTTGGTATCAGAGCCTTGGTTTGAGGGATTTGGGCATGCTTTCAGGTGTGTCTGAACTCAAACTGAGGAAATGGTAAAAGATTTTCAAAAGAGAAACATTTTTGAAAATAAATTTTGAAAAAGAACTTAGAAAGAAAAAGTTTTTTCTTAAAAAGAGAAAAGGGTGTGGTGCATGCGATCAGCCGAGCTCAAGTAAGTACTCCCAAATTACCCATACAAGTTTATGTTATGATTAACAGTTTCAGTTTTAGTAGACCAGCATGCTAGAATAAGACTAAGGATCTAGGAATGATGCCTTATGTGCATGATATATGTGTTTCAGCTTTATAAGAATTGCATGCTATTATAGGATAACATGTTTAGGTTATGCCTGATAGTATGAGCTTAGCATTGTATGCTAGTAGATTTTCTCGTTATAAGAATAGATTTGCTTGAGTAGTTTCTGTGTCCAAATGTTGCTTGCTTTGTGCTTTGTGGGACACCGAGTGATGGGAGTTAGCCATTAGGTGAATACGTCATGTCACATGTGATCAGGATTGAATAATCTTAGAGTGTTGAATTTGACCCTATTGCACAGCTCTCGTTTGAGTCTAACCGTTGTGGGGATGAGTCTTTTACTCGAAGGATTATCTGAGCCTCGTCACATGTGATGGTATTCAGGTGATGGTTAACTGGCATTACAAGGAGGCCTTCAGCAGTTGATGACTAGTTTAGGTTGGAGATTTCCCTAAGGTAAGCCTAGGATGAGAGTAGCGGAGATCAGTAGTGGTAGTAGTGACTTGGTGGAGTCGAGGCAGTTCTTGAGGAAAGAACGGATAGATGTGGAAGGTAGTATGGGCCCATATTACTGAAAGTAGAGCATCCGTACTTGAATCAAGGAAGGCCGAGGCAAGACCAGGAAATCTATAGTAGTAGTGATCCCTCGAGATATATCAGTATTTCTGACATTTGATATGATGTGTTTTTAGAATAGTGGTTTTACACCCAAGACCAGCAGGCGGCAGTTCAGGTGCCTGTGAGGGATCAGGATCAGGCTCGGGGGCCGAGCATTTGGATGAGCAGACGAGGGAATTTTTCTCTTCATAGATTTCTCGTATCATACTTGAGCAGACTCCTATGATCTTTGGTTCGATCAAGGAGGGTATTTTGGAGCTGATGGATGAGAGGTTGAGCACATTCCGTGCTAAGGTGGCGACCATGATGGGGTCGCTCACACTCACTTTCAAGGAGTTCAGAGCTTGTGGAGCTCCTGACTATCACGGAGTGTGAGATCCCATTGCGAGTACTAGATGGTTGACAGATTTCGCCAACGCATTCCGCACCAGCAGATGTCACGAGGGGACAAGGTCAGACTAGCATCCTATCTTCTGAAGGACAGGGCACACGATTGGTCGGAGGAGATTAAGCATGTCAACGGGGATGACGCAACACTTGATGCGATGACTTGGGGTGATTTTACTACCAGGTTCAGAGCTGAGTTTGCACCGGTTATTGAGGTGCAACAGTTAGCCAGGGAGTTTCAGGATCTTACTCAGACTACAGAAAAGTTTAGGGAGAGGGCTCTTCTCGTTCCTCAGTATGCAACTGATGAGGAAATAAAGAAGGCCCGATATTATAAGATGTTGTTGAGTGATATCCACCAGTTTGTGAGCCGGTCCAGTTGTAAAACGCTAGATGATATGATTGCGAGGGCTCATGAGAGGGAGATAGATCTGGAAATGGAGAAGAAGAGAAATCTAGAGGTTGCTTCTGGTACGGGGAGTTCGGGCAGAAGGCCCAAGGTATTGGATCATAGGTCCAGAGGACTGCAGAGCCATGGTTGGTGTGGCAAGTATGGGAGATTGCACGATGGGGCGTGCAAAGCAGGGAGTCCCGGGTTCTTCAAGTGCGGCCAGATCGGGCATATGAGCAGAGATTGTACAACAACTACTATCACCACAACATTTGAGCTAATTTGCTTCCATTGCAATCAGAGGGGACATAAAAAGTCCCAGTATTCGAGTTTGTCAGCAGTAGGGAAGGTGGTAGCACCTGCCCCTGCAACATTGAGGATTACAGACGGCCGTCAGGGCCGGAGTGAGGCGCCAGTGTCGAAGAGCAGAGCTTTTCAGATAACAGCAGAGGAGGCGCGAGCAACTCCTGATGTGGTAACGGGTATGTATCTTCCTTTCATCTCTTTATTTGTTATGAATTGTTTCTTATGGTTATGTGTTTTATATAGGGTCATTCTTAGTGAACGGCATTTCAGCTACAGTCTTATTCGATTCGGGGGCTACCCGATCATTTATTTCGCTTGCGCTTAGCAAAAGGTTTAGCAGAGCTCCGGGGGAACTGGATTGTCCACTTGAGGTTAAGATAGCTGATGACAGGATTGTCAAGGTCGCGAGAGTGCATACGGGGTGTTCACTTCGGTTATTCGATGAGCAGTTTTCGGTAGACTTGGTTCCTATTCCTCTGCGAGGGAACAAGGTTATAGTAGGTATGGATTAGTTGAGCCCCAATGGGGCAGTGATTGATTGTAAATTGCAGTTAGTGAGTGTTCACACTCCCAGTGGGGGAGAGTTAGTGATTCAGGGCGAGAGGCCACAACGCGGACTGATTCTTTGTTCAGCAGCGAGAGCGAGGCGCTACTTTCAGTGGGGTTGCGTGGGGCTCGTCGCCTATGTTTTAGATGCCCAGGAGAAGGGCAAGGTGACATTCGATGATGTACCGATAGTGCGAGACTACCCGGACGTATTCCCGGAGGATTTTCCTAGGATACCTCCAGAGAGATAGGTTGAGTTCAGGATTGATCTGGTCCCTGGTGCGGCTCCGATAGCCAAGGCACCATATCGGTTGGCTCCTCCAGAGATGTAGGAGTTGTCTACGCAAATGTAGGAGCTACTAGACAAGGGTTTTATCAGGCCGAGCAGTTCACCTTGGGGAACCCTGATCCTGTTTGTGAAGAAGAAGGATGGGTTGCACCGTATGTGCATAGACTATCGGGAGTTGAATAAGGTGACGATGAAGAATCGTTACCCACTTCCGAGGATAGACGACCTATTTGATTAGCTTCAGGGAGCATCTTGGTTCTCAAAGATTGATTTGCGCTCCGGGTATCATCAGATACTGGTCAGAGGTGAAGATGTGCAGAAGACTACTTTTAGGACCTGCTATGGTCAGTATGAGTTTGTGGTGATGCAGTTTGGGCTCACCAATGCCCCAGCCGCGTTCATGGATCTCATGAACCGTGTATACAGACCAATGTTGGATCGGTCTGTGATATTGTTTATCAACGACATCTTGGTCTATTCCAAGACTCAGGAGCAGCATGAGGAGCACCTGAGGGAGGTGCTAGAGACTTTGAGGAGGGAGAGACTTTTCGCGAAGTTCTCCAAGTGTGAGTTCTGGTTGCGCGAAGTGTAGTTCCTTGGGCACCTCGTCAACCATAAGGGTATACTAGTAGATCCGGCCAAAATAGAGGTCGTGATGCAGTAGGAGGTCCCAAGGTCTCCATCTGAGATTCGGAGCTTCATAGGTTTGGCAGGGTACTACAGGAGATTCATTTAGGATTTCTCCAAGATAGCAATTCCACTCACGCGACTGACTAGGAAGTCGGTAGTGTTTTGCTAGGGGCCTGAGCAGCAGGTAACATTTGAGACCCTTAGACAGAGATTGTGTGAGGCACCGATTATTACCCTGCTATAGGGAATGGATGAATTTGTAGTTTACTGTGATGCTTCAATCACATGGATGAGAGCAGTGTTAATGTAGCGAGGGCATGTGATAGCTTATGCCTCTAGACAGTTGAAGCCTCACGGGGCTAACTATCCGACGCACGATTTAGAGCTGGGGGCAGTGGTGTTTGCCCTCAAGATTTGGAGACATTACCTCTATAGGGTCCGTTATACCATTTACACAGATCACAAAAGTTTGAGGTACCTAATGGATAAACCGAATTTGAACATGAGACAGCGCAGATGGTTAGACATGGTAAAGGATTATGATTGTGAGATCCTTTATCATCCAGGTAAGGCCAATGTAGTGGCCGACGCCCTGAGCCGCAAGGCGGTCGCAGGCCCGATCAGAGATATTTGTTTGAGGATGACAGTGATTACTCCATTGTCGGAGCAGATTAGAGAAGCACAGGTTGAGGGCCTAAAGGAGGAGAGGCGGAAGTGTGAGAGGATTGTAGGCCGAGTAGCTTCCTTTGACTATGATAGTCAAGGATTGTTGACCCTTCATGGGAGAGTATGGGTACCGTACTGGGGCAGAGTACGACAAGTGTTGATGGACGAGGCTCATAAGTCTCGTTTCTCCATCCACCCAGGGCCAACAAAGATGTATAGAGATCTTCAACCCGATTATTAGTGGCCACGCATGAAGCAGGACGTAGCTTGGTACATGGAAAGATGCCTGACCTGCAGGAAGGTCAAGGCGGAGCACCAGAAACCTCACGACAAGATGCAACAATTAGACATTTCTGTGTGGAAATGGGAGGATATCACTATGGATTTCATCACTAAGCTTCCCAGGACCGCACGTGGAGTTGATTCGATTTGGGTCATGGTGGATCAGCTAACCAAGAGTGCGTATTTCATACCGATCCAGGAGAGTATATTGGTTGAGAAGCTAGCCGATATTTATGTGCGCGAGATAGTAGCATGGCATGGAGTGCCTGTATTAGTAGTATTAGATCAAGATGCTCAGATCACTTCTAGGTTTTGGAAGCGGTTTCATGACGAGATGGGGACTCGTCTTCATTTTAGTATCGCTTTCCACCTCCAGATGGACGGGAAGAGCGAGAGGATGATTCAAACTCTCGAGGACATGCTTCGGTCATGTTTCCTAGATTTCGGTGGCTGTTGGGATACATATCTTCCATTAGCAGAGTTTTCATATAACAAAAGTTACCATGCTAGTATTGACTGCCCTCCTTTTGAGATGCTCTACAGGAGGAAGTATAGTACCCCGATTTGTTGGGGAAAGGTCGTTCAGTGAGTCATCGGGAGCACTGAGGTGGTGCTCAAGACCACATAGTTGATGCAGTAGGTCCGTAGCAGACTGCAGACTACGCAGAGTCGGCAAAAGAGTTACACCAATAGGACGCGTTCAGACTTGGAATTTCAGGTGGGCGACATGGTTCTCCTGAAGGTATCGCCCTGGAAGGGTGTTATCAGGTTCCGGAAGCGGGGAAAGCTAGGCCCCAGGTTTATTGGTCCCTTTAGGGTTTTAGCCCGGGTGGGTTGGGTTGCTTACCGATTGGATCTCCCAACAGAGCTTAACCAGATCCACAACACTTTCCATGTCTCTCAGTTGAGGAAGTGTTTAGTGGACGAGTCAGCAATTGTACCCTTGGAGGATATTCGGGTTGATAACAGCCTGAATTATATCGAGAGACTAGTTGCAATCTTAGATCAAAAAACGAAGACCTTGAGGAATAATGTGGTTCAGTTAGTGAAGATGCAGTGACAGCATCGAAAGGGTTCAGAGTGGACGTGGGAGACTGATGAGGAGATGAGGGAACATTATCCAGAGTTATTTTCAGATTCAACAGCAGCAGACTTCGAGGACGAAGTCTAAGATAAGTGGGGGAGAGTTGTAACGCCCTATTTCTAGAATGAGATTTAAATAAAAGTAATTTTCATTTCTTGAGGGGTACTCGATTAGCCAGTAGCCCGACTCGTCGAGTAGGGACGAGATTTGCACGCAGCTTAAGTTGGCTACTCGATGAGTCCATATTCTGGGACTCGACGAGTTTGCCTGTCTGGATGAAACCCTAATTTCAAAGGTTTTCACCCTATTTAAACCTCATTATCGCCCCAAGCCAGCCCCCCCCCCCCTCACTCCCCAGAGACCTATTCCCGAAACCCTAACCTCCTTGAAGTGTGTGTGAGTAATTTTGCCTTGTGAAGGAACTTTTGGTGCATTCTGGAGCAAGAAGAAGAAGGAGAAGGTTGAAGAGCTCAAGAAAGAAGAAGTAGATCCATAATACACTCCTCTTTGGTCATCCCTTCTGGTAATAAAGTTTCCATCTTGCTTATTGTGCTAATAGATCTAGTTTGTCCCCAAATTATTGGTTTTAAGCTCAAAAACCCCAAATCCTTTGTGATAAAGCCTTATGACCGAGTCATATCTCAGATCTAGCCTCTCTTGAGCTCTAAAAGCTCAAGGAGATCACCTTTTTGGCAGCCATGGCTTTGTATTGGCTTATTAACTCCATAATAGTAAAGTTTGAGTGTTATTGCTTCATTCATATTGGTTACACATAAAGTTAGCAACTTTATGTGTTCAGATAGTCCCAGGAGCTTAGATCTACGGGTTGGATGCACTGAAGTGTATTAGAATTGATTGTATGGAATTTGCATGCTTGGGACTCAGCGAGTTGTTCTTTAGACTTGACGAGTCGAGTTGCGAGTCCCCGGTTTTTCCCCGATTTGAGTTTAGGGTGAATCAGTGAGTGGGAATGGACTCGGTGAGTTAGAGTTCAGATCTAGTGATGGAGGGACTCAGCGAGTCCGGTAAATTGAAAGTTGAATTTGACCATGGGTAAAATAGTCATTTTACCCTGAGGTCAGTTATCAGTGCCTGATCTAGTGTTTTTGGGATTTGTAGCCGGAGAATTCCGGAGCAGCAATCAGCCAGTTTCAGACTTAGCATCTCAGCAGCCAGCGTTACGAGGTGAGTCCTCTTCCAGTAAGAACGAGTCTACGACCATAATGTCGGCCCGTTTAGATAGCAATAGTATGTATGCTTAATGTCTTCGTGATTCAAGCATGTGTTGTTATGTGTAGTATGTCGGGCAAGCTGATGCAATATGTGATTATGCTAAATGTTCTTGATATGTTATATCCAGTTCATTCCGAACTTCGGTCCGATGCAGTGGGCGGGGCCTAAGTTACTCCGGACTTCGGTCCGATGCTGGGTGGGGCCCGATGCAGTGGGCGGGGCCCAAGTTATTCCAGACTTCGGTCTGATGTCGGGTTGGGCCCGATGCAGTGGGCGGGGCCCAGTAATTGTTGTATGTGTTTATTATGTTGATGTATGGTAGGTGGTAGTCTGGGAGAGCTCACTAAGCTCTGCGCTTACATTTTCAGTTTTGGTTTCAGGTACTTCCGTTAGCAAAGGGAAGAGCTCGGGTTGATGGCATGACACACACCACAGTTGCAGTTTTATCCTGAGAGTTTTATTCAGATATTTTGATATGATATTGACTTCAATTTTGAATTGATACATTTACTATGGCATTTTGATACATATGATTCATGGTTTTATTACATAACGTTTGATATTATGGTTTTTAGTAATATTAAAACAAAATTTTTTGAGTTGTTAATTTTGGACGTTACAGATAACCTATTGATTGTAATCACATTCATATTGCACATTATATCAACTGTACTCACATTCAATGTTTAATTAACAAACAAAGCTAACAAATAACCTACTGATTGTATTAGATTACACATGTGTTGATCACACATTCTCAAGTTTTAAGTTATTTATCCGTTGTTATCATGAATTGAATGTTCAATTCACAAAGGGAGCCAGAAATTAACCTAATAATCATCCCCATTGCAACAGGGAAGAGGCGAGAAGGCTGAAAAAAAGGTCAACGTTGTGTGTTTTTTTGATCGACGGGATCTTCTGTTACCGCAACAACCATCAGGTAAGGGGTTTATGTGATTTAGAGAGTAAGGGTATTCTTATTCATTTTGTTATTTTTTCAATCTTAATGATTTTAAATTGTAAAAAAATATTATTAAATAGTAAAAACTATTTAAAAATTAAATTTTGTTAAATCAGATATTTTAAAACATTAAGAAAGACCATGACATTTAAGATTTGGGTCAAACAAGTACAATATTTAAACCTTTAATAAAGTTATATACATAATTTTCTTCAATTTTATTTTCTTTCCAATAAACAAATTATTTTCCCGTTGTAAACAAAAGAAACGGAACGACAAATAAAGGGCGGAATTGAGACACAAATTTAGCCACGGAGGCTCGGGAGGAGCGGTGGGGTTGAGGCGGTGGACCAACAAACCCTGGGTATTCCAACCTGATGATTGATTGGACCTAACATGCCTGGTATTCCAGCCCGAGGCTGATTGAGCCAGACATGAGTATTTGTATTTATGTTTTGTTTTGTGTGGTGATATTTTGGGGGAAAACTCACTAAGCTTTTGAATTATAGTTTTGGGTTATGTTTCAGGTACCTCAGATGATCGTGAGAAGACGAAGGCTTGATCGTGCACCTCCTCGTGTTTTGTGTTATGATTTTGGGCTCTGATATTAAACGTGTTTTGAAAACTATGTTGTTGTTGGATTAGTGTCTAAGTCCATAACTATTTTGGTATGTACTTGACCCGATGGTGCATGGTCCTTTTGGGTTACCTTCACCAAAGCAACTTGATTGGAGAAATAAATAAAGAGAGAGAGGTTATTATGATTTATTAATATGTTATAAGAATAATATATTAAAGGAGAAATCATATTTGTTTAATTAATATTGGTCAATAACTAATTAGAAATTAATTTTGTGATCAAGTGTAATTAATTAAACTAGAGGGGCTGATTTGTAATTATGTGATAGTTACAAAATAAGGTAAGGATTATCTTAAATATAGGGTGAACGAATTTAAGGAGATAATGCCTTAGAATTCGACTAGGATAAGGGTTTCTAAGACTTATCTTATGGTTACTTGGTGGGCAAGCAACTAGATAAGGATAAGGACTAAAACCCTAATCTTTACACCTATATAAACCCCCTATGGCTCATGAATTCGTCTAAGCCTTCCCAAGATGTCCTAAGGATGAATTCCTACCTCTCTCTCCTCTCTCTTTATACCTTCTCCATTTGCTCTTGGTGTTTGTAAGCCATTAGAGGAGTGACACTTGTGACTCTAAGCATTCCAAAGTCAATTCAAGGAGGAATTGGGATTGTTATTGCTACATAACAATCAAGGTAACAACTTAAACCTAATTATATGTTAATATCGATTTCCATATGCTAGAATTAGGGTTTGTAGTCTTGGATTCAAAGCATGTACAATAGAGAAACCTATATCCAAGCATTAGGGTTTGTATGATCACATAGGATGTCTTATGACCAAAACCCATCAGTGGTATAAGAGCCTAGCTTGGTTTCAATTGTATTGATGCATTGTATATCTGAAAAAATTCGATTTTTGGTGTTCTAGAGGCTGGACTCGCCGAGTCCATAGCTGAACTCGCCGAGTCCACGGTGACTCGACGAGTCCAGGCTTGACTCGATGAGTCAACTCGTTAGATAGTGCTTATCTCCGGATTTCTTGTTGTTTTTGCATATGGATAGTTACCTTATCATGTTAGATCAATATTAATCCGATTATATGATATATTTGACTATATTTTTGATCTAATTGAAGATATTTACCAATTAATAAGATAATTGTTTCCTTATAAGATAATTGATTAATTATTTTGAGTAAATTGATAAATTGTTTTGCAAGAAATCATTAAATAAATCCAATATGGATAATTATGTGATTAAATGTTAATTTGAATTATTTATTATTTGATCCTTGTTGTTATGAAAAGTTTCATATTTTACCCTTTAGGTTTTATAGTTTAAATTTGAACCCAATAGTTTTGTTGTTTTGAAATTTAAATAGTTGAAACCCTAATGTTTTTGAAATGTTTCAAAACTTGCCCTCAAGTTTTGGAATTTAAAAGTTGATTAAATGTTAATTAGGAATGTTAAATTCTAAAACCCTAGTAATGTTTTGAAAAGTTCAAATACACCCTTATAGTTTTATTAATTAATTAAGGAGTATAATTAAAAGAGATTTAATAAATCCATAAAAGTTTAGGTTAACCATTTAATTGAATTAAAAGTGTAATTGTTAAAGTTAACCTCATAGTATTTTAAAAGTATAAAATTCACCCTATACTATATATAACATTAAAAGTCTAACATTATATATATATATATATATATATATATATATATATATATATATATATGTATGAGTAAAAGTCAGTCTTACCGTTAGTAGGCCTCATTCACGAAGCTGGTCTATAAGGGGTGTTTAAGGAAATTGCCTATAAAATGGCGATTGAATGGGTATCCACTCTTACCCACCGCACTCTTGACTAGTGGAGGGTCGTTAGCCGAACGGGTAGGATAGGACGAAACCTTCCATTATAAGTATAATGAAATACAAAGTAACTAAATGTTTTGCAAATTCCCAATCTTAGTTACTTAGGCAAAAGTGAATTGATGCAATTCCATGAAATTACACTTTGTGCCCTTGCGAAGATGTTAGTGGAGCGTGTGTGGTTTACCGGCACACTAAATGGTTCTAAGCAAAGGTAGCAAAGGGTGACTCAATGTTTTTCATAGTTCGGTGGAGCGTGTGTGGTTTACCGGCACATCGAATAGGTGACTGTAAAATGTGAGGGCACCATGTAACTTTGCATGGTTATTCACACCCGCTTTGTGATCCTCGGCATCCTAGTCACAAACAAGAGGGGCATATCGAGATTTAAACATGCCATTGAAATGTTCAATGAATCTCAAAGGATCTAGGAGTTTTTATAGATTTAAAACTTCAATTTCTTTTTCGTTTTTCATGGTGGAAATTAGTGAATCGTCATTCACTTACCTTCAAATATTCTGCAACTAGATTACGGCATCCCTTTTCTAGGTTGTAGCGTATTGTGTTGGGTCCTAGCCATAGTATCTCATTTGGGTGATTTACTAAGGACTCAATCAATCAACTAACTTGAATTTGTTTTCTCCTGTTTTGTAGATGTCAAAGTTCGACAACTATGGTCTTCTCAAATCCCGTGGAACAAGCATTCCACATGAAGATGATATTCCACGATTCGATCGAGGAACAAGAAATCATGCTTCACTTCCTCCTCCTCCTCCAATTATTCTCCCTAACCCGCAAGATTGTAAAATTGAAAGGTTCAATATCACTTAAGCCCTTTTGGCAAGTAAACATAAAGAAGGAAAGTCGGTGTGTGCACACGTCTTAGGGATGAAGTCACACATTGATAGGTTGAGAATGATGGGATCCATTGTCGGTGAAGAGATGGCTGTTGATTGGGTTCTTCAGTCACTTCCTAACTCGTATAGTGAGTTCGTAAGAGAGTACTATATGATGAACCACGACGTGACCCTTATTGATCTCACCTATATGCTTATTGCTGCTGAATCAGCAATGGTTTGGCGCAATAGAAAAGTAAAGTTGATTGGTGAATCTGCCTTCAAGACCTCTATGGATATAGACAATGGCAATGAAAGACATGCAATGATCGAAAAGTTTGATCATAAGAGAAAGGCGATGTCTGAAGTAGTTCCATGTGTTGTTCCAAAAGAGTCAATTTGCTTTTATTGCCAAGAGAAGGGGCATTGGAGACGAAGTTGCCCTATTTACCTAAGAGATCTAAGAGATGAGAGAGTCAAAAGTATGACTACGCTTCAGGTAAAATCCACTATCTAACTCAGTTAAGTTCCTATTCATTGATTCTTAATACATGATGTGATAAGATTGCATTTGAATGTTTTGCAAGATCGGTGAAAAGAAAGGAAGCTTGATAAGAGAGCAAGATGAATCTAATCACAAGAGATGGATCTCGATCGCATGGACTTGAAGATTGGATTTTGAGCTTAGATAGTTATGATAGAGTTGTTAGAAATTTTCCTTTTACATAGTTTTCAATAGATTTTGTATTGTAAGGACAAATGTTTTTCCACTGCTTTTATAAATAAAATAAATTTTGTTTGACTTATTTATTTATTTGTTTATTTCCTTGCAATAAAATCATTATGAAAATTGATGTTTGCATATTTCTACAACGAATGGATATGATTCTTAGTTATGTTATTTATGGAAATGGCAAGAATTTACCAAATAGGGAGAGTTTCTCATCGCCCAAATTTCAATTGGACTGAAATTTGGAATCACGCAACTTGGTTGCATGATGAATGAGAAATCTTATATTTGGAAATTAGACTAATTCATTGAAAAAGTATCAAGTGAAGGACTAGGAGATTGAGTACACAAGTTGCGTGTTGATCAAGTCCACCATAAGAGTAACAAAGATATTCGTCATGATTTACTAAAAGTTTAGTAAATATGATTATACTTATAAGATTAAGTGTAATTCGGAATTGATTAAAAAAGTTTAAATCAATAGCAAAACGAATAAGAAGAATCAAGTAGGCAGAAAGATAAAAGTTTCTCCATTCTAAGAAGAAGGGAGAATACCTTTTATGCTTTATGATAGGTCTTTATGATTAAGAACCATATCTTAATTGATCCTCTAAGTGAGTCTTAGTACAATTGCATGTCTAAGTAGAGGAATCAAGAATTGAAGAAATGGTTAAATCAAGAAGTCAATCATACTTCGTTCCAAAACAAGTCTTAGTGTTAAGATTGTGACAATGAGTGAAAAGTAATAAAGGTTTATAACATTCATCAAATGTGGAAAGTTGTGATGTCTTGAATAAGACAAAGACCGACTAGGACCAATTTATGAAGTGTTTTGATAAAAACTACACTAACTCTTGAATATTTGTTTGTCAAGAAATGGTTATTGACAAAAGAATCTTATATGTCAAGGAGTCAGTGGGAGCCTTAATGGTCTTGAAAGGTTTCAAGAACAAGTCAAATAAACCTTATTGATCATCACTAGCACACGAGTTGAGGTTTACAACCTATCGTGTTGACAATATTTTGATTATGTGCTGTTCCAATTGAGTTAATTATGCATGTGAGTTCTATGAGTTCTCATTTTGAACGCATAAAAGGCAAAGCACCTTAATCAATGGAAGGTACATTGATAGGAAAAGGTGAGTTGCTTAACTACTTGGAAGACGTGGTGGGCAGTTGTGCTACCATAAGGCAAGAAATCAAGATTAAGAAAGTTCGGTCCATATGAGTTTGAATTTGTCATAAACTCTGGTTTTAACAAATTCACATGGATAGGAACAAATACACCGCTTTAAATCTAAGTGTCATAAGATTTTCCTCCTTCATGAAAATGATTGTGAGGAAATGCTTTCACTAAGAAAGATTTTAAGAAGATAGTGATTGTAAAATTGCATTTTCAAATTTGATTATGGTTACGGTATCCCTTTCCATAATTTGAATTGTGAGGTTTGGCAATTAGTCTTAATAGTTTAGACACACATATGAACTATCTAAAGCAAAGGTGTATAAACTTAAGAGGCCTTGATAAAAGATTATCAAAACATTAAGTATTAGAAACATGGACTTAAGAAATTCAATAGGTATTGTTTTCTGAAAGTTAAGATGTTTGTGAATACATGTCGAAGCTAGTGGGAGCATAAGTGTTATGTTTTATAATAATCATCATGATAGTGGGAGCATAAATGTTATGATTGTATGATTATTAAGGTACGTATTGCAAGTTAGCAATATTAATTATAGAAAACAAGAGTTATACCTTGCAAAGTCGTAAAGGTTGTAAAGTTGTTTTGCTATAATTAAGGGAGAGAATATTATGCTTTATTTCAAATCTAAAGGCTTAGGTTGAGAAATGTTAATAAATTTAGTCAAAGGTACATAGTGTGTTCTTAAAATTTCGATTATGATTACGGAATTCCTTTTCACAATTCGAATTTTGAGAACATAGCAAATAAAACATTGTGCATGGTGTCCCATACGCTTTGGGTATAGGATCGATTGCAAATGCTTTAATGTTTGACCATTCTAAAATTTTCCAAATGTCTAGCGCATTTAGAGGGAAAAGGGACTAGAATTGGTTTTGACCAAAATAATTAAACAACTATCAAAGGACAATCCAAAGTTCGACGAGGATTGGTTGCTTGTGAGTAGTTGGAAGCATGGTATTGGATGTACCATATTGACATTATTATGAATAGATAAGATTCTATTAAGAAATGAGTTGTCATATGGAACATATGGAAGCGTGTCCATACTGGGAAGTAAATATTGAAAATTTATGACTAGATTAGAAACTTTTATGCAAAAGGATGTTCAAAGGAATGTACTTTGAAAGACATCATATCTAAGGAATTGTCTTGTAACAATCTCCATTAGAGGACTTTGTAATATCATTGGAAATAGTCTTTGTGACTTTGGTGCAGTGACATTACGAAAGAATCATTGCATAAAATGTTAGAATCTAGCATATTCTATAAGTGGCAAGAATTTGATATTCTTAAACTTATGAAAAAAGGATTTGGAGTTGTGAAATGAGAATGATTGGAAATGCGTCCAATGTGATCTATTTCACAAAGTAAGAACCATAGGTAAACATTGTGTGCATGCTAGGAGCATGGGATAAGTGTAATAATTCAAGTAAGAAGTTGATTACCCGAAACGACAAATAATGAGTAATCAATATGGTGATAAATAAAAGGTATTTTATTTATGCTCAAAGGGTTGAGGCCATATGGGATTAGTATTATTCTTGTGTTTCACTTTGCATGTTTTGACTTCCAGAATAATTGAGTTTATTAAGAATAATCGAATTATTCAAACGGGCCACAGTCGTTCATATGTTGGAAGTAGATATGAATGAAGACTGTCGTGAATTGGTGTATGGATTGTCTAAAAGAGTATTAGAAATAAGCAAATGTTTGCTGCAACATTCATGAGTGCTTATGAATATGAATTTGAGCATTGGATTAAACCCACGCTCACTTGGATCACTCCATGAATTGTATCACGAGTGATTGGTGAGACGATAACATCTTATATTCTTGAAACTGAGATGTGTGAGTTGTATCTTTCAAATCGGTTGCACATTGATAATATGTAAACGCACTAGTAACTTGGTGTTATAAAACATATTGTTGTGTGTGATTTGGTTAGTAAGTGCAAGCAAGCATTGTATCAAAGTTTATCCGTTCCTTTTATCCAAATAAGGATAAAAGTGATATCTTTTGGGCCCCTCAATGATTTAGTGATGACAAACGTAAATGCTCGGCTGGGCTAGGGCTAATTTGATTTGTTCAATTAGTCAGTCGTCATAAATCGGAGATCGAGAAATAGTACAAAGAGAATGATTAGAAATCATGTCTTACGATATCTAGAATGGAGGAATATATGATCCCTTATCTTAAGGACACGCGTATCTGATAGGATCAGAGTTGACAACGGCTTTGGAAAGCTACGATTGCAGATCAGGATCTGAAGTCATACGCAGAATAGTTATTAGACTTATCTAAGTGGGAGACTGTTGGATTAATGTCTAAGTCCATAACTATTTTGGTATCTACTTGACCCGATGGTGCATGGTCCTTTTGGGTTGCCTTCACCAAAGCAACTTGATTGGAGAAATAAATAAAGAGAGAGAGGTTATTATGATTTATTAATATGTTATAAGAATAATATATTAAAGAAGAAATCATATTTGTTTAATTAATATTGGTCAATAATTAATTAGGAATTAATTTTGTGATCAAGTGTAATTAATTAAACTAGAGGGGCTGATTTGTAATTATGTGATAGTTACAAAATAAGGTAAGGACTATCTTAAATATAGGGTGAACGAATTTAAGGAGATAATGCCTTAGAATTCGACTAGGATAAGGTTTTCTAAGACTTATCTTATGGTTACTTGGTGGGCAAGCAACTAGATAAGGATAAGGACTAAAACCCTAATCTTTACACCTATATAAACCCCCTAAGGCTCATGAATTCATCTAAGCCTTCCCAAGAAGTCCTAAGGACGAATTCCTACCTCTCTCCTCTCTCTTTATACCTTCTCCATTTGCTCTTGGTGTTTGTAAGCCATTAGAGGAGTGACACTTGTGACTCTAAGCATTCCAAAGTCAATTCAAGGAGGAATTGGGATTGTTATTGCTACATAACAATCAAGGTAACATCTTAAACCTAATTATATGTTAATATCGATTTCCATATGCTAGAATTAGGGTTTATAGTCTTGGATTCAAAGCATGTACAATAGAGAAACCTAGATCCAAGTATTAGGGTTTGTATGAGCACATAGGATGTCTAATGACCAAAACCCATCAGTTGTAAGCAAATATGATTTCTGGTTGGTTTTAAAAAGTTTAAATTTTTCATGATTTTTTATGGGTGTTACATTTTATCTAATATTCGCTTATTTCAGTAGCGCTTTCTTCCCCATTTCATTCAGTCAGCCAAAAAATATTTCAATGTTCATTCTCTTACGTTTCTAATTTAAATCCACAACTTCATTCAGACAATAACCACTCTATGAGCAAAATAGAACACTACACCACATGAGTATAAGACAATCGCGTCATTACCAAAAATGAAAATCACGTTAACAAGCCCAATGACCATCTAAATAGGTATAGATACAACAAACGCATAACCCATGACGAACCAAACTGTCAAAACCTACCACAAATTCAATACCTCATACAAACAACATAAGAAGACTAATGACAAAATAGTCAAGAATCTCCTTCAAGAACAACGGTCAAACAATAACACCCTCTTTAACCTAATGTCTTCTATCGGTTTTCTTTAGTATTAGCAAATCTAACCCCTGTAAAAGCCCAATGACTATCTGAATAGGTATAGATACAAGAAACACATAACTCATGACGAACTAAACTGTCAAAACCTACCACAAATTCAATCTCATACAAGGAACATAAGAAGACCAAGGACAAAATCGTCAAGAATCTCTTTCAAGAACAACGGTTAAACAATAATACTTTCTTTAACCGAATGTCTTCCATTGATTTCTTTTAGTATTAGCAAATTCAACCCCGCAAAACACAATTTCATATCTAGTTAATTATTATTAATAAACTGATTATTTAATTATTATTAATAAATTGATTAGTCTACGAATTTCCCTTACCTATGTAAATTGTTTTATGATTTATTCATAGATATTTTCATACTTTTCAATTTTATTTCCCTCCCAAGAAACAATTATTCTCCCGTTGCAAGCATAGGAAACGGAACGGCATATAAAGGGCGGAATTGAAACACAAATTTAACTAGATTTAAGGAGCATGTCCAGGTCCGACTTATACCTTACACACCCAAGCTTACTCTCACTCTCATTCTCCACTTGCTGAGGGTGCAAGTCCCAACAATGGCGACACTGTGAAATGTGAGCTGATAAAAAGGCATATAAAATAGTTCCAACTATTCGTTTCCCAATTAAACCACATACAGCTTGAAACATGGGAAGATCTAGCGGATATTGCTTCAAAATCATTGCTTGTGGCGGCAGCTCTGAATCTGTCGATAGAGACGACCTTGATGCTTCTACGGAGGTATTTCCTTCTATTTTATGCCATATCTCGATATTCTTTATAGAGAACTTGAAATTCAGCGTGTTTCCGATAAATCGGAAATGATGGATCACTGAGCAAAAATGTCGTTTTTTTGGTAATGTTTCGTGCTAAGAGTATGTGCTTCGCCAATCGAGGGTTTGCGATTATGATTTGTGCATGATAGTTGATTCTGGTGTCGATTTAAATTTGATGCGTGTGTTTGGGTTTCATGATACTATGTTTGGTGATTAATTGAAGTTGAATTATGCTCAAAAAGTGCTAAACTCAATAATCAGCTGGTTTATGTTTATCTAATTGACTTATGATACTTGAAGCTTCGAATTTTCATTGATTTGACTTCTTGGAGAGTGTTCAAAAAGGGGATTGAGATTCTCATAATTCGATCTGAAACAATGTAATATTAGTTACTGATTTCAACTTAATGAAATATAATGTCACAAACCATATATATACTACAACTTAATTGAATTTATGTGTATAATGTATCTATTAGTTACTGATTTCAACTTAATGAAATATAATGTCACAAACCATATATATACTACAACTTAATTGAATTTATGTGTATAATGTATCTATTAACTTAGTGACCTTTTATGAACATACTTCAGAATAAAGAAACCCCCGATAAAAGAGGATGGAGCTTTCGCAAAAAATCATCAGGGCATCGAGTGTTAAGCAACACTGTAAATGTAATAACAGAAATACCTTCTTCTGATGATAAAAAGAGCTCAGAACCTGTTATTATCAACTCAGAAGAAATCATCAGTGAGAAAACTTCTACAAATCAATGGACAGAAACAGAAGAATTTTCTAGGGTTTCAACTTCGAATACCAAGGACAATGTGGTGACCAATTTGGTGACAAAAGCTGTTGATGAAGATGAAATTAAATTTGACTCGAGTCCTGATGAATCATCCATCATTATCATCCAAACTGCTGTTAGAAAATTCTTGGTATGTATTTACTTCTGCATATGTGTAATAACATTGTTTCCCATATGGATAGAATGAACATGACAAATGTCCATTTTACCCTTCTGTCTTGAAGTAATGATGAATAATAATCGACTATTTATTTGAAACTTGTAATAAACTGATATTGTCAACGACCCCAAATCTCCAATAAAAACTTTTGAAAAGTAAATAAACCTAAAAATATCAATTTAATAAAAATGACCATTTTACCCTTACGTCTAGAAGTAATGATGAATAATAATCGACTATTTATTTGAAAACCATCATACACAATATATTGTAAACGACCCCAAATCTTCAATAAAAACTTTTGAAAATATAAATGAATTTACAATATCAATTTATGATGATGTTCAAATAAATAGTTAATTATTAATTTATTATTCATCATTACTTTTAGACAGAAGGGTTAATCTCGTAAAAAACCTTATACTTTGTGTTTCTTCTGGATTAAACCTCAACTTTATTTTTTTACCTTATGTTTTTATATTTTTTCCGTAAAAATTAAAATCCCTCAACTTTGTGTTTTTTCACGAAAAAACATTCAACCTTCTAGTTGTTTTTTTTTTAGTTTATTCCAAAAAAATGAGTAAATTACACGAATGATCCCTATGGTTTGGGGTAATTTGCGCGTTTGGTCCCTCACTTATTTTTTTTAAACTCGGAAGGTCTCTACTGTTTGTTTTTGTTACGCCCTTGGTCACTGTCTTACCTAAAAAAACTATTATTTAACTCGGGAAAAATGGTAGGGTAGGTAAATAAGGTGAGGGGGGTGGGGTTGGGGGTGTGTTTATTTAAATAAATTAAAAAATCAAGGCCAAAATAGTCTTTTTAGGTAAGATATGAACCAAACGTGAACAAAAACAAACAATATGTACCTTTAGTGTTAAAAAAACAAGTCAGGGACCAAACGTGCAAATTACCCTAAACCATAGGGACCAATTGTGTAATTTACTCAAAAAAACCCTCACATTTTAAAAGTTTTTGGGAAAAAAAAAACGACTAAAAGGGCCCGATCAAGAAAAAATGAAAAACTATTAAAAGATAATTAATATCGTTTTAATAGGTTTAAAAAGAAAGAAACAACATGAGAGAGTTCGGTTACAGGGTAGAATGGTAAAAATGATGTCTTACTAGATAAAGATAATATGTTTTTAATTTATTAATTATGGTTTATTGTAATATATATTTAGGCTGAAAGAGAAGTTTTGAGGCATAAAAAAGTGGTGAAATTACAAGCAGTTGTTCGAGGGCATTTGGTTCGTTGTCGTGCTGCTGGAACTTTGCGTTGCATTCAAGCAATTGTCAGAATGCAAACTCTTGTTCGTTCTCGTCATTCTATTAAAAGATTATCTATTGGAGAAAAGGTATTACCTAAAATGACTCATTTACCCTTAGTTATGACTTGTTTACATGTAGTCTGTAGTCTCATCGTTTAAATTGATACCTTATTTACATGAAAACTTTAGGCTCATTTCCTTCATTTTCTATGATGTTTTTGAGTAATTTTTTAGGGTTAATATCAAAAAAGACATATTTTGTGTTTTTTCAGGATTAAACCTTAAAATTATTTTTTGTTTGAAAAAGACCTTGTATTTGTTTATTTATTTTTTTCTGATCTGGCCTTTTTAGTCTTTTTTTTTTTCCAAAAAAAGTTGTAAAATGTGAGGGTGTTTTTGAGAAAAACTAAAAAAATTGAGGGTTTATTTGGAAGCATCTAAGAAGGTTGAGGGTTTTTTTCCGGAAAAAATGAAAAAATGCAAGGTTTTTTTTAGGCAAAAAATAATTTGAGGCTTAATCTGGAAAAAACACAAAATATAAGGTCTTTTATGCAGAAAAATCTCATTATTTTGGGATTTTTTTTTGATAAACTCCTATTTTTTTTTAACAGAAAGCTTCGAATATTTAATTTTATATGATAATCTGTCATTTCCTGTTAAAGTAAAAATAAGGATTTTTTCGTTAATTTGAGCAAAATTAAATAATCAAACATTTTTGTTCAAAAAAAACATTTTGGACTTTTCTGCATAAAATCCTTTTAAAAAAATATTTTCTTTTATCCATTTCTTGTAGATACTTGATTTTTTGTTTTTAATAAAGGGTACTTTAGTCATTTAGTTAAAAAAGAAAGAATGGAATTCATTTTTCTTTTTCTTTCAGGGAATAAAAGATTCCAATACAAAGCCACATCCAACTTATATCTCCATCGAGAAGCTTCTAAGTAACAGATTCACAAACCAGGTATTATCCTTTTTCATCTTCCCATACTTTTTTTATTCCCAATTTTACCCTTAACTCAATCAAAACACAAGACTTAAACAAATCTTATTTCTCTTAAAAAAGCTAATCCAATCCACACCACAAACCAAACAAATCAACATCAAATGTGATCCATCAAACCAAGAAGAAGATCCCACATGGAAATGGCTACAAAGATGGACATCCTTTTCATCCCCCGTTTCTTCCCCCGAAGTCAAACCTTTGACCACCGCCTCCACTCCACCCGTATCCGAGGCTGAGCCGCCCAAACGTCCACCAAAAAGGGCGGCAACAGAACAAGCCGATTCGGAAGGAAGAAAATCCGTATTCGGATCAAGAAAAACAACCAATCCATCATTCATCGCTGCCCAGTCAAAGTTCGAAGAGTTGACTTCCAAAACCACCACCGAACCACCACCACCACCGGCGGCGCCCAAAACCGCTGCACCGCCGGTTTACGAAAGCTTAAAAGCGGTTCGAACCGCCGGCTCAGAATGCGGAACCGAACTCTCGGTCACCTCCATGCTCGACTCACCCGATCCATCGGAATCCGAAAACATCGAAACCACCGAGTCGACTCACGATCTTCTAGGCACCGAGTTGACTCACTCCATCACAATTCCACCCGAAACAAACAATCTCATTATCAACCAAATTACAAAATCGCCCCTCGAACCGGAGTCACAACGAACGCCTTCGAGTGAAAGAAAATCATCGAGTGATATTAAACCTAGAAAAGCATCGAGTGAAAAAGAAAAAGAAAAACCAAAGATGTGGTCGAATAGCAAGAAACTATCGTCTCCGAGGGGTAGTTTGGAGAATTTACCGAAGGAGGGTAAAAGTGGAAAACGAAGGAATTCTTTCGGGTCCCAAAGCTCGGAGATTGATAATCAGGAAGCGAGGGATAGTAGTTATAGTAATAGTAATAGTAATAGTAATTATATACCGAGTTATATGCAAGTGACTGAGTCAGCAAGAGCAAAAGCTCTTAATAGCTCTCCAAGGTTAAGTCCAGATGTACAAGGGAAAGAGAAAGATGCGTATTTGAAAAAGAGACATTCGATGCCTGGTGCTGTGAATAGTAGGCATGATTCGCCTCGATTGAAAAGGTCTTCACCTCAGAGTCAACAAGGTCAACAGACTACAAAGGGAAATGAAAGCCGAGGTAATATTAATTATTAATTAATAATAAAATTAGGGTTGTTTTTTTGTTTTTGACTTAATGTGTTTATGTGCTGATTAAGTGATGGGTTTGTAACAGAGAGGAAATGGCAGACTTAAAGTTCGTGATCTTACATCTGCTTTGGTTGTCAGTTGTGCCAGATATCTTTTTATTTTATTATTATTATTCTTTTTTTTTTGGGGGGGTTTGTTTGTTTGTAAACTAAGTTACATGTCATTTTTGTTCTTGATTGTTGGAACATATTTGGTTAATTTATGGATTTTTGAGATAATAGAATTTGAGATTTTTGTGATTTCTCGTAGTGGAACACCACTTACTAGTTGGACTTTGTTATTTTCTTGTAATTTAATTCTTAAAAAAAACAGCTTATAAAATATATTTTTTTTTCAATCAACTATAGGTTTGCTTTTAAGGCGAGCAAAGTGTTTAATCCGTTTATTGAAAAATATGTCCATATAAAAAGTTAATAAGATAACCTTGGAAGGTTTTGCTAAAACTTGATTAAAAGATGATGTTCTAAGCTTACAAATTCCAATTACAACACCGACCGAAAACCAAATCCCATTTTTTTCTAAATTGTTATAAGGAGTTTTGATTTAATTCAATCATTAAAGTTTTAAGAATGTTACCATTTAGCTATTTAAATTGATTCATCCAAAATGTATGTTCTATAGCTTGTACAATAGCTGAGATCAAATTATTAAGTGAAAATATCATTCAATTTTAAAATGTGATAATTAGGTCATGGAACTCTTATTTTGTTTTATTTCCCTAGTGACATGATTTGATGTTTTTGGAAGACTTTTGACTTAATTGAATATACAAGATACAATGATACATAATCGTTACCATTTAAATGGTTAAGTTGTGATGATTTTATAACTTGGATGGTCATTTAATTAAAAAATCATTTGTAAACATAAGAAAACTTGAATGCAAACAAAAATAAGAGTTCAATGACTTAATTATTACGGTTTAAACTTAGCTTTTTTTTTTTTTGGAACCGGCCGAAATTTATTAAACCCAACACCTATAAAGGAAACAAGGTGGGGCAAAAGAAACAAAATGAAACAGAGAGTTACAAAACATTTAACGGAGAATAACACCAACCTGTTCAATTACAATTGACAAAATGAACTGTATCCATACCTTGAGGTTCATCAAGACATTGATGTTGGAATCAATCTTAACTTCTTAAATAGTATCCATACTTCTTATAGATATAACACAACAATTAGATAGACAACATCTTAATTAAAAAGAAAAATAAACAAGAACCTCCTGACCAAATACAAAATACGGTATAAAGTCACATGACTAACATACTTATCATGTTGCTTTGTCTAATATGAGATGGATGGATGTAGTTTTGATGAATTATGAGGCATCATGTAATCTACAATGCTTTATTTTGAGTTGAATGGATAAATTTTGAAGTTCAATTTCAAGTTAAATCAACATTTTCTATTGTGTTAAGTTATACACAAGGTTTTAAAGTATGAATAAACAATGGTTTTTAAGATCATATTTCGAATTCACGAGTAGAGACCCTAATATCCCTGAATCTTAAGGTCATAAGATTCTAACATCAAAATCAACATCTTAACAACAATGATTATAGACAAATAGATATAAAATGAATTTATTAAAATCAGTACTTTGTGAAATATTTTAACATATATAAAATGAATTTATTAAAACCAGTACTTTGTGAATATATATATATATATATATATATATATATATATATATATATATATATATATATATATATATATATATATATATATATATATATATATATAAAAGTTGAGAAAAAAGTATATATTTGGAATATTCCCTTTGATGTAAAATTTGATGTACTACTAGGTTAAAGATAATTACTTTTTGCACCAAACATTATATCTATTGCAAAAATTGGTGTTTGGAATAATATTCTACCCCAATAAATACAAAAACAATAGTTTATTTGCACAACTCCATTATATATTTATTGTACATATATATACACATAAATGATATCATGTGAACAACATAAAAATTATCTTTTTTCACGCTGAACAGCACTAGGATTTGACACCATGTCCATCATCATCTTCTCGGGTGAGTCTTCCCAATTTGTGAAAGTCTTCAAGTCAATCTAATTTTTTCTTAAAAAAGTTGGTAACAATTTAATGAAATAAAAAAAATAGTGTTTGAGAAAATAAAAAATTTACCTTTCGCCTTTGTTCTGTGAATAATTGTTCTCTTTTCAGGAATGAATTTTGAGCTTCTTTTACTTTTTTGCCCCCTAATCCCCATACTTCCACATCCAAAACTTGAGCTTCTGTAGGCAAGTAACCCTACAATAAGGACAATATAGTCATTTCAGGTTTTTTTTTTTTTATGGTTTTTTGGGGTAGTGATTCCTTTGACTCTCGTGTCAGAGTAAAAGACATAAATGTCCTCTTCATTCAAATGAGTCAAAATTGGTGCTTATGAGCTTTTTTTTTTCTTATAAAGAAAATAAATGTCGAAAAGGGAAGCTTATTAACAGACAAGAATGGATAAAGGGTAGTATCGTCATTTTACCTGATTTGGAAAAAGGGAACCAGGGTGGTAGGTTTTATCATACGCATGATGGCGCACAATAAGCTTTGAAAAGTCTTCATCCATAAAAATTCTCTCGTTTCCATTTGACCCTCCAAAACCAATCCCTACAGGCTTAGGATAAGCCTCATAACCAGCCACATGCAAGTGACTGTATACAAAGTTCTTCTCTTTGCCTGTTTCAAAAAAAGGGTAATATCGTCATTTTACATAGAACAAGGAACAAACATGTTACAAAAACCTCAAATCAAAACTGTAAACCGATTCTTTTGGGAGACCAAAAACAAAAAAAAGAGCTAAGCCCAAGGATCAAATTTGTAATTTCTCGAATAATAATAATAATAATATAATCATAAAAGTAAAGGGTTAATCTCAAAAAAGACCTTTTATTTAGTGTTTTTTGAATTTGTGTTTATTCATTTTTTCGAAAAGCCCTCAACTTTATATTTGTTTCCGAAAGAACCCCTCAACCTTCTAAATGCTTCCAAATAAACCCTCAGCTTTTCTAGTTTTTCTCGAAAAAACCCTCATGTTTCACAATTTTTTTTTGAAGAAAATGACTAAAAGGGCCAGATAGGAAAAAATGAAAAATACAAGGTCTTTTTCAGACAAAAAATTAATTTGAGGATTATTGCAGAAAAAAACAAAAAATATAAGGTCTTTTATGAGATTAACCCAAAAGTAAATTACATTTTTGGTCCATAAGTTTAGCTGATTTTCCAGTTTTGGTCTCAAAATGTTTTTGTCTTGCAGTTTTGGTCCTTATTTTAATGTTTTATGACGATTTTGGTCCATGTTCCATGTAAAATGACTATTTTTCCGTTTAGCTTTTTCTTTCAATTACTTAAATGATATATTACAATTAATAGAGTCATAATATATCAATTAAATTAACTATAAGTCTATAATACACATTAAAAGTTTATCTATAAGGATAAAATAGTCATTTTACATGGAAAATTGACCAAAATTGATATGCAAAGTCTAATTAAAGACCAAAAATGCAAGATGAAAAAACTTTGAGACCAAACCCGAAAAAAAGCTAAACTTAGGGACTATAAATGTAATTTACTCTAACAATAACAATGCTATACAACTTATAAAATTACACACCTGAAGATGTAAACTGATCAAAAACAGGGCTTATAGCATAAAGGCTTCCAGATGTTCCATAAAACGTATCCTTGTTTTCATAAGCTTGGTGAGTAAGTGCACCAATTGTCCAACTATGATCTTCTGAAGTAGCCGAAATAAGTAGAAGAATTGGACCATTATACCCCTCAACGTTTGACCAAAATCTATTCAACCCTTTTCCATGAAGAGAAGCCCTGTTGTTGTATATATTACATGAATGCAAAGTTAAAGACTAAATAGAATGTCAGGGTTAGTAAGGTAATTGTACATTTATCTCAATAATCAGTTTTCTACACACATCCAAACACCTTTACTATGTTTATTTATTTGGATATATATATTGAGGGTATTTTGGTCTTTTGTTATAAAAACTGGAATTGAATTCCTTCCACCTTATACGAATGATAAATCCATCAAGCATGGAATTTAAATGAATTCTAATTCCATTCATTAAGCAACCAAACAACTATGGAATGGAATCTGAAATTCCGATTCCATTGGATTCCCTTATTTCTTTTTCAAGTTAACTCACCCAATCAAACAAACCATAGTCCACAACTCCACATCAAGCAACAAGAAATACACACAATATATATAAATGATCTTTAATTCTTTAAGCCAAAAAAAAAAAAGATAAAAGGACAAACCGATATAGTAGATTTTCTTTAACTTCATCATGATGTGCAAAACACGTTTTCAAAATTTCTTCATGCATTGTACTTCTTAGGGTAAGTGAAATAGACCAAGCTTTTCCAGGAGTTAGAAGATAAGTATGAGATTCTGAATTTGAATGATTATCATTTGTAGATGAAGATGATGCCTCCATTTTTTCCTGATGTTAATAATATTGGAGTTCAATTATATCAAAAGGGTAAAAAAAATTGAAATCTTTTATGTCTTTTGTATAAGACAAGAGAACAATGGTGAGTCTCATGGAGGAGAAAAGATTGACAGTTTTGTCCTGTTGGGCGTAGATGCTTAGAAAGAATGGAGTACCTGTTGAGGGGCAAATTTGGAAAGTCTTGAATAAACAAATTGCACCAAGCATTCAGGAAGATTAGGCACTGTTTTCAACACCCACACATGAAGCTTCCCAATAGGAAGTTGTATATCAGATCCCAATAAACTATCATCCCATACATTCAACTCACTACCACCATCACCACACGAAGAAACAGCAGACAACACTAAATTATTCACATCAACAAGATCAAATTTCACTCCCCCTTTTGAATTTCTAGAATCCCAATACATAGCCCAACACATCCACAAAAGCATCAATAAATCAGCGGGAAGTAGATGCCCGTTTATCTTACAATCACCATCACTAGAATCGATTTGCAATCCTGTTGTGGCTCCTGATTTTGTAGTTGTCGACCCAAAGACTCTCAATAAATTGTTTAATGAATCTGATGTCGTCATCCTTCCACAGCATTTGGTGTAGCCATTCAGGAACGCGATCCAGTTTAGACCGTTTTCTTCAGCTGAGAAAAACTGTTCCACTATTGAATGGTTAAGATGATTCAGTAATCCAGGAAAGTTTTCTGGTTTGAATGACGCTTCGCAACTTTGGTAATCAATGGATAATTCAAAGCATTCCTACAAACACCAAAACAACCATTAGTTTATATAAAAATTTGTTTCCAATCTTAATTGCTAATCGTTGGATACTCGTTGGATAATGTCAGTACGTGGAAAATTGAGGAATTGGAAATACAGAAACTAGGGTTTGAGAATAAAATTACCTTTAGAGAACTAATGGGGATGGTTTGAGTTTGAGGATCTGAAAGATTTGAAAAGGATTTCTCCAGCACAGTTAGAGCACCCGTGGACGCAGCTAATGATTCCGCCTCACGTCGCTCCGGCGAAACTTGCTCCGTCGAAGACGATGCACCCATTTGGTGATCGTGTTGTCGAGTTTAGAATTTTGATTCGTATGCAAGGATAATAATATATATATATGATCGCTTGTGAATTGCGATAAGTGTCTCAAATCCAAAAAGTAATCAGCAGACTTGATTGGATTCTTTAATAGCTGGAAGATTGGAGATGATCATGAATGAAACACCCTTTGGGATGCCGGAAGGCCATTTTTAAATAGGATTGTACAAAGGCATTTATACCGTTTTAAGTTAAGTCGATAAGGGTTGTTACTTGTTAAGGTAGAATACAAATCTATATAGTTAGGAATATTTAGTAATATGCGACTCATAGAACAATATATTTGAAATCTTTATAAATATATATTTTTAGTTAAAGGGTCATATATATTTTTAGTTAAAGAGCCTTCTTCGTATCATCATCTTTCTTCTTCTTTGAGAATTTAGACTTTGGCTTTTTCGAGCTTTCAGCCTCAACTTTCTCAGCATTCATCTTTGTCTTCTTAGACTTTTTAGACGAACCTACATAAACCACTTTGAGTAACACCCCAGATTCAACATTAGGGTTTAGTGTCTTCAAATATTTGACTAAGACTTTGTTGGCCGGTTCAACCTTCTTCAACATACCATGCAATTGTAGTGAAAATTTCCGAATCATCCTCCACTGATTTCGAAAAGTGGTATTTTGCAAACTCTGCCCTAGCTTCATCAGTAGGAATTTGAATTACTTCTTTTTCATAGATCTTTTCCAGAATAAGACTCCGATATCTTGCATACAAAATGCCTTCGTCCATATTCGTGTTCTCCAAACTGTTCACAAATTCCTTCCACAATTGAGTTGCGTAATATACACTTAGATCGTAGTACAACCCCATAATCATAGCATACACTTCCAGTCTTCCTTTGTTGAGCCCAACACTTAGTTAAACATTGAAGATAAATTCCAAATACAAGGCAAACCCGACTTCTTGAAGTCATTGATTTTTGAAAGTGGTGGTTGATGACCCATTTCATTGAACATGAACATGATTTGGGCATTGAATGGTTTGATTGGGGATTTCCACGATTTGCGTGAACATCTTCTTGGTCAGATGAATCCTCTTCTCATTGATGAAATGAAAAGTGATGATATAAGTAGCCTTGCTGTAGGAAGCAGTTGAACCCGCCATAGAAAGCCAGGTCATCAAATGATACGTTTAAACAAGTTTTTACAGTTTTGTGAATTATAACTTCATGGTTTCATTTTTTATATTAATGCTTTAAATCTTTCATTAATTAATTTACTTTTAATTTCAATAATCTTTTTTTAAAATATCGTTTTATAATTCATTATTTCTCATTACAAGCAATTTAATATATTTCTCTATAGAACATAAAGTGTTTTATATTTTTGTAATTATGTTAATGGACTGTATTTTTGTTATTTATCCATCTAAAATACTATTTTTTTAACTCTACCAAATGGTTAAAAAACAAGTTGCCAACATCACATCTCCGATTTTAACTTCAATAATCCAATATGCATGTGGGCATTTTTTTATATAGTTCACAATTCACTAACATGTACAATTGAAGCTTAGGCCTTGAGTTTACCTTCATTTTTTTTTCTCATGTTGTTACTGAGTTAAATTTTCGTCTTTATCTACTACTAACAGAACACTACTGAAACTTATTTCCATCTTATTCGTGGGTGGCTGTTGCTTTTTCCTTTTTCATTTGATGTTCACACCTTCAAATCAAAATATTTTTATATCAGATATATGTGAAATATGTATGATTGAAACATCACTATCGTAAATGTATGTATATTGACTTCAACATCTTCATTAGCATCATGATCAGTGCATCTATAGGCTATTAATATCACAAATTAATAAATATACATGACTCTTTCTTGTACTTAACCCTAAAATATAACCCAAATCAATCTACTTTTTTAGTAATCGGATAAAAATGATACTTTTACTCTTAAATAACTAGCCATGCAAATAATACACTAAAACTTGGTAAATGACTTAATACGTGAGGCCGATTTTGAATGTCAATATTTCTTTTTTTATCTCATAACTATAAATCGCATTCTAAAAATCCAATGATGTGGTCATAGCAAGGTCAATTTAAACGTTAAACTTGGTAATTGACAGGTAAAAAGCTTAACCACAATTGCAATGAGATATCAATTTGTTAACCATGACCAAAACAACATAGATCATTATATGAAACAGAAAAAGATTGTCAAAGTTGACAAGATATGGCTATAATTAACAAATAACTGAATAACTTTGCTTTTTCTAGCAATTAATCCCAAAAGAAAAATATCGAAGTGTTGCAATCTTTGATAGATAACGGTGCCAGATCAGGTATAAATGTCAATCGTGCTCCACCCAATAACTAACAATAGTCCCTTCAGGTGACTGCGGTCGAAGATTCCTTAGGCAACAATGGCTTACCCATACATAAAATTAAAAAAGTAAGATAAAACCATACTATTTAGTATGGTAGATGCCTACTTACATGACATAGGGGACTCACTAAACCCAAGGTTTACCTAAACATAAATTTAAAAATGATTTTTTGTTTTACATAAATAGTAGTAGTAATGTTAAAGTATGAAGTTGACAAAGACGTTTCATAGAGATGTAACATATTGGAGTACCCCATTAAAGGATTTCATTATATCTTTATTGTTTCCCTTTTATAAAAAATAACATTGAAGGTTACAAAGTTATCTTGAGAGTTATTAAAACTGGCTTTGGCTATGTAGTATCTTATAAAAATTTTGGGTGATATATATTTGTTTATTAGTTACACATTCAAAAAAATAAATGAACATTACTAAACTAAAATTTTTTTAATAGCTTTATGGGATTATCATGTAGTTTAACGTAACATCAGTATACCATGAAAATATTTTTTTCATTATTAACCCATTATTTGATGGTTTACGGAATATATATTCCTTACAAGTGGATATTAACACAATAGTAATTTAATCATGGCAACAACACTGAGATGAAGGCCCTGCTTCACATGAACCTGTAGCAAAAGTTAGTTCTTGGCAAAGTTGTTAGCAGTCGATGCTGATTGCGTCACACCGTCCAAAACATGCTGGTCCAAGAGTTGTATAGATGTAAATTCAATATAGATGTTGTAATTATATCATGCTTTATGGTAATTTTTTCTAAAATACCCAAAAATAGAGGAATGATGTCATACCTAAAATCGGAACACATATCAAGCAAATAAACGACAACACCAAAACCATCACGACAAAAGAACTTTTTATTTGTGTAGGCCATTGGCTTGAGGAACAATACTTCTTGATTTTTATTGTATGAATAAAATTAAGAAATGATCATACTTTATGTTGGATTACCACTCCTTAAATAGTCATTGAAGTGAAGCATAACACTTATTAGCACCATTCAAGTTGAGCATAGTAGTTTGTTACCACCATTAATTACTATCTTTAAATTTTATTATTAATGTATGTTCATATTGAAATTAAATTAGCATGTAAATGGAAGATGTTATGTTATGTTTGAAATTAATGATGTCAGACACACTTAAATTGATGTCAAACGTAACATAACCTCTTCAATTTACATACTAATTTATCTGGGTCATCTGGAAATTCAGGAATAAGTTAGCCCACTCATTTAAACCCATCTCATATTCAGGTCTTGCAAATGAAGTCCAAACCCTATCCTATATATGGATAAATCCAAGACACAAATCCAGAAAACTTCGATGGCTAGAGTGGTTGTATGCTTGCTTTGTAGACATGTGTGTGTTTGGTGTGAGTTTTTATTCTTTTCTTTTCTTATGGGTAGTCATCTGATAGGTTTTGTCTGCAATTCAACCATTCTTTATGTGTTTCTTCTTTTGTGGTGTGTGTGGGGTTAGGGGTATTTTGGTGTGTGTTATCCTTTGTCTCTTGCATTAATTTAGCAGAATAGATTTTCTTATAAGATCTCATGGAAGGTCTCGTTACTATCCAAGCGAACATCGATCTCGCGAAGTATAAATAAAGTTTGAGTCGCTGCATTAATTTTGGGTCTTCAAGATGCTTTCTTGTGGGTTTCGGCCCATCCCAAACTGTTACCATAGATCCAAAGCTTGTGAGGTTCGGAGCATCCCCCATCAAACAACCGCCATTACAAAGAGGAGGCACATGGCCAATAGTTTGCCGCTGTCGGAGTCACCTAACTACATTATGAAGTTTATTTGAAAGCAGGATTTATTGTCTTGGAGCTGAAGTTTGATTCATGTTTTCGTTTTCAAGCCTATTTGATAGTTTGGTAGCTTCTCCTTATTAGTTACCCCTAATTTTGTTGAGATTTTTTCCTTCTTAGGCTACAAATATTTCTAGTTTTCATACTTCCTTTTGTACTATATTTTGTCCAGCCCCCAGCTGGTTTCTTTTAATATATTTTGCTTTGTCGTTCAAATAAAAAATTTACATACTAATTTAATGTCAATATGAACATACATTAATAATAAAATTTAAAGACCTTAATTAATGGTGCTAAGTTTTATGCTTCACTTGAATGACTATGTAAGGAGTGCTAATTCGACATAAAGTACGATCGTTTTTTAATTCTATTCTTAGAATAAAAATCAAGCAATATTGTTTGTCAAATAAATGGCCTACACAACAAAAATTCTCTTGTCGTGATGGTTTTTGTGTTGTGGCTTATTTTCATGACATGTATTCCGATTTTAGGTATGACATCATTCCTCTTTGTCCGGGTAATTTAGAAAAATTTACGATAAAGCATGATTTAATTAAACCATCTATTTTGAGTTTCCATCCATACAGCTCTTGGACCATCGTGTTTTGGAAGGTGTGACGCAATCAGCATCGAGTGCTTACAACTTTGCCAAGAACTAGCTTTTGCTACAGGTTCATGCGAAGCAGGGCCTTCATCTCAGTGTTGTTGCCTTGATTAAATTATAATTGTGTTAATATCCACTTGTAAGGAATATATACTTAAACCATCAAATAATGGATTAATAGTTATAAACTATTCCCGTGGAAAACTCATGCAAGTACACGTCTACCATAATAAATAATATTGTTTTATCATACTTTTTAAAATTTATGTTTGGGTAAACCACCATACCGTCGTCGGAAGGGACTACAGTGAGTTATAGGGTGGAGCCCGGTTAATATTTATCCCAGGTCTTTCACCGTGATCTATCAAAGGTCACGACACTTTGATTTTTTTTCTTTTGTGATTAATTGCAAGAAATAACAAAGTTTATTAATTTCTTTGCTTATTTTAGCCATATGTTGTCAAATTTGAGAAGTTTTTTATGTTTCATAATAGTTATCGTGCTTGGGTCATGGTTAATAAATTTGTATGTCATTGCAATTATGGGTAGGCTTCTTAGTTGTCATTTACCAAGTTTTATGTCTAATTGACCTTGATATGACCACATCATTGGATTTTTTGAATGGTGTTTATCGTCATAAGATAAAAGAGAAATATTGATTTTCAACATAGGCCTCGCCTATTAAGTTATTTACCAAGTTTCAATGTATTATCTACATGGCTAGTTATTTATAAGTAACAGTAGCAATTTTGATCCAATTACTAAAAAATAGATTGATTTTGGGTTATATTTTAGGGTTAAGTACAAGAAAGAGTCATGCATATTTTAATCTGGGATATTAATAATCTTCAGATGCACTGATCATGATGCTAATGAAGATGTTGAAACTAATGTACATGCAATTATGATGACGATCATTCAATCATACATATTTCACATATTATTGATATAAAAATATTCTTATATGAAGGTGTGAACACCAAATGAAAAGGGAAAAAGCAACCACCACAAATAAGAAGGAAAAAAGTTTTGATAGTACTGCTTCTGTTAGTAGTAGATAAGGACGGAAATTTAACACAGTAGCAACATGCCAAAAAACAAATGTAAGGAAAACTCAAGACCCAAGCTACAATTATACATGTTATTGAACTGTGAATTAAATAAAAATGCCCAAATGCATATTGGATTATTGAAGTTGAAATCGGAGATATGATGTTGGTAACATGTTTTTTAACCGTTTGGTAAAGTTAAAAAAAGTACTTTAGATGGATAGTTTTATGGTATATTGTGACAACTGTCAAACTTCGGTCAAGTCAAAGTCAACTAAAGTCAACAAGTCAAACCGTTTGACTCAATTTGCCCTTGGGTACTAGAATTTACAATATGAAATTTCTACACAACTTTCTATTCTAATGAGAGATCATAAATCAAAAAGTGCGAACATCTAGATCTCCTTAACCTAAAACTGTGGTACGTGGCTAGCCAAACCGATAAAATAATGTTGCATACTCATCGGGAGTGTGTAAGATCCTTAAACAAGGCTTAACATGTTTGCGGACCTTGCATTGCGAAGCCGGACACTCACAAATGCCACACTCGAAACCTCTCTCAATCGTTTTCACTCTATATCTCTCTATTTGAAATCTCTCTAAGTATGTGAAATCTCTCCCAAAACTCTCTTTGTATGAGAAATCTCTCCAAGAATATCAAATCTCTCCCAAATCTCTCCAAGTATGTGAAACCTCTCTCAAATATCTCTTTGTATGAGAAATATCTCCAAGAATGTCAAATCTCTCCCAAATCTCTCCAAGAATGTCAAATCTCTCCCAAATCTCTCCAAGTATGTGAAACCTCTCTCAAATATCTCTTTGTATGAGAAATCTCTCCAAGAATGTCAAATCTCTCCCAAATCTCTCCAAGTATGTGAAATCTCTCCCAAATCTCTCTCAAAAGTTTCCCTTAACTTTTTAGAATCATTCGGGTCATCCCGATCCTTAATCGGGTCAAAAACGGCTTAAAACGGGGTAAAAACGAGAAAAATGGACCTTAGGAACCGAAACCCTCTTATAAGAGGCGAAGTCTCTTAGAACCCGAAGGTCCTCTTAGAACCCGAAGGTCCTCTTAGGGATCGAGAGCAAGGAGGACCCGGACCCTCCTGAGCCGAAGGTCCTCTCAGGGCCGAACCTCGCCCAGGAGGAACCGAACCCGAAAGACCCTTGCAGGCCCGAACCTCGCAGAAACACCCGAACCCGAAGGCTCCTGGAACCGAACCCGAAGGTACTGTTCATCTACTGTTCATTCGGCTCATTTCGGTTCTGACACCTTCGCCTCTCATCTCCGGACCGAGCCCTCCCTTCGCTTCCTCGCCCCTCTCGCCTCCTCGCCCCCCTTCGTTTCCCCCTAATTCGCTTCGTTTCCGGCTACCGTCCTCAGCATGGACCGAACCTCGGCCTAGGACCGAGAGGTCTCGCTGGGAACCCATTTTCTCCTGGTTTTCGCGTAGTTTTGCATTTAAGGCCCGTTTTTAATTATTTTAACGTGGGATTTTCACCCAAAATCATATTTTTACAAAATAAACCCTAAATAATCACAATTTAATCATATTTTCATAAAAATCTTTATTTAAATAATAAAAGCAAGTGGGTAAAGTACAAAGAGGTGGAGTGTTGACTTTGCTTTACCTTATGACACAAGCAACCACTCCCACACCCACTCTATGACCAACCACACCTCCCCAACTTACCTAGGTCACATCAATGTCCTTTCCACTCAATTATCACTCATTTCCATGTTTTTGAGAGCTGAATATTCATCCTCTCTCCTCACTTCTCTCATTTGCTCTCATTTCACAAGAAGATCAAACTCTTTCCTCTCTCACTTTCTCTCTCTAGAAATTCGAGATTCAAGGGCTGATCTTGGGTTTTTCCTCCACATTTGGTAAGAATAATTCATTCTCCTTATGATTATCTCACTTATTTCCACTCAAATCATGGATATCTTACACAAACTCCATCATATTTGTGTTAGAGCTTCGAATCTTCAAGTGATTCTTCAAGTGTTCTTGGGTTGAACACTTCTCTTCTTCAACACTTATCTACTGAAATCACTCAAGGTGAGTTCATACCCCTACATTTTCATGTTTTCTCAAGTTTTCAGAGGGGGAATACAAGTTAAAACACCAAGAACATAACTAAAATTTTCCAACAACCTTCATCAGAAAAGTTCAACTCCATTCACGGACTGTTTTGGGCATCTTAAACATTTTCGTTTTCAAAACTGTACAAGGTGCAAATAGTTCAAGTTTTTAGCTTTAAAATGACTACTTGCACATCCCCATAAAATTTTTATACAATTTATGGTGATTTTTACAAAACTGCCTATCATTTCAAACAACAATCCGGACCAGTCTGTGATTATGGAATTATTCACCCAAGTTGGAGGTCATTAAAAATCGTGATAAAAATTATGAGTAAACTAGACACATTTTGGGAACTCTCAGAATTTATTGATCTAGTTTTCAACTTCGTATGATTTTTCTATGATTTTTCCAAAACAGTGCAGAATGGCTAAAGTTAGCCAACAACATGTAAATATCATAACACTTTGTATTATGTTGAGCAGAGTGTATAATCATAAGTTCTAATTATTGAATGTGTTTCTTTGTTAGTTTATCATCATGAACTCAAACTAAGTCATTCCTAATAAATATTATTCATTTATTTTAGAACACGTATATTAAACTATAAAAAGTATAGTTTAATAAATTCATAACACTAATACATTTCCATAAAAGAGTTCATACATATTACAAACGTTTTAGATAAACTATAATAGGTATAGTTTATGATACATCACACAACACACTCGTATAGAAGGGGTACATTCATACAGAAAAGATTTATATTCACACACATTTCACGTAAACTTGTTAACCTATATTGTGAGACTCTCTCTCTCTCCCCGTACGTTCGAGTGCGGGATATAATTCCTGGTAGTTATAATCAGAATCTCCTTGAGGGAGAACGTGATACTTGTATATAGATCTATATTGGGTTTGACACCCCACACCTTGCTGCTAGCTACAGTGGGACCTGCAGGTCTACGGGTGACAAATGTCATTTCAGTTTTCGCGACGCCTGAGAAACGTCGTGGCAGGTTCACATAGTCATAGTATGATTATAGCGACTCACATAGGGATATAACAATCCATAAAGTTTACGGGATTTTATTTATAAAACCTAAATGAGTTTTATGTCGATTTAAAATCACTTTTTATCTCAATGAGTACAGATATTACTGTACACTTTTGGTTTTGGTAGTTATGACTACACATCATTTGAAACCACATTTATACCTTTGAGTATAATTAATACTTGTTTTTTCTCAGTCCTCGGATTTAGGACTACATATACATAAAGTATTAACAAACATGAGAACATACGGAAATTTCATTTAATTCAAACGCGTCCATGTTAATTTAAACAGATAACATTTCCTATTAGTAAGAAAAGTTACTTATACATTTTGGTCTTCGGTCATAAGACTACATTACACAGATTTTAAAGAAAATATCGGATTTTCTGGATACATATTCTAACGCTTTTACAAAGAAAACGGTTTACTTTACTAATGAAATCTCTTATGAACTCACCAACCTTTGTGTTGACACTTTTCAAAACTACTTGTATTCTCAGGAATTCAGTGAAAACAGGAAATCAACAACGTTTTGAGGATGGGACGATAAATCGTCAAACAGTTCATTTTGTATCATAATGTAATTGATGTGAATCATGTAAACATGTGCTTTGATGTAACGTTTTCAATTATATTTGTGATGGTTGTATTTACTTTGAGCACTATTATACTCATTGTTGTGATACTCTACATGAAGTCCTCCACCCCCGGACGTTTCCGCCATCCTTGGTTTGGGGGTGTGACAGATTGGTATCAGAGCATTGTTTATAGTGAACTCAGTATATCGAACCACAAAAGATATACAAACTATAAATGCATTGGGACTAAGTTCTCTGATTTAAAGTTTTCAAAACAACTATACTTTTAGAAATAAATAGTTTCTTATTAAAAGTATACATGCATACATACATACTAAGGTCAACATCATTCTAGAACAAAACAAAAGTATTGATTGTTGGATATCACAGGTAAGCTCGGGGATGTATGGTCAGTCTTGGGAGTGGCATAGCCTGATCAACTATGCTTGTCCGAGGAGTGATTAGCACATGCCCAAGAATAGTTGTGATATGGCAACAAGTCTAAAAACTTACCAACACTACCACAATGAGAACATTAGAACAGAACATGAGTTTAAAATACTATAGGAGTATTTTGTAATATCATAACTTATATGAAAACCAAATAGATCCTTAATAATAGGTCTATAGTCCCTAAGTGGATACTTTAAGGTTATATATAACTTAGAAATTATAGACTTAGAATTTGTGGTCATTACTTTACTTCCTTTTCCTTGTTTGGATGTGGACCTAGAGTAGGATCACTTATTCAAAGGTCTATCGTATCTTGTTATATGTAATTAGTATGCACTATGTCATTATAAAAGTAACTAATAAGGATCACCCCTATAAGTAAGTGATAATAGAGTTAGACGCATAGTACTTATCTCCTCCACTTCTATTCTCGCAAATACGGCATAGCAAAATCCTACTTACCGGACGACCCTTACTTTCCTAATCCGAACTCGAGGAATGGTGAATGGTTATGAGAAGAATCATAAGCGGGACTAGAGGTAATCGATCCTCCATGCATAGCAAGGGTTCTGCGAACCGTTTCGACTATAACGAACCTGTGACCCGTTGGGCAATCGTGATCAAGGGTTGAATGTCGACAACAATGACAACAACCACCATGTGGAGACGAACGAGGGTGATATGACCTCAACCACGGGGGACTGACGGACAGAGCCCTCCCGGAAAAGACCCGACGGATCGCGATCATCGGGGATTAAAACAGAAAGACTACAATCTGAGTTCAGAAAACTGCGCGCTACTATAAACCCCACCATCTCATGTACCGGTGACTCAGAATTATACTACTATTCCCGAGACCAACTCTCTTTTTAGGACCTTATCGCCACTCGTGAAGAGGAAAGAGAGTAACAGGGTAGGACACACAATATTCAAAGAAAGGATGATTGTAGCCAAGCGTTGATTGGCAAAGCTACAAAATTGCATCGACCTTGCCTCAGGCATCACAAGGGATGGATCATCGTAAGTAGAGTTCATGCCGCTCACCAGACCTGGTAAATTAGCTTCATAAGTATGCGCTGGTGCTACTCTATTGTAAGTAAAATCACGACACTACAAATTAAGTGGTCATACTAATCGAGAAATCTATCTACTATCAAAACCAACCCATGCACAAATGTGAAGTAGACCTGCATCGAGGTCCAAATTTTCACTGAAACCATTATTACTAAAGTCATATTAACAAGATGGGCTTAGGATGTACCTAACAGACTCGAAGGACTATCTAGCCTTAATTATATAACTAAGCATACATCAATAGGTCGTGATAAGGACCTAGCTTGGTTTAAGTATAAGGTTTCACTTGGATACAGATCTACTAAAATACATGAGTTTATTATACAAAGGATCTCGTTATAAATTATTTTCAGAACACCCTAAACAACCGAACTTTGATACAAATCGATATGAGATAAACTTAGTTAGAAAACTCGCGACATATAGCCATTCTAAAAACTCATTATCGTCTCACCTTTAAACATTTGTTGAGAAGTTTCTTCTTCATAGACCTATGGAGTGCGAACGTTCCAACACTAATGCACTGGATCCCATCAAAATTCCTCAGCCAAGTGTGTTCGGACAAACATGATTCTAAGAGGAGTAAAGCTTAACGTCCGTATGAAACCTACTCCTGCCTACTGCCATAGTATAGTAATGTGCAAAAATTTATATGCGTAAATATAAATTGTAAGGATGCACTTAAGACAATCATTTCCACTAACGAAGTCGATTTTCGTCATGAAACAGAGCTATGTCTTCACCAAGAGGCAATAAACCAACTAGCAAGGCGCCAACACTGCAGATAGACGCTGCTACTTTTCAAGCTGTAGTCACGGCAGCCGTGGCAGCCGTCATGGTGCATTTCAATACTAACAACGTCAGCAGGGGTGGAAGCGGTACTAACAATACAAATTGTGGTAACAATCAGAGACACCAATGGGTACCTACCAACAAAAATACCTCACGCCACGAACCTACAAACAAGAAGAGAAAGTTTTGGAACATGAAAGAGCGCCACCAATCTCAAGGATACACTAAAAGACAACAACCTAAGGCCGCCCCTACCATTACAACAGCAGTCATGACACATGCCTCGACACTAGCCACGGGGTCTGCCACCCAAATGCCTGCCAGACCATATGAGGGATCACTCCCAAAGTGCAACCAATGTGACTTTCATCACCATGGGGCTTGCCGGGAGATGCACAGTAAAAACTGCAACAGGAAAGGGCATACAGTCCGTTTCTGTAGGGCCCCGACCCATCACCTCCCTTCAATCACCTGCACCAAGGTAGGCCGAGTATGCTACCTATGCGGTGAAACGGGACACTTCAAGAGAGAATGTCCAACTTAGAAGAATGACAAAGGAACAGGAGGAATGTGATGAACACACCAACAGGAGCAGCAAGGGAACCATGTTAGGACTTTTGTAATGTTCCCAACGACAAAACGTTTAAGTACTATATGTTTGTAATGAATTTGGTACGCTTACTAAAGTAACCTTCCTTCTAAAAAGTAGCTAAAATATTTTCTCTCTCATACAAATCAAACCAAATACATTCATATGTGACCTTAGGAGCATTACCTGTAAGTTGTGATGACCTTGTCCATGCATCGGGGTTTATTTAAAAATCAAAATACTAAAGTCTTGAAACAGATAATTCCATCCTGACTCCGATTCCATGTCTAGTATTAGGGGTTGAGTGGGGTCACCCACTCGACGATTTCACGATATCAATTTACATACGACGATCATATACCGCTCGATCGTAAGGAGACCTATCAGGAATCATGATATCAAGTATCATTACTGGCTATCGAAAACACACCCACTACCAGTGCTAGACACTGTGGTATGAATCATCTGCAATAATTATAACATTTAACAAAACAGAACACACAGAAAAGAAATACAGGACACTCTATCACTCTAGTGATCTCTTCCTTCGAATACAACTTATCTCCTGTTATCTAAAAAGATAGTGTTGTCGTTATCCAATTTTGATTGATATAGCCCTCGTCTTCCCGATTTAACGACAACAAAAGGGCCTTTCGCCTAACCCCCCGAATATCGAACCTCGGCCTAGGGACCGAACCTCGCTGGGAACCCATTTTCTCCCGGTTTTCGCGTAGTTTTGCGTTTAAGGCCCGTTTTTAATTATTTTAACGTGGGATTTTCACCCAAAATCATATTTTAACATAATAAACCTTAAATATTCACAATTTAATCATATTTTCATAAAAATCTTTATTTAAATAATAAAAGCAAGTGGGTAAAGTACAAAGAGGTGGAGTGTTGACTTTGCTTTACCTTATGACACAAGCAACCACTCCCACACCCACTCTATGACCAACCACACCTCCCCACCTTACCTAGGTCACATCAATGTCCTTTCCACTCAATTATCACTCCTTCCTATGTTTTTGAGAGCTGAATATTCATCCTCTCTCCTCACTTCTCTCATTTGCTCTCATTTCACAAGAAGATCAAACTCTTTCCTCTCTCACTTTCTCTCTCTAGAAATCGAGATTCAAGGGCTGATCTTGGGTTTTTCCTCCACATTTGGTAAGCATAATCCATTCTCCTTATGATTATCTCACTTATTTCCACTCAAATCATGGATATCTTACACAAGCTCCATCATATTTGTGTTAGAGCTTCGAATCTTCAAGTGATTCTTCAAGTGTTCTTGGGTTAAACACTTCTCTTCTTCAACACTTATCTACTGAAATCACTCAAGGTGAGTTCATACCCCTACATTTTCATGTTTTCTCAAGTTTTCAGGGGGGGGGGGGGGAATACAAGTTAAAACACCAAGAACATAACTAAAATTTTCTAACAGCCTTCATCAGAAAAGTTCAACTCCATTCACGGACTGTTTTGGGCATCTTAAACATTTTTTTTTCAAAACTGTACAAGGTGCAAATAGTTCAAGTTTTTAGCTTTAAAATGACTACTTGCACATCCCCATAAAATTTTTCTACAATTTATGGTGATTTTTACAAAACTGCCTATCATTTCAAACAACAATCCGGACCAGTCTGTGATTATGGAATTATTCACCCAAGTTGGAGGTCATTAAAAATCGTGATAAAAATTATGAGTAAACTAGACACATTTTGGGAACTCTCAGAATTTATGGATCTAGTTTTCAACTTTGTATGATTTTTCTATGATTTTTCCAAAACAGTACAGAATGGCTAAAGTTAGCCAACAACATGTAAATATCATAACACTTTGTATTATGTTGAGCAAAGTGTATAATCATAAGTTCTAATTATTGAATGTGTTTCTTTGTTAGTTTATCATCATGAACTCAAACTAAGTCATTCCTAATAAATATTATTCATTTATTTTAGAACACGTATATTAAACTATAAAAAGTATAGTTTAATAAATTCATAACACTAATACATTTCCATAAAAGAGTTCATACATATTACAAACGTTTTAGATAAACTATAATAGGTATAGTTTATGATACATCACACAACACACTCGTATAGAAGGGGTACATTCATACAGAAAAGATTTATATTCACACACATTTCACGTAAACTTGTTAACCTATATTGTGAGACTCTCTCTCTCTCCCCGTACGTTCAAGTGCGGGATATAATTCCTGGTAGTTATAATCAGAATCTCCTTGAGGGAGAACGTGATACTTGTATATAGATCTATATTGGGTTTGACACCCCACACCTTGCTGCTAGCTACAGTGGGACCTGCAGGTCTACGGGTGACAAATGTCATTTCAGTTTTCGCGACGCCTGAGAAACGTCGTGGCAGGTTCACATAGTCATAGTATGATTATAGCGACTCACATAGGGATATAACAATCCATAAAGTTTACGGGATTTTATTTATAAAACCTAAATGAGTTTTATGTCGATTTAAAATCACTTTTTATCTCAATGAGTACAGATATTACTGTACACTTTTGGTTTTGGTAGTTATGACTACACATCATTTGAAACCACATTTACACCTTTGAGTATAATTAATACTTGTTTTTTCTCAGTCCTCGGATTTAGGACTACATATACATAAAGTATTAACAAACATGAGAACATACGGAAATTTCATTTAATTCAAACGCGTCCATGTTAATTTAAACATATAACATTTCCTATTAGTAAGAAAGGTTACTTATACATTTTGGTCTTCGGTCATAAGACTACATTACACAGATTTTAAAGAAAATATCGGATTTTCTGGATACATATTCTAACGCTTTTACAAAGAAAACGGTTTACTTTGCTAACGAAATCTCTTATGAACTCACCAACCTTCGTGTTGACACTTTTCAAAACTACTTGTATTCTCAGGAATTCAGTGAAAACAGGAAATCAACAACGTTTTGAGGATGGGATGATAAATCGTCAAACAGTTCATTTTGTATCATAATGTAATTGATGTGAATCATGTAAACATGTGCTTTGATGTATCAGGTCCCATTACTATTTTCATAAATAAATTTACACGTCTTTTAAATGATTTAAGATGCCTAACACATATTGGATTTTTTATTGATGTAATTTTACATATTAAACTATATTTCAATTGCCATAAGTTTTAAATTCTACAAATGTGACAGCGTTTCAAAATGTAAGCAAGTTAGGTTATATTTAACAAGTCACATATATCTTATAAACTAACTTATTTTTTTGATTTTTTTTTTACATTTTAAAGTGTAATCTGTAGGCATAAAAAACCATTCCAGATATCAACTAAAACCAACTTTCTAACAATGCAAAAGTCTAACTACGTTTTTTAATGCAAATGTAAGTTTGACTTGTATATGTATCTCAAATGTTATGTCTCATTTTTTTTTATTTGTCAATTTAAGTTACTATGTCTCATTCAGTTTTGAATATTCATTTTATATGAATATTGTTTTATCTTATTAACTTAATCTATTAAGTTATATAGAAGTAATAAATTCTTTTTAAATATATTATAATAATCTTATTTATAACACAAGACCATTTTCTTATTCAAATATCAACTATCAGGAAACATTTTTACGTACAAATAATTGTATATTGCATTATCCAAAATTAAATGTATTGAATAATTTAAATTATTAATTTTAGAAAAATATACTAAATTTACTAATTGATCATCAAATGATATGTTTAAACAAGTTTTTACAGTTTTGTGAATTATAACATCGTGGTTTCATTTTTTATATTAATGCTTTAAATCTTTAATTAGTTAATTTACTTTTAGTTTCAATAATCTTATTTTAAAATATCATTTTGTAATTCATTATTTCTCATTACAAGCAATTTAATATATTTCTTTATAGAACATAAAGTGTTATATATTTTTTGTAATTATGTTAATGAACTATATTTTTGTTATTTATCCATCTAAAATACTATATTTTTTATCTCTACCAAATGGTTAAAAAACAAGTTGCCAACATCATATCTTCGATTTTAACTTCAATAATCCAATATGCATTTGGGCATTTTTTTTATTTAATTTACAATTCACTAGCATGTGAAATTGAAGCTTAGGCCTTGATTTTACCTTCATTTTTAATTCTCAAGTTGTTATTGAGTTAAATTTTCTTCTTTATCTACTACTAACAGAAGCTGCACTACTGAAACTTATTTCCATCTTATTCGTGGCTGTTGCTTTTTCCTTTTTCATTTGGTGTTCACACCTTCATATCGGAATATTTTTATATCAGTAATATGTGAAATATGTATGATTGAAACATCACCATAGTAATTGTATGTAAATTGGTTTCAACATCTGCATTAGCATTATGATCAGTGCATCTATAGGTTATTAATATCACAAATTAATAAATATACATGGCTCTTTCTTGTACTTAACCCTAAAATATAAGCCAAATAAATCTATTTTTTAGTAATTGGATAAAAAATGATACTTTTACTCTTAAATAACTAGCCATGCAGATAAAACACTAAAACTTGGTAAATGACTTAATAGGTGAGGCCGATTTTGAATATCAATATTTCTTCTTTTATCTCATAACTATAAATGGCATTCTAAAAATCCAATGATGTGGTCATAGCATGGTCAATTTAAAAGTTAAACTTGGTAATTGACAGGTAAAAAGCTTAATCACAATTGCAATGAGATACAAATTTGTTAACCATGACACAAAGAATGTAGATCATTATCAAACACAAAAAGATTGTCAAAGTTGACAAGATATGACTATAATAAACAAATAAATGAATAATTTTGCTATTTCTATCAACAAATTCCATAAAAAAATATCAAAGTGTTGTGACCTTTGATAGATAACGATGTCAGATCCGGGATAAATGTTAATCGGGCTCCACCCTATAACTAATTATAGTCCCTTCTGGCGATTGTGGTCGAAGATTCCTTAGGCAACAATGGCTTACCCATACATAAAATTAAAAAAGTAAGATAAATCATACTATTTAGTATGGTAGATGCCTACTTACATGACATAGGGGACTCACTAAACCCAAGGTTTACCCAAACATAAATATAAAAATGGAAAAAAAATTACATAAATAGTAGTAGTAATGTTAAAGTATGAAGTTGACAAAGACGTTCCATAGAGATGTAACATATTGGAGTACCCCATTAAAGGATTTCATTATATCTTTATTGTTTCCCTTTTATAAAAAATAACATTGAAGGTTACAAAGTTATCTTGAGAGTTATTAAAAGTGGCTTCGGCTATGTAGTATCTTATGAAATTTTTGGGTGATGTATATTTGTTTATTAGTTACACATTCAAATAAATAAACGAACATTACTAAACTAAATTTTTTTTAATAGTTTTATGGGATTATCATGTAGTTTAACGTACCATGAAAATATTTTATCATTATTAACCCATTATTTGATGGTTTACGGAATATATACTCCTTACAAGTGGATATTAACACAATAGTAATTTAATCATGACAACAACACTGAGATGAAGGCCCTGCTTCGCATGAACCTGTAGCAAAAGCTAGTTCTTGGCAAAGCTGTAAGCAATTGATGCTGATTGCATCACACCGTCCAAAAGATGCTGGGCCAAGAGCTGTATAGATGAAAATTCAAGATAGATGTTTTAATTATATCATGCTTTATGGTAAATTTTTCTAAAATACCCAAAAATAGAGGAATGATGTCATACCTAAAATCAGAACACATATCATGCAAATATACAACACCAAAACCATCACGACAAAAGAACTTTTTTTTTTTTGTGTAGGCCATTGGCTTGAGGAAAAATACTTCTTGATTTTTATTGTATGAATATAATTAATAAATGATCATACTTTATGTTGGATTACCACTCCTTAAATAGTCATTCAACTGAAGCATAACACTCTTTAGCACCATTCAAGTTGAGCATAGTAGTTAGTTAGCACCATTAACTACCATCTTTAAATTTTCTTATTAATGTATGTTTATATTGAAATTAAATTAGCATTTAAATACAAGAGGTTATGTTATGTTTGAAATAAATGATGTCACATACACTTAAATTGATGTCAAACATAACATAACCTCTTCAATTTATATACTAATTTAATTTCAATATGAACATAGATTAATAATAAAATTTCGAGATCTTAATTAATCGTGCTAACAAATTGTTATGCTCAAATTGAATGATGCTGACAAGTTTATGCTTCACTTAAATGACTATGTAAGGAGTTCTAATTCGACATAAACTACGATCGTTTTTTTAATTCTATTCTTACAATAAAAATCAAGCAATATTGTTTGTCAAATAAATGGCCTACACAACATAAAAATTCTCTTGTTGTGATGGTTTTTGTGTTGTGGTTTATTGTGATGACATGCAAATCGATTTTAGGTATGACATCATTCCTCTTTGTCCGGGTAATTTGTAACAGCCCAGAATTTCTAGGGTTTGAGACCTATTTAAAGGGGCTTATGGCCGTCATTTGCGGCCACCAACCCCTAGAGAGAAACCCTAAAGAGATTTGAGCGTTTTGGGAGAGAAAAGAGGCCATTATTGATCTTTGAAGCTTGGTTTGGCAAGGCAAAGGAGATTCTAGCTAAGAGAAGGCAAGGGAAGTGGACATTCTTCGATTTTGGAGCTCAGAGCATCATCTTGGAGGTATATCCTGGCTTCCTTTTTCGTTTTTTATGATGAACATGGGGGTTTAGGGTTTCTTGACCCCTTTGTTGGCTAGATTTGATGTCCATTTCGTCCCTATTCATGATAAGGCTTGAGATGAGATCCATAGAGGTCCAGAAGAGCTATATTCCTTAAGCTTTATGAGGGTTCATGAGAGTATTGGACTAGAGTTATGAGATATGGGGCTAAAACATCATTTATGAGCAAATAGTTGTTGTTTGAGCCCCAAGGTTTGGACTTTACGTGATTATCATGCTTGGGGAGGCTAGATCTATGAATGTATGGAACAGATCTGACCTCAGGAGTGAGTTTGAGTTGATGCATGGCATGGACTCGCCGAGTCTGAAGAACAGACTCAACGAGTAGCATGAAGATTGCCCAGCACCACTCAACGAGTGGTCTTGCCAAGTTAAGGGATTGACTCAGTGAGTCAGGGAGAGTTAGAGTGGGTTGACAGGTGGACTGAGTCAAGATGGAACTCGCCGAGCTGTTATTGAGACTCGACGAGTTGAGTCGTGGAGGCCCCACAAATCATGCCAGGTGGAACTCATCGAGTTAGGAGAATACTCGATGTGTCGAGAGAAGATTCCAAAGAGTTAGCAGACATGTGTGTACTCACCGAGTCACCGGAGTGCACGCGGCGAGTTGGGTCAAAGTTTGACCGTTGACTTTTGTTGACTTTTAGGGTTGGTCAACAATGTGGCCTTTGGGCCAAGAAGGGGGTAAAATGGTCTTTTACCCTTGAGAGGATGCCAAGAGAGGATAGAGTCTAGTCTCGAGAGTTATGTTAATGGGAGCATTTGCGTTATGTGATAGATGGTGGCGAGTTCGAGATGCAAGCGTGAGGATATCTACTTCCTGCTTGCCAGGTGAGTCTTCTCACTATACTTTACCTTGAGTAGGTAACCAGAGTTATGTGATAGAGTATTTGTATGCTATTTATGTTATGTGTTGTACTGCATTATTTCTATGTGATTTATGCTGTGCATGTTTACAGAGTTAGAACCGGAAGGTTCCCAGAGTTAGAACCGGAGGGTTCACAGAGTTTGGGTGCACGGACCCACAGAGTTATAGCCTCTAGTGGGTAATATGTGTTATATGTGGTATTTTGGGGAACTCACTAAGCTTCGTGCTTACAGTGTTTTGTGTTATGTGTTTCAGGTTTCTCACAGGATCACAGGACGGCACCGGCTTGATTGTACACACCAGCAAAAGAGTTATATTTAGAGGATTCTGGTTTATTATGCAAGTGAAAATGGAGTTATGTTTTGTCATTTGATCATGAATAAGATTTTAAGAAATGTGTTTTTAAGAATTAAACCATTATATTTAAATGAAAAAATGTTTTGAAATTTACAGCGTTACAAGTTGGTATCAGAGTCTTGGTTTGAGGGATTCAGATGCACCTTCGTGTAAATCTGGACTCAAACTGTGGAAGTAAGAAAAGTTTTCAAAGAAATAATTCTCTAAAGCGAATAAGAGTTCAAAGAGAAAACGAGAAAGAGTAGTGTGTATAATCAGCCAGAGCCCGAACGGTGATTTCCCAAAATACCATTACTTTTGTGTTATGAGATATTCATGATGCACTTTATGAGATGTTATTGCATGCTAGAAACAGGCTAGGTAATTCATATGTTAAGACTAGAGTGGCCTGATTTGTTATGCCTTAGCCTAGGAATTGCTGTTATATGCGATGTGCTTTTGAGTATGTGATGAGTGAGAATATTTAGTTGGAATCCATTAGGGGATTTAAGTAGAGGAGTAATCTAGGGGAGATACCTAGATGAGTACTGTGGTAGGTAGTGAAAGAATAGTTAGAACCTGCATGGGGAAGAGTTGCAGAGTTCGGTGGTACTTTCGAGGATGAGCAGAGCAAGTGGAGTTATCACCCAGAGTGAGTCCTATGTATTCTTCGATGCTCGAATGTTGCTTGCCTCGTGCTTTGTGGATCTCTTGATGATGGGAGTCAGCTACCAAGCGAATATGACGATATTCAGGAGGTAGATGGCTGGCATCATTAGGAGCTCTTCAGCAGCTGATGGCAGAGAAGTGTGGGGTTTATGATGAAAATACTTGTGGTGCGGTCATTAAGCTCAAGAATGGGTGCATACGGTTGTATGATCGAAGAGACCTTCTGCAGTTCAGGAAGTGGGATATTCATTATCTGAGCAACTTTCAAATCAAAGTGGTTGAAGATATCTATGAACAAGGAGCCAAGGCGTATACCAGGATTGTTACTGAGATTTTGAGCAAAAGGATGTGGAATGGTGCTATGGGTCAATCGGATGTCATGCTGGTGAAGAAAGGAATGGGGCCAAGCTAGTCCAAACCAAGGGGGAGATTGAAAGACCCTGTAAAATGGTTTGGTCTAGGCATAGTCATAGATAGCAGTAGAAATGTAGTTATTCGTGTTTTGTTATGAGTTTACGGTGTTTATGAGCAAAGTGGGTTTACGGCCGTAAACTCTTTACGGCCGTAAACACCTTACGGTTCCTAGTCAAGTCTTTAAATAGCGAGTTGTGTCAGTCTTTATGAGTTGTTGATGCTTTCGTATACTTCCAAGTTGTATCAGACGTTTTACAGTATTAAAGCGTATGCAAGCTTGGTATTTTGTTCTTTATTGGTTTATTAATTTGTGTTTGCACCTGTTATTGTCTTTGATCGTTGGTAGATCGATTTTCGGGACTTTACAATTGGTATCAGAGCGAGACCAGTGTCAAAGGCTTTCAACAGCTGCGTTTTCAACTAAATCGACATCTACTACAGTCTAGAGAGATTTATTTCAGTCGAAATCAAGGTTTCTAGAAGTTTACGGCCGTAAACTCCTCTTACGGCCTCATCTGCACTCTTCGAAATCGATAGTTCTTTTTCGTCTCCAAGCCTTCGTATTCACACCTTAGTTCTGGGATTTAATTGAGTTGTGTTTTAAAATTAAAACTGAACCTTTTATTTGAATTTCATTGACCGTAAACTGAAATTTCTCACAGAAATTGACTTTCCGTTAATCGAAATTTGCATCATTATTTTTCCGGAGTTTAAATCAATAAATATTCTTGGACCGTAAACTCAAGTTTACGGCCTAAGCTTACGGTAGAGAATTTACGGCTTAAGGGTTTACGGCTACGTTGATTGATTTTATAAAATTGAAATTAATTATTGAGTTAATTGTTAAAACAAGATAACTTTTGACCGTAAACTCCAGTTTACGGCCGGGAGTTTACGCCTGAATTTTCATGACAAAATCAACATTTTTATAGCCTTAAATTTTTTTTAATAAATTTTAAATAAAAATGGATACACAAAATTCAACTCAATACCAAGAGCTTGATGCTGTGATGGGTACAACCACGCGAATTCCAAGACTTATGTCAGCTGATGGTTTCCCCGAGTGGAAATATAGAATTGAGAAGTATATAAAGATGAAAGACTTTAAGATTTGGAAATGTGTCTTAAAGGATCCAGTCAGAATCACCACTATAGTTGGGGGAAAGGTAGTCGACAAGGAAATTGAAAACTACACTGATGAAGACTTTGAGAGTGTAGAAGAACAAGAAAAGGCTTTGGCCATTTTGACTATGGCTTTATCTCCAGACATTGCTCAAGGATTCAGAGAGTATACCTCTGCCAAAGCTCTGTGGGAAGCTCTCATTGAAGTATATGAGGGAAATGAAGACATGCAGGAAAGTCGCCAAGATATGCTGAGACAACGCTTCAATATGTTTAATTATGTTCCTGGAGAGACTCTCGAAGCCCAACTGCAGAGATTTACCACTCTCAACACTGAGATGACTGTGGCAGGGATTTTCTATACGAAGTCAGAGATTAACAAGAAGCTACTAAATGCTCTCCCAAAATCTTGGGACATGAATGTAGCAGTAATCAAGAAGACTAAGGATCTTAGTCGACTTTCCCTAGCTGAAGTGATGGCTGTCATCAAAGCGTGTGATATTGATGACAAACAGCGAGAGATCAATCATGTGAACTCATACTCATCTGCCAATCTTGGCATTTCATCTAATAATGCTCTCTCTTCTTTCTCCTATACTTCTGCAGGTTCATCTTCCTCTGCACCGGTCATTCCTTACCCTCAAGGACATCAAGGACAGCCAATTACATCCACCCAAAATGCTTCATCCTCTAATGTGGCCTCTTCAACAAAGGGAAAGGAGGGTGATGAAAACCTTGTCTTTGCAGCAGGACTTGTGAATTGCTACAATGCTCTTGTAGCTGGGGAACTTCCTCCTCAACTGTCATTTGCAGATCTCGATCAAATCCATCCAGAGGATGTGGAGGAAATGGACATCACATGGCAAATTGCCATGGCTGTATTTAGGGCAAAACAGTTTGCCAAAAAGACAGGGAAGAACAATTGGGGAATGAGTGCTGATAAGAAGGTTGGATTCAACAAAGGAAAGCTTCGATGTTTTAATTGCCACGAGCCAGGGCATTTTGCTCGTGATTGCCCACACCCTGATAGGAGGGTTAATAATGACAGAACAATGGTTGCAGTGGGGAATAATCGAAGCAGTGGTCAAGCAAACAATGAAAAGGCTATGGTTGCACAATCATTTGACTGGGATGATCAAATACAAGCTCTAAATTTGTCTGGACCAGAAAATTCTCATCTAGCACAAGTGAGGAATGACGCTCAAGCAAGGACTGCAGCAGCTGAAGACAACATGATGAAACTTCAATTTGGCTTGATGGTATCCTCCTCCCATGAACCTAAATCATACAAGGTAAGTCTCCCATCATGTTCTAAGGCTTGTATAGATTATGTGAAAACTTTACAGGATAAAATTGAGACATTAGGTAATGAAGTAGAAAATATTAGGATTCTTCGTGAACTCAATGATAAATTAATAAGAGATGTAGAAGACCTTAGATATGAAGGGTATCGACTTCGAAAAGGACAAAAACCACTTAAAGCTTAACTAGAATAAAAAATTAAAGACTTTAGGAGACTCCAGGAAGACTACAACAACAAATGTGAAAATTACAATTATGTAGTCAAACAAAATGCTGAGCTTGTAGCTGAAGTTGAATCATTGAAAGGAAACTTTGAGACCGCCAAACTTGATGTTAGAAAATATGATTTCTCAAGTGAGGTGGTTGCAAATATGATAGACCAAAGTATGCAGTTTAAAAGAAATCAATCAAAAGGTCTAGGATATAAATTTGTACCTCCTCCCTTCAATCATTCATACGAGCCCAAGCCTTTGTCCAAAGAAGAGATTGCCAATGAATCATTTATGATTTATGGCAAGCCCTCCGGTTTTGTTTCAGGAGGATTTATTAATGTTGAAAGTACTAACATTTCTACTTCTCCTGCAGATCAATCCTTGAATCAGTCAAAGCACAAAGTTGAAGGATGTGTTTCTTAACATAAAATCGAGTCCAAACCTGAAGCTTTTATTTTAAATAAAGACAATTCTTTGTTAAATGTTTTGAGTGACAATTTTTCTTGTGGTGTTTTAAATTATTCTGATACGGTAGCTGCTGTCTCTGATACAGTTTTGAATGTTTCTGATATGTCTGATAAATCTTTGAACACTTTGGTTGACAATTTAAACGTCTGTGATAAAAATGTTAATATACCATTAGTCTCACAACCCTCAATAAATACAGCACCCTCACTTGTCTCACAACTTGATAATACTGCATGTTTTTGTGAGACAAGCAAGGGTGTTTGTGGGGAAAACAAATCTGACAAATGCAGCACAAGTTCTAACAATAACTATCAGATTTGTTTTAATTGTGGCACTAAGGGTCATATTGCTAGAAATTGTCTTAATCGAATGTTTGTGAGTTATAATCTTCCAAGAGGAGAGAACGAATTCAGAGGAAGATCATTAAATAGAAATTCCTCTAGGAGTCGATCTCGAAATGATTATTGGGTAGATAAAAGAAATAGAAAAGGGGGTATATTTCACAATCATAAAAGGTTTTTTAATCGTCTTGTTCTAAACAATCTGCCAAAAGGAAGCATAGCTATGCAAAGGTCAAGCTCATCCCAAAGCAATAATGGATCTTCAACCAATTATGGTAGAAGTAACTCATGCTTTAAGCAGATCGTCAGACATAAAATGACAAAGTTGACTGAATTTTTCAAAAAACCTAATTATATATGGAAACCCAAATCTACTCCCAATACATCATCTGTATCCTCAGAGAAGCTCATGTGCAATAAATCTGAAAAGGCATCGGGATCACCCAGGAAGATTATGAACTGGGTGCCCAAATCTAATTAAACCCACCCATTTTGCAGGGGCAGTTGCGGGGAAATGTCGTCAGACCATGGTTCGTCGACAGCGGCTGTTCCCGGCACATGACAGGAGACATCACCCAATTGAACGACATTCAATCATTTAATGGGGGATACGTCTCTTTTGCGGGTGGAGATGAAGGAAAAATTACACAAAAGGGCACGATATCAAATGGAGTCTTGAGTTTTGAAAATGTGAATTTCGCTCCAGAGCTAAAACACAGCCTGCTAAGTGTTTCGCAAATCTGTGACAAAGGCTATTCTATGCATTTTACTGACAAGGAATGCATGATTTTAAAGCCAGGTCTTGTCATCCCTGAAGAATGGATTCTCGTAAAGTCAAAAAGGGATGGAAATGCTTATATTATCGATATGAATAGCAATCTTCCAAAGCAGGTTACTTGTTTGTTCTCCAAGATCTCTGAGCAAACCGCAATGTTATGGCACCGAAGATTAGGTCACGCCAATGCCAAAAATCTCAATCGTTTTGCAAAGAATGAGATGGTCCGAGGATTACCTGTCAAAGACTTTATCACATTTGAGAAATGTGTGTCCTGTGCTCAAGGAAAGCATCATCGAAAGCCACATTTACCGAAGCAAGTTAACTCAATAAGTCAGGTTCTACAACTTCTTCACATGGACCTATTTGGCCCAGTGAATGTGTTAAGCATCAATAGGAGTTCTTACTGTCTAGTTGTCATTGATGATTTCTCTCGTTTTACGTGGGTTTTCTTTATATCCAACAAAGCTGGCGTCGCTGAATTGATCAAGAGGTTCATCATACTTATTGAGAATCAGACCAATCATAGGGTGAAGGCTATTCGCACCGATAATGGTACGGAATTCAAGAATTCGGTTCTCAATCACTTCTGTTCTGAGAAGGGGATCTTACATCAATTTAGTTCCGCTCACACACCTCAACAAAATGGTGTTGCTGAGAGGCGAAACAGAACACTTAAGGATGCAGCAAGGACGATGTTGTGTGACTCCAAGCTCCCTGTTTTCTTTTGGGCAGAGGCAATAAACACTGCCTGTTATGTTCAAAATCGAGTACTCATCAACAAAGCTCAAATGAAAACTCCATATGAAATTTACTATGGTCACAAACCGTCAGTTAGTCATTTTCGAGTTTTTGGCTGTCCTTGCACCCTTTTTCACCTAGATGCCAATCCGAAGTTTAATGCCAAAGCTGATGACTGCTATTTTGTTGGGTATGCTGCACGTACCGCTTATCGAGTCTACAACAAGAAAACCAAACAGATTGTGGAATCCTATGACGTGCGTTGGTTGGAAGAGAATGAGACAGACGCGAGAGTGGGTCCGGACTGGTTATTTGACTACACGTCACTTTTCAAATCCTTAAACGTGTATTCAAATGATGTCTCAAGAACTGATCCGCATTTGAAGAGTATCTCTGAAGATGAAGTCGAAGAAGTAGTATACAAACCTGTATCTAAAACCTCCAATTCACTGAAAGAAAAATCTAAAGCTTCTACTGAATGGGGGTCCTCCGTTTCGCACAAAGGAGAATCTTCTGCTCCAGTTGAGGGGGAGTCTTCTGCTTCATCTGAGGGGGAGCCGTCTGCTGAAATTGAAAGGGGATCTTCTGCAACATCTTTCACTCCTCAATCAGACCACATTGATTCTTCGAATGTTGAATCAAGACCTTCCGCATTATTAGAGAAAGAGTTCATTCCAACTGATGCTTCCGCTGTCTCTTCAAACCTGATGGAATTACTCTTTCCTGACCTTATTGCAGATGAGTATGTTGCAGAACCATCTAGTTCTACTCAACAAGCAAATCAAGGAGGACTTAACATTCACACTCTACCTGTCTCCATCAATGACATCAGCCAAGAAATTCCCTCTAGGATTCAACGAGATCATCCGCTCGAGAACGTTATAGGCCAGCTAGACAGTGGTGTTAAAACCAGAAGTCAAAGTGGAGACGTGAATACATGTCTGTATTCTTGTTTCATTTCTCAAATTGAGCCCAAAAATGTAGAAATGACTCTAAATGAACCTAGCTGGGTGGATGCGATGCATGAAAAATTGCATCAATTTGAAAAACTAGGTGTTTGGAAGTTAGTTGAGTTACCAAAGGGCAAAAAGTCTCTTGACACACGATGGTTTTATCGTAACAAGCAGGACGATTCAGGGGTCATTGTGCGAAACAAGGCCAGATTGGTAGTTCGCGGATTTCGACAAGTCGAGGGTCTTGACTACACTGAGGTTTATGCTCCCGTAGCTCGCTTAGAGGCCATTCGTATCTTCTTGGCGTACGCTTCGTATATGAACTTCACTGTTTTTCAAATGGATGTCAAGACTGCCTTCTTGTATGGCAAGGTGAAGGAAGAAATCTACGTTGATCAACCTCCAGGGTTTGTCGACCCGAAGTTTCCTAATCATGTCTACAAGTTGGATAAAGCGTTGTATGGACTGCATCAGGCTCCTAGAGCATGGTATGCAACTTTAACAAAGCACTTGCTCGAACATGGCTATACACGTGGTACTATCGATCAAACATTATTTATAAAGCATGTCGACAAGGACCAGATACTTGTTCAAATATACGTTGACGACATAATCTTTGGATCAACAAGCCAACAACTTTGCAAGGAGTTCGAAAGTGTAATGAAGAAACGATTTGAAATGAGTTCTTTGGGAGAAATGACCATGTTTTTGGGGCTTCAAGTCAAACAGAATTCAACCGGCATCCTTCTTCATCAGGCCAAGTACGTGGATGATATTCTTGAGAAGTTCGCACTTCATGATGCTAAATCTGCCTCAACACCGATGGCTGAACGACCCCTCCTGACTCCAGATCCAGAAGGCGAACCCGTAGATCAAACTCTTTATCGATCGATGATCGGATCCCTAATGTATCTTACTGCAAGTCGACCAGACATTATGTTCGCAGTTTGTTAATGCGCTCGCTTTCAGGCTAATCCTAAACTCTCTCATCTTATTGCTGTTAAAAGAATTTTTCGGTATATCAAAGGAAGCCCTAAATTGGGTCTTTGGTATCTGAAGAATTCTGAATTTAATCTTTATGCTTTTACTGACAGTAATTATGGAGGTTGTGAGCTTGACAGGAAATCAACTTCAGGAGGATGTCAATACCTAGGTGACAGACTAGTTTCATGGCAATGCAAGAAGCAGCACACTGTCTCGACTTCGACAGCAGAGGCAGAATATGTGGCAGCATCAGCTTGTTGTTCTCAAGTTATTTGGATCCAACATCAGCTGTTGGACTACGGTTTGAATTACTCAGAAACCCCTATCTATTGTGATAATGAGGCTGCCATACAAATTGCTAAGAACCCAGTCCAACACTCTAAAACCAAGCACATCGATATTAAAATTCACTTTATCAGAGACTGTTATGAACGATCTTTAATTCGAATCGAACAAGTCCACACTGATAACAATGTGGCTGACTTGTTCACAAAACCTTTTAACAAAGCTCGTTTTGATGTGCTTGTGGGATTTCTGAAAATGATACGTTTTGAGGATTAAGTTTTTTTTAATTTTCTTTTTCTTTGTTTGTTTTTATTTATTTATTTATTTATTTTATTTTTTATTTTATTTTTATTTTATTTTAATTTTAATTTTATTTCATTTTTGGTCTTCTTAGTCTATTTTAACATTTTACCAAGTTTGTCTTCATTTTTTTGTTAGGTATGTTTAAATTTGCGCATATTTTTTCTTTTGTTTAAAACTCTTAACTATGCACAAATTTAGGGGGAGAAAGAAAATACAAAAACAACAAAAATTACAAAAATCCAAAAATAATGTCATTTCAGTAAATAATCTAAATTAGAGTTATTTCAAAGCAGCCTTTGTTGTAAGTAGTGTGATGGGAAATGATATTAATAAGTGATAAAGGACGACCTGAATCGGCGTAACGTACCTAGGGTGAATCATCTACGCTCTGCGCTCGATGTGCTGGTAGGCGCGAAAGATTTTAAAAAGGGGACTTGACTAGGAAAGTTGAACCTAATGAATTTAAGGACTCGACAAACTTGACCTAGTTAGATCCGTTTAATCTGACATCACGACGCTCGGATAGGTTGAGCAGGGAGATAAACACGAGAATCTACTCGTCACATTAATTGAACCCGTACTTGGAACCGTGGCTTAACTTTTCCTCAATGTGCGGATTCTGTCCTTAATTCCGGTTGGATGGGGCGACTGGTAAATTCCGATAAATTAGGTAAGTAGAAAATCGTTTTCTTTCTTTCTTTCTGTTAGTCATATGTTGTCTCGTTTGCGCGACTTCTAATCCGACCTGGTACACAACATATGCAACTCCATTTCTCTGTAGGAAATATATATGCGCTTGAAATATATGTGTGATCTGTATATGTGAAAAACTTCTCATTTGTTAGCCACATGCTGTCTCCTTTGCGCGACTTCTAATCCGACCTGGTACACAGCATATGCAACCTTCTTCTTCTCAACCCCTCTGAAGTAGTTAGCAATAGGATTCTGTATCCCTTCTCTCTCTGAATGATTGTCTGCTCACCCGGTGTAAGGAGTACTCTGGAAGTTCTTGATGGCTGGGGCATATCAGGAAGCGAGAAACACGTTCTAGTACACCTAAAAATTGAACTCATACAGATTGTCTGTAGATCTCGCTGCTCAATTTAGGTGGATAACAATATCCCTGGTCGTAGTCAATTAAATGGTCATAAGGAAATTTCACGTAAGATTTAGGAGATATAATAATTACTATAAATTTACAATTAGGTATATGCCCGAATCATGTCATTGGTAAAAGGTCCAAAATGTCACAAATCTTTCGCGTTTAAGTGGACCACAATACTGGCAATCGATCAGACGAAGATGTGAAAATAAGGGTACCGACAAGTAGAATAAGGCCGTTCAATATCTTTGATCCAAGCATCACAAAAGAAACGATAGTTAAAATGGTTCTTAATTTATTTGACGATGGTTTTTTATTTATTTTTATTTTTTTATTTTAATTTTATTTTTAATTTAATTTTAATTTTATTCTTAATTTTATTTTTATTTATTTAATTTTTATGTTAAATTTTATTTTTATTTTTATTTTTATTTTTATTTTTCTAGCACTTAAAAACTTCATGGTGTGTTATTTTTATTTTTATTTTTAAATTAATCCTCAAAAGATTTTATTTTTATTAATTGGCGAAAAATTAGACAGACTGGGTAGCTCACAGGCAGGAGGGTAAGAAAGGTGGAAAGGTAAAAGGATAAAAAAAGGGGAGTTCACGGCCGGAATCTCCCCACTTATCAGTTTCCGGCCGCAAACCTCTCCCGTAAGGCTCTCAAGGTGTCAAAAATTTTTTCTTCGATTTTCGGAAAAACAAGTATATCATCGTGAAGGTAGCATCGTGTAGATCATGAATATATATTTCGTTTCACGGAATCTCATCGCATTGTGCTTAAAATTAAATAAACTCAAGTCGAGGAGTTTACGGCCGTAAGCTTAGGCCGTAAACTCTGAAACTTGATGATTTGGATTCGAAATTGTTTTGTAATGACGCGACTTCTCGTTGTGTTCACGACTATATGCTTCTCGTTTGTCATCTCAAAGTGAAAGACAAATTTTTGGCCTTTTTCGGTGTAGACATTCATAGGCCGTAAACTCCCAGTTTACGGCCCGTGAATTCAAGTGTAACTTTTCTGGACGGTTTGAAATATTTCAATGATAATTATGCATCGTATTTTCGAAGTAATTTCTAGGCCGTAAACTGGAGTTTACGGCCCAAGAACATTTGTCGATTCAAGTTGTTTGTTTGACTGGGTAACAATTGCTTGTTTTTCCTTGCTTAAACTGTGAACCTAAATTTTTCTAAGGGAGTTCTTTAGGCCGTAAACTAGAGTTTACGGCCCAAGAACCAAAACTGTCAAAAGGTTTAATTTTTTAAGAAACATACATCTCTAATAAATAATTTTTATTTTGATCAAATTTTATTGTCATATGTTTGTCAAAATAAGTTTTATCATTGGTGTAGGTTTCTTACAATTGTGTTTGAGTGCAGGAAAATGGCAAATCTCAAGTTTGCAGACATGCACAATCTGGCGATAGTTCTTGCTGATCCACCTGTCGTTCATTCCGACATGCTTTCAATGATTCACAGGTTGCGTGAATGTTGTATTGCATCAGCTTTGACAGTCAATCCGGTGATCTATCAGAACATCGTTCGTGAGTTTTGGGTGACGGCAAGGACGCAACTGGATGATGATGGAAATTTCACAGTCGCGGCGAAGGTGCAAGGACGAGATATTGTAATCGATGAAAGTTTTGTTCGAAATGCGTTGCTGATTGATGATCAACCGAACTATCCGACGGAAATTGGAATAGAGGATGTTCAGAGAATACTACGACGTATGAGTTATGAAGGAACCTACCCGCCAACGTTGAAAAAGCTGCTTCATCCATATTGGAGATTTCTGGCTCATGTGTTCGTAAGTTGTATATCCGGTAGAAGGAGTGGGCATGATGAAATTTCTCAACGCACAACTGGTGCATTGGTATCTTTGGCCTCTGGAATTCATTTCAATTTCTCAAAGTTCATCCTAGAGGAATTTGTCATAAACATCCGGGCTTCTACAAGGGATACTTTTCTCCAATATCCCCGCTTCATTCAATTGTTTGTCGAGATGCAGTTTCCTGAGGTTAGGAAGTCAGGAGATACCCTGGATATGAAATCGTTGGGTCCACACACTGTGGGACTCATTAAGCAAAACCGAAGAGGAAAAGTTGTCTTTCGAGGGCGTTATCGATTGGAAAAATTCGGTAAGTTTACAGAATTGGATGAGACGCCAGTGTCATATGAATCATCAGAACCGACTTCCTCTGAGAAAACGTCTACTGAGGGTTCGACTCCAGCAAACTTTGTGATAGACGTGACTGAAGATGATGAAGATTCACAAGCTCAGAGAGATCAAAGTACCTCTAGTCATGAACATGAGTCGAGTGAAAGACAGGATGAAAGGGAAATAGGTACCGGTGATGATGGACGAGACTCATTTGAAGATCTTGATCTTACGGGATTTGATAATGATGATATTGCGGCTTCTTTAGCTAGTAGTGCTAATGTTGTGTCCAACGAGATATTTGACACGATTTTTCAAAATGTCGATGATAGTGTTTTGCCGTCAACTGAGAAAAGAAAAACGAGCGAAACTTTTACTCCAATTTCCGAGCAGATGGTGTCAACTTCAACTCCAATGGAGGTAGTTGTGGGATGTTCCCCTCCCGTGTCTATTTCTCCTACATCTGAACCATTTGTCAGTGTAATACCTCTACAGGCTGAGCATCCTCAATCTAAGAGGAGAAGACTTGATGAAAGACAATCCGAGCTAATTACTAGTTTGGTGAGTGGTCTTCCTACACCACCAATCACTACTGCTACTACACGACTTTCTGTAACAAAGATGTTTGCAACTGGACCTAGTTCAGTCTTTGATGTTGGTGGCCCTTCAGCTCCTCCTGGTTTTTCTGTTCCAAGATTTAATAGGGATGCTGCTTCTGAGAGACTAGCTTTGCATATGGCAGAGGAACAGCTTCGTTCGTCTAGCCCTCAAGAAAGGAACATTTCTATGAGTGAAGGGGGTGTTCCTGATGATGATTCATCTGATGATAGTTTACGAAAGGAGATCTCGGTTTTAAGTCAGAAGAACATAGAGCTTGACATTCAGGTAGCTGAACTTCGTGCTCAGAACATTGAGCTACGTACTCAAGTGTCTAAACTTCAGTCGGATAGAACTTATCTTGGCGGACAACTTGCAGAAGTTAAGAGGGATAGAAAAGTAAAAGATAAGCAGATTTCTGATCTTCAAGAACATTTCAATCTGCTGACTTCAAGCTACTTCGAACTGAAAAAGAAACTGGAGGATGATTTTGTTGAAAAGTATAAAACAAGCGTAGAAGAACAAAGAATAAATTTACATGTACAAGCATATCCAGTAGATGTGCCAGCTAGTCAGTCTTCTGGTTCTGCTGAGTGTATTGGAGTTGTTCCTCCTATGGCTTCTCATATTCAAGAGATCATTCGGAAAAATCAGGAAGATGATACTAAAAGAGGGCAGTTGTTGTTCAAGCGAAATGTTACTCAGAGCAATTCTAAAGGGGAATCTTTGATCACTGTCACTGATCTTGAAGTTGTTCGATTCAGAGATACTTTTGGAGATCGGTCGGGTGTAGCTGCTTGGGGATTTCATGATCCTCTTCGACTTTGGATTATTATTCGCAAGAGTGGTAATTCAGAGTTGTATAAGGATATTCGTGCTTTTAGTTCATTGACAAGGGTTGATCTTACGGAGTTATCACAAGCTCCGTTTATCAATCTATTAAATAATTCTCAGGTTTCGCAGTTCAAATTCTTTCTAGATGAGCAAGTAAAGAAGGGATTTCCTATAATGCCAACTGCTGAGTCAATCATTCTGGAACATTCAGATGTGTTTGAAGCTTCTTCTGATAAACCACTACAGTTGGTTATGTGGCCACCCACGACTCAAGTTAAACAATTTCCCATTGTTCAAGGTTATAAAGACGGATCTCTCGGTTCTATGGAGTGTTGGGTTTATGATGAAAATACTTGTGGTGCGGTCATTAAGCTCAAGAATGGGTGCATACGGTTGTATGATCGAAGAGAGCTTCTGCAGTTCAGGAAGAGGGATATTAATTATCTGAGCAACTTTCAAATCAAAGTGGTTGAAGATATCTATGAACAAGGAGCCAAGGCGTATACCAGGATGGTTGCTGAGATTTTGAGCAAAAGGATGTGGAATGGTGCTATGGGTCAATCGGATGTCATGCTGGTGAAGAAAGGAATGGGGCCAAGCTAGTCCAAACCAAGGGGGAGATTGAAAGACCCTGTAAAATGGTTTGGTCTAGGCATAGTCATAGATAGCAGTAGAAATGTAGTTATTCGTGTTTTGTTCTGAGTTTACGGTGTTTATGAGCAAAGTGGGTTTACGGCCGTAAACTCTTTACGGCCGTAAACACCTTACGGTTCCTAGTCAAGTCCTTAAATAGCGAGTTGTGTCAGTCTTTATGAGTTGTTGATGCTTTCGTATACTTCCAAGTTGTATCAGACGTTTTACAGTATTAAAGCGTATGCAAGCTTGGTATTTTGTTCTTTATTGGTTTATTAATTCGTGTTTGCACCTGTTATTGTCTTTGATCGTTGGTAGATCGATTTTCGGGACTTTACAGTATGGGCCCGTACTACTAAAAGCAGAGGACCCATACTTGATACAGGGAGTATTCTGAAGGTTCTAATGAGTAGATGGAGGAGTGATGTTATGGTTCGAGTGTAACATCCCAAAAATCACAACTAAAATTTTCTTTTTAAAACATTACTAAAAACCATATTCATAAAAACCATAACATAAATCATAACATAATTTCGTAGCATTAATTCGAAATACAACTTATTATCAGAGTAGAACATCCCAGGCTAGCTGACTATGGTGTGTGCACTACAATCTTTCCGAGCTCCTCTTTTGAAAACTGAGTACCTGAAACCAAAAACTGAAACTATAAGCATGAAGCTTAGTGAGCTCCCCCAAACTACCACATACCATACAATAACATATAAAGCACATACTGGGCCTTGCCCACTGCATCGGACTGAGGTCCGGACTAACTGGGGCCTTGCCCCCTGCATTGGACCGAAGTCCGGAAACTAACTGGGACCTTGTCCCCTGCATCGCACCGAAGTCCGGACTAACTGGGGCCTTGCCCCCCTGCATCAGACCGAAGTCCGGAAACTAACTGGGACCTTGTCCCCTACATCAGACCGAAGTCTGGACTAACTGGGGCCTTGCCCCTGCATCAGACTGATGTCCGGAAACTGACTGGGACCCTGCATCGTACCGAAGTCCGGACTAACTGGGGCCTTGCCCCTACATCGGACCGAAGTCCGGAAACTGACTGAACATAACATGGCATAACATATCAACTAGCATGAACACATATACTGCATACTGCATCAGGCCGTAGCCCGGAACACATAACACATAACACATAGCACATAAATCCTGTATGAGCTACGAAGGCATCAAACATACTAACTACTGCATCGGACTAAAGTTCGGAAACTACTGCTAACTGAACGGGCCAGCATTGTGGCCTTAGACCCGTTCCTACTGGAAGGAAACTCACCTGAACTGCTAAATTCTACTGGTAACCCTCGGACTGCTAACCAACCACCGTCTGAAACACTGCTCCTCTAACTCTCCGAGCTACCAATAACAAAGAAACACTTAGCTAGACAGTCCTCTAAAAGTCAACTAACTCAACTTCGATCAAAGTCAAAGTGCTGGCCAAAGTCAACCTTCCATGTTGACCCTACTCGCCGAGTCAGTCTACTGACTCGTCGAGTTCACTGATTTCCAAGTTCTGTCCTGTCCAACTCACTGAGTCCCCACTCAACTCACTAATCTGAGCCTTGACTCGAAGGGTTTAGGGTTTTGCGACTTGACTCGCCGAGTCCAAGAACAGACTCACCGAGTCAAAGGCAATCTTCAACAGACTCGCCGAGTTGTTCATCCAACTCGTCGAGTTCGCCTCCATCTTCATACCACTTGCTGAGTCCACTCATAGGAATCGCCGAGTCTATTCAGTCCTTAATCCATGCAGTGGATTTTCGAGCCAAACAGGGATTCCAACTCATAGATCCATATTTCTAGGGCCTATCCCTCACGTAAAGTGGAAAACTTTACGTGTAGATCAAGAGATCTAGGCTTAAAACAATCCAAACTAGGGTTTAAGACAAAGAAGCTTCACTATCAACCCAAGAACAAATGCTTTATGACTTTCTAGGCCAAGATACACTCAGATCTGAAGTAGTAACTTCAGATCTGGCTTCTAACTCGAAATAGTTTCTTAAGCATGGCATAAAAGCTCTAAATTTCATAACCAAGGTTGATCTATTAAACAAAAGAGGGAAGGTAACGATTTATTACCTTTAAATGCTCATAAATACTCCACTAACTCTGGATCCAAGGCCCCCTTCATGTTCCACAATGACTATCCTCTCTCTCAATCTCCAAAAAGCTTCACCAAGGGTTTTATCATGCTCCAAAACGATTATAGTGGCTAGGGTTTATTGTTCTGAGTGAAAGAGGCACTAAAGGAGCCTTAGGGAAGAGAATGAGGTGTTTAAATAAGCTCTAAGTCCCGGATTTAGGGTTTTCCTTGCCCAGACCAGACTCACCGAGTCACCTTGCTCGACTCGCCGAGTCGGTCGCTTACACCTCGACCTGGATCTCGCTCGGACTCGCCGAGTCTCCCCTTAAAATTGGGGTTTTCTTTCTTTTCTTGGGTTTCCAACTTTGGGTGTTACAACTCTCCCCCACTTAAACTAAACTTCATCCTCGAAGTTTGCTATGATACACCGATTGCGTACTGCCTCCAATACCCCACCGCTCATTCTAACACCAGCTGCCTACCTTCGCTGGCCTTCCGCTCAGTTATTCCGACCAATGACAATCCTTACCGATAATAATCTCGGGTCCATCCTGACCCTGAACATTCTGGAAACGCAACGCACTCAACCGAAAATCTTTCTGATACTTTCCAAATACTGCACTGTCCCTGTAGGGGTTCACCCCTTCTTTCCTTGCACGATTTCCTTGCCTTCCCAAGGCGATGCTCCATAACTACCTACCTCTTCCACCATTGTGAAGACCCTGTCTCCACCAAATCTATTACTCCCGCTACTCACAGTATGGGTCATCGTCGCCAGTATCCACTAGGCATTCTTTCTACTACCATTTGGTGTTGCGCACCCCACGAACAACAGATTGAAACCTACCATATGCTGCATACTCGCACTGCTACTGACTGAAAGTTCTGCGATTCCAAATTTGGCTTCCGGATGAACTGAGACCACCCAGGTCCAACTAATAAGGCTGAACTTGCAGTCCGAAACAAAATTAATACTGTCCAAAAATACTGCAAACATCTGAAACACTGAACTACCTGGAACACTGAACCGCCTGAAACACTGAACTGCCTGAAACACTAAACTGCCTGAAACACTGGACTACCTGCAACACTGAACTGCCTGAAACACTGGACTACCTGAACGAAACCTTTCTTTGGAACTAGTTTCCACTAGTCATCCTGTTATTGTGGTCCTAACGACCTCCCGATCCAACCGACCGGGTCCAAACCTAAACAAATCCAAGACTATAATGATGGCTCCCAGGCTAATGGTAGCCCTTAACATACATAAACCCCAATGGTTCGCTGCTTCACTGATCTCATGACTGTGATGATGATCCATCTGTCGCATAACTGGCTCAACCATGACTAAACTCTGGAAAATTCGAAATCCAACCTGTGGATTTCCATATGATCGCTGCTGCACACGAACTAGTGGGTATTACTGCTTCCCCCTGCGTCCAAAACAACGCACTCATTCTGTCTACTAACCTGGCGAATGCTACGGCTACACCCGCAGACTTACAACACCCCAATACTGTCTGGATGCTAGAGAACGCTACGTCTACCCCTGCAGGCTTACCTTACTCTACTACCACCTGACTGCTAGTGAACGCTACGGCTACCCCCGCAGACTTACAACACTACTACTACTATCTGGCGGCTAGTGAATGCTACGGCTACCCCTGCAGACTTACAACACTACTACTACTACCTGACTGCTAGTGAATGCTACGGCTACCCCCGCAGACTTACAACACTACTACTACTATCTAGCTATTCAACACACTCGCCGAGTTGTTCATCCAACTCGTCGAGTTCGCCTCCATCTTCATACCACTCGTCGAGTCCACTCAAAGGACTCGCCGAGTCTATTTAGTCCTTAATCCATGCTGTGGCTTTTCGAGCCAAACAGGGCTTCCAACTCATAGATCCATACTTCTAGGGCCTATCCGTCATGTAAAGTGGCAAACATTACGTGTAGATCAAGAGATCTAGGATTAAAACAATCCAAACTAGGGTTTAAGACAAAGAAGCTTCACTATCAACCTAAGAACAGATGCGTTATGACTTTCTAGGCCAAGATACACTCAGATCTGAAGTAGTAACTTCAGATCTGGCTTCTAACTCGAAATAGTTGCTTAAGCATGGCATACAAGCTCCAAATCTCATAGCCAAGGTTGATCTATTAAACAAAAGAAGGAAGGTAACGATTTATTACCTTTAAATGCTCAGAAATACTCCACCAACTCTGGATCTAAGGCCCCCTTCTTGCTCCACAATGACTATCCTCTCTCTCAAGCTCCAAAAAGCTTAACCAAGGGTTAGATCTTGCTCCAAAACGATTATAGCGGCTAGGGTTTATTGTTCTGAGTGAAAGAGGCACTAAAGGAGCCTTAGGGAAGAGAATGAGGTGTTTAAATAAGCTCTAAGTCCCGGATTTAGGGTTTTCCTTGCCCAGACCAGACTCACCGAGTCACCTTGCTCGACTCGCCGAGTCGGTCGCTTACACCTCGACCTGGATCTCGCTCGGACTCGCCGAGTCTCCCCTTAAAATTGGGGTTTTCTTTCTTTTCCTGGCTTTCCAACTTTGGGTGTTACATCGAGTACCATACATCAGAGCAGATAGAGGAGTGATGTTATGGTTCGAGTAGCATGCATCGGAGCGGATTGAGGAGTGATGTTATGGTTTGAGTACCATACGTCGGAGTGAAGTGAGGAGTGATGTTATGGTTCGAGTACCACACATCGGAGCAGATGGAGGAGTGATGCTATGGTTCGTGTACCATATACCGGAGCATATTGAGAAGAGATGTCATGGGATGAGTGTAATGCCTATGTTTCTGGGCCTGTCATTAATGATGATATAATAGTCTAGGTTAACCTTTGTAACCCGTTTTGAAATAATAGAAATGTATTATTTGATTATTATGTGTTTTGTGCTTAATTGCTTAATTATGTGGTTTGATTAATTAGGAATAAAAATAAGCATCAAAATTTAAGTGTAAAATAAACTTGATATCTTTAGATAATGTTGTAGTAGTTGAAACAAGGTTTCCGAAGATATAAATAATGACGAAATCCGAGTTATAACGAAGAAGTTATGACCTGTCGAGGTTTCGCGACAGAACTGACAACACTGAATGACGTAAAAAGTGAAATTTACTTTAGAGTGATATTTAGCCTTAGTGATCTAAACGAGAATCGAAGATCTCATTGTTAGTATCGAAGCGATAAAAAGTTAGGCAAGAACGGACGTCAAACGAAGAAGTTATGAATTTATAACGAAATTTTCTGTCCCGGTCTATTAAAAATAAATAATAAAAATAAAGACAAAATTAGCCGACGAAGTCTAAAGGAAAGTTGTAGAGCGTAGTCGCACCTTCGCGTGGATATAAAGAATGTCGAAAACGGAGTTCGTATGAAGAAGATATGAATTTTCGAAGTTTATTAAATAATTAATAATTAAATTTAATTATTAAATCCGACATTATCCGAAGAGGAGTCACCAGACTCATCCGAAGTACGCCCCGCGTACCCAAGGTATGTCGACACTCGCACTCGAGTTCTTCGGATGACGCATGTGCTTACGAACCGAGGCGTACGCCCCGCATAAACCTGAGGCCCAGCCCCTATAAATAGGATGCGAGGGCAGCCGACTCTTTTGTTATTTTCTCCCTTCTCTCTCTCGTTTTGCATCGATTTGCATGCCAAAAGTACCCCGAAGCCCCGGTAATATTCCCGAGTCCCGAAGCATGTCCCGAGATCCCGAGAAGTGCGGTTCCCGAGCCGAAGCTCTGCCCACGAGAAGTTCGAATTTTGTAGAGATCTTCCAGATCTGCTGAGGATTACTACCTCTACGAGCCGTAGTGCTGTCCGATCATCTTCTAATCAAGTGAGTGTGTAGTTACTTTCTTCTAACGCATAATTATGAAGTATTTTATACGAAATACGTGTTACATGTATATTTTTGTTGTTATGTGTGTGAATGTATATTCACTTTCTTCTATCTTATAGATCTGATTATTTCTCTATGAAATACGTGTTATGTGGGTGTGCCTCATCTGTTATGTGGAAAATGTATTGATTGAGCATGCTATACAGGTTTTGAAACTATGTATAAAAATGTATGTTTTATCTACTAATATGTTGGGTAGAACATGGGTAGATAGTTGGTGTGTAATAAACAGATGAGAGACCTCGATGTTGTTTTTATCCAGTCATCTAGCGGAATTTAGATGACGACCACAAACTTTTCTAGACAGTCCCGTGGAACGCTAGCAGGCTCATAACCTGTAGGTGTTAATGAACTTGGGTGTTCATTCGCTGTATTCCATCCCCCTCATGGTTTCCTTATTTGACTTATATTGCTGAGGAACCCCCGAAGCATGTGTTGTCACCCCGATGAAATATTCTTAGACTAGGTCCCTTGTGTTAGTTATTTTAGGGACATAAAGTGAGAATAACGGGAATGGGTAATTGGGTTATTGTTGGTTGATGAAAATTAATTTAATTATTTATTGTGGGTTGAAAACCCTATAGGCTCACCAGGCTCCCAAGCCTGACCCACTCAGTTTTATTTATATTACAAGAAGTGGTGCGAGGGCGTAAGATGGATGAACCATCAAGTTGTTTTGTTTACAAGTCTGTATATGTATATATTTGTTGAATGACTTGTAATGTTATCGTTTATGCTTATTGGTCTGTATCGGAACATGACACACCGAGGTTTGATTATATAATGAAAATACATTTCTTTTATGAAATGCTTTGGTAAACATTGTTTTATCATGTTTTGTTTTTGGGAACAAATTCCGCAACTCTTTCAAATCAAAAGGATTTACTCTGAAATTATTTTAAAAGCATAAATGAAAATCGGTCTTTTCTGGCCGAGATTTTGGGGATGTCACAATTGGTATCAGAGCATTAGTTTAAGCGAACTAGGAATTTGTAGGATTTTTAGACTTCAACTTAGAATGCTAAGTGAAATTTTGAGATGTGTGTCTGTTATATTTTAGACACGAGCACTAGTTTATTTTAGGAAAGTTGCCTAAAATGCTTTAAGTGCTAAATGTTATATGTTGCCATATATGATATTATTTGTTCGGATCTATGTTCTGTTGCCGACCGGATCTAGAAACTTTATGTGTGTAGGATTCTAAGCTTACGTCTATGATATTAAAACTAGTATGTAAACGTTTCGGAGTGATAAGGATGATCTGAATATCTATCCTGAATGAGGATCTAATCTCACCTTATTCAGTGTGTAGATAAAAAATGGTGAGAATAAGAAGTGGAGATGGAAATGCTGATGAAACAGGAATCAACCACCAGTGATTGAACAAAGACCTGTCGTAGCAGCAACACCTGAGCCAATAACCATGGCTGGTGTGCAAATGAAGATTCAAACAATGTTGGATCGTCAGATGGATGAAACTAGGCGGTTGCTTCAACATAATCGTGAAGAACTATCAATTCGTGTGGAAGAGCCAGAATTAAATGAAGGAAACTCGGAAGGTGGAAACTTCAGTGGGCCTGTTGGTCAAGCGAACCCACCGATAGTTAGGCAAAACAACCATGATGGAAGGAATGATGGAATGGGATGCAAGTAAAAGGACTTTCTAACTTGAAAACCATCGACCTTCAATGGAAAGGAGGACCCAATAGGAGTGATGGATTGGATCTCTGAAATGGAGTTAGCCTTCATGACTTGTGGTTGCAGAGGCAAGTTGCAGACTATCTATGCAGTGCGTCAGTTCCGAGGTGGAGCCGTTCGTTGGTGGAACACTCTAGGAAAGACTTTAAGCTAAAATGAGCCACTGCAATTGACATGGGCAGAGTTCTTGGTGCAGTTCAAGCGCAAGTTCTGAAAATCAATTGGAACTAGAGAACAAGTTTCTGACATTGACGAAAGGCAGCATGTCAGTTGATGAATACACCAATAACTTCACCGATAAGATGGAGTTTACCTTACGTATCGTTCCAGACGAGCTGAAAAGGTGGACCGGTATGCGAAGGGACTCCCATGGGAGAACGAGGTGCCAGTACGTCAGGCACATACTCTAGAGGCAGCTATCTGGGCTGCCAAGTCTGTTGAGAACATGATTAAGGGGAGAACCACCGACAAGGTTGAGGTTGGTGAGAAGAGAAAGTTTGAGGGAACATCTGGTTCCGGTAAGAAAGGCAAATTTTCGAAATTTGATTCGAAAAAGTTTGGAGGAAAAGGAGGCGAAGCAAAGTGGTGTGATAAGTGTAAGAAAAAGCACTTTGGGAAATGTAGCGAGGATGTAACCTGCTATAAGTGTGGAAAGGTTGGACATTTTTCCAATGAATGTCCGAACAACAAAAGGATGTGTTTTGGTTGTAATGAAGAGGGACACATTTTGAAAGACTGTCCGAAGAAGAAGGAGGCAGCTAAGCCCAACATTCCACCAAAGCCGAAGGCGAGAGCATTCCAGATGACACTGGAAGCTGCTAAAGATGAAGCTGATGTGGCTTCAGGTACCTTTCTCGTAAACACATTGCCTGCCCAAATTTTATTTGATTTTGGAGCCAACTGCTCCTTTATATCGCATGAATTTGGTAGAAACTAGCTTTGCCTGTTGATAGACTAGATAATGCTTTATTATTCGAAGTTGCTAGTGGCAAGTTTGTACCTGTTAGACATCGTATGAAAAACATCTTAATCGACCTTAATGGGAATAAGTTTCACAAAGAATTATTACCTATCGAACTTAATGGTTTCGACATCGTGTTGGGAATAGATTGGCTTAGTGCCAATGATGCCGAGATATTGTGCAAGAAGAAGATAGTTAAAGTAAACCCGCCTGGGAAAGATTCGTTTATGGTGTATGGGGACAAACGCCGAGTGAATTCTGGAATCATTTCCCTAATGAAAGCCAGAAATCCAAGGGATGTACATCAGATTTAGCATTCGTGATTGATGCTAAGAAGGAAAAGAAGGTGATGCAGAGTATTCTAGTGGTGTGTGATTATCCGGAAGTATTTCCCAAAGATCTTCCTGGATTACCGCCTGATCGACAAGTGGAATTCCGTATTGACTTGTTGCCCGAAACAACGCCAATTGCAAAAGCACCTTATCGATTAGCACCCACGGAGATGAAGGAGTTGATGATGCAAATTTAGGAGTTATTGGACAAAGGTTTCATTAGACCTAGTTCATCACCGTGGGGAGCTCCGATGTTATTCATGAAGAAGAATGATGGAAGCATGAGGATGTACATCGATTACCGAGAGATGAATAAGGCAACAATAAAGAATAGATATCCTTTGCCGAGGATTGATGACCTATTTGATCAATTGCAAGGTTCGACCTATTTCTCGAAGATCGATCTTAGGTCAGGATATCATCAGCTGAAAGTAAGAGAGCAGGATATAGAGAAGACTGCATTTAGAACCCGATATGGACACTACAAGTTTTTGGTTATGTCGTTTGGACTAACCAATGCTCCAGCAGCATTCATGGATTTAATGAACAGAGTTTGTAATTCGTTCCTTGATAAATCTGTGATAGTGTTCATAGATGACATTCTGATTTACTCGAAAAGCCAGGAGGAGCATGGCAGACACTTGCGAGAAGTGTTAGAAGTCTTGAAGAAGGAGAAGCTGTATGCTAAGTTCTCCAAATGTGATTTTTGGATTCGTGAAGTCCAATTCTTGGGTCACATGGTCAACGAAGAAGGGATAATGGTTGATCCAGCAAAGATTGAAGCTGAAATGAAGTGGGAACAACCGAAAAGTCCCACAGAGATCCGAAGCTTTTTAGGATTATCCGGATATTAGCAAAGGTTTATCCAAGGTTTTTCTTTGATTGCTACTCCGTTGACAGCTTTGACCCACAAAGGAGCTACTTATGCTTGGAGTGAGAAGCATAAAGAAGCATTCGAGAAGCTAAAGAAGAAGCTATGTGAGGCACCGATACTTTCTCTATCCGATTGAGCTGAAGACTTCGCTGTTTATAGCGATGCGTCTGGTGTTGGATTGGGTTGTGTTTTAACCCAAAGAGAAAAGGTGATAGCATATGCGTCTCAACAGCTGAAGGAACATGAAAAGAATTACCCGACTCATGATTTGGAGTTGGTAGCGGTAGTTTTTGCTCTGAAAATATGGAGGCATTACCTCTATGGCACGAAGTGCAAACTTTTCACTAATCATAAGAGTCTCCAATATCTCTTTAATCAAAAGGAATTGAATATGAGGTAACGACGCTGGCTGGAATTACTCAAGGACTACGACTGTGAGATACTTTACCATCCCGGTAAAGCTAATATTGTTGCAGATGCTCTCAATCGGAAAGTCAATCTTGAAAGGAAAAGGCCAAGAGCGTTGAGAATTGAAGTTGTCTCGACCATTGTGGAAAGTATAAAGAAAGATCAAGAGGAAGCTTCTGAAAAGAATGACCGAAAGGAGGAACGTTTGGGAAAAACGTTGGTGTTCGGTGTAAACAATCATGGAATGAAGGCGTTCCAAGATCGAATTTGGATACCTAAGATAGGAGGAATCAGAGATCTTCCGATGGAAGAAGCTCACAAAACCATGTACTCGATTCATCCTGGTAGCACTAAAATGTATAAGGACCTGAAACCCTACTACTGGTGGCGGACGATGAAACTTGATGTTGCAAAGTATGTGGCTGAGTGTGTGACTTGTTCAAGAGTCAAGACACAACATCAGAAACCATACGGGAGTTTAGAACCATCGCGTGTGCCTATGGGTAAGTGGGAAGCCATTGCTATGGATTTTGTCACTAAACTGCCCAGAACAAAGAATGGTCACGATATGAGATGGGTGGTGATTGATCGATTCACTAAGAGTGCACATTTCATAGCAGCCAAGGAGAAATGGTCTATGGAAAAGCTTGCAAATTCTTACGTGAAAGAAATTGTGAGGCTTCACGGTGTTCCGTTAACGATTGTATCGGATCGTGATAGCCGTTTCACCTCAAGGTTTTGGAAAAGTCTACAAGAGGAAATGGGTACCAAGTTATATTTAAGTACAGCTTAACATCTGCAGACTGATGGTCAAAGTGAAAGAACGATACAAACACTTGAAGATATGCTGAGAGCATGTACCTTGGAATTCCTAGGTAATTGGGATGAACATTTACCATTGGTAGAATTTTCCTATAATAATAGTTTTCACTCGAGCATTAAGATGGCACCTTACCAAGCTTTGTATGGACAAAAGTGTCGTACGCCGTCTTGTTGGCTTGAGGCTGGGGAAAATAATTAGGGAAAGAATGTTAGCGGCTCAGGATCATCAAAAGAGCTATGCTGACAAAAAGCGAAGACCGATGACTTTTGAAGTTGGGGATTCGGTTTTGCTTAAAGTCTCGCCGTGGAAGGGACTTATAAGATTTGGAAAAAGGGCAAAATTAAGTCCAAGGTTTATTGGACCGTTTAAAGTTCTTCAAAGGATTGGGAACCAAGCTTATAAGCTCGAACTACCAGAAGAACTGAATGGAATTCATAACACTTTTCATGTGTGTTATTTACGGAAGTTCGCAGGGGAAGTTCCCGCCATGATTCCACTTTCGTAGTTGAGAATCGATGAGAACAAAAGGTTGATTGAAGAACCAGAGGCAATTGTTGACCGAAAGACTAAGAAATTGCGACGCAAGACGGTCGAGTTAGTGCATGTCCGATGGAAACACACGAATGGGCCGAATCTCACCTGGGAGATGGAGAGTGACATGATGGGTCGTTATCTGCATTTGTTTGTTGATGTGTGATTCCAGGGACGGAATCATTCTAAGGTGGAGAGAATTGTAACGCCTGTGTTTCTGGGCCTGTCATTAATGATGATATAATAGTCTAGGTTAACCTTTGTAACCCGTTTTGAAATAATAGAAGTGTATTATTTGAGTATTATGTGTTTTGTGCTTAATTGCTTAATTATGTGGTTTGATTAATTAAGAATAAAAATACGCGTCAAAATTTAAGTGTAAAATAAACTGGATATCTTTAGATAATGTTGTAGTAGTTGAAACAAGGTTTCCGAAGATATAAAGAATGACGAAATCCGAGTTATAAGGAAGAAGTTATGACCTGTCGAAATTTCGCGACAGAATCGACAACGCTGAATGACGTAAAAAGTGAAATTTACGTTAGAGAAATATTTAGCCTTAGTGATCTAAACGAGAATCGAAGATCTCATTTTTAGTATCGAAGCGATAAAAAGTTAGGCAAGAACGGACGTCAAACGAAGAAGTTATGAATTTATAACGAGATTTTCTGTCCCGATCTATTAAAAATAAATAATAAAAATAAATTAAAATAAGCCGACAGAGTCTAAACGAAAGTTGTGGAGCTTAGTCTCACCTTCGCGTGGATATAAAGAACGTCGAAAACTGAGTTCGTATGAAGAAGATATGAATTTTCGAAGTTTATTAAATAATTAATAATTAAATTTAATTATTAAATTCGGCATTATCCGAAGAGGAGTCACCGGACTCATCCGAAGTACGCCCCACGTACTCGTGTATGCCCCGCGTACCCAAGGTATGTCGACACTCGCACTCGAGTTCTTCGGATGACGCATTCGCTTACGAACCAAGGCATACGCCCCACGTACCCTCGTAGGCCCCGCGTAAACCCGAGGCCCAGCCCCTATAAATAGGATGCGAGGGCAGCCGACTCTTTTGCTATTTTTCTCCCTTCTCTCTCCTGTGTTGCATCGATTTGCGTGCCGGAAGTACCCCGAAGCCCCACTAATATTCCCGAGTCCCGAAGCAAGTCTCGAGATCCCGAAGATCCCGAGAAGTGCGGTTCCCGAGCCGAAGCTCTGCCTGCGAGAAGTTCGAATTTTGTAGAGATCTTCCAGATCTGCTGAGGATTACTACTTCTACGAGCTGTAGTGCTGTCCGATCATCTTCTGATCAAGTGAGTGTGCAGTTACTTTCTTCTAACGCATAATTATGAAGTATTTTATACGAAATACGTGTTACGTGTATATTTTGTTGTTATGTGTGTGAATGTATATTCACTTTCTTCTATCTTATAGATCTGATTATTTCTCTATGAAATACGTGTTATGTGGGTGTGCCTCATCTGTTATGTGGAAAATGTATTGATTAAGCATGCTATACAGGTTTTGAAACTATGTATAAAAATGTATGTTTTATCTACTAATATGTTGGGTACAACATGGGTAGATAGTTGGTGTGTAATAAACAGATGAGAGACCTCGATGTTGTTTTTATCCAATCATCTAGCGGAATTTAGATGACGACCACAAACTTTTCTAGACTGTCTCGTGGAACGCTAGCAGGCTCATAACATGTAGGTGTTAATGAACTTGGGTGTTCATTCGCAGTATTCCATCCCCCTCATGGTTGCCTTATTTGACTTATATTGCTGAGGAACCCCCGAAGCATGTGTTGTGACCCCGATGAAATATTCTTAGACTAGGTCCCTTGTGTTAGTTATTTTAAGGACATAAAGTGAGAATAACGGGAATGGGTAATTGGGTTATTGTTGGTTGATGAAAATTAATTTAATTATTTATTGTGGGTTCAAAACCCTATATGCTCACCAGGCTCCCAAGCCTGACCCACTCAGTTTTATTTGTATTACAAGAAGTGGCGCGAGGACGTAAGATGGATGAACCATCAAGTTGTTTTGTTTACAAGTCTGTATTAGTATATATTTGTTGAATGACTTGTAATGTTATCGTTGATGCTTATTGGTCTGTATCGGAACATGACACCTCGAGTTTTGATTATATAATGAAAATACATTTCTTTTATGAAATGCTTTGGTAAACATTGTTTTATCATGTTTTGTTTTTGGGAACAAATTCCGCAACTCTTTCAAATCAAAAGGATTTACTCTTAAATTATTTTAAAAGCATAAATGAAAATCGGTCTTTTCTGGCCGAGATTTTGGGGATGTCACAATGAGTACCAGGGTTCGTAGTGAACGATGCTCGTGGTTCTTCGGCTATGATTGATGAGGTAGAGATTGGACGCTATGGGTTTTAGGCCAGTGGGCCATGATTGAGTTCGAAGAGGCGTCCCTTGAGAGGGAGGTCGAGAGTCTTTTAGAGTATTTTTGTAAGGAGTCAGAGGGAGGGGAGAATTTCAGTCAGAGTTGAGCAATCAGAGGATGTGTCACCTTCTATGACCTGGGTGGCGCTGTTTATGTTCATGTGTAAAACATGAGAAGCATGATGTTTAAGTTTTGGGGTTAGGGGTAAACCCTGCAGATTATCATAGAGGATGATTTTCCATCAGAGTATCAGGTAGCATGTGTGCCGCGAAGCAGTAATTTTCCATGAGCGGATAGTCAGTTGGGACTGAGATAGTCGATGACCACGTTACACCTATTTGAGTATAGTAGGGCGTATTGTAGAAGTATCAATGGGGAGTCCAGTCGAATTTATTAGTGCAGTGGTTTTTCTATCTATGTTGGGTATTGAATATGGGAGTGGGTCCCTATTCCTGGGAAGATCCAATGGATGGAACGTCGGTTGATGAGTCGTGGTGGGGGAGTATGATGATTTCGTGGTCCCGTCTATGAGTCAGTGATATAGTGATATTGTTGGTCAGTGGAGTTGTTTGGTTTTGGATTGGTACGAGACTTGGAATGACTAGAGGTAGTCGTGACGAGAAGTTCTTGAGGATCTCATCTGAGGTTCAGAGTATATGAGATCGATTGATTTCCTTAAAGGGGATTATCGGGCGTTGAGTAGCACTTGAGGACTTCCCAGGGGGTCACCCATACTAGTACTACTCTCACCCAAGCACGCTTAACTGCGGAGTTTTGATGGGATCCAGGGGCAGGTGCGTTGTTACTGGTGAAAATAGTTTGTGAGATTGTTGATGTGTCAGATAGTGTTGGTTTGAACCCTAAGTGGGGGAGAACCGGGTGGTTTATTGAGATACAAAGATTTGTGCAAGAGCGGTTAGGGGTTGGATACAGAAACCTGCGACTTGAATTCATGAGATTAGGGTCATTGGTGATCCAGGAAAGGTGCAGGGCGAGATAATGCATGTGGTCAATGGTCAAGAATATGGTGGTGGTCAGAGACGTTTCAAGTGGAAGACTTGTAATGATGGTATGGGCAGTTGAGAACTTCTGGGTGGAAATATGGGTAGAAGATTGTTGAGTAGACAACTCCCGGGTTGGGATGTGTATTCTTGCTTGGATTTTGAGCAGTAGTGGAAAGGGTTTCGGAGGATCATCAGTGTGTTCTGAAGAGTTAGCGCCTTCCTTGTATTCCAATTGAGTGTTTGGATGCACTGAAGTTGCGCATTGAGTGAAATAGGAAATTATTATGGGATTCAAAGGAAATGTATTGATGTATGTGTATGGTGCTAGGAGTAAGGGAATCAGTGGTAGAGGCAGGAGATTGTAATGCTCTTTTATGGTGTTCTGTGGTTTTTGCATATAGCGTCCCGATTTCGGAGTTATTTAGTGTCTTGGGTTTAAGACGACTAGTGATGTATCATGAATCTGCGGTTCCAGTGGGAGCCCTTCGTGTATTGTCATCAAGAGGGACTATTTAAGGAAGTCGATCTCTACAGAGGCAGGTTCTGTGTTATGGTGGTTGTCACCAGAGTTTGTAATGCATATCAGGGCAAGTGTGTGTGTAACTACCTATGATAGTCTTCGGTGCAGGAGTAGTGAGCTTAGTGTGGCATTGTAATGAGAATTAGAGTATAGGGTGAAGCTATGGAAAGTCGTAGTATTCACCAGTCAGAGGAAGTTGTGATGCTACGGGGAGCCGTAGTACTCACACGTCAGAGAGAGAGAGAGAGAGAGAGAGTAGTGATGCTATGAGGAGCCGTACTATTCACCAGTCAAAGCGTGTTGTGATGCTACGGGGAGCCGTAGTACTCACAAGTCAGAGGGAGAGAGTCGTTGTACTACGGGGAGCCGTAGTACTCACTAGTTAGTTGGCGTTGTGATACTACGGGGAGCTGTATTATCACTAGTCAGAGGCTGTCGTAATGTTGCGGGAAGTCATAGTGCCCACTAACTGGCTAGAGATTATGACGATGGAGTGTTCTCCAATGAGTGCATGATGCAGAAAAGTTTTAGGCTTGAGTTGCCCTAGTGTTGAGTTTATGGAGCCAGTGGTTAAACCGGGGCGAGACTGGGGTCTCTGTCTCTGTCGGGAAGGGTCAGAGATAAATGTTGCAATCTTTGATAGATAACGGTGCCAGATCAGGGATAAATGTCAATCGTGCTCCACCCAATAACTAACAATAGTCCAATCTGGCGACTGCGGTCGAAGATTCCTTAGGCAACAATGGCTTACCCATACATAAAATTAAAAAAGTAAGATAAAACTATACTATTTAGTATGGTAGATGCCTACTTACATGACATAGGGGACTCACTAAACCCAAGGTTTACCCAAACATAAATTTAAAAATGATTTTTTGTTTTACATAAATAGTAGTAGTAATGTTAAAGTATGAAGTTGACAAAGACGTTCCATAGAGATGTAACATATTGGAGTACCCCATTAAAGGATTTCATTATATCTTTATTGTTTCCCTTTTATAAAAAATAACATTGAAGGTTACAAAGTTATCTTGAGAGTTATTAAAACTGGCTTTCGCTATGTAGTATCTTATAAAAATTTTGGGTGATATATATTTGTTTATTAGTTACACATTCAAAAAAATAAATGAACATTACTAAACAATTTTTTTTTAATAGCTTTATGGGATTATCATGTAGTTTAACGTAACATCAGTTATTAGCACCATTAATTACCATCTTTAAATTTTATTATTAATGTATGTTCATATTGAAATTAAATTAGCATGTAAATGGAAGATGTTATGTTATGTTTGAAATTAATGATGTCAGACACACTTAAATTGATGTCAAACGTAACATAACCTCTTCAATTTACATACTAATTTATCTGGGTCATCTGGAAATTCAGGAATAAGTTAGCCCACTCATTTAAACCCATCTCATATTCAGGTCTTGCAAATGAAGTCCAAACCCTATCCTATATATGGATAAATCCAAGATACAAATCCAGAAAACTTCGATGGCTAGAGTGGTTGTATGCTTGCTTTGTAGACATGTGTGTGTTTGGTGTGAGTTTTTATTCTTTTTTTTTTCTTATGGGTAGTCATCTGATAGGTTTTGTCTGCAATTCAACCATTCTTTATGTGTTTCTTCTTTTGTGGTGTGTGTGGGGTTAGGGGTATTTTGGTGTGTGTTATCCTTTGTCTCTTGCATTGATTTAGCAGAATATATTTTCTTATAAGATCTCATGGAAGGTCTCGTTACTATCCAAGCGAACATCGATCTCGCGAAGTATAAATAAACTTTGAGTCGCTGCATTAATTTTGGGCCTTCAAGATGCTTTCTTGTGGGTTTCGGCCCATCCCAAATTGTTACCATAGATCCAAAGCTTGTGAGGTTCGGAGCATCCCCCATCAAACAACCGCCATTAAAAAGAGGAGGCACATGGCCAATAGTTTGCCGCTGTCGGAGTCACCTAACTACATTATGAAGTTTATTTGAAAGCAGGATTTGTTGTCTTGGAGCTGAAGTTTGATTCATGTTTTCGTTTTCAAGCCTATTTGATAGTTTGGTAGCTTCTCCTTATTAGTTACCCCTAATTTTGCTGAGATTTTTTCCTTCTTAGGCTACAAATATTTCTAGTTTTCATACTTCCTTTTGTACTATATTTTGTCCAGCCCCAGCTGGTTTCTTTTAATATATTTTGCTTTGTCGTTCAAAAAAATAAATAAATTACATACTAATTTAATGTCAATATGAACATACATTAATAATAAAATTTAAAGACCTTAATTAATGGTGCTAAGTTTTATGCTTCACTTGAATGACTATGTAAGGAGTGCTAATTCGACATAAAGTACGATCGTTTTTTAATTCTATTCTTAGAATAAAAATCAAGCAATATTGTTTGTCAAATAAATGGCCTACACAACAAAAATTCTCTTGTCGTGATGGTTTTTGTGTTGTGGTTTATTTTCATGACATGTATTCCGATTTTAGGTATGACATCATTCCTCTTTGTCCGGGTAATTTAGAAAAATTTACGATAAAGCATGATTTAATTAAACCATCTATTTTGAGTTTCCATCCATACAGCTCTTGGACCATCGTGTTTTGGAAGGTGTGACGCAATCAGCATCGAGTGCTTACAACTTTGCCAAGAACTAGCTGTTGCTACAGGTTCATGCGAAGCAGGGCCTTCATCTCAGTGTTGTTGCCATGATTAAATTATAATTGTGTTAATATCCAATTGTAAGGAATATATACTTAAACCATCAAATAATGGATTAATAGTTATAAACTATTCCCGTGGAAAACTCATGCAAGTACACGTCTACCATAATAAATAATATTGTTTTATCATACTTTTTAAATTTATGTTTGGGTAAACCACCATACCGTCGTCGGAAGGGACTACAGTGAGTTATAGGGTGGAGCCCGGTTAATATTTATCCCAGGTCTTTCACCGTGATCTATCAAAGGTCATGACACTTTGATTTTTTTTCTTTTGTGATTAATTGCAAGAAATAACAATGTTTATTAATTTCTTTGCTTATTTTAGCCATATGTTGTCAAATTTGAGAAGTTTTTTATGTTTCATAACAGTTATCGTGCTTGGGTCATGGTTAACAAATTTGTATGTCATTGCAATTATGGGTAGGCTTCTTAGCTGTCATTTACCAAGTTTTATGTCTAATTGACCTTGATATGACCACATCATTGGATTTTTGAATGGTGTTTATCGTCATAAGATAAAAGAGAAATATTGATTTTCAACATAGGCCTCGCCTATTATGTTATTTACCAAGTTTCAATGTATTATCTACATGGCTAGTTATTTATAAGTAACAGTAGCAATTTTGATCCAATTACTAAAAAATAGATTGATTTGGGTTATATTTTAGGGTTACGTACAAGAAAGAGTCATGCATATTTTAATCTGGGATATTAATAATCTTCAGATGCACTGATCATGATGCTAACGAAGATGTTGAAACTAATGTACATGCAATTATGATGACGATCATTCAATCATACATATTTCACATATTATTGATATAAAAATATTCTTATATGAAGGTGTGAACACCAAATGAAAAGGGAAAAAGCAACAACCACAAATAAGAAGGAAAAAGGTTTTGATAGTACTGCTTCTGTTAGTAGTAGATAAGGACGGAAATTTAACACAGTAGCAACAGGCCAAAAAAAATGTAAGGAAAACTCAAGACCCAAGCTACAATTATACATGTTATTGAACTGTGAATTAAATAAAAATGCCCAAATGCATATTGGATTATTGAAGTTGAAATCGGAGATATGATGTTGGTAACATGTTTTTTAACCGTTTGGTAAAGTTAAAAAAGTATTTTAGATGGATAGTTTTATGGTATATTGTAACAACTGTCAAACTTCGGTCAAGTCAAAGTCAACAAAAGTCAACAAGTCAAACCGTTTGACTCAATTTGCCCTTGGGTACTAGAATTTACATTATGAAATTTCTACACAACTCTCTATTCTAATGAGAGATCATAAATCAAAAAGTACAAACATCTAGATCTGCTTAACCTAAAACTGTGGTACGTAGCTAGCCAAACCGATAAAACAATGTTGCATCCTCGTCGGGAGTGTGTAAGATCCTTAAACAAGGCTTAACAGTGTTTGCGGACCTTGCATTGCGAAGCCGGACACTCACAAATGCCACACTCGAAACCTCTCTCAATCGTTTTCACTCTATCTCTCTCTATTTGAAATCTCTCTAAGTATGTGAAATCTCTCCCAAAACTCTCTTTGTATGAGAAATCTCTCCAAGAATGTCAAATCTCTCCCAAATCTCTCCAAGTATGTGAAACCTCTCTCAAATATCTCTTTGTATGAGAAATCTCTCCAAGAATGTCAAATCTCTCCCAAATCTCTCCAAGAATGTCAAATCTCTACCAAATCTCAACAAGTATGAGAAACCTCTCTTAAATATCTCTTTGTATGAGAAATCTCTCCAAGAATGTCAAATCTCTCCCAAATCTCTCCAAGTATGTGAAATCTCTCCCAAATCTCTCTCAAAAGTTTCCCGTAACTTTTTAGAATCATTCGGGTCATTCCGACCCTTAGTCGGGTCAAAAACGGCTTAAAACGGGGTAAAAACGAGAAAAATGGACCTTAGGAACCGAAACCCTCTTATAAGAGGCGAAGTCTCTTAGGACCCGAAGGTCCTCTTAGGGACCGAGAGCAAGGAGGACCCGGACCCTCCTGAGCCGAAGGTCCTCTCAGGGTCGAACCTCGCCCAGGAGGAACCGAACCCGAAAGACCCTTGCAGGCCCGAACCTCGTAGAAACACCCGAACCCGAAGGTACTGTTCATCTACTGTTCATTCGGCTCATTTCGGTTCTGACACCTTTGCCTCTCATCTCCGGACCGAGCCCTCCCTTCGCTTCCTCGCCCCTCTCGCCTCCTCGCCCCCCTTCGTTTCCCCCTAATTCGCTTCGTTTCCGGCTACCGTCCTCAGCATGGACCGAACCTCGGCCTAGGACCGAGAGGTCTCACTGGGAACCCATTTTCTCCTGGTTTTCGCGTAGTTTTAAGTTTAAGGGCCGTTTTTAATTATTTTAACGTGGGATTTTCACCCAAAATCATATTTTTACATAATAAACCCTAAATATTCACAATTTAATCATATTTTCATAAAAATCTTTATTTAAATAATAAAAGCAAGTGGGTAAAGTACAAAGAGGTGGAGTGTTGACTTTGCTTTACCTTATGACACAAGCAACCAGTCCCACGTTTTTGAGAGCTGAATATTCATCCTCTCTCCTCACTTCTCTCATTTGCTCTCATTTCACAAGAAGATTAAACTCTTTCCTCTCTCACTTTCTCTCTCTAGAAATTCGAGATTCAAGGGCTGATCTTGGGTTTTTCCTCCACATTTGGTAAGCATAATCCATTCTCCTTATGATTATCTCACTTATTTCCACTCAAATCATGGATATCTTACACAAACTCCATCATATTTGTGTTAGAGCTTCGAATCTTCAAGTGATTCTTCAAGTGTTCTTGGGTTAAACACTTCTCTTCTTCAACACTTATGTACTGAAATCACTCAAGGTGAGTTCATACCCCTACATTTTCATGTTTTCTCAAGTTTTCAGGGGGGGAATACAAGTTAAAACACCAAGAGCATAACTAAAATTTTCTAACAGCCTTCATCAGAAAAGTTCAACTCCATTCACGGACTGTTTTGGGCACCTTAAACATTTTTTTTTTCAAAACTGTACAAAGTGCAAATAGTTCAAGTTTTTAGCTTTAAAATGACTACTTGCACATCTCCATAAGATTTTTCTACAATTTATGGTGATTTTTACAAAACTGCCTATCATTTCAAACAACAATCCGAACCAGTATGTGATTATGGACTTTTTCACCCAAGTTGGAGGTCATTAAAAATCGTGATAAAAATTATGATTAAACTAGACACATTTTGGGAACTCTCAGAATTTATGGATCAAGTTTTCGACTTCGTATGATTTTTCTATGATTTTTCCAAAACAGTGCAGAATGGCTAAAGTTAGCCAACAGCATGTAAATATCATAACACTTTGTATTATGTTGAGCAAAGTGTATAATCATAAGTTCTAATTATTGAATGTGTTTCTTTGTTAGTTTATAATCATGAAATGAAACTAAGTCATTCCTAATAAATATTATTCATTTATTTTAGAACACGTATATTAAACTATAAAAAGTATAGTTTAATAAATTCATAACACTAATACATTTCCATAAAAGAGTTCATACATATTACAAACGTTTTAGATAAACTATAATAGGTATAGTTTATGATACATCACACAACACACTCGTATAGATAGGGTAGATTCATACAGAAAAGATTTATATTCACACACATTTCACGTAAACTTGTTAACCTATATTGTGAGACTCTCTCTCTCTCCCCGTACGTCCGAGTGCGGGATATAATTCCTGGTAGTTATAATCAGAATCTCCTTGAGGGAGAACGTGATACTTGTATATAGATCTATATTGGGTTTGACACCCCACACCTTGCTGCTAGCTACAGTGGGACCTGCTGGTCTACGGGTGACAAATGTCATTTTAGTTTTCGCGACGCCTGAGAAACGTCGTGGCAGGTTCACATAGTCATAGTATGATTATAGCGACTCACATAGGGATATAACAATCCATAAAGTTTACGTGATTTTATTTATAAAACCTAAATGAGTTTTATGTCGATTTAAAATCACTTTTTATCTCAATGAGTACAAATATTACTGTACACTTTTGGTTTTGGTAGTTGTGACTACACATCATTTGTAACCACATTTATACCTTTAAGTATAATTAATACTTGTTCTTTCTCGGTCCTCGGATTTAGGACTACATATACATAAAGTATTAACAAACATGAGAACATACGGAAATTTGATTTAATTCAAATGCGTCGATGTTCATTTAAACACATAACATTTTCTATTAGTAAGAAAGGTTACTTATACATTTTGGTCTTCGGTCATAAGACTACATTACACAGATTTTAAAGAAAATATTGGATTTTCTGGATACGTATTCTAACGCTTTTACAAGGAAAACGGTTTACTTTTCTAACGAAATATCTTATGAATTCACCAACCTTTGTGTTGACATTTTTCAAAACTACTTGTATTCTCAGGAATTCAGTGAAAACAGGAAATCAACAACGTTTTGAGGATGGGACGATAAATCGTCAAACAGTTCATTTTGTATCATAATGTAATTGATGTGAATCATGTAAACATGTGCTTTGATGTAACGTTTTCAAATATATTTGTGATGGTTGTATTTACTTTTAGCACTATTATACTCATTGTTGTGATACTCTACATGAAGTCCTCCACCCCCGGACGTTTCCGCCATCCTTGGTTTGGGGGTGTGATAGATTGGTATCAGAGCATTGTTTATAGTGAACTCAGTATATCGAACCACAAAAGATATACAAACTATAAATGCATTAGGACTAAGTTCTCTGATTTAAAGTTTTCAAAACAACTATACTTTTAGAAATAAATAGTTTCTTATTAAAAGTATACATGCATACATACATACTAAGGTCAGCATCATTCTAGAACAAAACAAAAGTATTGATTGTTGGATATCACAGGTAAGCTCGGGGATGTATGGTCAGTCTTGGGAGTGGCATAGCCTGATCAACTATGCTGGTCCGAGGAGTGATTAGCACTTGCCCAAGAATAGTTGTGATATGGAAACAAGTCTAAAAAGTTACCAACACTACCACAATGAGAACATTAGAACAGAACATGAGTTTAAAATACTATAGGAGTATTTTGTAATATCATAACTTATATGAAAACTAAATAGATCCTTAATAATAGGTCTATAGTCCCTATGTGGATACTTTAAGGTTATATATAACTTAGAAATTATAGACTTAGAATTTGTGGTCATTACTTTACTTCCTTTTCCTTGTTTGGATGTGGACCTAGAGTGGGATCACTTATTCAAAGGTCTATCGTATCTTGTTATATGTAATTAGTATGCACTATGTCATTATAAAAGTAACTAATAAGGATCACCCCTATAAGTAACTGATAATAGAGTTAGACGCATAGTACTTATCTCCTCCACTTCTATTCTCGCAAATACGGCATAGCAAAATCCTACTTACCGGACGACCCTTACTTTCCTAATCCGAACTCGAGGAATGGTGAATGGTTATGAGAAGAATCATAAGCGGTACCGGAGGTAATCGATCCTCCATGCACAGCAAGGGTTCCGCGAACCGTTTCGACTATAATGAACCTGTGACCCGTTGGGCAATCGTGATCAAGGGTTGAATGTTGACAACAATGACAACAACCACCATGTGGAGACGAACGAGGGTGATATGACCTCAACCACGGGGGAATGACGGATAGAGCCCTCCCGGCAAAGACCCGGCGGATCGCGATCATCAGGGATTAAAACAGAAAGACTACAATCTGAGTTCAGAAAACTGCGCGCTACTATAAACCCCACCATCTCATGTACCGGTGACTCAGAATTATACTACTATTCCCGATACCAACTCTCTTTTTAGGACCTTATCGCCACTCGTGAAGAGGAAAGAGAGTAACAGGGTAGGACACACAACATTCAAAGAAAGGATGATTGTAACCAAGCGTTGATTGGCAAAGTTACAAAATTGCATCAACCTTGCCTCAGGCATCACAAGGGATGGATCATCGTAAGTAGAGTTCATGCCGCACACCAGACCTGGTAAATTAGCTTCATAAGTATGCGCTGGTGCTACTCTATTGTAAGTAAAATCACGACACTACAAATTAAGTGGTCATACTAATCGAGAAATCTATCGACTATCAAAACCAGCGCATGCACAAATGTGAAGTAGACCTGCATCGAGGTCCAAATTTTCACTGAAACCATGATTACTAAAGTCATATTTACAAGATGGGCTTAGGATGTACCTAACAGACTCGAAGGACTATCTAGCCTTAATTATATAACTAAGCATACATCAATAGGTCGTGATAAGGACCTAGCTTGGTTCAAGTATAAGGTTTCACTTGGATACAGAGCTACTAAAATACATGAGTTTATTATACAAAGGATCTCGTTATAAATTATTTTCAGAACACCATAAACAACCGAACTTTGATACAAATCGATATGAGATAAACTTAGTTAGAAAACTCGCGACATATAGCCATTCTAAAAACTCATTATCGTCTCACCTTTAAACATTTGGTGAGAAGTTTCTTCTTCATAGACCTATGGAGTGCGAACGTTCCAGCACTAATGCACTGGATCCCATCAAAATTCCTCAGCCAAGTGTGTTCGGAGAAACATGATTCTATGAGGAGTAAAGCTTAACGTCCGTATGAAACCTACTCCTACCTACTGCCATAACTCCATCTCGAGAGCGTGAGCAAAAACACTAAGAATAGTATAGTAATGTGCAAAAATTTATATGCGTAAATATAAATTGTAAGGATGTACTTAAGACAATCATTTTCACTAACGAAGTCGATTTTCGTCATGAAACAGAGCTATGTCTTCACCATGAGGCAACAAACCAACTAGCAAGGCGCCAACACTGCAGATAGATGCTGCTACTTTTCAAGCTGCAGTCACGGCAGCTGTGGCAGCCGTCATGGTGTATTTCAATACTAACAACGTCAGCAGGGGTGGAAGCGGTACTAACAATACAAATTGTGGTAACAATCAGAGACACCAATGGGTACCTACCAACAAAAATACCTCAGGCCACGAACCTACGAACAAGAAGAGAAAGTTTTGGAACATGAAAGAGCGCCACCAATCTTAAGGATACACTAAAAGACAACAACCTAGGGTCGCCCCTACCATTACAATAGCAGTCATGACACATGCCTCGACACTAGCCATGGGGTCTGCCACCCAAATGCCTGCCAGACCATATGAGGGATCACTCCCAAAGTGCAACCAATGTGGCTTTCATCACCATGGGGCTTGCCAGGAGATGCACTGTAAAAATTGCAACAGGAAAGGGCATATCGTCCGTTTCTATAGGGCCCTAGCCCATCACCTCCCATCAATCACCTGCACCAAGGTAGGCCTAGTATGCTACCTATGCGGTGAAATGGGACACTTCAAGAGAGAATGTCCAACTGAGAAGAATGACGAAGGAACAGGAGGAATGTGATGAACACACCAATAGGAGCAACAAGGGAACCATGTTAGGACTTTTGTAATGTTCCCAACGACAAAACGTTTAAGTACTATATGTTTGTAATGAATTTGGTACGCTTACTAAAGTAACCTTCCTTCTAAAAAGTAGCTAAAATATTTTCTCTCTCATACAAATCAAACCAAATACATTCATATGTGACCTTAGGAGCATTACCTGTAAGTTGTGATGACCTTCTCCATGCATCGGGGTTTATTTAAAAATCAAAATACTAAAGTCTTGAAACAGATAATTCCATCCTAACTCCGATTCCATGTCTAGTATTAGGGGTTGAGTGGGGTCACCCACTCGACGATTTCACGATATCAATTTACACAGGACGATCATAAACCGCTCGATCGTAAGGAGACCTGTCAGGAATCATGATATCAAGTATCATTACTGGCTATCGAAAACATACCCACTACCAGTGCTAGACACTGTGGTGTGAATCATCTACAATAATCATAACATTTAACAAAACAGAACACACAGAAAAGAAATACAGGACACTCTATCACTCTAGTGATCTATTCCTTCTAATATAACTTATCTCATGTTATCTAAAAAGATAGTGTTGTCATTATCTAATTTTGATTGATATAGCCCTCGTCTTCCCGATTTAACGACTACAAAAGGGCCTTTCGCCTAACCCCCCGAATATCGAAACTATCGTCTCTCATAAACATCCAGCACGAACCTTTGGGTCATCTATCGCTGTGGAACTCCAAAACACACACTAGAGGAGTGTTATACTTCCCAAAGCCTTATTACATGTATATACAGGAGACCTTCGGGAATGTCGCACATGTAGCAGACAAGATTCAAGCATAGAAGCTTGGGACAGATATGGTACGAGTCCTGCCATGAGCTTTGGGCTAAGGTTGCCCAGAAGGACGAGTCCATATCCTACCATTCAAAAAGGCCTAGTCGCGTAAACCAAATCCACATGCTTCCTATCGAGCTACAAGATCTGTCAGGTCAAACCTGTCGAACTACTCAACAATGAAATTGAAGAACCAAGCTTCTCACCCTGGAAAACTCTGGTCTTATTCATCAAATAGAAAAGCAAATTGCTCATAATTCCATCGATTTCAGAGGCCCTGACAACATCTCCTATAGAAACCTTTACTATCTGCCTCGCATAGACGAATAGGCCGACAAACCGCAAGGAACGAGGTACCCTTCAGGAATTGAACTTGAGATCTGAATATCACCAGTCATGAGTATTGAAGAAGGATGTCCGAGAACAATCCTCCAATTTTGATGCGGACGCTGAAAGTTCGTAGTGATACCCTCGGATAGGATCAAACCCACTCGTAGGATTCACGAACGTAATAAATAGGATATGCCATTCTTGCTAGGATCAGTTCATCATCGTCATTACAAATGACTTACTTATCTACCCTCGTAGTAAGAAGGAAACCAAGGAGAGCAGCTATAACAAACCACAGAGGCAATACGATCAGAGAAGTATTACCCGAAGTTCTCTAGATACGAGTTTTGGAATTGAGGAGTTCAATTCTCAAGACACATCGTTATCAAGGTGGAAATTCATAAGGACCCTTTCAATTGATCAAAACCGTTGAGAAACAGTCAACACCGAAGGCGTTAGCAGGAATACGCCAAAATTCTGGGTCTCGCTGACCTACCGTCTTAGTTCCTTTGGAACTTCTCGAAAAATACGGACCCCCTCCCAACTTTGACCCTAAAGGGAGCAACCCTTGACAGGAAGAGAAGCAAGAGGGAGAAACCTTTAGAACTCCAGTATAACGGACCAAATCCCTACGGAAACACTCACCCTGGGAAGGCTTAGTACGTTTTCGGAAAACATGGAAAGCCAATACCCCAGATAATTATGCCTTTCGAGATTCTGTCAGAATCAGCCCTATAACTCGCTACTTCAATCTACTCCCGCGAGCTTGGTAAAGTACATTCTACACGACACGTCCCGAACTTACGGAAGTATCTATCCGATGAGACTCTTGCAATTCCCCTCGACGAGATCAATTTCCACAAGAGCCTCACCTTCGTGGAAGAACCATAGTGACCATGGACCGAGAGGTCAAGCGGATGAAACAACGCCACTTCCCATTAGTGAAAGGTCGCTGGAATACTAACCAAGGACCTAGAGTCACATGGGAGCGCGACAGTAAGTCGATTAGGAAGTATCCTCACTTCTTGGATCGATTGTTCATGCCTACTCTTTGCCTAAATTCAAATTTCGGGACGAAATTCTCTAACGGGGGGATGATGTGACAACTGTCAAACTTCGGTCAAGTCAAAGTCAATTAAAGTCAACAAGTCAAACCGTTTGACTCAATTTGCCCTTGGGTACTAGAATTTACATTATGAAATTTCTACACAACTCTCTATTCTAATGAGAGATCATAAATCAGAAAGTGCGAACATCTAGATCTCCTTAACCTAAAACTATGGTACGTGGCTAGCCAAACCGATAAAACAATGTTGCATACTCATCGGGAGTGTGTAAGATCCTTAAACAAGGCTTAACAGTGTTTGCGGACCTTGCATTGCGAAGCCGGACACTCACAAATGCCACACTCGAAACCTCTCTCAATCGTTTTCACTCTATCTCTCTATATTTGAAATCTCTCTAAGTATGTGAAATCTCTCCCAAAACTCTCTTTGTATGAGAAATCTCTCCAAGAATGTCAAATCTCTCCCAAATCTCTCCAAGTATGTGAAACCTCTCTCAAATATCTCTTTGTATGAGAAATCTCTCCAAGAATGTCAAATCTCTCCCAAATCTCTCCAAGTATGTGAAATCTCTCCCAAATCTTTCTCAAAAATTTCCCGTAACTTTTTTAGAATCATTCGGGTCATTCCGACCCTTAACCGGGTCAAAAACGGCTTAAAACGGGGTAAAAACGAGAAAAATGGACCTTAGGAACCGAAACCCTCTTATAAGAGGCGAAGTCTCTTAGGACCCGAAGGTCCTCTTAGGGACCGAGAGCAAGGAGGACCCGAACCCTCCTGAGCCGAAGGTCCTCTCAGGGCCGAACCTCGCCCAGGAGGAACCGAACCCGAAAGACCCTTGCAGGCCCGAACCTCGCAGAAACACCCGAACCCGAAGGCTCCTGGAACCGAACCCGAAGGTACTGTTCATCTACTGTTCATTCGACTCATTTCGGTTCTGACACCTTCGCCTCTCATCTCCGGACCGAGCCCTCCATTCGCTTCCTCGCACCTCTCGCCTCCTCGCCCCCCTTCGTTTCCCCCTAATTCGCTTCGTTTCCGGCTACCGTCCTCAGCATGGACCAAACCTCGGCCTAGGGACCGAACCTCGCTGGGAACCCATTTTCTCCCGGTTTTCGCGTAGTTTTGCGTTTAAGGCCCGTTTTTAATTATTTTAATGTGAGATTTTCACCCAAAATCATATTTTAACATAATAAACCCTAAATATTCACAATTTAATCATATTTTCATAAAAATCTTTATTTAAATAATAAAAGCAAGTGGGTAAAGTACAAAGAGGTGGAGTGTTGACTTTGCTTTACCTTATGACACAAGCAACCACTCCCACACCCACTCTATGACCAGCCACACCTCCCCACCTTACCTAGGTCACATCAATGTACTTTCCACTCAATTATCACTCCTTCCCATGTTTTTGAGAGCTGAATATTCATCCTCTCTCCTTACTTCTCTCATTTGCTCTCATTTCACAAGAAGATCAAACTCTTTCCTCTCTCACTTTCTCTTTCTAGAAATTCGAGATTCAAGGGCTGATCTTGGGTTTTTCCTCCACATTTGGTAAACATAATCCATTCTCCTTATGATTATCTCACTTATTTCCACTCAAATCATGGATATCTTACACAAACTCCATCATATTTGTGTTAGAGCTTCGAATCTTCAAGTGATTCTTCAAGTGTTCTTGGGTTAAACATTTCTCTTCTTCAACACTTATCTACTGTAATCACTCAAGGTGAGTTCATACCCCTACATTTTCATGTTTTCTCAAGTTTTCAAGGGGGGGGGGGGGGGGAATACAAGTTAAAACACCAAGAACATAACTAAAATTTTCTAACAGCCTTTATCAGAAAAGTTCAACTCCATTCAAGGACTGTTTTGGGGATCTTAAACATTTTAGTTTTCAAAACTGTACAAGGTGAAAATAGTTCAAGTTTTTAGCTTTAAAATGACTACTTGCACATCTCCATACGATTTTTCTACAATTTATGGTTATTTTTACAAAACTGCCTATCATTTCAAACAACAATCCGGACCAGTCTGTGATTATGGACTTTTTCACCCAAGTTGGAGGTCATTAAAAATCGTGATAAAAATTATGAGTAAACTTGACACATTTTGGGAACTCTCAGAATTTACGGATCTAGTTTTCGACTTCGTATGATATTTCTATGATTTTTCCAAAACAGTGCAGAGTGGCTAAAGTTAGCCAACAACATGTAAATATCATAACACTTTGTATTATGTTGAGAAAAGTGTATAATCATAAGTTCTAATTATTGAATGTGTTTCTTTGTTAGTTTATCATCATGAACTGAAACTAAGTCATTCCTAATAAATATTATTCATTTATTTCAGAGCACGTATATTAAACTATAAAAAGTATAGTTTAATAAATTCATAACACTAATACATTTCCATAAAAGTGTTCATACATATTACAAACGTTTTAGATAAACTATAATAGGTATAGTTTATGATACATCACACAACACACTCGTACAGAAAGGGTACATTCATACAGAAAAGATTTATATTCACACACATGTCACGTAAACTTGTTAACCTATATTGTGAGACTCTCTCTCTCTCTCCCCGTACGTCCGAGTGCGGGATATAATTCCTGGTAGTTATAATCAGAATCTCCTTGAAGGAGAACGTGATACTTGTATATAGATCTATATTGGGTTTGACACCCCACACCTTGCTGCTAGATACAGTGGGACCTGCTGGTCTACGGGTGACAAATGTCATTTTAGTTTTCGCGACGCCTGAGAAACGTCGTGGCAGGTTCACATAGTCATAGTATGATTATAGCGACTCACATAGGGATATAACAATCCATAAAGTTTACGTGATTTTATTTATAAAACCTAAATGAGTTTTATGTCGATTTAAAATCACTTTTTATCTCAATGAGTACAAATATTACTGTACACTTTTGGTTTTGGTAGTTGTGACTACACATCATTTGTAACCACATTTATACCTTTAAGTATAATTAATACTTGTTCTTTCTCGGTCCTCGGATTTAGGACTACATATACATAAAGTATTAACAAACATGAGAACATACGGAAATTTAATTTAATTCAAACGCGTCCATGTTCATTTAAACACATAACATTTTCTATTAGTAAGAAAGGTTACTTATACATTTTGGTCTTCGGTGATAAGACTACATTACACAGATTTTAAAGAAAATATTGGATTTTCTGGATACATATTGTAACGCTTTTTCAAGGAAAACGGTTTACTTTTTTAACGAAATCTCTTATGAACTCACCAACCTTTGTGTTGACACTTTTCAAAACTACTTGTATTCTCAGGAATTCAGTGAAAACAGGAAATCAACAACGTTTTGAGGATGGGACGATAAATCGTCAAATAGTTCATTTTGTATCATAATGTAATTGATGTGAATCATGTAAACAGGTGCTTTGATGTAACGTTTTCAATTATATTTGTGATAGTTGTATTTACTTCGAGCACTATTATACTCATTGTTGTGATACTCTACATGAAGTTCTCCACCCGCGGATGTTTCTGCCATCCTTGGTTGGGGGTGTGACATATATATTCATATTAGATGTTGGACATTGAAGCAAAAATTAATCTATTATACAATAAAAAAATAATTGTTAACCAACCTTGTCATAATTTATCATACTTTAAGTAAAGAACATAAGCTGGCAAGCCTAATAAATCTATGAAACAAAAGTAAAAATAATTTCATGTAATTGTTTGATTTCGGAATCTATGATAATACATTTTTTGTTTTTAATTGGATTTTGAGTTTCAAGAATTTTAGGATTGTACTGTCAATCATTTTCTCATCAAATACATTGCACTTTGCAAAATTTAAAGCAATATAGCATTGTACTTTTCATTCTTAGTCTTGCAAATCTGGAATTGATTTTTTCCATATTAGTTAGGAATGCAACCAAAGAAGTGAGAAGAAGTAATAACATTGAGAGTGCTTTTTATGATTTATATCTAAACAAGCTTTGTTATCAGGTCCCATTACTATTTTCATAAATAAATTTACACGTCTTTTAAATGATTTAAGATGCCTGATGCATATTTTTTTTATTGACGTAATTTTACATATTAAACTATATTTCAATTGCCATAAGTTTTAAATTCTACAAATGTGACGACGTTTCAAAATGTAAGCAAGTTAGGTTATATTTAACAAGTCACATATATCTTATAAACTAACTTATTTTTTTGATTTTTTTACATTTTAAAGTGTAATCTCTAGGCATAAGAAACCATTCCAGATATCAACTAAAACCAACTTTTTAACAATGCAAAAGTCTAACTACGTTTTTTAATGCAAATGTAAGTTTGACTTGTATATGTATCTCAAATGTTATGTCTCATTTTTTTTATTTGTCAATTTAAGTTACTATGTCTCATTCAGTTTTGAATATTCATTTTATATAAATATTGTTTTATCTTATTAACTTAATCTATTAAGTTATATAGAAGTAATAAATTCTTTTTAAATATATTATAATAATCTTATTTATAACACAAGACCATTTTCTTATTCAAATATCAACTATCAGGAAACATTTTTACGTACAAACAATTGTATATTGCATTATCCAAAATTAAACGTATTGAATAATTTAAATTATTAATTTTAGAAAAATATACTAAATTTACTAATTGATCATCAAATGATATGTTTAAACAAGTTTTTACAGTTTTGTGAATTATAACATCGTGGTTTCATTTTTTATATTAATGCTTTAAATCTTTAATTAGTTAATTTACTTTTAGTTTCAATAATCTTATTTTAAAATATCATTTTATAATTCATTATTTCTCATTACAAGCAATTTAATATATTTCTTTATAGAACATAAAGTATTATATATTTTTTGTAATTATGTTAATGAACTATATTTTTGTTATTTATCCATCTAAAATACTATATTTTTTATCTCTACCAAATGGTTAACAAACAAGTTGCCAACATCATATCTTCGATTTTAACTTCAATAATCCAATATGCATTTAGGCATTTTTTTTTATTTAATTCACACTTCACTAGCATGTGAAATTGAAGCTTAGGCCTTGATTTTACCTTCATTTTTATTTCTCAAGTTGTTATTGAGTTAAATTTTCTTCTTTATCTACTACTAACAGAAGCAGCACTACTGAAACTTATTTCCATCTTATTCGTGGCTGTTGCTTTTCCCTTTTTCATTTGGTGTTCACACCTTCATATCGGAATATTTTTATATCAGTAATATGTGAAATATGTATGATTGAAACATCACCATCATAATTGTATGTACATTGGTTTCAACATCTGCATTAGCATTATGATCAGTGCATCTATAGGTTATTAATATCACAAATTAATAAATATACATGGCTCTTTCTTGTACTTAACCCTAAAATATAAGCCAAATAAATCTATTTTTTAGTAATTGGATAAAAAATGATACTTTTACTCTTAAATAACTAGCCATGCAGATAATACACGAAAACTTGGTAAATGACTTAATAGGTGAGGCCGATTTTGAATATCAATATTTCTTCTTTTATCTCATAACTATAAATGGCATTCTAAAAATCCAATGATGTGGTCATAGCAAGGTCAATTTAAAAGTTAAACTTGGTAATTGACAGGTAAAAAGCTTAACCACAATTGCAATGAGATACAAATTTGTTAACCATGCCACAAACAACATAGATCATTATGAAACACAAAAAGATTGTCAAAGTTGACAAGATATGGCTATAATAAACAAATAAATGAATAACTTTGCTATTTCTATCAACAAATTCCAAAAAAATAATATCAAAGTGTTGTGACCTTTGATAGATAACGATGTCAGATCCGGGATAAATGTCAATCGGGCTCCACCCTATAACTAACAAATATCCATTCTAGCAATTGTGGTCGAAGATTCCTTAGGCAACAATGGCTTACCCATACATAAAATTAAAAAAGTAAGATAAATCATACTATTTAGTATGGTAGATGCCTACTTACAAGACATAGGGGTCTCACTAAACCCAAGGTTTACCTAAACATAAATATGAAAATGGGGAAAAAATTTCATAAATAGTAGTAGTAATGTTAAAGTATGAAGTTGACAAAGACGTTCCATAGAGATGTAACATATTGGAGTACCCCATTAAAGGATTTCATTATATCTTTATTGTTTCCCTTTTATAAAAAATAACATTGAAGGTTACAAAGTTATCTTGAGAGTTATTAAAAGTGGCTTCGGCTATGTAGTATCTTATGAAATTTTTGGGTGATGTATATTTGTTTATTAGTTACACATTCAAATAAATAAACGAACATTACTAAACTAAATTTTTTTTAATAGTTTTATGGGATTATCATGTAGTTTAACGTAACATCACTATACCATGAAAATATTTTATCATTATTAACCCATTATTTGATGGTTTACAGAATATATACTCCTTACAGGTGGATATTAACACAATAGTAATTTAATCATGACAACAACACTGAGATGAAGGCCCTGCTTCGCATGAACCTGTAGCAAAAGCTAGTTCTTGGCAAAGCTGTAAGCAATCGATGCTGATTGTGTCACACCGTCCAAAACATGCTGGGCCAAGAGCTGTATAGATGAAAATTCAATATAAATGTTTTAATTATATCATGCTTTATGGTAAATTTTTCTAAAATACCCAAAAATAGAGGAATGATGTCATACCTAAAATCGGAACACATATCATGCAAATATACAACACCAAAACCATCACGACAAAAGAACTTTTTTTTGCGTAGGCCATTGGCTTGAGGAAAAATACTTCTTGATTTTTATTGTATGAATAGAATTAAGAAATGATCATACTTTATGTTGGATTACCACTCCTTAAATAGTCATTCAACTGAAGCATAACACTCTTTAGCACCATTCAAGTTGAGCATAATAGTTAGTTAGCACCATTAACTACCATCTTTAAATTTTCTTATTAATGTATGTTTATATTGAAATTAAATTAGCATTTAAATACAAGAGGTTATGTTATGTTTGAAATAAATGATGTCACATACACTTAAATTGATGTCAAACATAACATAACCTCTTCAATTTATATACTAATTTAATTTCAATATGAACATACATTAATAATAAAATTTCGAGATCTTAATTAATCGTGCTAACAAATTGTTATGCTCAAATTGAATAATGCTGACAAGTTTATGCTTCACTTAAATGACTATGTAAGGAGTTCTAATTCGACATAAACTACGATCGTTTTTTAATTCTATTCTTACAATAAAAATCAAGCAATATTGTTTGTCAAATAAATGGCCTACACAACAAAAAAATTCTCTTGTTGTGATGGTTTTTGTGTTGTGGTTTATTGTGATGACATGCATTCCGATTTTAGGTATGACATCATTCCTCTTTGTCCGGGTAATTTGTAACAACCCGGAATTTCCAGGTATTTATTATTAGTGTATTTTTGGAGGATTGTGAGTGGATTCGGCGAGTTGGAGCTCAAACTCGCCGAGTAGGATCGCGATTTTGGACGCGGGTTCGCGTCTGGACTCGGTGAGTCCAAGAGTGGACTCGGTGAGTCCACGCTGTTTAATGAAACCCTAATTTCCAGGGTTTGAGACCTATTTAAAGGGGCTTATGGCTGTCATTTGCGGCCACTAACCCCTAGAGAGAAACCCTAAAGATATTTGAGCGTTTTGGGAGAGAAAAGAGGCCATTATTGACCTTTGAAGCTTGGTTTGGCAAGGCAAAGGAGATTCTAGCTAAGAGAAGGCAAGGGAAGTGGACATTCTTCGATTTTGGAGCTCAGAGCATCATCTTGGAGGTATATCTTGGCTTCCTTTTTCTGTTTTTATGATGAACATGGGGGTTTAGGGTTTCTTGACCCCTTTGTTGGCTAGATTTGATGTCCATTTTGTCCCTATTCATGATAAGGCTTGAGATGAGATCCATAGAGGTCCAGAAGAGCTATATTCCTTAAGATTTATGAGGGTTCATGAGAGTATTGGCCTAGAGTTATGAGATATGGGGCTAAAACATCATTTATGAGCAAATAGTTGTTGTTTGAGCCCCAAGGTTTGGACTTTACGTGATTATCATGCTTGGGGAGGCCAGATGTATGAATGTATGGAATAGATCTGACCTCAGGAGTGAGTTTGAGTTGATGCATGGCATGGACTCGCCGAGTCTGAAGAACAGACTCAGCGAGTAGCATGAAGATTACCCAGCACCACTCAGCGAGTGGTCTTGCCAAGTTAAGGGATTGACTCAGCGAGTTAGGGAGAGTTAGAGTGGGTTGACAGGTGGACTGAGTCAAGCTGGAACTCGCCGAGCTGTTCTTGAGACTCGACGAGTTGAGTCGTGGAGGCCCCACAACTCATGCCAGGTGGAACTCGTCGAGTTAGGAGAATACTCGATGTGTCGAGAGAAGATCCCAAAGAGTTAGCGGACATGTGTGTACTTGCCGAGTCACCGGAGTGCACGTGGCGAGTTGGGTCAAAGTTTGACCGTTGACTTTTGTTGACTTTTAGGGTTGGTCAACAATGTGGCCTTTGGGCCAAGAAGGGGGTAAAATGGTCTTTTACCCTTGAGAGGATGCCAAGAGAGGATAGTGTCTAGTCTGGAGAGTTATGTTAATGGGAGCATTTGCGTTATGTGATAGATGGTGGCGAGTTCGAGATGCAAGCGTTAGGATATCTACTTCCTGCTTGCCAGGTGAGTCTTCTCACTATACTTTACCTTGAGTAGGTAACCAGAGTTATGTGACAGAGTATTTGTATGCTATTTATGTTATGTGTTGTACTGCATTATTTCTATGTGATTTATGCTGTGCATGTTTACAGAGTTAGAACCGGAAGGTTCCCAGAGTTAGAACCTAAGGGTTCACAGAGTTTGGGTGCACGAACCCACAGAGTTATAGCCTCGAGTGGCTAATATGTGTTATATGTGGTATTTTGGGGAACTCACTAAGCTTCGTGCTTACAGTGTTTTGTGTTATGTGTTTCAGGTTTCTCACAGGATCACGGGACGGCACCGGCTTGATTGTACACACCAGCAAAAGAGTTATATTTAGAGGATTTTGGTTTATTATGCAAGTGAAAATGGAGTTATGTTTTGTCATTTGATCATGAATAAGATTTTAAGAAATGTGTTTTTAAGAATTAAACCATTATATTTAAATGAAAAAATGTTTTGAAATTTACAGCGTTACAAGTTGGTATTAGAGTCTTGGTTTGAGGGATTTGGATGCACCTTCGTGTAAATCTGGACTCAAACTGTGGAAGTAAGAAAAGTTTTCAAAGAAATAATTCTCTAAAGCGAATAAGAGTTCAAAGAGAAAACGAGAAAGAGTAGTGTGTATAATCAGCCAGAGCCCGAACGGTGATTTCCCAAAATACCATTACTTTTGTGTTATGAGATATTCATGATGCACTTTATGAGATGTTATTGCATGCTAGAAACAGGCTAGGTAATTCATATGTTAGGACTAGAGTGGCCTGATTTGTGATGCCTTAGCCTAGGAATTCCTGTTATATGCGATGTGCTTTTGAGTATGTGATGAGTGAGAATATTTAGTTGGAATCCATTAGGGGATTTGAGTAGAGGAGTAATCTAGGGGAGATACCTAGATGTGTATCGTGGTACGTAGCGAAAGAATAGTTAGAACCCGCATGGGGAAGAGTTGCAGAGTTCGGTGGTACTTTCGAGGATGAGCAGAGCAAGTGGAGTTATCACCCAGAGTGAGTCCTATGTATTCTTCGATGCTCGAATGTTGCTTGCTTTGTGCTTTGTGGATCTCTCGATGATGGGAGTCAGCTACCAAGCGAATATGACGATATTTAGGAGGTAGATGGCTGGCATCATTAGGAGCTCTTCAGCAGCTAATGGCAGAGAAGTGTGGGAATCTAGGAATAGCCTAGGGAGTAACCTTAGCCAGATGAGTGCACTGGTAGAATAGAGAATTTCGTTGGGGAGCGAGCACGCGTAACGGAATTGGTAAACGAGAAGGTTAAGCAGCTACTTGGGAGCTCCGGGATAGTCCGTGCGGAAAGTATGGGTAGATGTGGCAGGTAGTATGGGCCCGTACTACTAAAAGCAGAGGACCCATACTTGATACATGGAGTATTCTGAAGGTTCTAATGAGCAGATGGAGGAGTGATGTTATGGTTCGAGTGTAACATCCCAAAAATCACAACTAAAATTTTCTTTTTAAAACATTACTAAAAACCACATTCATAAAAACCATAACATAAATCATAACATAATTTCGTAGCATTAATTCGAAATACAACTTATTATCAGAGTAGAACATCCCAGGCTAGCTGACTATGGTGTGTGCACTACAATCTTTCCGAGCTCCTCTTTTGAAAACTGAGTACCTGAAACCAAAAACTGAAACTGTAAGCATGAAGCTTAGTGAGCTCCCCCAAACTACCACATACCATACAATAACATATAAAGCACATACTGGGTCCCAATCAAAGTCAAAGTCCTGGCCAAAGTCAACCTTCCATGTTGACCCTACTCGCCGAGTCAGTCTACTGACTCGCCGAGTTCACTGATTTCCGAGTTCTGTCCTTTCCAACTCACTGAGTCCCAATCAACTCACTAATCTGAGCCTTGACTCGAAGGGTTTAGGGTTTCGCGACTTGACTCGCTGAGTCCAAGAACAGACTCGCCAATTCCAAGGTAATCTTCAACAGACTCGCCGAGTTGTTCATCCAACTCGTCGAGTTCGCCTCCATCTTCATACCACTTTCTGAGTCCACTCATAGGAATCGCCGAGTCTATTCAGTTCTTAATCCATGTAGTTGATTTTCGAGCCAAACAGGGATTCCAACTCATAGATCCATACTTCTAGGGCCTATCCCTCACGTAAAGTGGCAAACTTTACGTGTAGATCAAGAGATCTAGGCTTAAAACAATCCAAACTAGGGTTTCATACAAAGAAGCTTCACTATCAACCCAAGAACAAATGCTTTATGACTTTCTAGGCCAAGATACACTTAGATCTGAAGTAGTAACTTCAGATCCAGCTTCTAACTCGAAATAGTTTCTTAAGCATGGCATAAAAGCTCCAAATTTCATAACCAAGGTTGATATATTAAACAAAAGAGGGAAGGTAACGATTTATTACCTTTAAATGCTCAGAAATACTCCACTAACTCTGGATCCAAGGCCCCATTCTTGCTCCACAATGACTATCCTCTCTTTCAATCTCCAAAAAGCTTCACCAAGGGTTAGATCTTGCTCCAAAACGATTATAGCGTCTAGGGTTTATTGTTCTGAGTGAAAGAGGCACTAAAGGAGTCTTAGGGAAGAGAATGAGGCGTTTAAATAAGCTCCAAGTCCCGGATTTAGGGTTTTCCTTGCCCAGACCAGACTCACCGAGTCACCTTGCTCGACTCGTTGAGTTGGTCGCTTACACCTCGACCCGGATCCTGCTCGGACTCGCCGAGTCCCTCCTTGGACTCGCCGAGTCTCCCCTTAAAATTGGGGTTTTCTTTCTTTTCTTGGCTTTCCAACTTTGGGTGTTACAACTCTCCCCCACTTAAACTAAACTTCATCGTCGAAGTTTGCTACGATACACTGACTGCGAACTGCCTCCAATACCCCACCGCTCATTCTAACACCAGGTTCCTACCTTCGCTGGCCTTCCGCTTAGTCATTCCGACCAATGACAATCCTTACCGATAATAATCTCGGGTCCATCTTGACCCTGAACATTCTTGAAACACAACGCACTCAACCGAAAATCTTTCTTATACTTTCCAAATACTGCACTGTCCCCGTAGGGGTTCACCCCTTCTTTCCTTGCACGATTTCCTTGCCTTCCCAAGGCGATGCTCCATAACTACCTACCTCTTCCGCCACTGTGAAGACCCTGTCTCCACCAAATCTATTACTCCCGCTACTCACAGTACGGGTCATCGTCGCCAGTATCCACTGGGCATTCTTTCTACTACCATTTGGTGTCGCGCACCCCACGAACAACAGATTGAAACCTACCATATGCTGCATACTCGCACTGCTACTGACGGAAAGTTATGCTATTCCAAATCTGGCTTCCGGATGAACTGAGACCACCCAGGTCCAACTAATAAGGCTGAACTTGCAGTCCAACACAAAATTAATACTGTCCAAAAATACTGCAAACATCTGAAAGACTGAACTACCTGGAACACTGAACCGCCTGAAACACTGAACTGTCTGAAACACTGAACTGCCTGAAACACTGGACTACCTGCAACACTGAACTGCCTGAAACATTGGACTGCCTGAACGAAATCTTTCTTTGGAACTAGTTTCCACTAGTCATCCTGTTATTGTGGTCCTAATGACCTCCCGATCCAACCGACCGGGTCCAAACCTCAACAAATCCAAGACTATAATGATGGCTCCCAGGCTAATGGTAGCCCTTAACATACATGAACCCCAATGGTTCGCTGCTTCACTGATCTCATGACTGTGATGATGATCCATCTGTCGCATTACTGGCTCAACCATGACTAAACTTTGGAAAATTCGAAATCCAACCCATGGATTTCCATATGATCGCTGTTGCACACGAACTGGTGGGTATTACTGCTTCCCCCCGCGTCCAAAACAACGCGCTCATTCTGTCTACTAACCTGGTGAATGCTACGGCTACACCCGCAGACTTACAACACCCCAATACTGTCTGGATGCTAGAGAACGCTACGTCTACTGCCGAAGGCTTACCTTACTCTACTACCACCTGATTGCTAGTGAACGCTACGGCTACCTCCGCAGACTTACAACACTATTACTACTATCTGGCGGCTAGTGAATGCTACGACTACCCCCACAGACTTACAACACTGCTACTACTACCTGACTGCTAGTGAATGCTACAGCTACCCCCGCAGACTTACAACACTGCTACTACTATCTGGCTGCTAGTGAATGCTACGGCTACCCCCGCAGACTTACGACACTACTACTACTACCTGACTTCTAGCAATTCCTCATCCCGACTTCTCAAAGTCAGCCCTCAATCATCGGATGCTTCATCAACCTCGACATCTTATATCCTTGAAGAAATTAGCATTCCGTTGAGGAATTCTTCGACTTGGTTCCCACACCAACCGTCTACTAATCCAGAAACATGAAACTAACATTGGGAAGTTTCCAACTTCCAACTCATGAATTCACACAACCCTACATGATGTCTCTACCACTGACTACTAACACGGAAGCATCTCTTGCTAACCGTTCTCAAGATCCTCCTTCTGACTCAATTGAGTCCTATCGGCGGTCCTCCAACTTGGATTCCCAACCAGCTACTAACCATATCGATTACATGAACTAACTGCTGGGAAGTTCCTCAAACTCCCAATTCTAAACTCCTTGATCCACCCATTGCTATGCTACTATCCTTTCTGTTCAAGGATTACGTACTCATCCCAGATCAGCGTGCCCTTGCCCTCGCATACTCGGAGGATTCTCCGTCACTTCGATCTTGATTACACCTCGATGCTCAATAAAGAGAAATCCCAATCCTTGCTACCATTCCAAAATCAATCCGCTGAAGGATCCCAAGCTTACCATAGCTAGGGATCTAACCTGCCCATTCTAAAACTTATACGGCTCCGAAGTAGCGACACATACCGAGTCCCTCCAAGGCATGCTACAGATACTGCACCCTAAGTAACCTTCTCCAATAGAACTCATCCCTTAGCCACTATCCCAATATCCAAGGTATGCAGATGACATATAACTCGATCACAATCAACCCGCTCAAAATAAAATACTCATACAGATATTGATGCAAAACCATGACAATATAACATCATGCACAAACAGAAGAACTGCAAACGGAAATCACATACCTGCAACGTCCGACTTTGCTCGCGTCTCCAAGGTAACCATCTGAAAAGCCCTGCCTCCAACCGCAGGCGCCTCCGCACGACCCTGATGACCGTCTGTGATCCTTAAGGTTGCAGGGGCAGGTGCCATCACCCGTCCTGCTGAAAACAACTGGGGCACTGAGCCTCCTTGTGGCCCCGTTGAGAAAAGTTCGCCCTGCCCTAGCTGAGAAGTTGCTCCAAGTCATCGCGCCCAACGCGGCACCATCATCCAAAGCATGACTAATCTCTTCCCACCAATCTCTCGCTCTGTCCTTCAGAAGATAGGAAGCGAGTCTGACCTTATCCTCCTCAGGACATCGGCTCATTCGGAATGCGTTGGCAACATCAACCAACCATCTGCTGCTAGCGATGGGGTCCCTAGCCCCATGATAATCTAGTGCCCGCAAGCCCTAACTCCCGAAATGTCAAGGTAGGTTCTCCCAACAAAGCCATCATCTTAGTACGGACGGCTCTCAGCCTCTTATCCAAAATCTCCAATATACCCTCCTTGACCGTGCCAAAGATCACAGGAGTCTGAACTAGAATACTGTGCGTAACCTCAGCTGATATCAACTCTCTCATCCGCTCCTCGAGCTGCTCGGCCCCTAAACCCGAGCCTGATCCCTCTCCGGCGCCTGATCTGCCTGCTGGTCTCTCTTGCAATGTCACCATACTGAACATAACCATTATCAGAATACTCCTTACTGCTGCGAGACCAAACATACTCACTACCAGGTTCCCGGTCTTGTCTCGGCCTTTCCCGAATCGAGTACGGATCCTCTGCTTTCAGTAGTACGGGCCCATACTACCTTCAACATCTATCCATCCTTTCCTCAAGAACTGCTTTGACTCCATCAGGTCCCTTTTCTACTGCTACTTCTCCCATCACTACCTCATCCTAGGCTTACCCTAGGGAAACCTCTGACTCATCTCAAACCATCCCTCAGCTGTTGAAGGTCTCCTTGTGATGCCAATTAGCCATCACCTGGATACCATCACATGTGACGAGGCTCGGATAATCCTTCGAGTAACAGACTCGTCCCTACAATGGTTAGACTCAAACGAGAGCTGCGCAATAGGGCCAAATCCAGCACTCTGAGATTATTCAACCATGATCACATGTGACGTGACGTATCGACCTAATGGCAAACTCCCATCACTCAGAATCCCACAATGCACAAAGCAAGCAACATTCAGACAAAGGGAAAATCTAACCATAACATACTCAAGCAATCATATCCACATAGCAAGAATCTGAACTAGCATGCAACACAACTCATAAACTCAGGCATAACGTAAACAAGCTATCCTACTACTATCTCTTCAGCACTATCATGCAGATCAAAAGCACGTATAATAGGCACATAAGGCATCATCCCTAGATCCTCAGTGCTAATCTAGCATGATGTTCTACTGAAACTGAAACTAAAACTGGTAATCATCACATAAACTTGCATGGGTAATTTGGGAGTACTTACTTGAGCTCGACTGATTGCATGCACCACACCCTTTTCTCTTTTTTAAAATTTCTTTTCGCTTTTTAAAAAACTCTTTCTTTTCTCAAAAATTTCTTTCGAAAATGTCTTTCTTTTGAAAACCTTTTTACCATTTCCTTAGTTTGAGTTTAGACACACTCGAAGTGTATCTGAATCCCTCAAACCAAGGCTCTGATACCAAATTGTAACATTCCAAAAATCACAACTAAAATTTTCTTTTTAAAACATTACTAAAAACCATATTCATAAAAACTGTAACATAAATCATAACATAATTTCGTAGCATTAATTAGAAATACAACTTATTATCAGAGTAGAACATCCTAGGCTAGCTAACTATGGTGTGTGCACTGCAATCTTTCCGAGCTCCTCTTTTGAAAACTGAGTACCTGAAACCAAATACTGAAACTGTAAGCACGAAGCTTAGTGAGCTCTCCCAAACTACCACATACCATACAATAACATATAAAGCACATACTGGGCCTTGCCCACTGCATCGGACCAATGTCCGGACTAACTGGGGTCTTGCCCCCTGCATCGGACTGAAGTCTGGAAACTGACTGGGACCTTGTCCCCTGCATCGGATCGAAGTCCGGACTAACTGGGGCCTTGCCCATGCATCGGACCGAAGTCTGGAAACTGACTGGGACCTTGTCCCCTGCATCGGACCGATGTCCGGACTAACTGGGGCCTTGCCCCTGCATTGGACCGAAGTCCGGAAACTGACTGAACATAGCATGGCATAACATATCAACTAGCATGAACGCATATACTGCATACTGCATCAGGCCGTAGCCCGGAAAACATAACACATAACACATAGCACATAAATCCTGTCTGGGCCACGAAGGAATCAAACATACTAACTACTGCATCGGACCGAAGTCCGGAAACTACTGCTAACTGAACGGGCCGACATTGTGGCCTTAGACCCGTTCTTACTGGAAGGAAACTCACCTGAACTGCTGAAGTCTGCTGGTAACCCTCGGACTGCTAACCAACCACCTTCTAAAACGCTGCTCCTCTAACTCTCCGAGCTACCAATAACAAAGCAACACTTAGCTTGATAGTCCTCTAAAAGTCAACTAACTCAACTCTGATCAAAGTCAAAGTCCTGGCCAAAGTTAACCTTCCATGTTGACCCTACTCGCCGAGTCAGTCTATTGACTCACCGAGTTCACTGATTTCCGAGTTCTGTCCTATCTAACTCACTGAGTCCCCACTCAACTCACTAATCTGAGCCTTGACTCGAAGGGTTTAGGGTTTCACGACTTGACTCGCCGAGTCCAAGGCAATCTTCAACACACTCGCCGAGTTGTTCATCCAACTCGTCGAGTTCGCCTCCATCTTCATACCACTCGTCGAGTCCACTCAAAGGACTCGCCGAGTCTATTCAGTCCTCAATCCATGGTGTGGCTTTTCGAGCCAAACAGGGCTTCCAACTCATAGATCCATACTTCTAGGGCCTATCCGTCATGTAAAGTGGAAAACTTTACGTGTAGATCAAGAGATCTAGGATTAAAACAATCCAAACTAGGGTTTAAGACAAAGAAGCTTCACTATCAACCCAAGAACAGATGCTTTATGACTTTCTAGGCCAAGATACACTCAGATCTGAAGTAGTAACTTCAGATCTGGCTTCTAACTCGAAATAGTTTCTTAAGCATGGCATACAAGCTCCAAATCTCATAGCCAAGGTTGATCTATTAAACAAAAGAGGGAAGGTAACGATTTATTACCTTTAAATGCTCAAAAATACTCCACCAACTCTGGATCCAAGGCCCCCTTCTTGCTCCACAATGACTATCCTCTCTCTCAAGCTCCAAAAAGCTTCACCAAGGGTCAGATCTTGCTCCAAAATGATTATAGCGGCTAGGGTTTACTGTTCTGAGTGAAAGAGTCACTAAAGGAGCCTTAGGGAAGAGAATGAGGCGTTTAAATAAGCTCTAAGTACCAGATTTAGGGTTTTCCTTGCCCAGACCAGACTCACCGAGTCACTTTGCTCGACTCGCCGAGTCGGTCGCTTACACCTCGACCTGGATCCCGCCCAGACTCGCCGAGTCTCCCCTTAAAATTGGGGTTTTCTTTCTTTTTCTGGCTTTCCAACTTTGGGTGTTACATCGAGTACCATACATCGGAGCAGATAGAGGAGTGATGTTATGGTTCGAGTAGCATGCATCGGAGCGGATTGAGGAGTGATGTTATGGTTCAAGTACCATACGTCGGAGTGAAGTGAGGAGTGATGTTATGGTTCGAGTACCATACATCGGAGCAGATGGAAGAGTGATGCTATGGTTCGTGTACCATATACCGGAGCATATTGAGAATAGATGTCATGGGATGAGTGTAACGCCTATGTTTCTGGGCCTGTCATTAATGATGATATAATAGTCGAGGTTAACCTTTGTAACCCATTTTAAAATAATAGAAATGTATTATTTGAGTATTATGTGTTTTGTGCTTAATTGCTTAATTATGTGGTTTGATTAATTAAGAATAAAAATAAGCATAAAAATTTAAGTGTAAAATAAACTTGATATCTTTAGATAATGTTATAGTAGTTGAAACAAGGTTTCCGAAGATATAAAGAATGACGAAATCCGAGTTATAACGAAGAAGTTATGACCTGTCGAGGTTTCGCAATAGAACCGACAACGCTGAATGACGTAAAAAGTGAAATTTACGTTAGAGCAATATTTAGCCTTAGTGATCTAAACGAGAATCGAAGATCTCATTGTTAGTATCGAAGCGATAAAAAGTTAGGCGAGAACGGACGTCAAACGAAGAAGTTATGAATTTATAACGAAATTTTCTGTCCCGGTCTATTAAAATAAATAATAAAAATAAAGACAAAATTAGCCGACGGAGTCTAAACAAAAGTTGTAGAGCGTAGTCTCACCTTCGTGTGGATACAAAGAATCTCGAAAATGGAGTTCGTATGAAGAAGATATGAATTTTTGAAGTTTATTAAATAATTAATAATTAAATTTAATTATTAAATCCGACATTATCCGAAGAGGAGTCACTAGACTCATCCGAAGTATTCCCCGCGTACCCAAGGTATGTCGACACTCGCACTCGAGTTCTTCGGATGACGCATGTGCTTACGAACCGAGGCATATGCCCCACGTAAACCCGAGGCCCAACCCCTATAAATAGGATGCGAGGGCAGCCGACTCTTTTGCTATTTTTCTCCCTTCTCTCTCCCGTTTTGCAACAATTTGCGTGCCAAAAGTACCCCGAACCCCCGGTAATATTCCCGAGTCCCGAAGCAAGTCCCGAGATCCCGAGAAGTGCGGTTCCCGAGCCGTAGTGCTGCTGAGGATTACTACTTCTACGAGCCGTAGTGCTGTCCGATCATCTTCTAATCAAGTGAGTGTGTAGTTACTTTCTTCTAACGCATAATTATGAAGTATTTTATACGAAATACGTGTTACGTGTATATTTTGTTGTTATGTGTGTGAATGTATATTCACTTTCTTCTATCTTATAGATCTGATTATTTCTCTATGAAATACGTGTTATGTGGGTGTGCCTCATCTGTTATGTGGAAAATGTATTGATTGAGCATGCTATATAGGTTTTGAAACTATGTATAAAAATGTATGTTTTATCTACTAATATGTTGGGTAGAACATGGGTAGATAGTTGGTGTGTAATAAACAGATGAGAGACCTCGATGTTGTTTTTATCCAGTCATCTAGCAGAATTTAGATGACGACCACGAACTTTTCTAGACAGTCCCGTGGAACGCTAGCAGGCTCATAACCTGTAGGTGTTAATGAACTTGGGTGTTAATTCGCTGTATTCCATCCCCCTCATGGTTGCCTTATTTGACTTATATTGCTGAGGAACCCCCGAAGCATGTGTTGTCACCCCGATGAAATATTCTTAGACTAGGTCCCTTGTGTTAGTTATTTTAGGGACATAAAGTGAGAATAACGGGAATGGGTAATTGGGTTATTGTTAGCTGATGAAAATTAATTTAATTATTTATTGTGGGTTGAAAACCCTATATGCTCACCAGGCTCCCAAGCCTGACCCACAAAGTTTTATTTGTATTACAAGAAGTGGCGCGAGGGCGTAAGATGGATGAACCATCAAGTTGTTTTGTTTACAAGTCTGTATATGTATATATTTGTTGAATGACTTGTAATGTTATCGTTTATGCTTATTAGTCTGTATCGGAGCATGACACATCGAGTTTTGATTATATAATGAAAATACATTTCTTTTATGAAATGCTTTGGTAAACATTGTTTTATCATGTCTTGTTTTTGAGAACAAATTCCGCAACTCTTTCAAATCAAAAGGATTTACTCTGAAATTATTTTAAAAGCATAAATGAAAATCGGTCTTTTCTGGCCGAGATTTTGGGGATGTCACAGTTGGTATCAGAGCATTAGTTTAAGCGAACTAGGAATTTGTAGGATTTCTAGACTTAAACTTAGAATGCTAAGTGAAATTTTGAGATGTGTGTCTATTATATTTTAGACACGAGCAGTAGTTTATTTTAGGAAAGTTGCCTAAAATGCTTTATGTGCTAAATGTTATATGTTGCCATATATGATATTATTTGTTCGGATCTATGTTCTGTTGCCTACCGGATCTAGAAACTTTATGTGTGTAGGATTCTAAGCGTATGTCTACGATATTAAAACTAGCATGTAAACATTTCGAAGTGATAAGGATGATTTGAATATCTATCGTGAATGAGGATCTAATCTCACCTTATTCGGTGTGTAGATCAAAAATGGTGAGAATAAGAAGTGGAGTTGGAAATGCTGATGAAACATGAATCAACCACCAATGATTGAACAAAGACCTGTCGTAGCAGCAGCACCTGAGCCAATAACCATGGCTGGTGTGCAAATGATGATTCAAACAATGTTGGATCGTCAGATGGATGAAACTAGGCGGTTTCTTTAACATAATCGTGAAGAACTGTCAATTCGTGTGGAAGTCCCCGAATTAAATGAAGGACACTCGAAAGGTGGAAACTTCAGTGGGCCTGTTGGTCAAGCCAACCCACCGATAGTTAGGCAAAACAACCATAATGGAAGGAATGATGGAATGGGATGCAAGTACAAGGACTTTCTAACTTGCAAACCATCGACCTTCAATGGAAAGGAGGACCCGATAGGAGTGATGGATTGGATCTCTGAAATGGAGTTAGCCTTCATGACTTGTGGCTGCAGAGGCAAGTTGCAGACTATCTATGCAGTGCGTCAGTTCCGAGGTGGAGCCGTTCGTTGGTGGAACACTCTAGGGAAGACTTTAAGCCGAAATGAGCCACTGCAATTGACATGGGCAGAGTTCTTGGTGCAGTTCAAGCGCAAGTTCTGAAAATCTATTGGAACTAGAGAACAAGTTTCTGACATTGATGAAAGGCAGCATGTCAGTTGATGAATACACCAATAACTTCACCGATAAGATGGAGTTTGCCTTGCGTATCGTTCCAGACAAGCTGAAAAAGGTGGACCAGTATGCGAAGGGACTCCCATGGGAGTACGAGGTGCCAGTACGTCAGGCACATACTCTAGAGGTAGCTATCTGGGCTGCCAAGTCTGTTGAGAACATGATTAAGGGGAGAACCACCGACAAGGTTGAGGTTGGTGAGAAGATAAAGTTTGAGGGAACATCTGGTTCCGGTAAGAAAGGCAAATTTTCGAAATCTGATTCGAAAAAGTTTGGAGGAAAAGGAGGCGAAGCGAAGTGGTGTGATAAGTGTAAGAAAAAGCACTTTGGGAAATGTAGCGAGGATGTAACCTGCTATAAGTGTGGAAAGGTTGGACATTTTTCCAATGAATGTCCGAACAACAAAAGGATGTGTTTTGGTTGTAATGAAGAGGGACACATTTTGAAACACTGTCCAAAGAAGAAGGAGGCAGCTAAGCCCAAGATTCCACCAAAGCCAAAGGCGAGAGCATTCCCGATGACACTGGAAGCTGCTAAAGATGAAGCCGATGTGGCTTCATGTACCTTTCTCGTAAACACATTGCCTGCCCAAATTTTATTTGATTTTGGAGCCAACTACTCCTTTATATCGCATGAATTTGGTAGAAAACTAGCTTTGCCTGTTCATAGACTAGATAATGTTTTATTAGTCGAAGTTACTAGTGGCAAGTTTGTACCTGTTAGCCATCGTATGAAAAACTTCTTAATCGACCTTAATGGGAATAAGTTTCACGAAGAATTATTACCTATCGAACTTAATGGTTTTGACATCTTGTTGGGAATGGATTGGCTTAGTGACAATGATGCCGAGATATTGTGCAAGAAGAAGATAGTTAAAGTAAACCCGCCTGGGAAAGATTCGTTTATGGTGTATGGGGACAAACACCGAGTGAATTCTGGAATTATTTCCCTAATGAAAGCCAGAAAGTGTTTGACCAAGGGATGTACATCAGATTTAGCATTCTTGATTGATGCTAAGAAGGAAAAGAAGGTGATGCAGAGTATTCCAGTGGTGTGTGATTATCCGGAAGTATTTCCCGAAGATCTTCCTGGATTACCGCCTGATCGACAAGTGGAATTCCGTATTGACTTGTTGCCCGGAACAACGCCAATTGCAAAAGCACCTTATCGATTAGCACCGACGGAGATGAAGGAGTTGGTGATGCAACTTCAGGAGTTATTGGACAAAGGTTTCATGAGACCTAGTTCATCACCGTGGGGAGCTCCGGTGTTATTCATGAAGAAGAAAGATGGAAGCATGAGGATGTGCATCAATTACCGAGAGATGAATAAGGCAACAATAAAGAATATATATCCTTTGCCGAGGATTGATGACCTATTTGATCAATTGCAAGGTTTGACCTATTTCTCGAAGATCGATCTTAGGTCAGGATATCATCAGCTGAAAGTAAGAGAGCAGGATATAGAAAAGACTACATTCAGAACCCGATATGGACACTACGAGTTTTTGGTTATGTCGTTTGGACTAACCAATGCTCCAGCAGCATTCATGGATTTAATAAACAGAGTTTGTAATTCGTTCCTTGATAAATCTGTGATAGTATTCATAGATGACATTCTGATTTACTCGAAAGGCCAGGAGGAGCATGGCAGACACTTGCGAGAAGTGTTAGAAGTCTTGAAGAAGGAGAAGCTGTATGCTAAGTTCTCCAAATGTGATTTTTGGATTCGTGAAGTCCAATTCGTGGGTCACGTGGTCAACCAAGAAGGGATAATGGTTGATCCAGCAAAGATTGAAGCTGTAATGAAGTGGGAACAACCGAAAAGTCCCACAGAGATCCGAAGCTTTTTAGGATTAGTCGGATATTACCAAAGGTTTATCCAAGGTTTTTCTTCGATTGCTACTCCGTTGATAGCTTTGACCCACAAAGGAGCTACTTATGCTTGGAGTGAGAAGCATAAAGAATCATTCGAGAAGCTAAAGAAGAAGCTATGCGAGGCACCGATACTTTCTCTATCCGATGGAGCTGAAGACTTCGCTGTTTATAGCGATGCGTCTGGTGTTGGATTGGGTTGTGTTTTAACCCAAAGAGAAAAGGTGATAGCATATGCGTCTCGACAGCTGAAGGAACATGAAAAGAATTACCCGACTCATGATTTGGAGTTGGCAGCGGTAGTTTTCACTCTGAAAATATGGAGGCATTACCTCTATGGCACGAAGTGCAAACTTTTCACTAATCATAAGAGTCTCCAATATCTCTTTAATCAGAAGGAATTGAATATGAGGCAACGACGCTGGCTAGAATTACTCAAGGACTATGACTGTGAGATACTTTACCATCTTGGTAAAGCTAATATTGTTGCTGATGCTCTCAATCGGAAAGTCAATCTTGAAAGGAAAAGGCCAAGAGCGTTGAGAATTGAAGTTGTCTCGACCATTGTGGAAAGTATAAAGAAAGATCAAGAGGAAGCTTCTGAAAAGAATGACCGAAAGGAGGAACATTTGGGCAAAACGTTGGTGTTCGGTGTAAACAGTCATGGAATGAAGGTGTCCCAAGATCGGATTTGGATACCTAAGACAGGAGGAATCAGAGATCTTTCGATGGAAGAAGCTCACAAAACCATGTACTCGATTCATCCTGGTAGCACTAAAATGTATAAGGACCTGAAACCCTACTACTGGTGGCCGATGATGAAACTTGATGTTGCAAAGTATGTGGCTGAGTGTGTGACTTGTTCAAGAGTCAAGACACAACATCAGAAACCATACGGGAGTTTAGAACCATTGCCTGTGCCTATGGGTAAGTAGGAAGACATTGCTATGGATTTTGTCACTAAACTGCCCAGAACAAAGAATGGTCACGACATGAGACGGGTGGTCGTTGATCGATTCACTAAGAGTGCGCATTTCATAGCAGCCAAGGAGAAATGGTCTATGGAAAAGCTTGCAAATTCTTACGTGAAAGAAATTGTGAGGCTTCACGGTGTTCCGTTAACGATTGTATCGGATCGTGATAGCCGTTTCACCTCAAGGTTTTGGAAAAGTCTACAAGAGGAAATGGGTACCAAGTTATGTTTAAGTACAACTTAAAATCCGCAGACTGATGGTCAAATTGAAAGAACGATACAAACTCTTGAAGATATGCTGAGAGCATGTACCTTGGAATTCCTAGGTAATTGGGATGAACATTTACCATTGGTAGAATTTTCCTATAATAATAGTTTTCACTCGAGCATTAAGATGGCACCTTACCAAGCTTTGTATGGACAAAAGTGTCGTATGCCGTCTTGTTGGCTTGAGGCTGGGGAAAAGCAATTTATGGGACCGGAGTTAGTTCATTAAACTGCTGAAAAGTTGAAAATAATTAGGGAAAGAATGTTAGCGGCTCAGGATCGTCAAAAGAGCTATGCTGACAAAAAGCGAAGACCGAGGAATTTTGAAGTTGGGGATTCGGTTTTGCTTAAAGTCTCGTCGTGGAAGGGACTTATAAGATTTGGAAAAAGGGAAAATTAAGTCCAAGGTTTATTGGACCATTTAAAGTTCTTCAGAGGATTGGGAACCAAGCTTACAAGCTCGAACTACCAGAAGAACTGAATGGAATTCATAACACTTTTCATGTGTGTTATTTACGGAAGTTCACGGGGGAAGTTCCCGACATGATTCCACTTTCGTAGTTGAGAATCGATGAGAACAAAAGGTTGATTGAAGAACCAGAGGCAATTGTTGACCGAAAGACTAAGAAGTTGCGACGCAAGATGGTCGAGTTAGTGCTTGTCCGATGGAAACACACGAATGGGCCGAATCTCACCTGGGAGACGGAGAGTGACATGATGGGTCGTTATCCGCATTTGTTTGTTGATGTGTGATTCCAGGGACGGAATCATTCTAAGGTGGAGAGAATTGTAACGCCTGTGTTTCTGGGCCTGTCATTAATGATGATATAATAGTCTAGGTTAACCTTTGTAACCCGTTTTGAAATAATAGAAGTGTATTATTTGAGTATTATGTGTTTTGTGCTTAATTGCTTAATTATGTGGTTTGATTAATTAAGAATAAAAATAAGCGTCAAAATTTAAGTGTAAAATAAACTTGATATCTTTAGATAATGTTGTAGTAGTTGAAACAAGGTTTCCGAAGATATAAAGAATGACGAAATCCGAGTTATAAGGAAGAAGTTATGACCTGTCGAAGTTTCGCGACAGAACCGACAACGCTGAATGACGTAAAAAGTGAAATTTACGTTAGAGCAATATTTATCCTTAGTGATCTAAACGAGAATTGAAGATCTCATTGTTACTATCGAAGCGATAAAAAGTTAGGCGAGAACGGACGTCAAACGAAGAAGTTATGAATTTATAACGAAATTTTCTATCCCGGTCTATTAAAAATAAATAATAAAAATAAATCAAAATTAGCCGACAGAGTCTAAACGAAAGTTGTGGAGCTTAGTCTCACCTTCACGTGGATATAAAGAACGTCGAAAACGGAGTTCGTATGAAGAAGATATGAATTTTCGAAGTTTATTAAATAATTAATAATTAAATTTAATTATTAAATTCGGCATTATCCGAAGAGGAGTCACCGGACTCATCCGAAGTACGCACCACGTACTCGTGTATGCCCCGCGTACCCAAGGTATGTCGACACTCGCACTCGAGTTATTCGGATGACGCATTCGAACCGAGGCGTACGCCCCGCGTACCCTCGTAGGCCCCGCGTTAACCCGAGGCCCAGCCTCTATAAATAGGATGCGAGGGCAGCCGACTCTTTTGCTATTTTTCTCCCTTCTCTCTCCTGTGTTACATCGGTTTGCGTGCCAGAAGTACCCCGAAGCCCCGCTAATATTCCCGAGTCCCGAAGCAAGTCCCGAGATCCCGAAGATCCCGAGAAGTGCGGTTCCCGAGCCGAAGCTCTGCCCGCGAGAAGTTCGATTTTTGTAGATATCTTCCATATCTACTGAGGATTACTACTTCTACGAGCCGTAGTGCTGTCCGATCATCTTCTGATCAAATGAGTGTGTAGTTACTTTCTTCTAATGCATAATTATGAAGTATTTTATACGAAATACGTGTTACGTGTATATTTTGTTGTTATGTGTGTGAATGTATATTCACTTTCTTCTATCTTATAGATCTGATTATTTCTCTATGAAATATGTGTTATGTGGGTGTGCCTTATCTGTTATGTGGAAAATGTATTGATTGAGCATGCTATACAGGTTTTGAAACTATGTATAAAAATGTATGTTTTATCTACTAATATGTTGGGTAGAACATGGGTAGATAGTTGGTGTGTAATAAATAGATGAGAGACCTCGATGTTGTTTTTATCCAATCATCTAGCGGAATTTAGATGACGACCACGAACTTTTCTAGACAGTCCCGTGGAACGCTAAGCTCATAACCTGTAGGTGTTAATGAACTTGGGTGTTCATTCGCTGTATTCCATCCCACTCATGGTTGCCTTATTTGACTTATATTGCTGAGGAACCCCCGAAACATGTGTTGTCACCCCGATGAAATATTCTTAGACTAGGTCCCTTGTGTTAGTTATTTTAGGGACATAAAGTGAGAATAACGGGAATGGGTAATTGGGTTATTGTTGGTTGATGAAAATTAATTTAATTATTTATTGTGGGTTGAAAACCCTATATGCTCACCAGGCTCCCAAGCCTGTCCCACTCAGTTTTATTTGTATTACAAGAAGTGGCGCGAGGGCGTAAGATGGATGAACCATCAAGTTGTTTTGTTTCAAGTCTGTATATGTATATATTTGTTGAAGGACTTGTAATGTTATCGTTTATGCTTATTAGTTTGTATCAGAATATGACACCTCGAGTTTTGATTATATAATGAAAATACATTTCTTTTATGAAATGCTTTGGTAAACATTGTTTTATCATGTTTTGTTTTTGGTAACAAATTCCGCAACTCTTTCAAATCAAAAGGATTTACTCTAAAATTATTTTAAAAGCATAAATGAAAATTGGTCTTTTCTGGCCGAGATTTTGGGGATGTCACAATGAGTACCAGGGTTCGTAGTGAACGATGCTCGTGGTTCTTCGGCTATGATTGATGAGGTAGAGATTGGACCCTATGGGTTTTAGGCCAGTGGGCCATGATTGAGTTCGAAGAGGCGTCCCTTGAGAGGGAGGTCGAGAGTCTTTTAGAGTATTTTTGTAAGGAGTCAGAGGGATGGGAGAATTTCAGTCAGAGTTGAGCAATCAGAGGATGTGTCACGTTTTATGACCTGGGTGGTGCTGTTTATGTTTGTGTGTAAAACATGAGAATCATGATGTTTAATTTTTGGGGTTAGGGGTAAACCCTGCAGGTTATCATAGAGGATGATTTTCCGTCAGAGTATCAGGTAGCATGTGTGCCGCGAAGCAGTAATTTTCCATGAGCGGATAGTCAGTTGGGACTGAGATAGTCGATGACCACATTACACCTATTTGAGTATAGTAGGGCGTATTGTAGAAGTGTCAATGAGGAGTCCAGTTGAATTTATTAGTGCAATGGTTTTTCTATCTTTGTTGGGTATTGAATATGGGAGTGGGTCCTTATTCTTGGGAAGATCCATGTGATGGAACGTCAGTTGATGAGTCGTGGTGGGGGAGTATGATGATTTCGTGGTCCTGTCTATGAGTCAGTGATATTGTTGGTCAGTGGAGTTGTTTGCTTTTGGATTGGTACGAGACTTGGAATGACTAGAGGTAGTCGTGACGAGAAGTTCTTGAGGATCTCATCTGAGGTTCTGAGTATATGAGATCGATTGATTTCCTTAAAGGGGATTATCGGGCATTGAGTAGCACTTGAGGACTTCCCAGGGGGTCACCCATCATAGTACTACTCTCACCCAAGCACGCTTAACTGCGGAGTTCTGATGGGATCCAGGGGCAGGTGCGTTGTTGCTGGTGAAAATAGTTTGTGAGATTGTTGATGTGTCAAATAGTGTTGGTTTGAACCCTAAGTGGGGGAGAACTAGGTGGTTTATTGAGATACAAAGATTTGTGCAAGAGCGGTTAGGGGTTGGATACAGAAACCTGTGACTTGAATTCATGAGATTAGGGTCATTGGTGATCCAGGAAAGGTGCAGGGCGAGATAATGCATGTGGTCAATGGTCAAGAATCTGGTGGTGGTCAGAGACGTTTCAAGTGGAAGACTTGTAATGATGGTATGGGCAGTTGAGAGCTTTTGGGTGGAAATATGGGTAGAAGATTGTTGAGTAGCCAACTCCCGGGTTGGGATGTGTATTCTTGCTTGGATTTTGAGCAGTAGTGGAAAGGGTTTCGGAGGATCATCAGTGTGTTCTGAAGAGTTAGCGCCTTCCTTGTATTCTAATTGAGTGTTTGGATGCACTAAAGTTGCGCATTCAGTGAAATAGAAATTATTATGGGATTCAGAGGAAATGTATTGATGTATGTGTATGGTGCTGTGAGTAAGGGAATCAGTGGTAGAGGCAGGACATTGAATGCTCTGTTATGGTGTTCTGTGGTTTTTGCATATAGCGTCCCGATTTCGGAGTTATTTAGAGTCTTGGGTTTAAGACGACTAGTGATGTATCATGAATCTGCGGTTCCAGTGGGAGCCCTTCGTGTATTGTCATCAAGAGGGACTATTTAAGGAAGTCGATCTCCACAGCGGCAGGTTCTATGTTATGGTGGTTTCCGCCAGAGTCTGTAATGCATATCAGGGCAAGTGTGTGTGTAACTACCTATGATAGTCTTCGGTGCAGAAGTAGTGAGCTTAGTGTGGCATTGTAATGAGAATTAGAGTATAGAGTGAAGCTACGGGAAGTCGTAGTATTCACCAGTCAGAGGAAGTTGTGATGCTACGGGGAACCGTAGTACTCACACGTCAGAGAGAGAGAGTAGTGATGCTATGAGGAGCCGTAGTATTCACCTGTCAGAGCGTGTTGTGATGCTACGGGGAGCCGTAGTACTCACTAGTTCGTTGGCGTTGTGATACTACGGGGAGCTGTATTATCACTAGTCAGAGGCTGTCGTAATGTTGCGGGAAGTCATAGTGCCCACTAACTAGCTAGATATTATGATGATGGAGTGTTCTCCAATGAGTGCATGATGCATAAAAGTTTTAGGCTTGAGTTGCCCTAGTGTTGAGTTTATGAAGCCAGTGGTTAAACCGGGGCGAGACTGGGGTCTCCATCTCTGTCGGGAAGGGTCAGCAAGGCGCGCGGGAGAATATGCGCAGCAGACGCCAGAGGTTAGAGCTGAATCGATCTTCGGTTGGATTATACTTTTATAAGAAAAAGGGAATTTCGTGACTTGCGTGTTGCTGGGTTGTGATAGTAGTCACAGGGAGGAAGTTAGTGAGATATTTTGGATCATGTTATGTGTGACCCTTGGGGGTTCAGCTGTGGGGCCAACAGCTGACCTGGTGATCAGTATCGAAGATGAATATGAGGAATGAACTAGAGTTTTCCATAGGTGATGTCTGTGGACACTTCAGAACGAGCGAACGATTTAGATGCTCAAGGATATGCTTCAGGCATGTGTATTAGATTTCGGGGGGAAATTGTGGCCAGTAATTGCTCTTGGCAAAGTTTTCCTACAACAACAACAATCATTAGTGCATTGGTATGCCACCCTTTGTGCTGTTGTAGGGCAGGAGGTATCGGACCCCATTTGCTAGGGAGAGGTAGGGTAACGTGTGATGGGAAGTACAGAGATCGTGCTTCAGACATCAGAGCAGATATAGCAGGTCAGGTAGAGGTTGTTGACCGCTCAGAGTCGCTAGAAGAGTTATGCGAATAGGCGTCGATCCTAGCTTGAGTTCCAAGTCGACGACTTTGTGCTCCTGAAGGTCTCTCCTTGGAAGGAGTGATTCGATTCAGGAAGAGGGGCAAGTTGGGGCCCCGATATATTGGTCCATTTCGGGTGATCGCGAAAATAGGCAGGGTAGCCTATCGATTGGAATTGCCAGCAGAGTTGGGACAGATTCACGACACTTTCCATGTGTCACAATTGCGGAAGTGTATAACCGATGAGTCATCAGTGGTTTCATTAGAGGATATTCAGGTGGATGCGAGCCTGAATTATGCTGAGAGACCAATGGCAATCAGAGATCGGAAAATCCAAGTTCTGAGGAACAAGGAGGTACCTTTGGTTTTGGTTCAGTAACAACATCGGAAGGGGTCCGAGATGACTTGGGAACCGGAGTGTGGGATGCGCGAGCAGCATCCGGAGTTATTTGCAGAGCGAGACTTCGAGGGTGAAGTCTAGTTCAAGTGGAGGAGAATTGTAACAACACGGAATTTCCAGGTAGTTATTATTAGTGTATTTTTGGAGAATTGTGAGTGGACTCGATGAGTTAGAGCTCAAACTTGCCGAGTAGGATCGCGATTTTGGACGCGGGTTCGCATCTGGACTCGGCGAGTCCAAGAGTGGACTCAGCGAGTCCACGCTGTTTAATGAAACCCTAATTTCCAGGGTTTGAGACCTATTTAAAGGGGCTTATGGCTGTCATTTGCGGCCACCAACCCTTAGAGAGAAACCCTAAAGTGATTTGAGCGTTTGGGAGAGAAAAGAGGCCATTATTGACCTTTGAAGCTTGGTTTGGCAAGGCAAAGGAGATTCTAGCTAAGAGAAGGCAAGGGAAGTGGACATTCTTCGATTTTAGAGCTCAGAGCATCATCTTGGAGGTATATCTTGGCTTCCTTTTTCGGTTTTTATGATGAACATGGGGGTTTAGGGTTTCTTGACCCCTTTGTTGGTTAGATTTGATGTCCATTTCGTCCCTATTCATGATAAGGCTTGAGATGAGATCCACAGAGGTCCAGAAGAGTTGTATTCCTTAAGTTTTATGAGGGTTCATGAGAGTATTGGCCTAGAGTTATGAGATATGGGGCTAAAACATCATTTATGAGCGAATAGTTGTTGTTTGAGACCCAAGGTTTGGACTTTACGTGATTATCATGCTTAGGGAGGCCAGATCTATTAATGTATGGAAGAGATCTGACATCAGGAGTGAGTTTGAGTTGATGCAAGGCATGGACTCGCAGAGTCTGAAGAACAGACTCGGCGAGTAGCATGAAGATTGCCCAGCACCACTCAGCGAGTGGTCTTGCCAAGTTAAGGGATTGACTCAGTGAGTCAGGGAGAGTGAGAGTGGGTTGACAGGTGGACTGAGTCAAGCTGGAACTCACCGAGTTGTTCTTGAGTCTCGACGAGTTGAGTCGTGGAGGCCCCACAACTCATGCCAGGTGGAACTCGTCGAGTTAGGAGAATACTCGATGTGTCGAGAGAGGATCCCAAAGAGTTAGCGGACATTTGTGTACTCGCCGAGTCACCGGAGTGCACGCGACGAGTTGGGTCAAAGTTTGACCGTTGACTTTTGTTGACTTTTAGGGTTCGTCAACAATGTGGCCTTTGGGCCAAGAAGGGGGTAAAATGGTCTTTTACCCTTGAGAGGATGCCAAGAGAGGATAGAGTCTAGTCTCGAGAGTTATGTTCATGGGAGCATTTGCCTTATGTGATAGATGGTGGCGAGTTCGAGATGCAAGCGTGAGGATATCTACTTCCATCTTGCCAGGTGAATCTTCTCACTATACTTTACCTTGAGTAAGTAACCAGAGTTATGTGACAGAGTATTTGTATGCTATTTATGTTATGTGTTGTACTGCATCATGTCTATGTGATTTATGCTGTGCATGTTTACATAGTTAGAACCGGAAGGTTCCCAGAGTTAGAACCTGAGGGTTCACAGAGTTTGGGTGCACGGACCCACAGAGTTATAGCCTCGAGTGGCTAATATGTGTTATATGTTGTATTTTAGGGAACCCACTAAGCTTCGTGCTTACAATGTTTTGTGTTATGTGTTTCAGGTTTCTCATAGGATCACGGGACGACACCGGCTTGATTGTACACACCAGCGAAAGAGTTATATTTCAAGGATTCTGGTTTATTATGCAAGTGAAAATGGAGTTATGTTTTCTCATTTGATCATGAACAAGATATTAAGAAAAGTGTTTTTAAGAATTAAACCATTATATTTAAATGAAAAATTGTTTTGAAATTTACGGCGTTACATAATTTAGAAAACTTTACGATAAAGCAAGATTTAATTAATACATCTATTTTGAGTTTCCATCCGTACAGCTCTTAGACCAGCGTGTTTTGGAAGGTGTGATGCAATTAGCATCGACTGCTTACAACTTTGCCAATAACTAGCTTTTGCTACAGGTTCATGCGAAGCAGGGCCTTCATCTCAGTGTTGTTGCCATGATTAAATTATAATTGTGTTAATATCCACTTGTAAGAAATACATATTCCGTAAACCATCAAATAATGGATTAATAGTTATAAACTATTCCCGTGGAAAACTCATGCAAGTACACGTTTACCATAATAAATAATATTGTCTTATCATACTTTTTAAACTTTAGGTTTGGGTATACCCCCATACCGTCGTCGGAAGGGACTACTGTGAGTTATAAGGTGGAGCCTAGTTAATATTTATCCCATGTCTTTCACCATTATCTATCAAAGGTCACGACACTTTGATTTTTTTTTTCTTTTGTGATTAATTACAAGAAATAACAAAGTTTATTAATTTCTTTGTTTATTTTAGCCATATGTTGTCAACTTTGAGAAGTTTTTTATGTTTCATAACCAGTTATTATGCTTGGGTCATGGTTAAGAAATTGGTATGTCATTGCAATTGTGGGTAGGCTTCTTAGCTGTCATTTACCAAGTTTTATGTTTAATTGACCTTGATATGACCACATCATTGAATTTTTTGAATGGTGTTTATCATCATAAGATAAAAGAGAAATATTGATTTTCAACATAGGCCTCGCCTATTAAGTTATTTACCAAGTTTCAATGAATTATCTATATGGTGAGTTATTTATAAGTAAAAGTAGCAATTTTGATCCGATTACTAAAAAAATAGATTGATTTGGGTTATATTTTAGGGTTAAGTACAAGAAAGAGTCATGCATATTTTAATTTGGGATATTAATAATCTTCAGATGCACTGATCATGATGCTAATGAAGATGTTGAAGCTAATGTACATGCAATTATAATGGCGATCATTCAATCATACATATTTCACATATTATTGATATAAAAATATTCTTATATGAAGGTGTGAACACCAAATGAAAAGGGAAAAAGCAACAACCACGAATAAGAAGGAAAAAAGTTTTGATAGTACTGCTTCTGATAGTAGTAGATAAGGATGAAAATTTAACACAGTAGCAACATGACAAAAAAATGCAACGAAAACTCAAGGCCCAAGCTACAATTATACATTTTATTGAACTGTGAATTAAATCAAAATCCCTAAATGTGTATTGGATTTTTGAAGTTGAAATCGGAGATATGATGTTGGTAACATGTATTTTAACTGTTTGGTAAAGTTAAAAAAAAAGTATTTTAAATGGATAGTTTTATGGTATATATTCATATTAGATGTTGTACAATGAAGCAAAAAGTAATCTATTATACAATAAAAAAATAATTGTTAACCAATCTTGTCATAAATCTATGAAACAAAAGTAAAAATTAATTTCAAGTAATTGTTTGATTTCGGAATCTATGATAATAAATTTTCTGTTTTTAATTGGATTTTGAGTTTCAAGAATTTTAGGATTGTACTGTCAATCATTTTCTCATCAAATACATTGCACTTTGCAAAATTTAAAGCAATATAGCATTGTACTTTTCATTCTTAGTCTTGCAAATCTGGAATTGATTTTTTTCCATGGAATGCAACCAAAGAAGTGAGAAGAAGTAATGACATTGAGAGTGCTTTTTATGATTTATATCTAGACAAGCTTTGTTATCAGGTCCCCTTACTATTTTCATAAATAAATTTACACGTATTTTAAGTAATTTAAGATGCCTGACGCATATTGAGTTTTTTATTGACATAATTTTACATATTAAACTATATTTCATTTGCCATAAGTTTAAATTCTACAAATGTTTATGACGTTTCAAAATGTAAGCAAGTTAGGTTATAGTATTTAACAAGTCACATATATCTTATAAATTAACTCATTTTTTTTTTTTTTTTTTTTTTTTTTTTTACTATTTTAAAGTGTAATCTGTAGGCATACAAAACCATTCCAGTATTAACTAAAACCAACTTTCTAACAATGCAAAAGTCTTACTATGTTTTTAATGCAAATGTAAATTTGATTTATATATGTATCTCAAATGTTATGTCTCATTTTTTTTATTTGTCAATTTAAGTTACTATGTCTCATTCAGTTTTGATTATTCATTTTATATAAATATTGTTTTATCTTATTAACTTAATCTATTAAGTTTTATAGAAGTAATAAATTCTTTTCTAAATATAGTATAATAATCTTATTTATAACACAAGACCAATTTTTTTATTCAAATATCAACTATCAGGAAACATTTTTACGTATAAACAGTTGTATATTGCATTATCCAAAATTAAATGTATTGAATAATTTAAATTATTAATTTTAGATAAATATACTAAATTTAATAATTGAACATCAAATGATATGTTTAAACAAGTTTGTACAGTTTTGTGAATTATAACATCGTGGTTTATTTTTTATATTAATGCTTTAAATCTTTAATTAATTAATTTACTTTTAATTTCAATAATCTTATTTTAAAATATCGTTTTGTAATTCATTATTTCTCATTACAAGCAATTTAATATATTTCTTTATAGAACATAAAGTGTTATATATTTTTTGTAATTATGTTAATGGACTATATTTTTTTTATTTATGCATCTAAAATACTATTTTTTAACTCTACTAAATGGTTAAAAAACAAGTTGCCAACATCATATCTCCGATTTTAACTTCAATAATCTAATATGCATTTGGGCATTTTTTTTATTTAATGCACAATTCACTAAAATGTGTAATTGAATTTTAGGCCTTGATTTTACCTTTATTTTTATTTCTCCAGTTGTTATTGAGTTCAATTTTCTTCTTTATCTACTACTAACAGAAGCAACACCACTGAAACTTATTTCCATCTTATTTGTGGCTATTGCTTTTTCCTTTTTCATTTGGTGTTCACACCTTCATATCAGAATATTTTTATATTAGTAATATGTGAAATATGTATGATTGAAACATCACCATCATAATTGTATGTACATTGGTTTCAACATCTGCATTAGCCCTAAAAATATATATCAGTGCATCTATAGGTTATTAATATCACAAATTAATAAATATATATGGCTCTTTCTTGTACTTAACCCTAAAATATAACTCAAATAATTCTATTTTTTAGTAATTGGATAAAAAATGATACTTTTACTCTTAAATAAATAGCCATGCAGATAATACACTAAAACTTGGTAAATGACTTAATAGGTGAGGCTGATTTTGAATATCAGTATTTCTTCTTTAATGTCATAACTATAAATAGCATTCTAAAAATCCAATGATGTGGTCATAGCAAGGTCAATTTAAACGTTAAACTTGGTAATTGACAGGTAAAACGCTTAACCACAATTGCAATTAGATACCAATTTGTTAACCTTGACCCAAACAATGTAGATCATTATGAAACAGAAAAGGATTGTCAAAGTTGACAAGATATGGCTATAATAAACAAATAAATGAATAACTTTACTATTTCTATCAACTAATTTGAAAAAAAAATATTGAAGTGTTGCGACCTTTGATGGATAACGATGTCAGATCCGGAATAAATGTCAATCGGGCTCCACCCTATAACTAACAATAGTCCCTTTCGGCGACGGTGGCCAAAGATTCCTTAGGCAACACTGGCTTACCCATAAATAAAATTAAAAAAGTAAGATAAAACCATACTATTTAGTAAGGTAGACGTCTACTTACATGCCATAGGGGACTCACTAAACCGAAGGTTTACCCAAACATACATTTAAAAATGGAAAAAAAATATTACATAAATAGTAGTAGTAATGTCAAAGTATGAAGTTGACAAAGACGTTCCATAGAGATGTAACATCTTGGAATACCCCATTAAAGGATTTTATTATATCTTTATTGTTTCCCTTTTATAAAAAATAACATTGAAGGTTACAAAGTGATCTTCAGAGTTATTAAAAGTGGCTTCGGCTATGTAGTATCTTATGAAATTTTTTGGTGATGTATATTTGTTTATTAGTTACACATTAACATTACTAAACCAAATTTTTTTAATAGGTTTATGGGATTATCATGTAGTTTAACGTAACATCAGTATACCATGAAAATATTTTATAATTATTAACCCATTATTTGATGGTTTACGGAATATATATTCCTTACAAGAGAATATTAACACAATAGTAATTTAATCATGGCAACAACACTGAGATGAAGGCCCTGCTTCGCATGAACCTATAGCAAAAGCTAGTTCTTGGCAAAGCTGTAAGCAATTGATGCTGATTGCGTCACACCGTCCAAAACATGCTGGGCCAAGAGCTGTATAGATGAAAATTCAATATAAATGTTTTAATTATATCATTCCTTATGGTAAATTTTTCTAAAATACCCAAAAATAGAGGAATGATGTCATACCTAAAATCGGAACACATATCATGCAAATATACAACACCAAAACCATCACGACAAAAGAACTTTTTTTTGTGTAGGCCATTGGCTTGAGGAAAAATACTTCTTGATTTTTATTGTATAAATAGAATTAAGAAATGATCATACTTTATGTTGGATTACCACTCCTTAAATAGTTATTCAACTGAAGCATAACACTCTTTAGCACCATTCAAGTTGAGCATAGTAGTTTTTTTGAAACGGCAAACTAACTAATCTACTCCTAAATAACCACCTATGTCTCCACCGAGACTTGAACCCCTAACCATTCATATGAGATGGTCACTCCATACCACTAGGCCATTCAAGTTGAGCATAGTAGTTAGTTAGCACCATTAACTACCATCATTAAATTTTCTTATTAATGTATGTTTATATTGAAATTAAATTAGCATTTAAATAGAAGAGGTTATGTTATGTTTGAAATTAATGATGTCACATACACTTAAATTGATGTCAAATGTAACATAACCTCTTCAATTTATATACTAATTTAATTTCAATATGAACATACATTAATAATAAAATTTCAAGATGTTAATTATTCGTGCTAACAAACTGTTATGCTCAAGTTGAACGATGCTGACAAGTTTATGCTTCACTTAAGTGACTATGTACGGAGTTCTAATTCTACATAAACTACGATCTTTTTTTTAATTCTATGACAAGTTTATGACAAGTTTATGCTTCAAATAAACGGCGTACACAACAAAAAATTCTCTTGTCGTGATGGTTTTTGTGTTGTGGTTTATCATGATGACATGCATTCCGATTTTAGGTATGACATCATTCCTCTTTGTCCGGGTTATTTTGAAAAATTTACGATAAATCATGATTTAATTAAAACATCTATTTTGAGTTTCGATTCAGACAACTCTTGGACCAGTGTGTTTTGGATGGTGTGACGCAATCAACATCGACTGCTTACAACTTTGCCAAGAACTCGCTTTTGCTACAGGTTCATGCGAAGCAGGGTCTTCATCTCAGTGTTGTTGCCATGATTAAATTATAATTGTGTTAATATCCACTTGTAAGAAATATATATTCCGTAAACCATCAAATAATGGATTAATAGTTATAAACTATTCCCGTGGAAAATTCATGCAAGTACACGTCTACCATAATAAATAATATTGTCTTATCATACTTTTTAAAATTTAGGTTTGGGTAAACCACCATACCGTTGTCGGAAGGGACTACTGTGAGTTATAAGGTGGAGCCTGGTTAATATTTATCCCATGTCTTTCACCGTGATCTATCAAAGGTCACGGCACTTTGATTTTTTTTCTTTTGTGATTAATTGCAAGAAATAACAAAGTTTATTAATTTCTTTGTTTATTTTAGCCATATGTTGTCAACTTTAAGAAGTTTTTTATGTTTCATAACCGGTTATCATGCTTGGGTCATGGTTAACAAATTGGTATCTCATTGCAATTGTGGGTAGGCTTCCTAGCTGTCATTGACCAAGTATTATGTTTAATTGACCTTGATATGACCACATCATTGGATTTTTTGAATGGTGTTTATCGTCATAAGTTAAAAGAGAAATATTGATTTTCAACATAGGCCTCGCCAATTAAGTTATTTACAAAGTTTCAATGTATTATCTACATGGCAAGTTATTTATAAGTAAAAGTATTAATTTGATCCAATTACTAAAAAATAGATTGATTTGAGTTATATTTGTCACACGCCGAAACCGAAGGCGGAAACGTCTCGGGGCGGAGGTGACTTCATGTGAATATCATAACCAATGTACATAGTAAGCGAAGTAAAACACAAAACATTACATTACAGAGATTTCATTACATTTGTTTAAAAGTAAAGTGATACAAGTTTCAAAGATACATAAGTTCAACAAAAGAAAAACTTGACTTCCATTCGCTCCGTCTTCTGCAAAAGGATGCATGGTACCTATCTAAGTAGAACCTGAGAATACAAGCATTTTAAAATTCAGCATAAAGCTGGTGAGTTCATAAGCGGTTTTGTTTTCTGAAAATGTACGTGTTCCTTTCTGTTTTCTGAAAAAGTTTCACACCAAAAAAATCCCATATTTTCTTAAAAGTAATGTTATCGAATCCAAAATATAATGTAAAAGATGTACTCTGAAAAACATGTTTACCCTCGTGAATTGTAAAGTTTAGTTATCTGAGTTATTACACGGTTCTGATTATGTACGAATGTTATCCCAGGAAAATCCCATATTTTCCTAAATGTGTGTGAATTGTTACCGAATCTGAAAGTAATGTACAAGTATCTACCATACTTAATGTGTGTGCGTGGAGTCTCCTGAAAGTCTAATTACCTTTTAATGTACATTAGTTCTAACACATAGATAAAACTAATAAATAAGTGCAAAGTGTTCATAATCTTGATTGCGAGTCCTTAACCATACTTCAGACTAGATATGACTCGGGCCGTGGTCAATATCTTTTTATGACTTTTGCCACCCTTGAACCTTGCGGTTCGGCTGTAGCTAGCAGCCAGGTGTGGGATAGTCAGTCCCGTATAGATCTATACACTCAAGTCACGTTCAGTCACGTTCTCCCTTCTGGAGATTCTGGTTACATGAATAGTCCTCCACTCTCTCGTGCCAACAGAAGTGTTATAAAGGACGTGTCTCCAATCTTTAAGATTACTCTTTACTCTCGTGCCTAGGGGAATAGTATCTATAACTGACTAAGTTCTAATGATACCTGTCATTCACACTCTATCATAAGGGGTGTTTTATTAAGGAAAATACAATGTTCTATCATTTCTATCAGTAGAAGTGTGAACAATGAATTGTGAAGTATAAGTATAACACTATATAATAAGAATTAAAATAGGTTTGAAGAACAATTCTATAAGTTAAACCGTTTGTTAATATGTTTTCAATTCTTAAAAGTGTAGGGATTATGAAACTGTTTAAATGAAATAATGAATTTCAGTACAAGATATTCTTGTACTTTTGCTTGTATCACCCCTTGAAAACATTGAAAAACCATTGAAAAAGGGTAGGGGTACGAACTCACCGGACGAGGAAATGTGTCGACTGGGATGCTAAACGTCGGATCAAGACTTGAAAACATGCGAGGTTCCTATGTAATGTAAAATGATACACAAATGTATCTAATTAGACTTTAAAACACTAATCAGATACAGTTATACATTCCAAGATGCGAAAACACTTCAAAATAAGTGTTTGGAGTGACCCGGTGACGTTTCTGGACATGAATGGCTAGAATATGGAGTTTACTCTTCAAGAAGAGTAAACTCTAACGAGTGTTCACAGCCCTATACACCACATCCCCATGAGTTTACGGCCATAAACTCATGGTGGGGTGTTCTTATGTACTATATGGCCTTAAATCAAATGAGGGGTGTTGCTAGGTTTGGTTCTAGGGCATTTGAAAGGGACTAAATCAAACATATGGACTAATTAATGAGTTCACGGCAGTAAAGTAAGTGTTTACGGCCGTAAGCTCTCACCCACATCATTCTTAAGTGTTTTGAAGGTCAATGATTTATCACAAGTGATTCTACTCAATTTTACAAGCCAAGGGGTGAGTTTAGGGCATCAAACAACCCATTTATAGGAGTTTACGGCCCAGAAATCAATTCTTGGAGGGTTTACGGCTGTGAACTCCTTATGGAGTTGTTTTCATCAAGTTTATGGTCACTAACTTGTTTTTGGTTGCTTCTAGATTTTATACCAGGGCTTATGAGTTGTGTAAGTTGCATTTTAACACCCAAAAAGGGGTTTACTCCCCATGAAAGAGTGTTTATGGGCCTAGCTTGTTCTTAGGCAGTAAAATCATGTTTACTCCTCAAATTTTGAGTTTAAGTTGTCCTAAGTCCAATCCAATAAGTGCTTAAGCCATATCTAAGCTCTAATGATGATTTGCAAGGGTTTTAAGGCTCAAAAACCCCATTTACATGTGTTCACAGCCTAATACTGTTCCAGGGCCGTAAACACATGTCTATGGTCCTATTCCTTGATTTGAACACAAAAATGAAGGCTAAGGATGTTATACTAGGAGCTAGGATGATTACTTTGGTGTTTTGAAGCTTGAAATGGATGATTTTTGGACCTAAATCTTTGATTGAGGAGAGAGGTTAAAGAGAGAGAGAGTGAAAAGGCTCCAAATGAGTCTTAATTCACTTTAAATATGGTTTGAATTTGATACACGGTGGAATTCTACCCGATACTGAAGTTAACCAAGGCTTTTGGTCGCACCCGATTAAGTTGTCGTTACCCGATATGGTCGAAACTAAATTTTTTCTAATTTTTAGTTTAGGACGTTTTCACATGTTTCCAACATGTTTGGATACTTAGAAGGTCAAAATAAAAGTCTTAACTTAATTGACCTAGTTCAAAGACGAAATCGGAACAATTCGCTTAAGACGAGTTTGACGGAATGGGTTGCGGCGATAGAAAAACTTCGGGTAGTCACATTATCCCCCCGTTAGAGGGAATTTCGTCCCGAAATTCAAAGATTAAGATACAAGTTATGGAGAAAGACACAGATGTATCTACTGTATCGGGTGTTCGTGCTCCCAAGTGAATTCAGGTTCTCGCTTGGAAGTTTAGCGAACCTTCACTATCGGGACGTGGCGTTGTTTCGTACGTTTGATCTCCTGGTCCATGGTCTCGATTTGTTCAAGAGGGATTACTAGGGTTTCATCGGACAAGTACTTCTAAAGATTCGGAACGTGGGAGATAGTATGGATGTTTCTAAGTTCTGAAGGTACTCGGAGTTCGAAGGCTACAGGGTTGATCCTAATGAGAATCTCAAAGGGTCTAATGTATCACTAGTTAAGCTTTCCGTGCTTTCCATAGTGTGTCATGTCCTTCCAGGGCAAGACCATTAACTGGACACGATCTCAAACCTGGAATTCCATAGGTTTCCATTGTATATTGGCTTAATTCTTATGTCGATCTAGTGAAGTTTTCAATTGTTCTCGGGTCTGGATGATCTTCTCGATGGTTTCGCGGATGATTTCAGAACCAGTGTGTGGGTACTACCGGGGAATCGACTCTTGGCTAGCTGCGTGTCTCCTACCTTGGCCTAACACGAGGAAATTTGTACTTTTGACTGTAGAGGGTTCTAAATGGTGCACTCTGGATACTAGTATGATAATTGTTATTATACGAGGTCTCGATCAAAGATAAAGGGGTATCCTAAGTTGCTCAGTAATTCGTGACACATGCTCCCAGCATGTATTCCCTGACCTGAATAACTCTCTCACTCTGTCAAATTGTCTGAGGATGATAAGTTGAACTCATGTCTAACTTGGTTCCGTTGAGATCACGTCTCTCAAGCTTCAGTGCAGGGACTGTTGCTCTAAGTTTCAAGTCGTGAGTGGTTATGGATTTGATGATTTTGGAAGAGATTTTTGAATGGGTCTGCAATAATAGTCGGCGAAACCCAAGAATTTACAGGTTTTCTATGGGTGTCTTCGGTGCCGAACAATTCTCTATTGCTTCGACCATAGGAGGATTTACGCGTATGTCTTCATCGCTCACTACATGACCAAGGGAAAATGGTTTGACTGAAGGGTATCAATACGAAATCTTAGTGATAAAGATTAAGTTGATAGGAGACTCGACTTGATGTTCGGAAGAAATTCTTGGGAGCTTTTCGGGAAGATATTGGAAATACTACTGTTTTCGGGGATGTTCTAGAGGTCTTTAACTTCTTGTTTCTTACTGATTGCACGGTTTAGGAATACTTAACACTTCTTTTTGCAAAAGTTTTCGAGCTTTGATACAGGGAATGATGAGAAGATTTGAGCTAAGCTCGACACCATATATCACGAGGGTCCAGTCAGAGGGAAAAATTGAGACAAATAGCTTTTTCATAATATAGTGTATCGGTATGATCAAGACTCAACTGATACATGCCAAAGATAACATCAAAGTTCTTTATTGAAACTGACATCAGGTTAACGAGGAAAGAATGATAGCTCGAGGTAAGGTTACAGTTTAGAGGTAAGTCGTTAGTGCACTCATTCTCACTGGTTACCATATTGATGGTAAATGTTTCGGTTATTAGACGAGGGCTATTTTTACGAAAATATTTGAATGAATGACTAATAAGACTTTCTTAACACTAGATTCGAAAAGGATGCGAGCATAAGAATTGTCGAGAAGAAATATACCCGCGGAGGTGGTGGGATCAGTAGCTGCCTCCTTTTGCTTCATAGCTAAAACCATCTCGACGTTGTTGATGTTGTTGGTGGTTGCTGCCTTTGGGAAATTTTGTTTAAAATGTCCGATTTCTCCACAACCATAGCAGGCTTGTCCGATACTCGATCCGGGAGTTTGATTGATTAGTGGGGCTGGTTTTCTATAGCTTCGAGCAAGGTGGACCTTCTTGCCACAGTTGCTACAGAGTTTTTCGCGACATGGTCATGAAGTATAATGATGATAGTTGCACTTGTCACACCAAGGGAGATTACCCGCATACCTAGTGATAGGCGCTTGTACTATAGACACAACAATAGGAGTAGTGACAGCTTGAACTGTCACAGTTTCATGCCTCTTGGAGGGTCCTTGGGAACTCTAACCCTTTCGCTTTTTCCAAATAACCTTTTTACTCTTATTACGCTCGTTCTGATGCTCTCGAATATTTTCATGGTTTTGGGGGTTGGTGTTACTTCTTGGTCCACCGAACCTGTCAGGGTACAAATACACTACTGCAGTAGTCACTGCGGCAGAAACAGCCAACTGGAATATCACTGGGTCGAATTGAGAAGGAGGTAGTGATGGAGGTCTATATTTACTTGAACTGGATCCTTTCTTCGAAGAAATTTCGATCTAAAGTGATTAGGAAAAAGAGGATGGTAAGTCCTCTGCATTAAATCGAGAGATATGAAACGAGGGATTTCTCTTTAAGACAAACTTATATTTTTATTAAGCGATAAAGCAGGAATGAATTATCAAGGCAGATAAATTATCGCTAAAGGAGTGATCGAAAGGGGCAACGCTTGAATAAGAGTCTTCTACAACAAAGTTGGATCTAGAAATACTCCCATAGTATTTCATAATTTGTTGCGACGACGATTCGTTATTTGGGGGTATTTGTGTAAGTTTTAGGCATGTTGAACTGATGGGTTTTGAGCATTCTAACACTTCCTAAGTGTACATGCAACCCTAATAACCTTGGATCTATGTTTGTCTAATTATCATGCAAAGTTGAATTCCAAGGTTATATTCCTATCTAGCATACATGGGGAACACTTTTTCCTTAAAGTATAGATAGAATAACTTACCTTGTTGTTGTTTATGTTCCTTGAAACCTTGTGAGCCTAGCACCCCAAGTGTGATGCCTCAAATGCTTCACACAACACCAAATGCTCTTGGAAGAACTTATGAGAGAACACACACTTCTCAAAATCGGCCAAGCCCTCTTGTTTCTTAGTGTAACCTTAGTGTAGCCGATTTTAGGTGGAGAACATGTTTCTTATATAGTGTTGACACATCTAGGGTTAAACCCTAATGTGTCATGACTCTTCATTTCCATGACCCATGGGTTTGTAACTCCCATGGAGCATCCATGGAGCATCCTATGGGTGGATCCCAACTTGATAGTCCATGGAGCCTTTTAGCCCACTATATAAGATATGGATGATTTACATAATCAACCCATATATTTAATTAGTTATATTTTGATCACATAATTAATTCTAAATTAATCCTTAATCAAACTAATCAAATAATATTATTAATATATTAGAACTTATAATATATTAATAATCTCCAAGTGTTATTTCTCTCATTTAGTCTATCCAATTGCATGGTGCCATGCAACCCAAATGGACCATGCCGGGTCGGGTCAAGTACATACCAGAAATAGTTATGGACTTAGACACCTTATCCAACAGTCTCCCACTTGGATAAGTCTAATAACTATTACTGCAAGTATGACTTCAGGAACCGATCGGCAATCATAGCTCTTTACAAGGTTTCTCGGAACTGAGAAGATGATGGTACGCCATTTAAGATAAGTGATCATATAATCCTCTGTTCTAGATATCAGTCGGACAAATACACGGAACAATGTCTTACTTATTGTCCAACAGTTTGTTTCTCGATTTTCGATTTGTTTGACAAAGAACTTCATTGAACACATCAATTTAGTTCTGACCGGGCCCGGTACATAGGTCAAAACAAAATCATCGAGGGGCCCAGATATCAGCTTCTAATCCAAGAAGGAACAGATAAACTTCGACTCATATGTTTGTTCTACTACTCATTGAATTACACACAAGAGCGCGGTTTATAACATCGAGTTACCAATGCATTTTTCGTACAATCAATGCATAACCAACTTGTAAGTAACAAATCATATCTCTAGGTTTGAAGACTTATATGATATTACCGTCTCACGATCACTCGAGATAGAATTCCATGAAGTGATTCCAGTGAGCGTGGGTTGAGTCCAATGCTCAGAACTTATGAGCACTCATGATTGTTGTAGCCTTGTCCAAGACCTCTACAACCAAACATGACAGTCTTGATTCATACATACTTCCGACATATGACCGACTGTGGAGGTTTGAATAATATGTTATACCAAACAAAAATTATTCTGGAAGTCAAAACATGCAAAAGAAATATAGTAAACGATCGACAAGTGATAGCAACACTTTACTCATAAATAAAACACTTTTTATTCATCATCAAATGTCAATTATACTTTACAAATTTCGAGGTTATCTAACTACTAAATCTAATATCATCCTTCAGCCCTATGCTCCGAGCATGCTGGAGATGCTTAACCCGAGTCAGTCCCTTCGTGAGGGGATCTGCCAGATTCTCATCTGATGATACCCTCTTTGCCACGAGGAGTCCCTCTTCGATCCGATGTCTGATGAAATGGTATTTTCTGTCGATGTGTCTGGATCTCCCGTGATCCCTTGGTTCCTTGGCTAAGGCAACAGCACTTTCACTATCACAGAAAATTTCCATTGGCTCTTTAATAGCTGGTAGAACTCCAAGATCTCCAATGAAGTTTCTCAGCCATAACGCCTCCTTTGCCGCTTCACTAGCTGCAATATACTCTGATTCACAAGTAGAATCTGCCACTGTCTCTTGCTTGGAACTCTTCCAAGAAATTGCTCCTCCATTTAGAGTAAAGACCCAGCCCGACTGAGAGCGGAAGTTATCCCTATCAGTCTGGAAGCTAGCATCACTATACCTTACAACTCTCAAGTCATCACTCCCACCGAGGGTAAGGACCCAGTCCTTAGTCCTTCGTAGGTACTTGAGAATATCTTTTACCGCAGTCCAGTGTGCCTTGCCAGGGTTCCCCTGAAACCTGCTAACCATGCTCAGGGCAAAAGCTACATCAGGTCGAGTACACGTCATAGCATACACGATCGATCCTACAGCCGAAGCATAAGGTAGTCGACTCATTTGTGCTATCTCAGCCCCAGTGCTAGGGCTTTGTGTCTTACTCAGTTTGGCGTTACTCTGGATGGGCAACTCTCCTTTCTTGGAGTCTTTCATTCTGAATCTCTTCAGCACCTTATCCAAGTAGGTACTTTGACTAAGTCCAATTAGTCTTTTACTCCGATCTCTCAAGATCCTTATCCCTAAAATATAGGCAGCTTCACCGAGGTCCTTCATAGCGAAACACTTTCCAAGCCAGGACTTTACTTCCTGCAGGGTTGGAATGTCGTTTCCTATGAGTAGTATGTCATCCACATACAATACCAAGAAGCTAACTATACTCCCACTAGCCTTGACATACACACAAGATTCATCTTCACTCCTAGAAAAGCCAAATTCCTTGACCTTTTCATCAAAGCAAAGATTCCATCTGCGAGGTGCTTGCTTTAACCCATAAATGGATTTCTCAAGCTTACACACTCTATTGGGGTACTCGTTGCTGACAAAACCCTCTGGCTGACTCATGTAAACATCTTCAGCCAACTTTCCATTAAGGAAAGCGGTTTTGGCATCCATTTGCCAAATTTCGTAGTCAAGATATGCAGCTATGGCTAATAGAACCCGAATAGACTTAATCTTGGCTACCGGAGAAAAGGTCTCATCATAATCCACTCCAGGAATTTGAGAGAAGCCCTTTGCAACCAGTCTAGCCTTATAAGTGTGTACTTTACCATCCATGTCGGTCTTTTTCTTAAAGACCCATTTGCACCCTACAGTCTTTCGACCTGGTACATTCTCAACCAAGTTCCAAACTTGATTGTCATACATGGATTGAATCTCGCTATCCATAGCCTCTTTCCATTTAGCAGACTCGGGGCCTGCCATGGCTTCCTCGTAGCTGTTAGGGTCATCTTGACTTACTAGTGTCCCATCACTAATAAGTGTCTCACCTTCTGCAGTAATATGGAATCCATAGTAATGCTCAGGTGCACTCCTAACTCTCGTGGAACACCTCAGAGGTACAGATTCGTCAATTGGCCCAACAGGAGTTTCCTCCTCAAGTTGAGGGCTAGAGTTTGAAGTTCCTTCACCACTTGACTCTTGAACTTCTTCAAGATCAACTTGCCTCCCACTGTCTCCTTGGCTTATAAACTCTCTTTCTCGAAAGACTCCTCTTCTTGCTACAAAGACCACATTGTCACTAGGTCTGTAGAAGAGGTAACCAAAGGATTGTTGTTGGTAGCCGATGAAAATACACCTCTCGCTTCGGGGTTCGAGCTTATCATGAGTCTCGCGTCTCACGAAAGCCTCGCAACCCCAAATCTTGATGTGGTCTAGTTTAGGTACTTTACCAGTCCACATCTCGTGAGGAGTTTTGGCAACTTTCTTTGTAGGGACTAGATTAAGGATATGGGCGGCAGTCTCTAAGGAATACCCCCATAATGAGATTGGTAGCGAAGCTCGACTCATCATGGAACGAACCATGTCCAACAAGGTTCGATTACGCCTCTCAGCCACACCATTCAACTGCGGTGTCCTGGGAGGTGTCAATTGTGAGACAATCCCACATTCCCTTAGATAGTCGAGGAACTCTGAACTAAGATACTCACCACCCCGATCGGATCGAAGCATCTTAATGTTCCTGCCCAATTGATTCTCGACTTCCTATTTAAATTCCTTAAACTTCTCGAAAGTCTCTGACTTATGCTTGATTAAGTAGACATATTCATATCTACTGTAATCATCAGTAAAAGTCAAATAATAACGATTAGCATCCCTTGTGGCATGTTTGAATGGTCCACACACATCCGTGTGTATAAGGTCCAACAAACCTTCACCTCTTTCACACGAGCCTGTGAAGGGTGACTTTGTCATCTTTCCAAGTAAACATGATTCGCAACTATCATTTGACTATAGGTCAAACGACTCCAAGACTCCATCCTTTTGGAGTTGGCCTATGCGCTTCTTGCTTATATGTCCAAGACGACAATGCCATAATGATGCTTTATCCAAGTTATTATTATTATTAGAATCAATACACAAAACTTTATTTCCTGAATTATCTACAACAGACACAGCTTCATACACACCATCACAAGGTAATGCTTTAAAATAAAGAACATTATTAAAGAAAGCATCAATAGAACCAACTTCATTATTAAATGAAAAGGTAAACCCTTGTTTGTACAAAGCATGAAAGGAAATAATATTTCTTGCCATTCCTGGCGAGTAACAACACTTATTCAAATCTAAACTAAACCCACTACTTAGCGATAAAGTATAAACTCCTATCTTGGTGACAGGTGAAGCTTTCCTGTTCCCCATGATCAAGTTTATTCTTCCTTGCTCCACATTCTCACTTCTTCTTAGTCCCTGCAAGTCACAACAAATGTGAATACCACAACCGGTATCAAGGACCCAAGATTTCGAATGGGGTGAGTTATTAGAAATGATAGTGTAAATACCTGCATGGTTGGGTTTAACTTTCCCATCCTTCACATCCTGCTGGTACTTTGGGCAGTTTCGCTTCCAATGAGCTTTTTCGTGGCAATAGAAGCATTCAGCCTCTTTTGGGTCAGAAGAAGGAGTAATGAAATCTTTCTTGGTTCCACTTGAAGATGAGCCATCAAGGGTCCGAGCCTTGGTACCCTTCGAAGATCTCTTTCTCTTCCTCCCTCGGCTTTTCCCGATTGCCAAAACCGGAGTTGAGTTTGAAGTAGGAGTGATAGCAACCGACTTCCCCTTAAGACCTGTTTCTGTAGTCTTGAGAAGTCCCTGAAGTTTGCTGAGTGTGACCTCTTCCTTATTCATGTGATATGTCATGCGGAATTGATCATAGCACGATGGTAAGGAGCGCAAAATTATATCTATTGCAAGCTCCTCAGGGAGGTCCACATTAAGTTTCAGCAATCGATCCACATATCTTTGCATTTTCTGCATGTGGCTCGTGACGGAATCCCCGTCCTTCATCATGGTTGTTATCATGGAGCAGATGATTTCGTACCTCTCTTGTCGTGCACTTTGATGGTATCTTTCCATCAAATCTTGGTGCATTTCATAAGGGTAGAAATCTTCATAAGATTTTTGGAGTTCTGCTGTCATTGTGGCCATCTTGGTGCATGCTACTTTCGTAGCATCCCTTTCATGTGCCTGAAAGTCAGCGATCTCCTGAGGAGTTGCAGTGGTCTCATCAATCTCCTTAAGCTCCTTGTCAAGGACATATTCTTTGTCCTCGTAGCGGGTAATCATCCTGATGTTTCTGATCCATTCATTGAAGTTGGATCCATCAAAGGTGACTTTCCCACACATACTCATAAGAGTAAAGGAGCCATTAGGATTCGAGCCAGAAGCATTATTTGAAGACATCTGAAAGAGGAGAACAAGCTTAGTATAGATTTAAGAGAGTCCTTAATAAAACACCCAAATGTAATATTAAGGCTAGGATCCAATCACAATATGATATAACTTAGAAGAGGTATGCCGTAATCTAAGCTATACCATATTTGAAAGGTAGGTGAATGACGATTCACCAATTTCCACCACGAAAACCAAAATATTTGATATTAGGTTTTATAATTGGTTCTTAGAAATTCCTAGATTCTTTGAGATTCAATGAACTTTTCAAAGGCATGTTTCAATCTCGAGAGTGCCCTCCAGGTTTTGTGACTGGGATACCGAGGATCACAAAACGAGGTGTGAAGTAACCATGCAAATCACTTGGTACCCTTAAAGTTTATCACTCAATCGATGTGCCGGTAAACCACACACGCTCCACCGATACTATAATAAACCTTAAGTCACCCTTTACCTACCTTGTTAAGTCCACGTTAGTGTGCCGGTTAACCACACACGCTCCACCAACGACTTAGACAAAGTGTAAAGTGTAATTTCATGGATTAGCACCTTATTCACATTTTCCTAAAGTACATAAGATTGGGAATTTAATAAAACATTTAGTTACTTTATAATATTCATCATACTTTGAATGAGAGTTTATAAGTCCTTGTCTTACCCGTTCGGCTAACGACCCTCCACCAGTCAAGCAAGCGGTGGGTGAGAGTAGACACCCATTAAGTCACCATTTTATAGGCAACAACCTTATACCCACCTTATAGACCGGCTTCGTGAATGAGGCGTACTAGTGGTAAGACGACTTTATTCTTATACATATATATATAATTATTAAATCATCATAATATAAGTATAAGGGTTGAATTTTAACTTTTAAAATTCTAGGGGTTGGAACTTAAAGTTTTAACTTAACTTTACTTGTTCCAAAACTTGAGGGCAAGTTTTGTAACTTTCAAAACTTTTCATTTCTTGTAACTTATGAGTTTAATAGAGTAATAAAATGAAGACTCTTCATTTTTATAACTCTTGTGTTTGTTTTAATGGTTTTTTAATTCAAGTGTGACTCTTGGTTTTCCATAACTTGAGGACAAGTTATGGACTCCATTAAAACACATTATGATCAAGAATTAAACTACCACATAGGTTACAAATAATTCCTATGATCATCTAAAACATCATAAGAACAAGAACATGAATATGAACACATTCATATATCAAAAAATTACACTTAAAACTTTGTAATTTTGATAACTAGTTGTTGTAAATGAATTATCAAAGGCATTACACCATCTAAAACAAGTTTTCAAGTACCAAAAACGTTTAGGGTAATGTTTATAATTCATTTCCAGCAACTAAATCGAAATTCTGCAGTCAATCGACCCTGCTCGCCGAGTGCATGAACTTTACTCGCCGAGTTGGTTAAAGATGCACATGAACTCGACGAGTCCCCCCTATAGACTCGACGAGTCCATTCGCAGACAACAAGATTTCCGATTTCTTTCAACTTTTAAGCACAAATAAGAGCAAACAAGCCTAGGCTCTGATACCATTGATGGGTTTTGAGCATTCTAACACTTCCTAAGTGTACATGCAACCCTAATAACCTTGGATCTATGTTTGTCTAATTATCATGCAAAGTTGAATTCCAAGGTTATATTCCTATCTAGCATACATGGGGAACACTTTTTCCTTAAAGTATAGATAGAATAACTTACCTTGTTGTTGTTTGTGTTCCTTGAAACCTTGTGAGCCTAGCACCCCAAGTGTGATGCCTTAAATGCTTCACACAACACCAAATGCTCTTGGGAGAACTTATGAGAGAACACACACTTCTCAAAATCGGCCAAGCCCTCTTGTTTCTTAGTGTAACCTTAGTGTAGCCGATTTTAGGTGGAGAACATGTTTCTTATATAGTGTTGACACATCTAGGGTTAAACCCTAATGTGTCATGACTCTTCATTTCCATGACCCATGGGTTTGTAACTCCCATGGAGCATCCATGGAGCATCCTATGGGTGGATCCCAACTTGATAGTCCATGGAGCCTTTTAGCCCACTATACAAGATATGGATGATTTACATAATCAACCCATATATTTAATTAGTTATCTTTGATCACATAATTAATTCTAAATTAATTCTTGATCAAACTAATCAAATAATATTATTAATATATTAGAACTTATAATATATTAATAATCTCCAAGTGTTATTTCTCTCATTTAGTCTATCCAATTGCATGGTGCCATGCAACCCAAATGGACCATGCCGGGTCGGGTCAAGTACATACCAGAAATAGTTATGGACTTAGACACCTTATCCAACATGAACACCATAGTCACTCCCAGACACACGTTGGCCGTGTCTCAAATGAATATAGTTGATCAGGCTATATTGATCCTAGAAACGACAACATAACTACCCAGGTTTAACCGCTGCATCCAACACCCATTTACTTATGTTTTGTTCTATTTATAGTTACGAATTTCGACGGTTAGATATACTTGTATACTTTTGGAAATACTTATATTTTGAAGTATACTTTTAGTTCAGAGCACTTAGGCCCCTTAATGTTTATAGTCTTATACCATGTAAAGTTTGGTATACTTAGTTCACTATAAACAAGGGCTTTGATACCAATCTGCCACACCCCGAAACCGAAGGCGGAAACATCTCGGGACGGAGGTGACTTCATGTGAATATCATAACCAATGTACATAGTAAGCGAAGTAAAACACAAAACATTACATTACATAGATTTCATTACATTTGTTTAAAAGTAAAGTGATACGAGTTTCATAGATACATAAGTTTAACAAAAGAAAGACGTGACTTCCATTCGCTCCGTCTTCTGCAAAAGGATGCGGGTTACCTGTCTAAGTAGAACCTGAGAATACAAGCATTTTAAAAATCAGCATAAAGCTTGTGAGTTCATAAGTGGTTTTGTTTTCTGAAAATGTACGTGTTCCTTTCTGTTTTCTGAAAAAGTTTCACACCAAGAAAATCCCATATTTTCTTAAAAGTAATGTTATCGAATCCAAAATATAATGTAAAAGATGTACTCTGAAAAACATGTTTACCCTCGTGAATTGTAAAGTTTAGTTATCTGAGTTATTACACGGTTCTGATTATGTACGAATGTTATCCCAGGAAAATCCCATATTTTCCTAAATGTGTGTGAATTGTTACCGAATCTGAAAGTAATGTACAAGTATCTACCATACTTAATGTGTGTGCATGGAGTCTCCTGAAAGTCTGATTACCTTTTAATGTACATTTGTTCTAACACATAGATAAAACTAATAAATAAGTGCAAAGTGTTCATAATCTTGATTGCGAGTCCTTAACCATACTTCAAACTAGATATGACTCGGGTCGTGGTCAGTATCTTTTTATGACTTTTGTCACCCTTGAACCTTGCGGTTCGGCTGTAGCTAGCAGCCAGGTGTGGGATAGTCAGTCCCGTATAGATCTATACACTCAAGTCACGTTCTCCCTTCTAGAGATTCTGGTTACATGAATAGTCCTCCACTCTCTCTTGCCAACAGAAGTGTTATAAAGGACGTGTCTCCAATTTTTCAGATTACTCTTTACTGTCGTGTCTAGGGGAGTAGTATCTATAACTGACTAAGTTCTAACGATACATGTCCTTCACACTCGATCATAAGGGGTGTTTTATTAAGGAAAATACAATGTTCTATGATTTCTATTAGTAGAAGTGTGAACAATCAATTGTGAAGTATAAGTATAACACTATATAATAAGAATTGAAATAGGTTTGAAGAACAATTCTATAAGTTAAACCGTTTTTTAATATGTTTTCAATTCTTAAAAGTGTACAGATTATGAAACTGTTTAAATGAAATAATGAATTTACGTACAAGATATTCTTGTACTTTTGCTTGTATCCCCCCTTGAAAACATTGAAAAACCATTGAAAAAGGGTAGGGGTATGAACTCACCGGACGAGGAAATGTGTCGACTGGGATGCTAAACGTCAGATCAAGACTAGAAAATGTGTGAGGTTCCTATGTAATGTAAAATGACACACAAATGTATCTAATTAGACTTTAAAACACTAATTAGATACGATTATACACTCCAAGACGCGAAAACACTTCAAAATAAGTGTTTGGAGTGACCCGGGTGAGGTTTCTGGACATGAATGGCTAGGATATGGAGTTTACTCTTTAAGAGTAAGCTCTAACGAGTGTTCATGGCCCTATGCACCACATCCCCATCAGTTTACGACCGTAAACTCATGGTGGGGTGTTCTTATGTACTATATAGCCTTAAATCAAATGAGGGGTGTTGCTAGGTTTGGTTCTAGGGCATTTGAAAGGGACTAAATCAAACATATGGACTAATTGATGAGTTCACGGTAGTAAACTAAGTGTTTACGGCCGTAAACTCCCACTCGCATCATTATTAAGTGTTTTGAAGGTCAATGATTTATCACAAGTGATTCTACTCAATTTTACATGCCAAGGGGTGAGTTTAAGGCATCAAACAACCCATTTATAGGAGTTTACGGCCCATGAATCCATTTTTGGAGGGTTTACGGCCGTGAACTCCTTATGGAGTTGTTTTCATCAAGTTTATGGTCCCTAACTTGTTTGTGGTTGCTTCTAGATTTTATACCAGGGCTTATGAGTTGTGTAAGTTGCATTTTAACACCCAAAAAGGAGTTTACTCCCTATGAAAGGGTGTTTATGGCCCAAGATTGTTCTTGGGCAGTAAACTCATGTTTACTCCTCAAATGTTGAGTTTAAGGTGTCCTAAGTCCAATCCAATAATTCCTTAAGCCATATCTAAGCTCTAATGGTGATTTGGAAGGGTTCTAAGGCTCAACAACCCCATTTACATGTGTTCACAGCCTAAGATTGTTCCAGGGCCGTAAACACATGTTTATGGTCCTATTCCATGATTTGAACACGAAAATGAAGGCTAAGGATGTTATACTAGGAGCTAGGATGATTACCTTGGTGTTTTGAAGCTTGAAATGGATGATTTTTGGACCTAAATCTTTGATTGAGGAGAGAGGTTAGAGAGAGAGTGAAAAGGCTCCAAATGAGTCTTAATTCACTTTAAATATGGTTTAAATTTGATACACGGTGGAATTCTACCCAATACTGATGTTAACTAATGCTTTTGGTCGCACCCGATTAAGTTGTCATTACCCGATATGGTCGAAACTAAAATTTTTCTAATTTTTAGTTTGGGAAATTTTCACATGTTTCCAACATGTTTGGATACTTACAAGGTCAAAATAAAAGTCTTAACTTAATTGACCTAGTTGAAAGACGAAATCGGAACAATTCGCTTAAGACGAGTTTTACGGAATGGGTTGCGGCAATGGAAAAACTTCAGGTTGTCACAATATTTTAGGGTTAAGTACAAGAAATAGTCATGCATTTTTTAGTTTGGGATATTAATAATCTTCAGATGCACTTATCATGATGCTAATGAAGATGTTGAAACAAATGTACATGCAATTATGATGATGATCATTCAATCATACATATTTCACATATTATTGATATAAAAATATTCTGATATGAAGGTATGAAAATCAAATGAAAAGGGAAAAAGAACAACCACGAATAAGAAGGAAAAAAGTTTTGAAAGTACTGCTTCTGATAGTAGCAGATAAGGACAAAATTTTAACACAGTAGCAACATGACAAAAAAAATGGAAGGAAAACTAAGGCCCAAGCTACAATTATGCATGTTATTGAACTGTGAATTAAATAAAAATCGGCAAATGCGTATTGGATTATTGAAGTTGAAATTGGAGATAAGATGTTGGTAACATGTATTTTAACTGTTTGGTAAAGTTAAAAAAAGTATTTTAGATGGATAGTTTTATGGTATATATTCATATTAGATGTTATACACTGAAGCAAAAAGTAATCTATTAAACAATAAAAAAATAATTGTTAACCAATCTTTTTATAATTTATCATACTTTAAGTAAAGAACATAACCTGGCAAGCCTAATAAATCTATGAAACAAAAGTAAAAATTAATTTCATGTAGTTGTTTGATTTCGGAATCTATGATAATAAATTTTTTGTTTTTAATTGGATTTTGAGTTTCAAGAATTTTAGGATTGTACTGTCAATTATTTTCTCATCAAATACATTGCACTTTGCAAAATTTAAAGCAATATAGCATTGTACTTTTCATTCTTAGTCTTGCAAATTTGGAGTTGATTTTATCCATATTAGTTAGGAATGTAACCAAAGAAGTGAGAAGAAGTAATGACATTGAGAGTGATTTTTATGATTTATATCTAGACAAGCTTTCTTATCAGGTCCCATTACTATTTTCATAAATAAATTTACACATCTTTTAAATAATTTAAGATGCCTGACGCATATTGAGTTTTTTATTGACGTAATTTTACATATTAAACTATATTTTATTTGCCATAAGTTTTAAATTCTACAAATGTGATGACGTTTCAAAATGTAAGCAAGTTAGGTTATATTTAACAAGTCACATAGATTTGATAAACTAACTTATTTGTTTGATTTTTATACTATTTTAAAGTGTAATCTCCAGGCATAAAAAACCATTCCAGATATCAACTAACCCATTATTTGACGGTTTACGGAATATATATTCCTTCCAAGTGGAAATTAACACAATAGTAATTTAATCATGGCAACAACACTGAGATGAAGGCCCTGCTTCGCATGAACCTGTAGCAAAAGCTAGTTCTTGGCAAAGTTGTAAGCAATCGATGCTGATTGCGTCACACCGTCCAAAACATGCTGGTCCAAGAGCTGTATAGATGAAAATTCAATATAGATGTTTTAATTATATCATGCTTTATGGTAAATTTTTCTAAAATATCCGAAAATAGAGGAATGACGTCATACCTAAAATTGGAACACATATCATGCAAATACACAACACCAAAACCATCACGACAAAAGAACTTTTCTTTGTGTAGGCCATTGGCTTGAGGAAAAATACTTCTTGATTTTTATTGTATGAATAGAATTAAGAAATGATCATACTTTTTGTTGGATTACCACTCCTTAAATAGTCATTCAACTGAAGCATAACACTCTATAGCACCATTCAAGTTGAGCATAGTAGTTAGTTAGCACCATTAAATACCATCTTTAAATTTTCTTATTAATGTATGTTCATATTGAAATTAAATTAGCATTTAAATAGAAGAGGTTATGTTATGTTTGAAATTAATGGTGTCACATACTCTTAAATTGATGTCAAACATAACATAACCTCTTCAATTTATATACTAATTTAATTTCCATATGAACATACATTAATAATAAAATTTCAAGATCTTAATTAATGGTGCTAACAAACTGTTATGCTCAAATTGAACGATGCTGAAAAGTTTATGCTTCACTTAAATGACTATGTAAGGAGTTCTAATTCGATATAAACTACGATCGTTTTTTTAATTCTATTCGTACAATAAAAATCAAGCAGTATTGTTTGTCAAATAAATGGCCTACACAATAAAATATTCTCTTGTCGTGATGGTTTTTGTGTTGTGGTTTATTGTCATGACATGTATTCCGATTTTAGGTATGACATCATTCCTCTTTGTCCGGGTAATTTAGAAAAATTTACGATAAAGCATGATTTAATTAAAACATCTATTTTGAGTTTCCATCCATACAACTCTTCGACCAGCGTGTTTTGGAAGGTGTGACGCAATCAGCATCGCCTGCTTACAACTTTGCCAAGAACTACCTTTTGCTACAGGTTCATGCGTAGCAGGGCCTTCATCTCAGTGTTGTTGCCATGATTAAATTATAATTGTGTTAGTATCCACTTGTAAGAAATATATATCCGTAAACCATCAAATAATGGATTAATAGTTATAAACTATTCCCGTGGAAACTCATGCAAGTACACGTCTACCACAATAAATAATATTGTCTGGTCACACTTTCTAAAATTTAGGTTTGGGTAAACCACCATACCGTCGTCGGAAGGGACTACTGTGAGTTATAGAGTGGAGCCCGGTGAATATTTATCCCATGTCTTTCACCGTGATCTATCAAAGGTCACGACACTTTGATTTTTTTTCTTTTGTGACTAATTGCAAGAAATAACAAAGTTTATTAATTTCTTTGTTGAATTTAGCCATATGTTGTCAACTTTGAGAAGTTTTTTATGTTTCATAACCGGTTATCATGCTTGGGTCATGGTTAACAAATTGGTATGTCATTGCAATTGTGGGTAGGCTTCTTAGCTATCATTTACCAAGTTCTATGTTTAATTGACCTTGATATGACCACATCATTTGATTTTTTTAATGGTGTTTATCGTCGTAAGATAAAAGATAAATATTGACTTTCAACATTGGCCTCGCCTATTAAATTATTTACCAAGTTTCAATGTATTATCTACATGGCAAGTTATTTATAAGTAAAAGTAGCAATTTTTATCCAATTACTAAAAAATAGATTTATTTGGGTTATATTTTAGGGTTAAGTACCAGAAAGAGTCATGCATATTTTAATTTGGGATATTAATAATCTTCAGATGCACTTATCATGATGCTAATGAAGACGTTGAAACAAATGTACATGCAATTATGATGGCGATCATTCAATCATACATATTTCACATATTATTGATATAAAAATATTCTGATATGTAGGTGTGAACACCAAATGAAAAGGGAAAAAGAAACAACCACGAATAAGAAGGAAAAAAGTTTTGATAGTACTGCTTCTGATAGTAGTAGATAAGGATGAAAATTTAACACAATAGCAACATGACAAAAAAAAAATGGAAGGAAAACTCAAGGCCCATGCTACAATTATACATGTTATTGAACTGCAAATTAAATAAAAATCCGCAAATGCGTATTGGATTACTGAAGTTGAAATCGGAGATATGATGTTGGTAACATGTATTTTAACTGTTTGGTAAAGTTAAAAAAAAAAGTATTTTAAATGGATACTTTTATGGTATATATTCATATTAGATGTTGTACACTGAAGCATAAAGTAATCTACTATACAATAAAAAAATAATTGTTAACCAATCTTGTCATAATTTATCATACTTTATGTAAAGAACATAAGCTGGCAAGCCTAATAAATCTATGAAACAAAAGTAAAAATTAATTTCATGTAATTGTTTGATTTCGGAATCTATGATAATAAATTTTTGGTTTTTAATTGGATTTTGAGTTTCAAGAATTTTAGGATTGTACTGTCAATCATTTTCTCATCAAATACATTGCACTTTGCAAAATTTAAAGCAATATAGCATTGTACTTTTCATTCTTAGTCTTGCAAATCTGGAATTGATTTTTTCCATATTAGTTAGGAATGCAATCAAAGAAGTGAGAAGAAGTAATGACATTGAGAGTGCTTTTTATGTTTTATATCTAGACAAGCTTTGTTATTGTAACAACCCGGATTCCCAGGTATTATTCATTCTTATATATTGGTATTTTGTGAGGAAACTCGGCGAGTTGGAGCTCAAACTCGCCGAGTAGGATCGCAATTTTGGACGTGGATTCGCGTCTGGACTCGGCGAGTCCATGCTGCTTAATGAAACCCTAATTCTCCGGGTTTGGAGCCTATTTAAGGGCACTTATAGCCTCCCATTGCGGCTACCAGTCCCTTGAGAGAAGCCTAAGAGATCTAATTCGTTTTGGGAGAGAGGAAGTCACTTTTGGGCCTTTGTATTCTTTGGTTAGCAAGAGGAAGGTGGCAAGAGAAAGGAGGAGGTGAGATTCCAGTAGATCCAGAGTCCAAAGGCTTCATTTTGAGGTAATGGTTTGTATCTCCTTCAGTTATAGGGTTGATCTTTAGAGTTAGGGTTTTATAACCCCTTTGGAGAGTGATTGTGTGAGGCAAATGGTCTCTCTTCAAGTTTGTGCCTTGGATATGGACTCAAAGAGGTCTAGAGACCTTAACTACGTGACATTCATGCTTGGGAAGGCCAGATCTATGGTTTGGGAAAGCAGATCTGACCTCAGAAGGTCAATAAAGTTTGTGCATGGCATGAACTCACCGAGTTGTTCGTGGGACTCGGCGAGTAGGATTGGGGTTTCACGTAAAGTGTTTAACGAGTGGACTCGTCGGGTTGGGGGATAACCCAGTGAGTCAGGGAGAGTCAATATGGGTTTGAGTCAAGCCGGAACTCGCCGAGTTGTTCTTGAGACTCGGCGAGTTGAGTCGTGGTTGCCCTGCGATTCATGCTAGGTGGAACTCGTCGAGTTATGGGAGTGCTCGACGTGCCAAGAAAGGATCTGAGGGAGTCAGTGAATGCGTATAGACTCGCCGAGTCACTTTGATGCACTTGCCGAGTCCGGTCAAAGTTGACCGTTGACCAGAGTTGACCAGTGTGGACTTGATAGGGTTAGTCAACCTTAGTTGTAAAAGTGTTATTTAGAGATATATTGTATTATAGGAATATTATAGTTCAGGGGATCGAGCACGAGTGATTCCAGGGATTCGCGAGTTATCAAGATACACGAGGTGAGTCTTCTCACTATACTTTACCTTGAGTAGGTAACTAGAACATGTGATACAGTGTTTGTATGCTATATGCGTGTGATGTGTTGCACTGCATTATTCTATGTGATTTATGTTGTGCATGTTTACAGAGTTAGAACCTGAGGGTTCACAGAGTTTGGGTCCACGAACCCACAGAGTTATAGCCTCGAGTGGCTAACATGTGTTATATGTGGTATTTTGGGGAACTCACTAAGCTTTGTGCTTACAGTGTTTGGTGTTATTTGTTTCAGGTACTAGTGACAACCTCAGGACGGCGCCGGCTTGATCAGTACACACACACACGGGATTTTATGTTATGAGATCTTGGGATTTTTGTATGACATGAATTGAATTTCAAACATGGGTGTTTCTACGAATATTAAATGAATTATTTTTTTATAAAATGAGAAAAATTGTTTTGAAATTTACGGTGTTACAAGTTGGTATCAGAGTCTTGGTTTGAGGGATTCGGGTACACCTTCGGGAGTATTTGAACTCAAACTGAGGATTTGGAAAATATTTTTAAAAGAGAACCAAATTTTCTAAAAGAAGTAAAAGATTTTTAGAGAAACTCAGAGTAGAAACGTGTGTTTGATAAGTCAGCACCCGAACGGTGATTTCCTAAAATACCCTTATATTATATGTTTATGAGATTGATATGATGTATTCTCTTGCTAGAGTAGGCTAGGTATTCCTATTAGGACTAGAGTGCCCAGATTTGTGATGCCTTAGCCTAGGGAGAGGTGAGCTGCTATGAGATGCTTGAGAGTGAATAGGTAGCAGCGAGGAGCTTATGAGAGATCTGTTAGAGAGTGATAGAGTACTTGGAATTTAGGATCCGAAGAGGAGGATTTGGGGTGTATACTGAAACGGTGCAGACAATAGTATTGGGCCCGTATTACTGAAAGCACCGGGGCGGTGTATGTAACAACCCGAAATTTCCGTATCATTTTAATGTAACTCTTTCATAATACAATTCGCGCAACCGATCGTCGTTCCGATTCCGATTTCCGATCTTCCGTTTAATTAAGTCATTATCTAGTACACATTTAAAATGACTTAATGGGTGTCTTAATACATTTAGAAATCATTTTAACACCTAACTCTAGTGATCGGAATATTTCTAGAAATTACCGTATCGGGTTACGGTAACTCAATCGGGTACGACCAAAAGCCTCGTCTAACACCGGTATCGGGTAGAATTCCACCGTGTCCGAAACTTAAACACTATATAAACGTGTTTAAGACTTCATTTGAATCCTTTGGCCAAATTCTCACTAAACACTTACAACCTCTCTCCTCAAGCTAGAATTAAGGTCCAAATCACAAGTTTAAGGCTTCAAATCTTTAAGGTAAACTCCCTAACATGTTATTCAACACCTTTAGCCTTCAAATTGATGACTTAATTGAGTTTTAGGACCAAGAACTTGAGTTTACGGCCAAGGAGCAAGCTTGAGCCGGAAACTCCATTAAATGGGGTTTTAAGCCCTTAAACTACTTCCTAAACTCAATTGGACTTTAGATATGGCTTTGGGACTTCTAGATATGGACTTAGAACATTTAAAACTTTGATTTTGAGCCATTTGAAGGAGTTTACAGCCAAGGCATAAGCTTAGGCCGTAAACTCATGTAAAAGGGGTTTTTCATGCCCTAAAACCCTTCCAAATCACTTCTATGGCTTAGATATGAATTATAGGACCTTGGTTTAAGCATTTGGACACTTGAAACATGAAATTTGGGGGACTTATGTGAGTTTACAGCCAAGGAGAGTGCTTGGGCCGTAAACTCCCCAAAATGTGACATAAATCCAATTCTAAGGTGTTAAAAAGCCATCCAACACCACCAAAAGCCTTGGAATAAATCAAGGGACCAACCAAAAATACTTTAAGGGCCTAAAACACATCATTCATGGGATTTCTAAGAGTTTACGGTGAAGGCTTGTTCTTGGGCCGTAAACTCCAAAACTTTTGGTGTTAGAATGCAAACTAAACACCCCTAAAGCCTTTAGATGAATTTTAGAAGCCCTTCTATGCAAGTTCTAGACCTTGAAACACTTTCTATGACCCTACATTAGAGTTTACGGCCATGAGGAGGGTCTCATGGGCCGTAAACTCCATAACACCCCTCAAGTGTCCCATAAAACTCATGCTAGGCCTTGGAATAATCCTATTAATCACATGTGATTTGTTTTAACAACATTTAACACCATTTTCATGAAGATTAAGGAGTTTACGGCCAGGAGCCTATACTGGCCTGTAAACTCCCATAAAACAATCATTTTGATGATTTAAATTCATTCCAAGTGTTCCAAGGCAATTTAGATAATCCATTCTAGCAATCCTATGTCCATTTGAGCCCTTAAACCATCAAGACCACACCCACATGAGTTTACGGCTGTAAACCCATGTATGTGTGTGTTCCATAGTTGTAAACTCATTTAAGTGTTTACTTATGGAGAGTAAACTCAAGTCCCAAGTCCCTAGTGCCATTACAAGTCCGAAGATGTCACCCGGGTCACTCCAAACGCTCGTTTTGAGGTGTTTAACCTCATTGGAGTGTAATGTTCCATATAATTAGTGAATGTATCTCTAATTGTATATATATGGACATTATATCATTTTACATAGGGTCATCGCGAGTAATCAAACCCCGAACCAACGTCTAGCATTCAAAACCGACACGTTTCCGAGTCCGGTGAGTTCATACCCCTACCCTTTTTCACTGTTTTTCACTGTATTCAAGGGGGGGGGGGGGGGAACACAAGCAAAGTACAAGGGAATTCTTGTACTCAAAACATGTTTTCAAATGTGTGTGTCATATTTCATATGCTTTTATAACTGATTACTACAACTGATAACAGATCGAACATACAGATCACATAACATATATTTGTGAAATAAGTCTTTAAACTAGTATGTTATACATATATTTCACAAATGGTTTTCCACATTTTATCAGTTAAAAGCATAACATTAAACATTTGTACATAATCCCTGTACACTGTTTTGTCCTCGGTAACACTCCCCACACATATACGAGTGGAGGACTATCATATTATTACTAGTAAATTTGTTATTCCTGTATGATTGGAGACACGTCCTCGGAGAACACTCCACCCAGATTACGCGAGTGGAGGACTACACCCATAACCAGAATCTATGGTATTTAGAGAGTGTGACTTGAGTGTATAGATCTATACGGGGTTGACTACCCCACACCTGGCTGCTAGCTAAAGCCGAACCGAAATGGTTCAAGGGTGACGAAAGTGATAAGTATGTGGAAGACTTATTGCCACATGTGGACTACTTATTGCCACAGGTTTCCGTCTATTGTATGGTTATGGAACTCGCAATTAGGATAACCAAGATTTACTTACAGTAATAATGGATTACTTTATACATCGTTTACATCTTTTACATCTTTTACTTATTGTAACTAACATTCAGGAAAGTACGGGACTTTCCTGGGGAAAACATGGAACCTAATCATGATTACATTTCTACATCTTTAACATAGTTTACATTAGATACATACATGCAGGAAAGCATGGGGCTTTCCTGGGTAACACCTACATAACCTGAAAGAGTAACAAACTGGATAACATTACATCTTTTACAATTTGTAACATACAATAAGGAAAGTATGGGACTTTCCTGGTAATACATGATCAGTAAACAGAACAGTTTAACCAGTCAGATAACCAGCTATACATTTTCACATGAGTAAACATGTTTTCAGTTTACAAACTTACTATACTTTACATTTGTGAAACAATAACCAAATTTTAAGAAAATACGGGATTTTCTTGGTGTACATAACATTTCAGAAACATAAAGGAAACCGATACATTTTCGTAAAACAAAACCGCTTATGAACTCACCAGCTTTATGCTGATTTTCAAACCGCTTGTGTTCTCAGGTCGACGTTAGAACAGGTACCCGAAGATCCTTTTGCTCGAATACGGAGTTCATGAAGATCCGTTTCATTTTGTCTATATATACTATGTATCACCACTGTATAAACTTTACTTTTGAATAACTGTAAAACTTTTATTATGTAATGTAATGGTTGCTTTACTTTACTTACTATGTGCATTGGATTTGATACTCAACGTGGTAGTCAACCCCGTAAATGTTTTCCGCCTTCGGTTTTCGGGGTGTGACAGATTGGTATCAGAGCCCTTGTTTATAGTGAATGAAGTATACCAAACCTTACATGGTATAAAACTATAAAAACTAAAGGGCCTAAGTGCTCTGAATTAAAAGTATCTTCAAACTACAAGTATTTTCAAAAGTATACAAGTATACCGAACTGTCGTCATCCGTAACCACGAGTAGAACATAACATAAGTAAATGGGTGTTGTGTACTACGGTTAAACCTGGGTAGTTATGTAGTCGTGTCTAGGGTCAATATAGCCTAGCCAACTATATTCATTCAAGACACGACCAACATGTGCTTGGGAGTGACTGTGGTATGTGGCATGCCTAAAACTTACCCTAATATCCCAAACATCGAATCATTGTCGTAAACAATTCATGAAATACTATGGGAGTATTTCTCGATCCCGATCCTCTGTAGTAATCCTTATTCAAGTGGTTTTCTGTGATCACTCTTAGCGATAAATTATCTGTTCGATAACTCTTTCCTGCTTTATCGCTTACTCGAATCATATAACTGTCATATCTATCGATTCAATGTAGAGGACTTACCATCGTCTCTTTCTTGATCTTATTAGATCAAGATGCCTCCCCGAAAGAGACCTAGCTCAAAGAACAACAACAATCCTTCCTCACCACCACCTCCTCCCCAGTTCGATCTAACATCGCTCCAGACGATGATGACCGCTGTGATGGTAGCAGCTATGTCACAAATGAACCCTAGTGGTTCAGGTGGTGGTACTCAATCTCAAAACCCTGAGGGTAGCCAGGGACACCAAAGAGGGGGTTCCTACAAGGATTTCATGAATGCGAAACCAACATCTTTTAATGGCGCTGGAGGTGTCATTTCTTTATCTCGATGGTTCGAGAAAATTGAGTCCATCTTTGAAATCTGTGCTTGTGCGGAGTCCGATAAAGTCAAATTCGCAGCCTGTACTTTCGTGGATAAAGCCTTGACTTGGTGGAATGGCAGAGTCAAATCTCTGACCTTACCCTTAGCCAATTCCATGGGCTGGGAGGCCATGAAAGAACTTCTCATTGCCGAGTACCGCCCCCGTGGCGAAATGCAGAAATTAGAGCATGAGCTCTGGAACCTGAAGATGAAAGGTTCCGACATTGCTGCATATACTTCCCGATTTGATGATCTCGCACTTCTCTGCCCGGGGTTAGTCACTCCTGAAAACAAAAAGATCGAAAGGTTCGTTTGGGGGTTATCTCAACCAATAAAGAGTCAATTTTTGGCTGCTCGTCCGGATACCTATGATAGTGCCAAGACCTTAGCACAAATTCTGATTGATCACAGCGACGATGTTAAGGAAATCACTATCGCTTCTGAGCCAACTCAAAGGAGTGGTGAAAAGAGGAAATTATGGAAGAAGAAGAAGGGTCAATCTTCTTAAGGATCATCCAAGAAACAATAGATGGTAGCAGTCCATGCTGCTACTACTACTCCTGTTGCTGTTGTTTCTGCCATGGGATCCACAGCCTCAACTCCTACCAGTAAATATGCTGGTAACCTTCCTCTGTGTAACAAGTGTAAATACCATCATCATCCCAGTCCCTGTCGAGAATTGTCTTGCACCAACTGTGGTAAGAAAGGGCACACAGTTCGATACTGCAGAACTCCTACCCAATCAGCCAACCACTCATTGGGAGCAGGTCTTAGTCATGCCTGCTACAACTGTGGAGAAGTTGGGCACTTTAAAAGGAACTGTCCCAAGTAGTCAACTGTTGATAACACTGGAAGGGTTCTAACCATGGGACGAGAGGAAGCAGTTGCTGATCCCACTGTTGTTTCGAGTATGTTCCTTCTCGACAACTCATATGCTAGTATTCTTTTTGATTCGGGTGCAGAAAGGAGTTTTGTTAGTCATGCATTCAAACATAATCCAAAACCAAATCCTCAACCACTAACTGAAAAATTTACCGTCGAGATGGCTAACGGTGAGAAAGAAAGCGCTAATGACGTATTCATAGGTTGTACGCTTACCCTAAATGATCACTCTTTTCCTATAGATCTCATGCCCGTCTCCATTAAGAGCTTTGATGTCATCATTGGCATGGATTGGTTGAGTCCCAATCATGCTGAAATTCTTTGTTACGAAAAAGCTATCCGTCTCAATCTTCCTTCGGATCAAACTCTCGTAATCTATGGCGATAAACTCAGTTCCAACCTTCATATCATTTCTTGCATCAAAGCTCGAAAGCTCCATCGAAAGGAGTCTGTTGCATTCTTAGCTCATGTGATCAACGAGAAACAAGAAGTTAGAGACCTCACGAGCATCCCCGAAGTCTGTAACTTTCCCGATGTGTTTCCCAAAGAACTTCCAGGAATTCCTCCCGAACGACAGGTCGAGTTCCGTATTGACCTAATTCCTGGAGCTACTCCCATAGCAAAATCCCCGTACCGCTTAGCTCCAGCAGAAATGCAGGAGTTATCCAGTCAAATCAATGAGTTGCTCAGTAAAGGATTCATTAGACCAAGTTCTTCACCCTGGGGAGCTCCGATTCTGTTTGTCAAAAATAAAGATGGATCCTTTCGGATGTGTATCGACTATCGTGAACTGAACAAGTTGACCGTTAAGAACCGATATCCTCTTCCAAGAATAGACGACCTCTTCGATCAACTCCAGGGAGCCAACTACTTTTCTAAGATAGACCTTCGGTCAGGGTACCATCAGTTACGAGTCCAAGAGAATGATGTTCCCAAGACAGCTTTTAGGACTCGATATGGACACTACGAATTCGTAGTGATGCCCTTTGGTTTAACCAATGCACCGGCTGTGTTCATGGATCTGATGAACCGGGTGTGCTGTCCCTTCTTAGACAAATTCATTATCGTGTTCATTGATGACATCCTCTTATATTCCAAAAGTGAAGAAGATCACAAACAACACTTGAGGCTAGTGTTGGAAACCCTTAGATCCGAAAAGCTATACGCGAAATTTTCCAAATGTGAATTCTGGATACGGAAGGTAACTTTCCTCGGTCACGTGGTAAGCGAGGAGGGTATTCATGTAGATCCTTCCAATATTAAAGCGATAGAGAGTTGGTCGGCACCGAAAGCACCCACAGAAATTCGTCAATTCTTGGGTCTCGCCGGCTACTATCGACGATTCATTCAGAACTTTTCCAAAATCGCCAAACCTTTAACCACTCTAACACAGAAAGGTGTACCCTTTTGTTGGAGTGATAAACAAGAAACCGCATTCCAAACATTAAAGAAAGCCTTATGCAGCGCGCCTGTTCTGTCTCTGCCTGAAGGGACAGAGGACTTCGTTGTCTACTGCGATGCGTCTAATCAAGGTTTAGGCTGTGTGCTTATGCAAATAGGAAAGGTGATTGCCTATGCCTCTAGACAGCTGAAAGCACACGAGGTCAACTATACCACGCATGACTTGGAACTAGGAGCAGTAGTCTTCGCATTGAAGATTTGGAGACATTATCTTTACGGAACTAAGTGCACAATATTCATTGATCACAAGAGTTTGCAACACATCTTTAATCAAAAAGACTTAAACATGAGGCAACGGCGATGGGTAGAATTACTCAGTGATTATGAGTGTGAAATCCGTTATCACCCCGGCAAGGCCAATGTGGTAGCAGATGCCCTTAGCCGAAAGGATAGTGCAGGCCACAAAGTGAAGAACCAGACGATGACCATCCATTCCAACTTACCCATGCAAATCCGAGAAGCTCAGTATATAGCCCTCAAACCCGAGAACGTGTCAGACGAAACCTTGAGAGGGATGGAAAAGAAACTTGAGATCAGAGGTGACGGAGTCCACTGTTTCATGAATCGAATATGGATTCCCAAATCCGGTGGATTCAGGGAAATAGTCATGGAGGAAGCACAAAGAACCAAATACTCTGTTCACTCGGGTTCGGACAAGATGTACCTAGATCTCAAGAAACAATACTGGTGGCCGAACATGAAAGCTGAGATAGCTACATTCGTGGGCAAGTGTTTGACTTGCGCCAAAGTCAAAGTCGAACATCAGAAGCCTTCAGGTCTGCTCCAACAACCCGAGATTCCCGAGTGGAAATGGGAGATGATTACCATGGACTTCATCACCAAACTACCCAAGTGTTCTAGTGGGTACGATAGCATTTGGGTAATTTTCGATCGTTTGACAAAATCCGCTCACTTCATCCCGATCAAAGAATCATACAAGATGGAGAGACTTGCACGAATCTACATCCAGGAGGTAGTACGTCTACATGGTGTACCTGTATCCATTATCTCTGATCGACATAGTAGTTTTACCTCCAGATTCTGGCAATCTCTTCAGAAAGCCCTTGGAACCGAACTAGATATGAGCACGGCATATCATCCTCAGACCGATGGACAAAGTGAGAGAACAATCCAAACCCTGGAGGACATGCTTCGGGCATGTTTCATTGACTTTGGAAAGTCATGGGATACACATATATCCTTGATCGAGTTCTCGTACAACAACAGTTACCACACCAGCATTAGGGCTGCTCGGTTCGAAGCCTCATACGGTCGTAAGTGCAGATCCCCTCTGTGCTGGGCCGAGGTGGGGGATATACAGTTAGCCAGGAGTCGAGTCCCCGATAGTTCTCTCACTGGTCTTGAAATCATCCGCGAAACCACCGAAAAGATCATTCAAATCCGTAACCAACTAAAAGCCTCACGTGATTGTCAAAAGAGTTATGCTGATAATCGTCGGAAACCACTAAAATTCCAGAATGGAGACCGTGTCCTGTTAAAAGTCTCGCCCTGGAAAGGCACTGTACGCTTTGGTAAGCGTGGGAAGCTTAATCCGAGGTACATTGGACCCTTTGAGATCCTCTCCAGGATCGATCCAGTTGCCTATAAACTTCATTTACCTCAAGAGCTCAGTAACATTCATCCTGTCTTTCATGTTTCAAACCTCAAAAAGTGCCTATCCGATGAAACCCTAACAATTCCCTTAGACAAGATCGAGATCAATGAAAACCTCAACTTTGTGGAGGAACCGATCGAAATCATGGATCGAGAAGTCAAACGTACAAAACAAAGTCGCATCCCGTTAGTGAAGGTTCGCTGGAATGCCAAGCGGGGACCGGAATTCACTTGGGAACGGGAAGATTCAATGAAACAGAAGTATCCACAACTCTTTTCTTATCCATGATTTGTATCTTGTCTTATGTTCTAAACTTGAATTTCGGGACGAAATTCCCTTTAACGGGGGGATAATGTAACAACCCGAAATTTCCGTATCATTTTAATGTAACTCTTTCATAATACAATTCGCGCAACCGATCGTCGTTCCGATTCCGATTTCCGATCTTCCATTTAATTAAGTCATTATCTAGTACACATTTAAAATGACTTAATGGGTGTCTTAATACATTTAGAAATCATTTTAACACCTAACTCTAGTGATCGGAATATTTCTAGAAATTACCGTATCGGGTTACGGTAACTCAATCGGGTACGACCAAAAGCCTCGTCTAACACCGGTATCGGGTAGAATTCCACTGTGTCCGAAACTTAAACACTATATAAACGTGTTTAAGACTTCATTTGAAGCCTTTGGCCAAATTCTCACTAAACTCGTACAACCTCTCTCCTCAAACTAGAATTAAGGTCCGAATCACAAGTTTAAGGCTTCAAATCTTTAAGGTAACCTCCCTAACATGTTATTCAACACCTTTAGCCTTCAAATTGATGAATTAATTGAGTTTTAGGACCAAGAACTTGAGTTTACGGCCAAGGAGCAAGCTTGGGCCGTAAACTCCATTAAATGGGGTTTTAAGCCCTTAAACTCCTTCCTAAACTCAATTGGACTTTAGATATGGCTATGGGACTTCAAGATATGGACTTAGAACATTTAAAACTTTGATTTTGAGCCATTTGAAGGAGTTTATGGCCAAGGCATAAGCTTAGGCCGTAAAATCATGTAAAAGGGGTTTTTCATGCCCTAAAACCCTTCCAAATCACTTCTATGGCTTAGATATGAATTATAGGACCTTGGTTTAAGCATTTGGACACTTGAAACATGAAATTTGGGGGACTTATGTGAGTTTATAGCCAAGGAGAGTGCTTGGGCCGTAAACTCCCCAAAATGTGACATAAATCCAATTCTAAGGTGTTAAAAAGCCATCCAACACCACCAAAAGCCTTGGAATAAATCAAGGGACCAACCAAAAATACTTTAAGGGCCTAAAACACATCATTCATGGGATTTATAAGAGTTTACGGTGAAGGCTTGTTCTTGGGCCGTAAACTCCAAAACTTTTGGTGTTAGAATGCAAACTAAACACCCCTAAAGCCTTTAGATGAATTTTAGAAGCCCTTCTATGCAAGTTCTAGACCTTGAAACACTTTCTATGACCCTACATTAGAGTTTACGGCCATGAGGAGGGTCTCATGGGCCGTAAACTCCATAACACCCCTCAAGTGTCCCATAAAACTCATGCTAGGCCTTGGAATAATCCTATTAATCACATGTGATTTGTTTTAACAACATTTAACACCATTTTCATGAAGATTAAGGAGTTTACGGCCAGGAGCCTATACTGGGCCGTAAACTCCCATAAAACAATCATTTTGATGATTTAAATTCATTCCAAGTGTTCCAAGGCAATTTAGATAATCCATTCTAGCAACCCCTATGTCCATTTGAGCCCTTAAACCATCAAGACCACACCCACATGAGTTTACGGCTGTAAACTCATGTATGTGTGTGTTCCATAGTTGTAAACTCATTTAAATGTTTACTTATGGAGAGTAAACTCAAGTCCCAAGTCCCTTGTGCCATTATAAGTCCGAAGATGTCACCCGGGTCACTCCAAACGCTCGTTTTGAGGTGTTTAACCTCATTGGAGTGTAATGTTCCATATAATTAGTGAATGTATCTCTAATTGTATATATATGGACATTATATCATTTTACATAGGGTCATCGCGAGTAATCAAACCCCGAACCAACGTCTAGCATTCAAAACCGACACGTTTCCGAGTCCGGTGAGTTCATACCCCTACCCTTTTTCACTATTTTTCACTGTTTTCAGGGGGGGGGGGGACACAAGCAAAGTACAAGGGAATTCTTGTACTCAAAACATGTTTTCAAATGTGTGTTTCATATTTCGTATGCTTTTATAACTGATTGCTACAACTGATAACAGATCGAACATACAGATCACGTAACATATATTTGTGAAATAAGTCTTTAAACTAGTATGTTATACATATATTTCACAAATGGTTTTCCACATTTTATCAGTTAAAAGCATAACATTAAACATTTGAACATAATACCTGTACACTGTTTTGTCCTCGGTAACACTCCCCACACATATACGAGTGGAGGACTATCATATTATTACTAGTAAATTTGTTATTCCTGTATGATTGGAGACACGTCCTCGGAGAACACTCCAACCAGATTACGCGAGTGGAGGACTACACCCATAACCAGAATCTCTGGTATTTAGAGAGCGTGACTTGAGTGTATAGATCTATACGAGGTTGACTACCCCACACCTGGCTGCTAGCTACAGCCGAACCGAAATGGTTCAAGGGTGACGAAAGTCATAAGTATGTGGACGACTTATTGCCACATGTGGACTACTTATTGCCACAGGTTTCAGTCTATTGTATGGTTATGGAACTCGCAATTAGGATAACAGAGAGTTACTTACAGTAATAATGGATTACTTTATACATCGTTTACATCTTTTACTTACTGTAACTAACATTCAGGAAAGTACGGGACTTTCCTGGGGAAAACATGGAACCTAATCATGATTACATTTCTACATCTTTAACATCGTTTACATTGGATACATACATGCAGGAAAGCATGGGGCTTTCCTGGGTAACACCTACATAACCAGAAAGAGTAACAAACTGGATAACATTACATCTTTTACAATTTGTAACATACAATAAGGAAAGTATGGGACTTTCCTGGTAATACATGATAAGTAAATAGAACAGTTTAACCAGTCAGATAACCAATTATACATTTTCACATGAGTAAACATGTTTTCAGTGTACAAACTTACTATACTTTACATTTGTGAAACAATAACCAACTTTTAAGAAAATACGGGATTTTCTTGGTGTACATCACATTTGAGAAACAGAAAGGAAACCGATACATTTTCGTAAAACAAAACCGCTTATGAACTCACCAGCTTTATGCTGATTTTCAAACCGCTTGTGTTCTCAGGTCGACGTTAGAACAGGTACCCGAAGATCCTTTTGCTCGAAGACGGAGTTCATGAAGATCCGTTTCATTTTGTCTATATATACTATGTATCACCACTGTATAAACTTTACTTTTGAATAACTGTAAAACTTTTATTATGTAATGTAATGGTTGCTTTACTTTACTTACTATGTGCATTGGATTTGATACTCAACGTGGTAGTCAACCCCGGAAATGTTTTCCGCCTTCGGTTTTCGGGGTGTGACAGTGTACAGTTCAAGTAAGAACCTTCGGAATGCCAAGGATCAAGGAGGGAAGAGTTGTCTAGTGTGAGTATGCTCTAATAGATTCTAATTTATCATATGTTGTGTTTCAGAGGTAGATCATGGTGAGGACACGTCTTATGCAGTGAGCAGTGGGGCTAGTGATGAGGAGATCCGCCGGATCATCCACGAGGAGGTGGCTGCGGCCATCAGGGCAGAGATACTAGAGATGTTCGGGTCTATTAAGACCACGCTGATTGAGACTTTCGACGAGCGTTAGGCTGCTCTTTCTGAGGCTGCTGTTGCGATGGCCACTACAGCTGTTGCTACTGCGCGGCCGCAGGGTGGTGATGCGTTGCTGTTCCAAGAGTTCAGCAACACGAAACCGCCAGAGTTTGACGGGACCCAGGACCCGGTGGCGGCTATGAGGTGGATTTCAGACATAGAGGGGTGTTTCTTCACTTGCTCATCTCCTGAGCATTGGAGAGTTTAGTTCGCGCTAAACCAGCTTCGTTTGGGAGCGAAGGACTGGTGGAAGTTTGTGACAGTGCACTTTTCGCCTGCTAAGCTTGCGGCAGTGACCTGTGAGAGGTTCACTGCCATGTTCCGAGATGAGTACATTCCCCAGGTGGAGAGGGAGCATTTGGCCCAGGAATAATCTGACTTTGAAGCAGGGTACTGAGTCTGTTACGGTGATTACCAGGATGTTCCACGAGAGGGCGATGTTCTGCCCTGAGCACGTGTCCACTTAGCAGGCACGCATGAGCCGATATTTGAGTATCTTGAGGCGAGACATTCGGGAGTTAATGGCAAACTCCTTGTACCGGACATTTGCTGAGCTTAAGGAAAATACCCGGAAGAGGGAGATTGAGCTAGAGACTCAGGCCAGGGAGGAGGAGGAGTCTCAGGGGAGGGATCGGCGACCGGCACTGTCCCAGCCGGCAGCCAAGCGGGCCAAGCCCGCTGATCCCAAATCTGGGAGCCAGAAGGGCCGTACTTGTGGAAAGTGCAGCAAGGGTCATGATGGAGTATGTAGAGCTGGATCTTGCTACAAATGTGGCAAGGAGGGGCATATGGCCAAGGACTGCCCCAAGGGGTTTGCAGTATGTTTTCACTGCAACCAGACCGGACACCGGAATGAAGGTGTCCGAAGTTACGGGGATCACCTCAGGGATCTGCCCCTGCCGCCATCAGAGTTACCGAGAGTCGGCCAGTGAAGGCCGAGGCGCCGAGGGCATGAGGGAGAGCCTTTCAGTTGACCGCGGAGGAGGTCTGCACAACGCCTGATGTCGTGGCTGGTATGTATTCTTTCGTGTGTTTATTTTGATGATTGAGATATTATTCTTATATTATGTTATGTGTAGGTACTTTTCTTGTGAATTCTATACCTTCCTTGGTGTTATTTGACTCGGGTGCGAGTCGGTCTTTTGTATCTTAGGCTTTTAGTCAGCATATTAGTGTTAGTCGCGAGGCGCTGAGTCGGCCTCTGAGAGTTTCCATAGCTGATGAGAGGGTGATATATGCCACAGAGGTGATCCGCGGGTGCGTATTCGAAATTTTCGGTGTTGAGTTCCCGATTGACTTGGTTCTTATTGGGATTGGTGATGTCTGTGTTATTGTGGGCATGGACTGGTTGAGCAGATTCAGTGTGGTTATCGACTGCGAGCGACAGCTGGTGACCATACGAGACCCTAGTGGGGGAGTTCTTACGGTGTACGGTGAGGGTACCCGTTCTGGATCAACATTTTGTTCGGCCTCTAGGGTGAGACAGTGTCTACAGCAGGGCTGTAAGGGTTTTGTGGCGTACGTGATAGATACGCGGGTTGATTCCAAGAAGCCGATGTTAGTGGAGGAGGTTCCGATAGTGCGTGAGTTCCCACATGTCTTTCCAGAGGAGTTGTCAGGTGTGCCTCCCATGAGGCAAGTGGAGTTCAATATCGATTTGGTTCCGGGAGCCGTGCCTATTGCCAGGGTGCCTTATCGCCTTGCACCTTTAGACATGCAAGAGTTGTCCTCGTAGCTTCAGGAGCTGTTGCGAAAGGGGTTTATTCTGCCGAGCAGCTCGCCATGGGGAGCGCCTATCCTTTTTGTCAAGAAGAAGGATGGTTCACACCGGATGAGCATTGATTACCGGGAGTTGAACAAGTTGACGGTCATGAAACGTTACCTGTTGCTGAGGATCGACGATTTGTTCGATCAGTTACAGGGAGGATCTTGGTTCTCCAAGATCGATTTGAGGTCTGGATACCATCAGGTAAGGGTGCGAGATGAGGACATTCAGAAGACAACGTTCAGGATGCGTTATAGGCATTACGAGTTTGTGGTGATGCCTTTCGGGCTCACCAATGCCCCGGCAGTGTTCATGGGTCTCATGAACCGAGTGTGAAGGCCGATGCTGGATCGGTCAGTGATTGTATTCATCAATGACATCTTGGTATATTCGAGATCTAAAGAGCAGCATGAGGAGCATTTTAGGGAGATCTTCGGAGTTCTGAGATCGAAGAGGCTTTATGCCAAATTTTCCAAGTGTGATTTCTGGTTGCGAGAGGTCCAGTTCCTGGGACATCTCGTTAACCAAAAAGGGATATTGGTCGACCCAGCCAAAGTTGAGGCGGTGATGAGTTGGGAGGTTCCGAGGTTACCCTCCGAGATCAGGAGTTTTCTAGGGTTGGCCGGTTATTATCGGAGATTTATCAAGGATTTCTGTAAGATCGTAGTGCCACTCACCAGATTGACCCGGAAGGGTGTCGCTTTTCATGGGGCCTCGAGCAGCAGGCCTCCTTTGAGACGCTTCGCCAAAGGTTATGCGAGGCCCCGATGTTATCCCTCCCGGAGGGAATGGAGGACTTTGTGGTATACTGTGATGCATCGATCTTGGGGATGGGAGCGGTGCTGATGCAAAGAGGGCATGTGATAGCATACACATCAAGGCAGCTGAAGCCACATGAGACGAGGTATCCCACCCATGACCTAGAGTTGGGGGCAGTGGTGTTCGCCCTCAAGATTTGGCGTCACTACCTGTATTGGGTTCGGTGTACGATATACACGGACCATAAGAGCCTAAAATATTTGATGGATCAGCCCAACCTAAATATGCGGCAGAGGAGGTGGTTGGATGTGGTTAAGGATTATGATTGTGAGATCCTGTACCATCCGGCCAAGGCTAATGTGGTAGCCGATGCCCTGAGTTGCAGGGCGGAGAGCGCCCCGTTGTGATGTGTATGTTTGCGTTTGACCATGATGGCTCCGGTGTTGGACACCATTTGTGGAGCACAGGCCCGTGAGGTCGGAGAACCAAAAGAGGGAGTGAGTGGTAGGGTTGGTATCAGAGTTCGTTACCGATGGTCGGGGGCTTATGACATTTCAGGGGCGGATTTGGGTGCCGTTTGTGGGAGGGACGCGTACCATTTTGATGGAAGAAGCTCATCGGTCGAAATTCTCGATCCATCATGGGGCCACTAAGATGTATTTGGATCTAAGGAGGGAGTATTGGTGGCCCTGTATGAAGAGGGATGTTGCATGGTTTGTTGAGAGGAGCTTATCCTGCCGTAGGGTTAAGGCCGATCACAAGAGACCGCATGGTAGGTTGCAGCCGTTGGAGGTTCCCGAATGGAAGTGGGAACAAATTACCATGGATTTTATCACCAAATTGCCAAGGACTGCAAGGGGAGTCGATGCAATTTGGGTGATTGTGGACAGGTTGACGAAGAGCGCCCACTTCCTTGCTATTAGCGAGAGCTGCTCCGCAGAGAAGTTAGCAGAGATGTACGTGAGGGAAGTAGTATCTCGGCATGGGGTGCCGTTCTCGATTGTCTCAGACCGGGATGCACGTTTCACTTCCAGATTCTGGAAGAAGTTTCATGAGGAGCTGGGTACTAGGCTGAATTTTAGTACCACATATCACCCCCAGACAAATGGACAGAGTGAACAGACGATCCAGACGCTCGAGGACATGATCTGGGCATGTGTGATGGGTTTCGGGGGGGAGTTGGGATACGTACTTGCCCTTGGCAGAGTTTTCTTACAACAACAGCCATCATTCGAGCATTGGTATGCCACCCTTTGAGCTATTGTATGGGAGGAGGTGTCGGACCCCCATTTGCTGGGGAGAAGTCGGACAACGTGTTATGGGCAATACTGAGATCGTACATCAGACGACAGAGCAGATCCACCAGGTCAGACAGAGGGTGTTGGCCGCTCACATTCATCAGAAGAGTTATGCGGACAGATGCCGGTACGAGCTTGAGTTTCAGGTCGGCGACTTTGTGCGCTTGAAGGTCTCTCGTTGGAAAGGAGTGATTCGATTCAGGAAGAGGGGCAAGTTGGGGCCCCGATATATTGGTCCATTTCGGGTGGTCGCGAGGGTAGGTAGGGTAGCCTATCGTTTAAAATTGCCAGCAGAGTTGGGGTAGATTCACGACACTTTCCATGTGTCGCAATTGCGGAAGTGTGTAGCCGATGAGTCGGCAGTGGTTCTATTAGAGGATATTCAGGTGGATGCGAGCCTGAATTATGCTGAGAGACCAGTGGCAATCAAAGATTGGAAAATCAAGGTTCTGAGGAACAAGGAGGTACCCTTGGTTTTGGTTCAGTGGCAGCATCGGAAGGGGTCCGATATGACTTGGGAGTTGGAGCGTGAGATGCGCGAGCAGCATCTGAAGTTATTTGCAGAGCAAGACTTCGAGGGCAAAGTCTAGTTCTAGTGGGGGAGAATTGTAACAACCCAGATTCCCAGGTATGATTCATTCTTATATTTTGGTATTTTGTGAGGAGACTCTGCGAGTTGGAGCTCAAACTCGCCGAGTAGGATCGCGATTTTGGATGTGGATTCGCGTCTGGACTCGGCGAGTCCAAGGAGTGGACTCCGCGAGTCCATGTTGCTTAATAAAACCCTAATTCTCCGGGTTTGGAACCTATTTAAGGGCACTTATAGCCTCCCATTGCGGCTACCAGTCCCTTGAGAGAACCCTAAGAGAGCTAATTCGTTTTGGGAGAGAGGAAGTCACTTTTGGGCCTTTGTATTCTTTTTTTTAGCAAGAGGAAGGTGGCAAGAGCAAGGAAGAGGTGAGATTCCAGCAGATCCAGAGTCCAGAGGCTTCATTTTGAGGTAATGGTTCGAATCTCCTTCAGTTATAGGGTTGATCTTTAGAGTTAGGGTTTTATAACCCTTTTGGAGAGTGATTATGTGAAGCAAATGGTCTCTCTTCGAGTTTGTGCCTTGGATCTGGACTCAAAGAGGTCCAGAGACCTTATCCATTGGAGTTTTTGGGTTATTATGGAGTCATTGGACCTAGGTGGTTATTTTTAGGACCAAATCTCCTTTTGATGCCTTGTGGGGGTTATACAAGCATCAAGTTTCGAACTTTACATGACATTCATGCTTGGGAAGGCCAAATCTATGGTTTGGGAAAGCAGATCTGACCTCAGAAGTTCAATAAAGTTTGTGCATGGCATGAACTCGCCGAGTTGTTCTTGGGACTCGGCGAGTAGGGTTGGGGTTTCACGTAAAGTGTTCAGCGAGTGGACTCGACAGGTTGGGGGATAACCCAGTGAGTCAGGGAGAGTCAATATGGGTTTGAGTCAAGCCGGAACTCGCCGAGTTGTTCTTGAGACTCGGCGAGTTGAGTCGTGGTTGCCCTGCGATTCATGCCAGGTGGAACTCGTCGAGTTAGGGGAGTGCTCGACGTGCCAAGAAAGGATCCGAGGGAGTTAGTGAACGCGTATAGACTCGCCGAGTCGCTTTGATGCACTCGCCGAGTCCAGTCAAAGTTGACCGTTGACCAGAGTTGACCAGTGTTGACTTGAGAGGGTTAGTCAACCTTAGTTGTAAAAGTGTTATTTAGAGATATATTGTATTATAGGAAGATTATAGTTCGGGGGATTGAGCATGAGTGATTTCAGGGATTTGCGAGTTATCGAGATACACGAGGTGAGTCTTCTCACTATACTTTACCTTGAGTAGGTAACTAGAGCATGTGATAAAGTGTTTGTATGCTATATATGTGTTATATGTTGCACTGCATTATTCTATGTGATTTATGATGTGCATGTTTACAGAGTTAGAACCTGAGGGTTCACAGAGTTTGGGTGCACAGACCTACAGAATTATAGCTCGAGTGGCTAATATGTGTTATATGTGGTATTTTGGGGAACTCACTAAGCTTTGTGCTTACAGTGTTTGGTGTTATTTGTTTCAGGTACTAGTGACGACCGTGGGAAGGCGCCGGCTTGATTAGTACACACACACGGGATTTTATGTTATGAGATCTTGGGATTTTTGTATGACATGAATTGAATTTCAAACATGGGTGTTTTTACGAATATTAAATGAATTATGTTTTTATAAAATGCGAAAAATTGTTTTGAAATTTACGGTGTTACAGTTATTAGGTCCCATTAATATTTTCATAAATAAATTTACATGTCTTTTAAATAATTTAAGATGCCTGACGCATATTGAGTTTTTTATTGACGTAATTTTACATATTAAACTATATTTCATTTGCCATAAGTTTTAAATTCTACAAATGTGATGGCATTTCAAAATGTAATCTCCTGGCATAAAAAACCATTCTAGGTATCAACTAAAACCAACTTTCTAACAATGCAAAAGTCTTACTATGTTTTGAATGCAAATGTAAATTTGACTTGTATATGTTTCTCAAATGTTATGTTTCATTTTTTTTATTTGTCAAATTAAGTTACTAAGTCTCATTCAATTTTGAATATTCATTTTATATAAATATTGTTTTATCTGAGTGTTGGAAACTCTTAGATCGGAAAAGTTGTACGCGAAATTCTCCAAATGCGAACTTTGGATTTGGAGGGTAACTTTCCGTCGTCACGTGATAAGCGAGGAGGGTATACACATGGAACCATCCAAAATCAGGCCGATAGAGAATTGGTCGGCACCGAAGACACCGACATAAATCCACCAATTATTGGGTCTCGCCGGCTACTATCGTAGATTCAAACAGAATTTTTCCAAAATCGCCAAACCCTTAACCACTCTGACATAGAAAGATGTATCCTTTTTTGTTAGAGTGAAAAGAAAGACACTGCCTTCCGAACATTGAAACGAGCCCTGTGTAGTGCACCTATCCTATCCCTACCCGAAGGAACAGAGGATTTCGTTGTCTATTGCGATGCGTCCAATCAAGGTTTAGACTGTGTGATTATGTAGAGAGGAAAGGTTATCGCTTATGCCTCGATTAGCTGAAGGCACACGAAGTTAATTACAGGACTCATGACCTGGAGCTAGGAGCGGTGGTCTTCGCACTAAAGATTTGGAGACATTATCTCTACAAAACCAAGTGCACGATCTTCACTGTCCATAAAATCCTGCTACATATCTTCGATCAGAAAGACTTAAACATGATGCAGCAACGATGGATAGAGTTGCTCAGTGACTACGAGTGCGAAATCCGCTACCATCCTGGTAAGGCCAATGTGGTAGCATATGCCCTTAGTCGAAAGGAAAGATCAAGCAACAAGGCGAAGACATTGACGATGACCATCCATTTCCACTTATCCGTACAGATTCGAGAAGCCTAGTTGGAAGCCCTAAAACCAGAGAACGTGTTGAATGAAGCCTTGAGGGGAATGGATAAGAAACTTGAGATCAGAGGTGATAGAGTCTACTGTTTCATGGATCGAATCTGGAACCCAAAGTTCGGAGATTTCAGGGAAGTTATTATGAACGAAGCTCACAAGACCGGATACTCCGTTCACCCATGTTCATATAAGATGTACCTGGATCTCAAGAAACAATACTGGTGGCCAAACATGAAAGCCGAAATCTATACCTTTGTGGGAAAGTTTCTGACTTGCGCCAAAGTAAAGGTTGAGTATCAGAAGTCCTCGGGTCTGCTCCAGCAGCCCGAGACACTTGAGTGGAAATGGGAGATGATCACCATGGATTTCATCACGAAGTTACCCAGATCTCCGAGTGGGTACGATACCATTTGGGTAATTGTCGACCGTTTGACAAAATCCACTCACTTCCTTCCGATTAAAGAATCATTCAAGATGGAAAGAATTACACAAACTGACATCCAAGAGATAATCCGACTGCACGGTGTGCCTGTATCTATTATCTCTGATCAAGATAGCAGGTTTACCTCAAGGTTTTGGCAGTCCCTTCAGAAAGCTCTTGGAACTAAGCTCGATATGAGTACAGCTTATCATCCTCAGACAGATGGACAAAGTGAGAGAACTATCCAGACCCTAGAAGACATGCTGAGAGCATGTGTCATCGATTTTGGAAAGTCATGGGATACCCATTTACCCTTGATCGAGTTCTTGTATAACAACAGCTAGCACACCAACATCAAGGCTGCCCCATTCGAAGCCCTCTACAGTCGCAAGTGCAGATCCCCTCTGTGCTGGGCCGAGGTAGGGGACACGCAGCTAGCCAAGATTCGAGTCCACGACAGTGCTCTTACTGGTTTTGAACTCATTCGCAAAACCACCGAGAAGATCATCCAGATTCGAGAACGACTGAAATCTTCACGAGATAGACAAAAGAGTTACGCCGATAAAGGACGGAAACCCTTGGAATTCCAGGCTGGAGACCGTGTCCTGTTGAAGGTCTTGCCCTAGAAAGGCATGATACACTTTGGAAAGCGTGGAAAACTTAACCCGAGGTACATAGGACTTTTCGAGATCATTGCTAGGATCGGTCCCGTAGCCTACCTCAAGAACTCAACAACATCCATCTTGTCTTCCACGTCTCTAATCTTAAAAGATGTCTACCCGATGAAACCCTCGTGATCCCTCTTGATGAGATTGCGATCAACGAAAACCTGAACTTCATGGAAGAACCAATCGAAAGCATCGATCGATAGATCAAATGTACGAAACAAAGCCGTATCCCGGTAGTGAAGGTTCGATGGAATGCCAAGCGGGGACCCGAATTCACTTGGGAGCATGAAGACTCGATGAAACATAAATATCTGCATCTCATTCCAATTCCATGATTTGTATCTAAATTCTAAATTTTGGGATGAAATTCCCTCTAACGGGGGGATAATGTGACAACCTAAAATTTATTCTGTCATTGTAACCTCTTTTTCCGTTAATAAACTAGTTTTATTAACATCTTCCATTAACTTTTGGATTAAGTTATTTAAATTAATACTTTAATTATGACTTCATGAGTGTCCAAATACATTAGAAACACATGAAAACACCTCCAATATTCATTTGGAAGATTTTTAGTTACAATTAAGTCGGGTTACGACAACTTAATCACGTACGACCTTATGCCCTATTTAACGTCAGTATCGGGTAGATTTCCACCAAGCCACAAACTCAAACCCTATATAAGGGTGAGTGGACTTCATTTGAAGCTTTTTCACTCTCTCTCACTACTCTCTCTCTACAAGCCAATTTTGATCCAAAATCACCCATTTCAAGCTCCAAATTGGTAAGTAATCCATCCAAGCTTATAGTTTAGCTTGTTTAGCATTCAAATTCATGTTTAAATCATCCAAATGTGCCAAAAACATGTGTTTATGGCCCAGGAACAACCCCAAACCGCAAACACCTATAAATGGGGTTTTGATGCCCCAAAAACCTTCGAAATCACTTCTGGTGCTTACCTATGACTTAGGGACTTACATGTATGAGATTAGAACACCAAAAACTAGTAAATTGTGGAATAAACATGAGTTTACGACCCAAGATCATGCTTGGAACGTAAACCCTCCTTCATGGGCCGTAAACACCATTTAAGGTGTTAAAATACCCCATAAACACCTCCTATGACATGGAATAATGTCTAGAACCAACCACCATAGCATTAGGGACCTTAAACTTGAAGGAAACCATGACCATAAGGGGATTACGGCTATGAACCCCCCAAAGAATGGTTCCTTGGCCGTAAACTCCTCTAAAGTGGTCAAATGGTGCCCTAACTTCCTTCCATGGCTTGCACATTGGACTAGAATCATTTGTGCTTAACCTAGTACGATCAAAACACAAAAGGAAAGGGCATGTAAGAGTTTACAACCGTAAAATCCTTGTTTATAGCCATAAACTCCTTAAAATGATCCATTTGATGATTTAATCACTTCCATTTCCCTAGAACTGAACCTAGCCTAATTCCACAAGTGTTGTAAGACCATTAAGCATCCAAGAACACACCACCCACGAGTTTACTACCGTGAAGTCATGGGGATATGGTCTATGGTCCGTAATCTCCCCTAGGAGTTTACTCTTGAAGAGAAAACTCCATATCTAGGCCTTACACCTCCTTAGATGCAACCCGAATCACTCCTAACACTTGAGATAAAGTGTTTTCGCGCCTCGGAGTGTATTATCTTACTTAATTACTAGTTCAAGTACTAATTAGATACAATTATGTATCTCTTCATATTACATAGGAACCTCGCACGTGTTCAAGCCCTAAACTGACACTTAGCATCCTACCCGGCACATTTCTCGTCTGGTGAGTTCATACCCCTACACCTTTTTCCGTGTTTTTCATGTTTTCAGGGGGGAATACAAGTAAAAGTACAAGGAAATCATGTACTCAAACTTATTATTTCGTATGAAATGTTTCATGTTCAGTATGCTTATAACATTGAAAACCGTATTAACCAACCGATTGACTTGCAGAGTTATAAAATGTTATATTTTATATTTCACAAATGATTTTCCACATCATTACTGTTAAAATGATTAATATTAGAACTCTTGCTACGTCCTTTGAAACACTCCACAGAGATACGCAAGTGGAGTACCGCCCATGTAACTAGAATCTAAAACAGGATTTTCCGCATTATTACTTGTAAATTCGTTATTCTTAAAATTGGAGACACATCCTCCGTAACACTCCACAGTGATACGCGAGTGGAGGACCGCCCCTGTAACCAGAATCTCCTAGAAGGAGAGCGTGACTTGAGTGTATAGATCTATACGGGGCTGACTACCCCGCACCTTGCTGCTAGCTACAGTGGGAGCACTAGGTCTACGAGTGACAAAAGTCATAAAATGATATTGGCTTTCCACTTTCCATATCTAGTTTATCGTATGGTTATAGAACTCGCAACTTAGATAATAGAGATTTACTTTTAACTAATAAACAACTTAGTAAATTAATAACCATAGGAATTAGTTTACTACCTACTTAATAGTTTTATATACGTGTTAAAACTAACGCACTTTTCAAGGATAACTAGGCTTTCAGGAAACTTCACTTAAACGCTACGAGTATGGTAGATACTTGTACACTTCATTCCGAATTGATAACCAACCACCAACTTTTAAGGAAAATAAGGGTTTTTCCTGAGATAACTTAACTGTTCATAACCAAGCTGTGTAACAAATGGACAACTAAACTTTTCACATAAGAAAATATGGGATTTTCTTGGATAATAACATTTTCAGAAAACCAAAGGAAACTTGCTCTTTTACAGAAACAAACCGCTTATGAACTCACCAGCTTTATTCTGATATTTTTAAAAGTGCTTGTATTCTCAGGATCTCATTAGACAGGTATTGCACAATCTTTTGGAGAAGATGGAGCATTTTAGCAGTCTCGTCTTTACTTTGTTATACTAATGTATATGTAAAACATGGATTACTTTACTTTTAAACAAATGTAAATTTTCCTATGTAATGTAATGTTTTGTGTTTACTATGCTTGCTATGTACATTGGTTGTGATACTTTACATGACGTTCTCCGCCTCGGAACGTTTCCGTCATCGGTTTCGGGGTGTGACAGATTGGTATCAAAGCCCTTGTTTATAGTGAACTAAGTATACCGAAACTTACATGGTATATAACTATAAACACTAAGGGGCCAAATTGCTCTGAACTAAAAATATACTTTAAAATATAAGTATTTTCAAAAGTATACAAGAATACCTAACCATCGGAAACCGTGACTCCGAGTAGAACAAAACATAAGTAATAGGGTATTGTACACTGTGGTTAAACCTAGGCAGTTATGTAGTCATGTATAGGATCAATATAGCCTGATCAACTAAATTCATTCGAGACACGGCCAACATGTGCTTGGGAGTGACTGTGGTGTGCAACATGCCTAAAACTTACCTAATATCCAAACAACGAGTCATCATCGCACAAAACTATAAAATACTATAGGAGTATTTTAGCCAAAGCCGAATACGTTGTAGAAATTCATTCAGAGTGTTGCTACTCATTCTTTCCTTAGCGATAGTTTACCTACTTTGATAACCCCTTCCTGTTTTATTGCTTAGTAGAACACTCTATCTGCCATAATCAGATATCTATTGTTATATATCTCTTCATTCTATCTGGAGGACTTACCATCCTCTCTTTCCTGATCATTATAGATCAGGATGCCTCCAAAGAAAAGACCCAGCTCAAAGAACAACAATCCTTGTGATAACCCGAAGTTCGTTCCGTCGTCGTAACCCGATACGTCATTAAAAATCCGTCGTATTAAATTCGTTCTGTTAACCTTTGCGTAAAATTAATTTTATCGCGACTTTTATTTCGATTTCGTAAATGTCGGGATGTGTCATAATCATTAAAATATTTTCCATATTTGTTTGGAAAATTATTAGTTTCATCTAAATAGTGATTACGACAAATTTATCAGGTTCGACCAAAAGCACTGTCTAACGGCAGTATCCGGTAGAATTCCTCCAGGCCACAAACTCAACCCCTATATATGGGATTGAGTGACATCATTTTGAGGCTTTTACTCTCTCTAAAAACTTTCTCTCACTACTCTCTCTCTCTCTAAAATCCAAAACTTAGCCAAAATCATCCAAAACAAGCTCCAAATCACTAAGGTAACTTCCCTGAATTAACATCTTTGGCCATCAAATTCGAGATTTTTAAGAGGATTAGGAACATTAGCATGAGTTTATGTTCCTATAACATCCCTAGCCCTTGAACTTATGAAAATGGGGGTTTTGTGCCATAAAACCCTTGCAAAACACTTCTAGGGCTTAGATTCGACTTAGAAACATACATGCACGAACCAAGGACCCCAAAATCATGACATTTGATGTATGAACATGATTTTACGGCCCAAGAACCTTCTTGGACCGTAAACCCTTATGGATAAACCATAAACACCTCTTAAGGTGTTAAAAATGCCCTTAAACACCACCACAAGCTTCCAAACGTCTCTAGGACCCTCTACTCCATCATTTGAAGCACCAAATCATACAAGAAGGGACCAAACATGAGTTTACGGGCCAAGAACATGCTTGGACCATAAACCCTCAATCTTAGACCTTAAACACCTTTTTGGGTGTTAGTTTGCCCCTAAACGCCTTCAATGAACTTCCATGAGTGCTTATATCCTTAGAACCCTTCTAGAAATGCACCAAACATCATAAAATGGGATAAACTTGAGTTTACAGCCCAAGAACATTCTTGGACCATAAACCCACCTCCTTAGACCGTAAACACCCCTCAAGGGGTGTTAAGGTGCCTTTAACCCCTTGAATAGCTTGGTTTTGGACCTAGAATCGCATGTGATTAGCCTACAAACACCAACACCCATGAAGCTTAGACAAACATGAGTTTACGGTTGTAAAATCATGTGTTTAAGGTAGTAGACTCCCCAAGAACATATTCGTAGACCGTAAACCCTCTTATGAGTTTACTCTTCAGGAGTAAACTCCATATCCGAGCCTTAAACGTACCTAGATGTCACCCGGGTCACTCCAAACATTTGGTTTGAAGTGTTTTCTCATCTTGGAGTGTATAATCAAATCTAATTAGTGATTTAAAGTCTAATTAGATACATTTGTATATCATGTCATATTACATAGGAACTTCACGCGTTATCAAGCCCCAAACTGATACTTAGAATCCAATCCGACACGCTTCTCGACCGGTGAGTTCATACCCCTACCCTTTTTCAAATGTTTTTCACTTTTTCCAGGGGGAATACAGGCAAAAGTACAAGGAAATCTTGTACTCAAACTTATTATTTTTAGTTCAAATGTTTTTATTCTATACGTTTCTAATATCGAAAACTGTGTTAATCAAATAGTTTGAATTACGAAGTTAGCTTTGAAACTGATCATAGATTTCTTTATATAGTGTTACAAATCTAAATAATATTTCACATTCTACGAATAATTCACACTAATCATCAATTAGAACTATTACGAATACGAATACGAAACTACAACTAGGAACAGAACGAATACGAAAGTACAAATAGGAACAGAACGAATACGAAAGTACAACTAGGAACAGAACGAATGTGAAAGTATAACTAGGAACAGAACGAATACGAAAGTACAACTAGGAAAAAAATGAATATGAAAATATAACTAGGAATACGAACACGAATATGAATACGAATGCGAATGCGAATACGAATACGAATACGAATAGTATTAGGATTAGGAGTACGAATATGAATGCGAATACGAATGCGAATACGAATACAAATACGAATAGTATTAGGATTAGGAGTATGAATACGAATGTGAATACGAATGCGAATACGAATGCGAATATGAATACGAATACGAATAGTATTAGGATTAGGAGTAGGAATACGAATGCGAATATGAATGCGAATACGAATACGAATACAAATAGTATAAGGATTAGGAGTAAGAATACGAATACGAATGTGAATACAAATATGAATACGAATACGAATATAAAATACGAATATGAATATGATTAAGAACAGGAATACATATATGAAGGCATGCTTATAGGTACATTCAAGTGTAACACAATTAGGATATCAGCATACCTAGCTAATATACCAAGTATGAAAAACAATCAATCATTTCATTGGGATTCAATAACCTAACTTACTTTTAGGAAAATATAGGATTTTCCTGGATAACAGTTGAACATAACTAGAACCATGTAACATAACAGATAACTAAACTTTACATATAAGAAAATATGGGATTTTCTTGGATAACAAACTTTTTCGGAAAACCAAAGGGAACTTGTACATTTTCAAAAAAAACAAACATTTTATGAACTCACTAGCTTTATGCTGATTTTCAAACTGCTTGTATTCTCAGGTCCATATTAGACAGGTACCCGCTATCTTTTGGGAGAAGACGGAGCGTACAGAAGACTCGTCTCTACTTTTGTTCATATGATATATGTATAACACTTGTAACACTTTACTTTTGAACATATGTAAATTCTAATATGTAATGTAATGGTTGTTTACTTTGCTTACTATGTACATTGGATTTGATACTCAACGTGGAGTCCGCCCCGGAAATGTTTCTGCCTTAGGTTTTCGGGGTGTGACAATCCTCCTCCACCACCACCTCCCTCTCCATTTGATCCTGCCATGTTCCAAGCAGCTGTTACTGCTGCTGTAGTTGTTGCTATGTCACGAATGAACCCCGGTGGTTCAGGCGGGCTAGGAGGTGGGACTCAGCGCCAAAACCAGGAAGGTAGTCAGGGACACAGGAAGGAGTGTTCCTACAAAGACTTTATAAACGCGAAACCCACACTCTTCAATGGCACCGGAGGTGTTATTGATCTGACTCGATGGTTCGAGAAAATCGAATCTATTTTCGAAATTTGTGCCTGTTCAGAAACTGATAAGGTGAAGTTTGCCGCGTGAACTTTCACCGATAAAGCCCTGACTTGGTGGAATGGCCGAGTCAAATCCTTAACCTTGCCTGTAGCCAATTCTATGGGTTGGGAGAACATGAAGGAGCTTATGCTTGTAGAGTACTGCCCCCGGGGCGAAATGTAGAAGTTGGAGCATGAACTCTAGAGCCTAAAGATGAAGGGTTCCGATATCGCCGCTTACACTTCCAGATTTGATGACTTGGCACTTCTATATCCGGGAATGGTTACCCCGGAAAGTAAAAAGATTGAAAGATTCATCTGGGGGTTGACCCAGCCAACCAAGCTTAATGTTTTGGCTGCAAAGCTAGACACCTACGATAGCGCCAAATGCCTAGCGCAAACTCTGATCGACCACGGAGATGATACTGAGGAAGCGGCCACCACTCCTGAACCGAAAAAAAGGAGTGGCGAGAAAAGAAAATTTTGGAAGCAGAACTGTGGCAGTCCACGTTGCTATAACCCCTATTGCTGTTTCTGCCATCGCTTCTACAACTCAAACACCTACTAGTAGGTATGCTGGTACCCTTCCCCGATGCGACAAGTGTAACTTCCACCATAACCCTAGTCCATGTTGTGAACTGTCATGCTCCAACTGTGGTAAAAAGGGGCATACAATTTGATTCTGCAAGGCACCAACTCAATCATCCAATCAAGCTTCCGGAGCGAGTGTCGGTCAAGCCTGCTACGGTTGCAGTGAAGTTGGGCATTTCAAGAGAAACTGCACCAAGGCAGCACAAACTTGCAACACTGGGAGAGTTCAAACTATGGGATGAGATGAGGTAGTTGCCGATCCCACCGTTGTCTCGGGTACGTTCCTTCTTGACAACTCTTATGCTTGCATCCTTTTCGATTCTAGTGCTGAAAGAATTTTTCTTATCCATTCATTCAAAAATATCCTTAAACATAGTTCTCAACCATCAACCGAAACATTTACCGTCGATATGGCTAACGGTGAGATAGAAAACGCTAAGGATATATTCATAGGATGTACCCTTACCCTGAACGATCACTCTTTACTCATCGACCTAATTCCAGTTACCATAAAAAGCTTTGATGTTATTATTGGCATGGATTGGTTGAGTCCCAATCATGCATATCCTTTGTTACGAAAAAGCCATCCGTCTCAATCTCCCCTCTGGCCAGACTCTCATGATCTACGACGATAAACTTAGCTCCAATATTCGTATCATTTCCTGGATCAAAGCTCAAAAGCTTCTGCAGAAGGAGTGCTACGCATTCCTAGCTCATGTAATCAATGAGAAATAGGAAGTTAAAGACCTTGAGAGCATCCCTGAAGTCTGCAACTTTCCTGATGTCTTTCCTGAATAGCTCCTGGGAATCCTTCCCGAACGCCAAGTCGAGTTTCGCATCGACCTAATTCTTGGAGCAAATCCTGTAGCCAAATCTCCATATCGCTTAGCTCCAACAGAAATGCACGAGTTATCCAGTCAGCTTAATGAGCTGCTCAGCAAAGGGTTCATCAGACCGAGTTCCTCACCTTGGGGAGCCCCGGTATTATTTGTGAAAAAGAAAGATGGATCCTTTCGGATGTGTATAGACTACCGTGAGTTGAACAAATTGACCATCAAAAACCGTTATCCTCTTCCTCGAATAGACAACCTTTTTCGATCAACTTCAGGGAGCCAACTACTTCTCGAAGATAGACCTTAGATCAGGGTACCATCAGCTTCGAGTTCACGAGAATGATGTCTCCAAGACAACATTCAGAACTCGATATCGTCACTATGAGTTTGTAGTGATGACCTTCGATCTAACCAACGCACCGGCAGTGTTCATGGATCTAATGAAATAGGTGTGTCACCCCTTTCTGGACAAGTTTGTCATCATGTTCAATGACGACATACTTGTCTATTCCTGAAGCGAAGAAGATCACAAACAACACTTGAGGTTAGTGTTGGAAACTCTTAGATCGAAGAAGCTGTACGCAAAATTCTCCAAATGCGAATTTTGGATTCAGAAGGTAAATTTCATTGGTCACGTGATAAGCGAGGAGGGTATACACGTGGACCCATCCAAAATCAGGGCGATAGAGAATTGGTTGGCACCGAAGACACCCACATAAATTGGTCAATTCTTGGGTCTCGCCGGCTACTATCGTAGATTCATTCAGAATTTTTCCAAAATCGCCAAACCCTTAACCACTATGACGCAGAAAGGTGTACCCTTTTGTTGGAGTGAAAAGAAAGACACTGCCTTCCGAACATTGAAACGAGCCCTGTGCAGCGCACATATCTTGTCCCTACCCGAAGGAACAGAGGATTTGGTTGTCTATTGCGATGTGCCCAATCAAGGTTTAGGCTGTGTGCTTATGTAGAGAGGAAAGGTTATCGCTTATGCCTCGAGACAAATGAAGGCACACGAAGTTAAATACAGGACTCACGACCTGGAGCTAGGAGCAGTGGTCTTCACAAGGAAGATTTGGAGACATTATCTCTACGGAACCAAGTGCATGATCTTCACTGACCATAAAAGCCTGCAACATATCATCGATTAGAAAGACTTAAACATGAGGCAACGGCGATGGGTAGAGTTGCTCAGTGACAACGAGTGCGAAATCCACTACCATCCTGGTAAGGCCAATGTGGTAGCATATGCCCTTAGTCGAAAGGAAAGATCAAGCAACAAGGCGAAGACATTGACAATGACCATCCATTCGCACTGATCCATACAGATCCGAGAAGCCCAGTTGAAAGCCCTAAAACCAGAGAACGTTTTGAATGAAGCCTTCATGGGAATGGATAAGAAACTTGAGATCAGAGGTAACGGAGTCTACTGTTTCGTTTATCGAATCTAGACCCCAAAGTTCGAAGATTTCAGGGAAGTTGTTATGATCGAAACTCACAAGACTAGATACTCCGTTCACCCAGGTTCAGATAAGATGTATGTGGATCTCAAGAAACAATACTGGTGGCCAAACATGAAAGCTGAAATCGCTACCTTCGTGGGCAAGTTTCTGACCTGCACCTAAGTAAAGGTTGAGTATTAGAAGTCCTCGGGTCTGCTCCAGCAGCCCGAGATACCTGAGTGGAAATGGGAGATGATCACCTTGGATTTCATCACCAAGTTACCTAGATCTTCGAGTGGGTACGATACCATTTAGGTAATTGTCGACCGTTTGACAAAATCCGCTCACATCCTTCCGATTAAAGAATCATTCAAGATGGAAAGACTTACACGAACCTACATCCAAGAGATAGTCCGACTGCATGGTGTGCCTGTATCCATTATCTCCGATCGAGATAGCAGTTTTACCTCAAGGTTTTGGCAGTCCCTTCAGAAAGCTCTTGGAACTAAGCTGGATATGAGTACAGCTTATCATTGATTTCAGAAAGTCTTGGGACACCCATTTACCCTTTATCGATTTCTCGTATAACAACAGCTACCACACCAACATCAAGGCTACTCCATTCGAAGACCTTGGTCGACTGAAGGTTTGCTGGAATGCCAAGCAGGGACCCGAATTCACTTGTGAGCGTGAAGACTCGATGAAACAGAAATATCCGCATCTCTTTCGAATTCCATGATTTGTATCTAAATTCTAAATTATGGGACGAAAGTCCCTCTAACGGGCGGATAATGTGGCAACCTGAAATTTATCCTGTCATTGTAACCTCTTTTTCCGTTAATAAACTAGTTTTATTAACATCTTTCGTTAACTTTTGGATTAAGTTATTTAAATTAAGACTTTTATTATGACTTCATGAGTGTCCAAATACATTAGAAACACATGAAAACACCTCCAATATTCATTTGAAAGATTTTTAGTTACAATTAAGCCGGGTTACGACAACTTAATCGGGTACGACCATAAGCCCGTTTAACGTCAGTATCGGGTAGATTTCCACCGAGCCACAAACCCAAACCCTATATAAGGGTGAGTGGACTTCATTTGAAGCTTTTTCACTCTCTCTCTCTCCCTCACTACTCTCTCTCTCTCTCTCTCTCTACAAGCCAATTTTGATCCAAAATCACCCATTTCAAGCTCCAAATTGGTAAGTAATCCATCCTAGCTTATAGTTTAGCTTGTTTAGCATTCAAATTTGTGTAGGCCATTGGCTTGAGGAACAATACTTCTTGATTTTTATTGTATGAATAGAATTCAAAAGGGTCATACTTTATGTTGGATTACGACTCCTTAAATAGTCATTCAGCTGAAGCATAACACTCTTTAGCACCATTCAAGTTGAGCATAGTAGTTAGTTAGAACCATTCATTACCATCTTTACATTTTCTTATTAATGTATGTTCATATTGAAATTAAATTAGCGTGTAAATAGAAGAGGTTATGTTATGTTTGAAATTAATGATGTCACGTACACTTAAATTGATGTCAACGTAACATAACCTCTTCAATTTATATACTAATTTAATTTCAATATAAACATACATTAATAATAAAATTTCAAGATCTTATTTAATGGTGCTAACAAACTGTTATGCTCAAATTTAGATGTTGTACACTGAAGCAAAAAGTAATCTATTATACAATAAAGAAATAATTGTTACCTAATCTTATCGTAATTTATCATACTTTAAGTAAAGAACATAAGCTGACAAGCCTAATAAATCTATGAAACAAAAGTAAAAATTAATTTCATGTAATTGTTTGATTTCGGAATCTATGATAATAATTTTTTTGTTTTTAATTGGATTTTGAGTTTCAAGAATTTTAGGATTGTACTGTCAATCATTTTCTCATCAAATACATTGCACTTTGCAAAATTTAAAGCAATATAGCATTTTCTCATCAAATACATTGCACTTTGCAAAATTTAAAGCAATATAGAATTGTACTTTTCATTCTTAGTCATGCAAATCTAGAATTGATTTTTTCCATATTAGTTAGGAATGCAACCAAAGAAGTGAGAAGTAGTAATGACATTGAGAGTGCTTTTTGTGATTTATATCTAGACGAGCTTTGTTATCAGGTCCCATTACTATTTTCATAAATAAATTTACACGTCTTTTAAATAATTTAAGACGCCTGATGCATATTGAGTGTTTTATTGACGTAATTTTACATATTAAACTATATTTCATTTGCCATAAGTTTTAAATTCTTCAAATGTGATGATGTTTCAAAATGTAACCAAGTTAGGTTATACTCCCTCCGTCCCATAATAATTGTCCACTTTTGACTTTTGAAGTCTTTATTCATCAACTTTGACCTTAAATATTGTTATTTGTGTTATGTATTATTCATTGAAACTTATAGCAATTAAAAAACATTTAAAATACAATCCATTCATAAATTTTGCATTAAGTTTTATATATCAAGGACAAAAATATTTAAGGTCAAAGTTGAAGAATAAAGACTTCAATAGTCAAATGTGGACAATAAATATTGGACGGAGGTAGTATTTAACAAGTCACATATATCTTATAAACGAACTTATTATTTATTTTTTTTTTTTGCTTTTTTTACTATTTTAAAGTGTAATCTCTAGGCATAAAAAACCATTCCAGATATCAACTAAAACAAACTTTCTAACAATGCAAAAGTCTTACTATGTTTTTAATGCAAATGTAAATTTGACTTGTATATGTATCTCAAATGTTATGTCTCGTTTTTTTATTTGTCAATATAAGTTACTATGTCTCATTTAGTTTTGAATATTCATTTTATATAAATATTATTTTATCTTATTAACATAATCTATTAAGTTATATAGAAGTAATAAATTCTCTTTTAAATATATTATAATAATCTTTTTTATAACATAAGACTATTTTTTGATACAAATATCAATTATCAGGAAACATTGTCATACCCCGAAAACCATAGGCGGAAACATTTCCGGGGATTGACTCCACGTTGAGTATCAAATCCAATGTACATAGTAAGTAAAGTAAAACAACCATTACATTACATATATTAAAGTTTTACATATGTTTCAAAAGCATAAGTTATACAAGTGATACATAGTATATATAAACAACACGAAATGAGTCTTCTGAGGACTCCGTCTTCACACAAAAGGGTCTTCGGGTACCTGTCTAACACGGACCTGAGAATACAAGCGGTTTGAAAATCAGCATAGAGCTGGTGAGTTCATAAGCGGTTAGTTTTTCTGAAAATATACGAGTTCCTTTGTGTAACAACGCAAATTTTCAAACAAAATTTTCATTTCAAATAAAGTGTTTTTATTCAAACTAAATATAATTATTCCAAGTTTTATGTCAAAATACAAATCATAGAATTCCCAAGATCTCAAAACATCAATCAGTGTGTACGCATCACGCCGGAGCCTTCCCACGGTCCTCGCTAGTACCTGAAACACATACATAACAACTGTAAGCATAAATTCTTAGTGAGTTCCCCAGTATACAACTTACACATATACGCCTTTCTAGCCCGTGACCTTCCGGTCCACAACACAACGCCTTCCGGCCCATAACATAATCGCCTTCCGGCCCATAACATATTGCCTTCCGGCCCACAACATATCGTCTTCCGGCCCATAAAAACATACACAACACACATAACAATTAACTTACCACATATAGCACATATATCACATATCATATCCGACCTTTCGGTCACACAGTCAAACCCTTCCGGGTACAGTATAGTGAGAAGACTCACCTCGTGGATACTGAAAGCTAGCAACTCTTGAAATCACTCGTACTCGATCCGCCGAGCTACAGACTCCCTATAATATCATACCTCCCTTATTAACACTTTTATCTTTCAAGACAAATGACCCTAAGAAATCACATATAGGTCAACTCTAGTCAACGGTCAACGGTCAACGGTCAACTTGACGGGACTCGGCGAGTGCTATGGCGACTCGGCGAGTCTAGACGTCCTCCAATCCTCTAAGATTCCTTTCTACTCGTCGAGTATCCTCCATGACCCGACGAGTTACTCCTGGAAGAATCGTGGGGCCACCCCGACTCCACTCGCCGAGTCTGAAGAACAGCTCGACGAGTCCCAGTTATTCTCCAAGCTACTCGCCGAGTCTGTTCCTCGGACTCGGCGAGTCCATGCCATGCAGTCGATCAAACTGCTTCCTAAGGTCAGAATTGTTCCGACCATTCATAGGTCTGGTCCTCCTAGGCTGGTCCATCACGTAAGGTCTTCATTTAGGTGCTCATGCTACACCCCAAGACTTATAATTTACATTTTGACCTAAGGCATAAGGATTCCAATCCAAAACCTCTATTGATTCCCGAAATGCTCAGGCATGGGACATTCTGGACCTCTAAAGGTCCTAATACAGGGTTACAATCGCTTGGGGAACAAGGGTAACATTCAATCTATCCAAAAAAGGGTTCCATAAACCCTAAATCCATATACACATCAACATAGAAGAATGTAATTCGAATTATTACCTGAATAATGTGCTCTCTGTGTCCCCAATCCTCAGAAAGTGACTTCTCTTGTTGTTCCCTTCACCAAGCCTTCTCTTCCTTGCACAACAACTCTTCCAAAATCAACAATGGTCTTCAACCTTGCTCCAGATGCATACAATCGAATTAGGGTTTCTCTCAGAAGGCTAAAGTGAACAATGACGGCCAATAAGTCCCTTAAATACGTCCCAAATCTGAACGACTAGGGTTTTCGCTAAACAGCGCAGACTCGCCGAGTCCATATCTGGACTCGTCGAGTCCAGTCGCGAACCCGCGACCAAGTCTGCGATCCTACTCGGCGAGTCTAGGCTCCAACTCACCGAGTCCCCTCTAAAACACCTCAAAAACATAATTATAACAATACCTGAAATTCCGGGCTGTTACAACTCTCCCCCACTAGGACTAGACTTCACCCTCGAAGTCTCACTCTGAAAATAACTCCGGATGCTGCTCCCGCATCTCACGCTCCGGCTCCCAAGTCATTTCCGATCCTTTCCAGTGTTGCCACTGAACCAACACCAGAGGTACCTCCTTGTTCCTCAGAACCTTGATCTTCCGATCCCTGATGGCCACTGGTCTCTCGGTGTAATTCAGGTTCGCATCCACCTGAATATCCTCTAATGGAACCACTGCTGACTCATCGGGTATGCACTTCCTCAATTGCGACACATGAAAAGTGTCGTGGATCTGCCCCAACTCCGCTGGCAACTCCAAACGATAGGCTACCCGACCTATCCTTGCGATCACGCGAAATGGCCCAATATACCGGGGTCCCAGCTTGCCCCTCTTCCTAAATCGAATTACTCCTTTCCAAGGGGAGACCTTCAGGAGAACGAAGTCGCCGACTTGAAATTCAAGTTCGGATCGGCGTCTGTCCGCATAACTCTTCTGTCGGCTCTGGGCGGTCAATAACCTCTGTCTAACCTGCTGAATCTGCTCTGTCGTCTGAAGTACGATCTCTGTACTGCCCATCACTCTCTGTCCCACCTCTCCCCAGCAAATGGGGGTCTGACACCTCCTACCATACAACAACTCAAAAGGTGGCATACCGATGCTCGAATGATGGTTGTTGTTGTAGGAAAACTCTGCCAAGGGTAAATACGCATCCCAGCTACCCCCGAAATCTAACACACATGCTCGAAGCATGTCCTCCAGTGTCTGAATCGTCCGCTCGCTCTGACCGTCTGTCTGGGGATGGTATGCGGTACTAAAATGCAGTTTAGTACCCAGCTCCTCATGGAATTTCTTCTAGAACCTGGAAGTGAAGCGTACATCACGATCCGAAACAATCGAGATCGGCACTCCATGCCGAGATACTACTTCTCTCACATATAACTCCGCCAACTTCTCCGCTGATGAACTCTCGCTGATGGCAAGGAAGTGTGCACTCTTCGTCAACCTATCCACAATCACCCAAATTGCATCGACTCCCCTGGCAGTTCTCGGCAATTTGGTGATGAAATCCATAGTAATCTGTTCCCACTTCCACTCAGGAATCTCCAATGGCTGTAACTTGCCATGCGGTCTCTGGTGCTCGGCCTTAACTCTACGGCAGGTCAAGCACCTCTCAACGAACCAGGCGACGTCTCTCTTCATACAGGGCCACCAAGATTCCTTCCTCAAATCCAAATACATCTTCGTAGCACCGGGATGGATCGAGAATTTCGATCTATGAGCCTCTTCCATCAAAGTAATACGCGTACTGCCCACGAACGGTACCCAAATCCGACCCTGAAACGTCAGAAGTCCTCGTCCATCCTTAACGAACTCTGACATTAACCCCACGACCCGTTCTTTCTTCTGCATCTCGGATCTCATGGCCTCGGCCTGTGCCCCACGAATAGCATCCAATACTGGAGTCATCACAGTCAGTCTCAGACATACATCTCGCAATGGAGTGCTTTCCGCCCTGCGGCTCAATGCATCGGCTACCACATTAGCCTTGCCCGGGTGGTACAGGATTTCACAATCATAATCATTGACCACATCCAACCACCTCCTCTGACGCATATTTAGGTTGGGCTGATCCATCAAATACTTCAAACTCTTATGGTCCGTGTATATCGTACATTGAACCCCATACAGGTAGTGACGCCAAATCTTGAGAGCGAACACTACTGCCCCCAACTCTAAATCATGCGTGGGATATCTCGCCTCATGAGGCTTTAGCTGCCTCGATGCATAAGCTATCACATGACCTCTCTGCATCAATACTGCACCCAGTCCCGAAATCGATGCGTCGCAATATACAACAAAATCTTCCGTCCCTTCCAGGAGAGCTAATACCGGGGCTTCGCACAGTCTCTGGCGAAGTGTCTCAAAGGAAGTCTGTTGCTCGGGTCCCCATGAGAATGCAACCCCCTTCCGGGTCAACCTGGTGAGCGGCACTGCGATCTTGGAGAAGTCCTTAATAAATCTCCGATAGTACCCTGCCAACCCAAGGAAACTTCTGATCTCAGAGGGTGACTTCGGCACCTCCCAACTCATCACGGCCTCAACCTTGGCCGGATCGACCAATATCCCTTCTTGATTAACAACATGTCCAAGAAATTGGACCTCCCGCAACCAAAAGTCACATTTGGAGAACTTTGCATAGAGCTTCTCCGACCTCAATACCTCAAGGACCTCCCGCAAATGTTCCTCATGCTGCTCTCTAGATCTCGAATACACTAGGATGTCGTCGATAAATACAATCATTGACCGATCCAACATTGGCCTGTATACCCTGTTCATGAGGTCCATGAACACCGCCGGGGCATTGGTGAGCCCGAAAGGCATCACCACAAACTCATAATGCCCATATCGCGTCCTAAATGCTATCTTCTGGACGTCCTCATCCCGCACTCTCACCTGATGGTACCCTGACCTCAGGTCAATCTTAGAAAACCAAGATGCCCCTTGCAACTGATCGAATAAATCATCGATCCTCGGTAACGGGTAACGGTTCTTGACCGTCACTTTGTTCAACTCCCGGTAATCAATGCACATCCGGTGTGAACCATCCTTCTTCTTGACGAACAGAATAGGTGCTCCCCACGGCGAGCTGCTCGGCCGAATGAATCCCTTCCCCAGCAACTCCTGGATTTGCGAGGACAACTCTTGCATCTCTGGAGGTGCGAGACGATAAGGCACCTTCACAATAGGTGCGGCCCCCGGAATCAGATCGATACCAAACTCTACCTGCCTCGCAGGAGGTACTCCCGGCAGCTCCTCGGGGAAAACATCCGGAAACTCGCGCACCACTGGGACCTCCTCCACTGACCTCGGTCTCTCGGAAGCCTCCTGTGTATCCATCACATACGCCACAAACCCCTTACATCCCTGCTGTAGACATTGCCTCGCCCTAGCGGCCGAACAAAAAGCTGATCCCGAACGGGTACCCTCGCCGTACACCGTAAGAACTCCCCCACTAGGGTCTCGTATAGTCACTAGCTGACGCTCACAGTCGATGACAGCGTTGAATCGGCTCATCCAGTCCATGCCCACGATGACACAGACATCCCCCATCGCAATAGGAATCAGATCAATTGGAAACTCAACCCCGAAAATCTCTAGCACGCATCCCCGAAGAACCTCTGTGGCAAAAATCACTCTCTCGGCCGCTATAGAAACTCTCAGAGGCCGACTTAACGACTCACGACTAATGCTGATATGCTGACTAAAAGCTAAGGATACAAAGGACCTACTCGCACCCGAGTCAAATAACACTAAAGCAGGCACAGAGTTCACAAGAAAAGTACCTACACATATAATAACATAAGCATAACATTTCGACTTTAAATAAATACATGAATTACAGCATACCTGCCACAACATCGGGCGCAGCACGGACCTCCTCCGCAGTCAGCTGAAAGGCTCTCCCGCGAGCCCTCGGGGCCTCGACCTTCGCTGTTCTAGTCTCAGTAGTCCTAGCAGTAGGTGTAGATCCCTGACGAAGCTGAGGGCACTCGGCCTTCCGATGGCCTGTCTGGTTGCAATGAAAACAAACCATAAACCCCTTAGGACAATCCCTGGCGATGTGTCCCTCCTTGCCACACTTGTAGCAACCACCAGCTCGACACGCCCCATCGTGACCCTTGCCGCACTTTCCGCAAGTGCGGCCCTTCGGACCTCCCGTCCTCGAATCGGCGGACTTGGTCCGCTTGGCTGCCGGCTGAGACTGAGCCGGCCGCCGGTCCACCTGCTGAGACTCGGCCTCCTCCCTGGCCTGGGTCTCCAACTCGATCTCGCGCTTCCTGGCATTCGCCTGAAGCTCAGCAAAAGTATGATAGGTGGAGTTCGACACAAACTCCCGAATATCCCTCCTCAAAACACCCAAGTACCGGCTCATCCACGACTGCTCTGTAGACACCAGCTCGGGGCAGAACATCGGCCTCTCATGAAACTTCCGCGTGACCACCGCAACCGAATCAGTACCCTGATTAAGGGTTAAGAACTCCTGAACCAATCGTTCCCTTTCCACTGGGGGAACGTACTCGTCCCTGAACATGGTAGTAAACCTCTCCCATGTCACTGCTGTAATCTCCGCCAAAGTGAAGTTCGTCGTCACGAACTTCCACCAATCCTTCGCTCCCAGACGGAGCTGGTTCAAAGCGAACCGTACCCTCAGGTGCTCCGGGCATGAACAAGTGTAGAAGCACCCTTCAATATCGGCGATCCACCTCATCGCAGCAATCGGATCCTGCGTCCCATCGAACTCAGGAGGTTTCGTGTTGCTGAATTCCCGGAATAGCAACAAGTCGCCCCCCTGTGGCCTGGCAGCGGCCACAACTGCGGTAGCGGCAGCGGCTGCAGCTTCAGTCAGTGCGGCGTACCGCTCTTCAAACGTCTCCATCAGGGTGGTCTTAATAGACCCAAACATCTCCGGGATCTCAGCCCGGATCGCTACAGCTACCTCCTCCTGAATCAGCTGACGAATCTCCTCGTCGCTCACACCGCTCGAACTCATCCCGTGGCGTGTTTTAACCATGATGTCTCTGAAATACAACATAAAATTATCAGAGACTCCATCAAGTACAATTGCACTCGATAACGCAACCCTACTCAGTCTCCGATATCCAGGGATTCTTACTTGGGTCTCCTACTGACCCGGTGTCTTCGGTAGTACGGGCCCAATACTACCGACCACACCATATCAGCATTCGTCCCAAATCTTCCTCCCCAAACCCCGAATAGTGAGTACTCTACTTTTGATATGCACTATCTACCTGCACGCTATCAAATATCTCATATCGACAAACTCCCTAGACTAAGGCATCACAAATCAGGCCACTCTAGTCCTATCATGAATACCTAGTCTTCTAGCATGCATAACAATTCATAATTCATTTCATAACATAACACTGTAAGCTATTCTGGGGATCTTTACCGTTCGGGCGCTGACTGATCGTACACACTGCTTCTTTCTTGTTTACCACACTATCATTTATAAAAGTTTATGCCTTTATTTTTAAAATTTTTCCTCAAATCCTCGGTTTGAGTTCAGTTACACCCGAAGGTGCACCCGAATCCCTCAAACCAAGGCTCTGATACCAATTGTAACAACGCAAATTTTCAAACAAAATTTTCATTTCAAATAAAGTGTTTTTATTCAAACTAAATATAATTATTCCAAGTTTTATGTCGAAATACAAATCATAGAATTCCCAAGATCTCAAAACATCAATCAGTGTGTACGCATCACGCCGGCGCCTTCCCACGGTCCTCGCTAGTACCTGAAACACATACATAACAACTGTAAGCATAAATGCTTAGTGAGTTCCCCAGTATACAACTTACACATATACGCCTTTCCAGGCCCTGACCTTCCGGTCCACAACACAACGCCTTCCGGCCCATAACATAATCGCCTTCCGGCCCATAACATATTGCCTTCCGGCCCACAACATATTGCTTTCCGGCCCATAAAAACATACACAGCACACATAACAATTAACTTACCACATATAGCACATATATCACATATCATATCCGACCTTCCGGTCACACAGTCAAACCCTTCCGGGTACAGTATAGTGAGAAGACTCACCTCGTGGATACTGAAAGCTAGCAACTCCTGAAATCACTCGTACTCGATCCGCCGAGCTACAGATTCCCTATAATATCGTACATCCCTTATTAACACTTTTATCTTTCAAGACAACTGACCCTAAGAAATCACATATAGGTCAACTCTGGTCAACGGTCAACGGTCAACGGTCAACTTGACCGGACTCGGCGAGTGCTATGGCGACTCGGCGAGTCTAGACGTCCTCCAATCCTCTAAGATTCCTTTCTACTCGTCGAGTATCCTCCATGACCCGACGAGGTACTCCTGGAAGAATCGCGGGGCCACCCCGACTCCACTCGCCGAGTCTGAAGAACAGCTCGACGAGTCCCAATTACTCTCCAAGCTACTCGCCGAGTCTGTTCCTCGGACTCGGCGAGTCCATGCCATGCAGTCGATCAAACTGCTTCCTAAGGCCAGAATTGTTCTGACCATTCATAGGTCTGGTCCTCCTAGGCTGGTCCATCACGTAAGGTCTTCATTTAGGTGCTCATGCTACACCCCAAGACTTATAATTTACATTTTGACCTAAGGCATAAGGATTCCAATCCAAAACCTCTATTGATTCCCGAAATGCTCAGGCATGGGACATTCTGGACCTCTAAAGGTCCTAATACAGGGTTACAATCGCTTGGGGAACAAGGGTAACATTCAATCTATCCAAAAAAGGGTTCCATAAACCCTAAATCCATATACACATCAACATAGAAGAATGTAATTCGAATTATTACCTGAATAATGTGCTCTCTGTGTCCCCAATCCTCAGAAAGTGACTTCTCTTTTTGTTCCCTTCACCAAGCCTTCTCTTCCTTGCACAACAACTCTTCCAAAATCAACAATGGTCTTCAACCTTGCTCCAGATGCATACAATCGAATTAGGGTTTCTCTCAGAAGGGTAAAGTGAACAATGACGGCCAATAAGTCCCTTAAATACGTCCCAAATCTGAACGGCTAGGGTTTTCGCTAAACAGCGCAGACTCGCCGAGTCCATATCTTGTCACACCCCAAAACCGATAACGGCGGAATACGTTTCGGGGTGGAGGACGTAGTGTACAGTATCATCACAATTGTATAATAGTAAAAGCAAGAAACATACAACCATTTCATTTATATAGTAAGTGTAATTACATGTGTGTTTCGTAATGTATGACAAACACCAAAAGTAAACAAAAATAAGAGATGGGTCTTGTATCCTCCATCTTCTCCAAAAATGCTGCTACTGTTGTACCTGTCTATCTTTGGCCTGAAGATACAAGTTATTTTGAAAAGAATATCAGCATAAAGCTGGTGAGTTCATAAGAGTTTTAGTGTGAGTACTTGTATAAAAAGCATTAGAGTCATTAGTATGAAAACTGAAGTTTAAAACCATAAATAGTGGTGAAACCTAGAAAATCCCATATTTTCCAGAACATTAAGTAGAGTGATATAGTGAGTTATTCTTAGAGTACGTAATAGTGGTGCAGCATCCTTTAGTATTAGATACTGATTTACTTCGGGATATTACTTCATCTTTCTCTTAGTATTATAGTGCGATTATAGTGTCTTTCTTAGTATATTCCCAATAGTGTGAGTAATAGCGAATCCCCATGACCTTCACAGTCATGCATATTGTAGTAGAGTAACAGCATCCCTGGGCCTAAGCGGCTCGGACTGAAGTTATCATTCGGGATGTAATAGCGTCTGCCCCGTATAGATCTATACATATAGTGTCGTCTTCCTGTCGGAAAACTTCGGGCATAGTGAATAGCGTATAGAGTATCCCGTAGTGGATTAGTGAGTTATCTCATGATTAGTGCATTCTCTTGTATTGTAGTGTAGTAATCTTTCGTATAACTTGTATTGTATTCTCTTATTAGTGTATTGCTTTATAGTATAGAGAATTATAGTAGTGTAGAGTAATAGTGGAAACTAGAGATAGAGTCCTTAACTATACCCATTATAGTTAATTTAGTGTATGTTGTTCTAGTCAAGTAGTGATTCAGGTAATTAATGAATTAAGAAGTACTCATAATCTGTACTAATATATGAGATATATAATTAAGAAATCAATGACAATCGGATGGATAACTACTACCCTAAGTCCACAATCAAACAAGAAACAGGAAATAAGGCGAGCTATCGGTCCTAAGTCTTTCAAGTCTTACTTATATAAATATATTAGTATGATTACATTCTTATAAAGATTTTTATTTGATAAAAGTGTTGTACAAAAGGAACATTTAAAACTTGTTTGTTAATCCAAGATAGCTTTGAAAACAATTGACTTAGTTATAAAGCATAGTGATAAATCACATGTGATTTGAACTACAGATTAGGAATCACATGTGATTAACCCTGAAATCTGTAAAATAGTTTTGAATAACTTTTCATAAACATGTATATTCAACTTGTATCTCCCCCCCTAAAACATATAAAACATTTAAAGGTTCAATTAAGGGGTATGAACTCACCTGAAATCGCAGAAATCAGGTGAATCGGGTAAATCGGGTAAAGGTGTCGATTGAGCGTTTGGTACCCAATAACCACTTGAGCACCTCTTAGGACCCTAATTTCATAAAAATATGTATTTTACAAGAAGTTAATCATCTTAAACTTTTCATTATAGTATTTGGACATTCTAGCATCGTTTTCGGGGTTTTGAGGCCTAGAAGGGGTTTCCGGGAGTGGTACAAAGCCAAGAATGATTTACGGGAGGGCTTAAGGGTTCACTCTTTTGGAGTTTATGGCCCAAAAGCCATACTTTGGGAGTTTACGGCCATAAACCCCTTAGGCTTGGCCGTAAACTCTAGTGGCTCTCCAAAGTGCATGTTTAGGGTCTTGTTTCACTTCCTTGATTTAGTGGTATGTGTCTTGGACCATTTTAGGGGCTTTAACATCATAATTTGTGACATTTTGGGGAGTTTACGGCCAAGAGTTGTTCTTGGGCCGTAAACTCTTGTAAGTCTCACAAGTTGTATGTTTTAATGGTACAACAAGGTCTCATACACCTTAGATAAATCCTAGAAGGCCATATAGTGAGTTTGGGACAATTTGGCATATGTTTTTGGGGAGTTTACGGCCCAAGAACCTCCTTGGCCGTAAACTCTTCATTTTGTGTCTAAATGTGAAGTTTATTTGTACAACACACTTCCAAAGGTCTTATCTAAAATCCTTACATGCATTTGGGTAGTTTAGGGACTTGTTTGACACAACTTTTTGGGTGTTTACGGCCCAAGCCTAGCCTTGGCCGTAAACTCCACTTTTTGCCCTCAAATGGAGTTGTTTGATGCACTTAAGTGTTCCTTATTGTCAAGTCTAAATTGCCAAACACCCTAGAGGAGTTTTTGGGACATTAAACAAGTATTTTTGGGGTGTTTGAGGTGTTTACGGCCTAAGCATGTGCTTGGGCCGTAAACTCCTTTTTACTTGTCAAATCTTGGTGTTTTGGTGTCCAAACCCTTCTAGATACATGCCTTAATGAGTACACTAGCTTAAAATGAGGAAAAACTCGACCTTTGACATGATTTTGGGGGTTTACGGCCTAAGGGGCTTCTTAGGCCGTAAACTCCTTTATGGTCCTTGATTCTCATGATTTTGGGCTCTAAAAGCAGTAAAGGATGATTAGATTAACTTAGGGGATGAATCCTTACGTTTGGAAGTCGGAAATTTGCGGATTTGGAGTCGATTTCGGGTCTAGAGAGAGAAAGTAGTGAGAGAGAGGTGTAATGGTGGTAAAAGAGTCCAATTGTAGTGTTCATGTGTTTTTATATGTCTCGGGTATTGTACCCGATACACGGCTACCCGATGCTAAAGTTTAACGGGGTTAAAACTTTTTACCCGGGTGAAGTGGTTGAAATAGTGACACCACTCAATTAGGTTAAACTAGTGTTAACACGTAAGGATTATATTGCTTACAATGATCTTAGGACATGTGTGTAATTAGATATTCGGATATTGACGATTCTAAATATAACATAAAATAACGTACGCTAACGCATTTCGTTAGTGAAAATGGGATTTGTAACGGGAATAGATTTAGGGTTGTCACATCATCCCCCCGTTAGGGGAATTTCGTCCCGAAATTTAGAACACAACAGACACGTTAATACATTATTACTAAGTAAAGAGATGGGGATATTTGAGTTTCATTTGATCCTCACACTCCCAAGTGAACTCCGGTCCTCGCTTGGCATTCCACCGAACCTTCACAATTAGGATACGGCTCTGCTTCGTTCGTTTTACTTCTCGATCCATAATCTCAACAGGCTCTTCCACGAAGTTGAGGCTCTCATTAACCTCAATCTCGTCAAGGGGAATCACGAGTGTCTCGTCTGACAGGCATTTCTTCAAGTTAGAGACGTGAAAGGTAGGGTGTATGTTGCTTAGTTCGCTAGGTAGATTGAGTTTATAAGCTACGGGGCCGATTCTAGCGAGAATCTCAAAAGGCCCTATGTACCTTGGGTTCAACTTTCCACGCTTCCCAAAGCGTATCGTGCCCTTCCAGGGTGAGACCTTCAAGAGGACTCGATCTCCCACCTGGAATTCCAAGGGTTTTCTTCGTTTGTCGGCGTAGCTTTTCTGTCGATCCCTAGCGGCTTTTAGTCGTTCGCGTATCTGTACAATCTTCTCAGTTGTTTCCCGAATGATCTCCGGACCAGTGAGAGAGCTATCAGGAACTCTCCCTTTAGCTAGTTGAGTGTCACCCACCTCAGCCCAGCACAGTGGGGATCTACACTTACGGCCGTAGAGGGCTTCGAATGGAGCCGCCTTGATGCTCGTATGATAACTATTATTATAAGAAAATTCCACAAGGGGTAAGTGTGTGTCCCATGACTTACCGAAGTCAATCACACAAGCTCGCAGCATATCCTCTAGTGTTTGAATCGTTCTCTCACTCTGTCCGTCGGTCTGCGGATGGTAGGTTGTACTCATGTCCAGCCTCGTCCCTAGTGCTTCTTGCAATGATTGCCAGAACCTAGAGGTGAATCTACTATCTCTGTCCGAGATAATAGATATAGGGACGCCATGTAGTCGTACTATTTATTTAACATATGTTCTAGTGAGTTTCTCCATCTTGTCCGTTTCCTTAATGGGTAGGAAATGCGCGGACTTAGTCAACCTATCGACAATGACCCAAATAGTATCTAATCCACCCATTGTCTTGGGAAGTTTGGTTATAAAGTCCATTGTGATCCGCTCCAACTTCCATTCTGGTATCTCAGGTTGTTGAAGAAGTCCTGATGGCTTTTGATATTCGACCTTGACCTTTGCGCAAGTAAGGCACTTACTCACAAAGGTAGCGATCTCCGCTTTCATGTTTGGCCACCAGTATAGCTTTTTAAGATCCAGATACATCTTATCTGAACCTGGGTGAATGGAGTAGCGAGTGTTATGCGCTTCCCTCATAACCAAATCTCTAAAACCTCCATGGCGTGGAGTCCAGATTCGGTCCATGAAGTAGTAGGCTCCGTCACCCTTAACCTCCAAATTTTTATCCATTCCACGCAGAGATTCTCCCAACACGTTCTCGGGCTTTAAGGCTTCCAGCTGAGCCTCTTTGATCTGCGTGGAGAGGTGCGAATGGATAGTCATCGTCAACGATTTGGTCCTTCGACCAGTATATTCCTTCCTGCTCAGTGCATCTGCTACTACATTGGCTCTTCCCGGGTGATATCTAATTTCACAGTCGTAATCGTTAAGTAGCTCGACCCATCGACGCTGCCTCATGTTGAGTTCCTTTTGGTTCATTATGTGTTGAAGGCTTTTATGATCAGTGTACACCACACTCTTCGTCCCATATAAGTAGTGTCTCCAGATTTTTAGTGCAAAGACAACCGCTCCTAACTCGAGGTCGTGCGTAGTGTAGTTCGCCTCATGGTTCTTTAGCTGTCTCGAGGCATATGCGATAACCTTACCCCGTTGCATCAAGACGCAACCGAGCCCTTGATTGGATGCATCACAGTATACAACAAAATCTTCTGTCCCTTCGGGAAGGGATAATACTGGTGTGGTGCATAGGGCTCGCTTCAGGGTTTGGAATGCCTTCTCCTGTCTTTCTTCCCAGTCGAACGGTACTCCTTTTTGTGTCATCATAGTGAGAGGCTTCGCAATCTGAGAAAAGTTTTGAATGAATTTACGGTAGTAGCCAGCGAGGCCTAGAAATTGACGAATTTCCGTAGGCGTCTTCGGTGCTGACCAGTTCTCAATAGCTTTAATCTTGGAGGGATCCACATGAATTCCTTTTTCGCTAACCACGTGACCTAAGAATTCAACTCTTCGGATCCAGAACTCACACTTAGAGAACTTCGCATATAACTTTTCGGATCGCAACGTTTCCAAGACTCGTCGTAAGTGATCCTTGTGTTCTTCCTCGTTTCGAGAGTAAACGAGGATATCGTCAATGAAGACGATGACGAACTGATCCAGGTATGGACGACACACTCTATTCATCAAGTCCATGAATACTGCGGGGGCGTTGGTCAGTCCAAAGGGCATCACTACGAACTCAAAGTGTCCGTAACGGGTTCGGAAGGCTGTCTTCGGGACATCTTCCTCAAGCACCCGTAACTGATGATACCCAGATCTAAGGTCAATCTTGGAGAAGTAACTTGCTCCTTGCAGTTGATCAAACAGATCGTCGATACGAGGGAGGGGGTAGCGATTTTTAATAGTGAGTTTATTGAGTTCTCTATAATCGATGCACATCCGAAACGATCCGTCTTTCTTTTTCACGAACAAGACCGGGGCTCCCCAAGGCGAGAAACTCGGTCTTATAAAGCCCTTACTGAGCAGTTCGTTGAGTTGGCCGGATAGTTCTTGCATTTCGGCGGGCGCTAAACGGTAGGGCGACTTAGCTACGGGGGTAGCTCCTGGAATTAGGTCGATTCTGAACTCAATTTGACGTTTGGGAGGTAGGCCGGGAAGATCCTCCGGAAAGACATCAGGGAAATCGCATACTACGGGAATGTCTTTCGGATCTTTCGATTTCTGGTTAGTGTCGACGACATGTGCAAGAAAGGCGCGATACTCCTTGCGTAAGTATTTCTGAGCCTGAACACTGGAGATGATACGAAGGCTCGTACTCGGCTTATCCCCATATATTAAGAGGGTTTCGTGATTCGGAAGGTTCAGACGAATGGCTTTGTCGGAACATAGGATATCGGCGCAATGGAGACTCAACCAATCCATACCAACAATGACGTCGAAATTTTTGATTGAGACTGGCATAAGATCGATTTGGAATGAGTAATCGTCTAACATAAGAGTGCACTCTACGTAGATTTCGCTAGAGCTTTATGTTTTCCCATTAGCCATTTCTATGACGAATGTTTCTTTTAGTGGTTGAGGGGTTTGTTTGAGTAAGTGTTTAAAGTTATGATTTACGAAGCTTCTTTCTGCACCACTATCAAATAAGACACAGGCATAGGAGTTGTTGAGAAGAAACGTACCCGTGACTACTGTGGGATCTGCTACCGCTTCATTGTGACCGATAGCAAGTAGCCTTCCAGTTCCTCCAGCATTTGTGGTCTTTGGACAGTTTCTCTTAAAATGACCCGCATCTCCGCAACCATAACAAGTTGGGGTCACTCCCGCACCAGGAACCTGCGTGATAGGTTTGGGAGGGGCCTTACAAAATCGGATAGTATGGCCCTTTCGACCGCAGTTGGAACACTGCAGTTCACGGCAGAGGCCGTTGTGGTGGAAAGAGCACTTAGGACACTTGGGCAGGTTTCCACTGTAAGCTTTTGGCGGAGCTGGAGTAGTCGGGGTGGTGGCAGCATGGACCGCCACAATTTGTTGGTCCTTTGAGGAGGTTTGAGTTTTCTTGCCCTTCATTTTATCCCATCGCTTCCTCTTTCTGTCCGATGAAGCGGGCGGTGCAGTGGTTGTTGTGGTTGTTGTCGCCTGTGTAGAGGGAGTTTCGTGGTTGATCAGGCTCTGGGCCAATTCCTTGGCGCTATCAAAAGTTGTAGGGCGTAAAGCTAGAACATTTCCTTGATACGGGGGCACTAAACCCCAGATGTACCGTTCAATCTTCTTGTTCTCTGTAGGGATCATATTGGGGCACATAGCTGCCAAGTCGCAAAACCTGGCCGTATAAGTTGTTATATCGGTCCCTTTCATCTTGAGGTTCCAGAGTTCTTCCTCAAGCTTCTAAATTTCGCCCCTAGGGCAGTACTCTCCTCTCATGAGGTCTTTCAGAGTGTCCCAGCCCATAGCATTGGCTGTGACCAAGGAAAGTGAACTAACATGGCCGTTCCACCATGTCAGGGCCCTGTTGGTAAGGGTAGCAGTAGCGAACTTGATTTTGCTCTCCTCGGGACAAGAGCACATCTCGAACACAGCTTCGGTTCTTTCGAACCATCGGGATAATGTCAGAATTCCTCCAGTACCGTCGAAGAAGGTAGGTTTACAGTTCATGAAATCCTTATAAGTACATCCCTGCACTCGATGATGGACTTCACCGAACCTAGAGTTACCACCGCTCGCGTCCCCAGAATTTATTTGGGCCATGGCTGCTGTCACGGCCGCAGTTACCGCTGTTTGAAATAACACCGGATCGATCTGTGGAGGAGGGGGTGGTGGAGTAGGGGTTTGAGTTGCAGGCCTTCCTCTGGCAGGACGCTTTCGTGGAGGCATCCTTTACTGGAAGAAGTATAGAAATGATAGCAATAGTAAGGGTCTATTGCAAACATAAATAGAGTGTTTCGTGGACTAAATCAACATAATCCAAGATTAAGATGAGAGTTATAGCAATAGAGAAATCAACTGCCAATGTATTGGTATTCATGATGCAACACAAGTTCCTGAAAATTTGACCTAGCAATAGGTCTTACATCATGCCATAGAGAAAAGTTTTGGCAGTTTAGAGGTTTGACTAGAGTACTTTCAAGCTAGAAATGTTTACAGATAATAGGTCTACGGAACATAGAGGGAATAGGCTAATCCATTAAACAAAAGATTGAGGTAACTAGACATCTTCTACTGGCGACGGTTACTTGTCGGGTGAATCCTCAGTTCTGCTAGCTGACGCATAACTTCTTGAAGGCGTTGATCATGAGTCCTTTGGCGTGCACGGAGTTCTCTAACTTCAGCTCGGGATGCAGCCAGCTGGTGCTGCAGAGCCTCGTTAGTCCTCCTTGTCCTGTCCATGGCTTCTTCGAGCTGGCGGATGCGAACTGTGTTGAGATTGGAGTTGGCATCCACTTCCACCACTCGACCTATTGCAGCTTGACCTTGCTCGACATTCCTGGCAATCCTTCGGATCATGATGGGCAGAACCTGATCTGCTGATCCACCTTCGTTTATGTTGTAGAAACTTCGGTCTCCATTGTATGGTATGGGCTGACCCTGCTCTTCGCTCCATCTGTGCAAGGATATGGCCCACATAGGAGTGGGGCCCTGAAATGTCGGACGGGGGTTGGAGTTTGGGACTCCAGGGGGTAGGTTATTAACTTCTGGCTCGGAGTCGGAGTTATCCGGAAAGCCTTCTGCTCGGTGGTCATCCAAGGGGATTGGGTGATCATCGTCCGACTCTTCACTGAGCCATCCTCCATTACCCTGGTTTGGGTAGTACGGGTCGCCATGAGGGTGGAAGCCAGCCATGGTATCTATGCGAGAAAAGGGGAAAAGAAGGTTAATAGGCGTACTAACCTAAATTACTTATAAGACGATCGTCACGAGTTGGACCAATACTTGCATAATGCATACTAATTACATGTGATTGGGGCAGGATAGTCCGTCGAATAAGTGACCCTAACTCTAAATCCACAACCAAACAAGGAACACGAAGTAAAGCAAAGATCACAGATTCTAAGTCTATAACGCCCTAGTCACATGTAACTGGAAAGTATCCATTTAGCGATTATTGCTCCATTAGTAACGACCCTTTTTAGTTCTCACAAATATATGTTTTTAGAGGTACAGAATACTCCTATAGTATTCTAATGTTAACGTTATTGTGGTAGTGTTGGTAAGTTTTAGACTTGTTGCAATACCACAACCAAACAAGGCACATGCTAGTCACTCCAGGAAAACGTAGTTGATCAGGCTACATCTCCCTAAATGTGACTATATGTCTCTAAGCTCAATTGTGCTATCCAACAATCTTAATACTTTTGTTTTGTTCTAGGATGATACTGACTTCTGTGTTTTATAATGATGTGTGTATATATATACTTAGTTAAATCTTTTAGATACTTAACAGTATATATTCTTGGTCAGAGTGTTTTAGTCCCGAAGTGTTTATAGTTCATATATCTTTTATAGGTTGATATACTTGATTCACTATAAACAATGCTCTGATACCAATCTGTCACACCCCAAAACCGATAACGGCGGAATACGTTTCGGGGTCGAGGACGTAGTGTACAGTATCATCACAATTGTATAATAGTAAAAGCAAGAAACATACAACCATTTCATTTATATAGTAAGTGTAATTACATGTGTGTTTCGTAATGTATGACAAACACCAAAAGTAAACAAAAATAAGAGATGGGTCTTGTATCCTCCATCTTCTCCAAAAATGCTGCTACTGTTGTACCTATCTATCTTTGGCCTGAAGATACAAGTTATTTTGAAAAGAATATCAGCATAAAGCTGGTGAGTTCATAAGAGTTTTAGTGTGAGTACTTGTATAAAAAGCATTAGAGTCATTAGTATGAAAACTGAAGTTTAAAACCATAAATAGTGGTGAAACCTAGAAAATCCCATATTTTCCAGAACATTAAGTAGAGTGATATAGTGAGTTATTCTTAGAGTACGTAATAGTGGTGCAGCATCCTTTAGTATTAGATACTGATTTACTTCGGGATATTACTTCATCTTTCTCTTAGTATTATAGTGCGATTATAGTGTCTTTCTTAGTATATTCCCAATAGTGTGAGTAATAGCGAATCCCCATGACCTTCACAGTCATGCATAGTGTAGTAGAGTAACAGCATCCCTGGGCCTGAGCGGCTCGGACTGAAGTTATCAGTCGGGATGTAATAGCGTCTGCCCCGTATAGATCTATACATATAGTGTCGTCTTCCTGTCGGAAAACTTCGGGCATAGTGAATAGCGTATAGAGTATCCCGTAGTGGATTAGTGAGTTATCTCATGATTAGTGCATTCTCTTGTATTATAGTGTAGTAATCTTTCGTATAACTTGTATTGTATTCTCTTATTAGTGTATTGCTTCATAGTATAGAGAATTATAGTAGTGTAGAGTAATAGTGGAAACTAGAGATAGAGTCCTTAACTATACCCATTATAGTTAATTTAGTGTATGTGGTTCTAGTCAAGTAGTGATTCAGGTAATTAATGAATTAAGAAGTACTCATAATCTGTACTAATATATGAGATATATAATTAAGAAATCAATGACAGTCGGATGGATAACTACTACCCTAAGTCCACAATCAAACAGGAAACATGAAATAAGGCGAGCTATCGGTCCTAAGTCTTTCAAGTCTTACTTATATAAATATATTAGTATGATTACATTCTCATAAAGAGTTTTATTTGATAAAAGTGTTGTACAAAAGGAACATTTAAAACTTGTTTGTTAATCCAAGATAGCTTTGAAAACAATTGACTTAGTTATAAAGCATAGTGATAAATCACATGTGATTTGAACTACAGATTAGGAATCACATGTGATTAACCCTGAAATCTATAAAATAGTTTTGAATAACTTTTCATAAACATGTATATTCAACTTGTATCTCCCCCCTAAAACATATAAAACATTTGAAAGGTTCAATTACGGGGTATGAACTCACCTGAAATCGCGAAAATCGGGTGAATCGGGTAAATCGGGTAAAGGTGTCGATTGAGCGTTTGGTACCCAATAACCACTTGAGCACCTCTTAGGACCCTAATTTCATAAAAATATGTATTTTACAAGAAGTTAATCATCTTAAACTTTTCATTATAGTATTTGGGCATTCTAACATCGTTTTCGGGGTTTTGAGGCCTAGAAGGGGTTTCCGGGAGTGGTACAAAGCCAAGAATGATTTACGGGAGGGCTTAAGGGTTCACTCTTTTGGAGTTTATGGCCCAAAAGCCATACTTTGGGAGTTTACGGCCGTAAACCCCTTAGGCTTGGCCGTAAACTCTAGTGGCTCTCCAAAGTGCATGTTTAGGGTCTTGTTTCACTTCCTTGATTTAGTGGTATGTGTCTTGGACCATTTTAGGGGCTTTAACATCATAATTTGTGACATTTTGGGGAGTTTACGGCCAAGAGTTGTTCTTGGGCCGTAAACTCTTGTAAGTCTCACAAGTTGTATGTTTTAATGGTACAACAAGGTCTCATACACCTTAGATAAATCCTAGAAGGCCATATAGTGAGTTTGGGACAATTTGGCATATGTTTTTGGGGAGTTTACGGCCAAAGAACCTCCTTGGCCGTAAACTCTTCATTTTGTGTCTAAATGTGAAGTTTATTTGTACAACACACTTCCAAAGGTCTTATCTAAAATCCTTACATGCATTTGGGTAGTTTAGGGACTTGTTTGACACAACTTTTTGGGTGTTTATGGCCCAAGCCGAGCCTTGGCCGTAAACTCCACTTTTTGCCCTCAAATGGAGTTGTTTGATGCACTTAAGTGTTCCTTATTGTCAAGTCTAAATTGCCAAACACCCTAGAGGAGTTTTTGGGACATTAAACAAGTGTTTTTGGGGTGTTTGAGGTGTTTACGGCCTAAGCATGTGCTTGGGCTGTAAACTCCTTTTTACTTGTCAAATCTTGGTGTTTTGGTGTCCAAACCCTTCTAGATACATGCCTTAATGAGTACACTAGCTTAAAATGAGGAAAAACTCGACCTTTGACATGATTTTGGGGGTTTACGGCCTAAGGGGCTTCTTAGGCCGTAAACTCCTTTATGGTCCTTGATTCTCATGATTTTGGGCTCTAAAAGCAGTAAAGGATGATTAGATTAACTTAGGGGATGAATCCTTACGTTTGGAAGTCGGAAATTTGCGGATTTGGAGTCGATTTCGGGTCTAGAGAGAGAAAGTAGTGAGAGAGAGGTGTAATGGTGGTAAAAGAGTCCAATTGTAGTGTTCATGTGTTTTTATATGTCTCGGGTATTGTACCCGATACACGGCTACCCGATGCTAAAGTTTAACGGGGTTAAAACTTTTTACCCGGGTGAAGTGGTTGAAATAGTGACACCACTCAATTAGGTTAAACTAGTGTTAACACGTAAGGATTATATTGCTTACAATGATCTTAGGACATGTGTGTAATTAGATATTCGGATATTGACGATTCTAAATATAACATAAAATAACGTACGCTAACGCATTTCGTTAGTGAAAATGGGATTTGTAACGGGAATAGATTTAGGGTTGTCACATATCTGGACTCGTCGAGTCCAGTCGCGAACCCGCGACCAGGTCTGCGATCTTACTCTGCGAGACTAGGCTCCAACTTGTCGAGTTCCCTCTAAAACACCCCAAAAACATAATTATAACAATACCTGAAATTCCGGGCTGTTACACTTTGGTTTCCTGAAAAGTGATTATCCAAGAAAATCCCATATTTTCTTATGTAAAGTTAGTTTCCAAATCCAAAAGTAAAGTAAACGATGTCTAATTAAAACATGATTGTTCTTGTGAAATGTAGTTCAATTGTTTAACTTATTACACTTCTCTAATTTCGTACCACTATTACTCATGAAGAACCCCATGTTCTCCTCACTGTGTGTGTGAACTGTTACTAGTTCTGACTATGTTCGGTGTCCTTCCTAGGAAAACCCCATGTTTCCCTGACTGTGTGTATATCATTACTAGTTTTGGTTATGTTTAGTGTCTCCCCTGGAAAAACCCCATGTTTTCCTAACTGTGTGTGTGTGTGTCTTTATAGGTTATGGTTATGTTCAGTGTTCTTCCCAGGAAAACCCCATGTTTTCCTGACTGTATGTGCGTGTGTGTCTTTACTGTTTATGGTTATGTTCATTGTTCTTCCCAGGAAAACCCCATGTTTTCCTGACTGTGTGTGTGTGTGTCTTTACAGGTTATGGTTATGTTAAGTGTTCTTCCCAGGAAAACCCCATGTTTTCCTGACTGTATGTACATGTGTATCTGTCATCCCTAGATGTACATTAGCTTTACTACGTACATAAAGCTAGTAAATGAGTCTGAAACGTTAATAATCTAGATTGCGAGTCCTTAACCATACTTAGACGGGATATGACTCGAACCATGGTCAGTATCCTTTTTGTGACTTTTGTCACCCTTGAACCATTCGGTTCGGCTGTAGCTAGCAGCCAGGTGTGGGATCGTCAATCCCGTATAGATCTATACACTCAAGCCACGCTCTCCTACGAACGGGGATTCTGGTTACAGGGTTAGTCCTCCACTATCTCGTGCCATGGAAGTGTTACAAGGACGTGTCTCCAATCATTAAGATTACTCTTTACTTTTCGACTAGGAAAGTAGTATTTACGACTGACTATATTCTACGTACCTGTCCTTTACACTCGAGTCTAGGTGTTTTATTAAGGACATTACACTCGAGCATAGGTGTTATTTAATGATGGTTGTCCTTTTACACTCGACGCTAGGTGTAATATTAAGGACATTACACTCGAACCTAGGTGTTACTTAATGATTATGGTCCTTTACACTCGATCCTAGGTCTATTGTTAAGGACATATAGATGTTTTATGTTTTCTAATGGAGTCTGTCTTTTACACTCAAACCTTAGTGTTTTATTACAGACATTACAATGGTTTATGTATTCTATTAGTTTAAGTGTGAACAATCAAATGCAAAATACACAATATAACAGTGTATAATAAGAATTGAAAATCGGGTTAAAAACAAACAAGTCTGCAAGTGAAAACAGTTTGTTTAAAAGGTTTTCAATTCTTAAAATGCACAATTATGAAACCATTTAACTGAAATCATGTGATTGAGTACAAGATATTCTTGTACTTTTGCTTGTATTCCCCCCCTGAAAACATTGAAAAACCATTGAAAAAGGGTAGGGGTATGAACTCGCCGGACTCGGAAACGTGTCGGTTTTGGATACTAGACGTTGGTTCGGGGTTTGATTACTCGCGATGTCCCTATGTAAAATGAAATAATATCCATATATATACAATTAGGGATACATTCACTAATCATATGGAACATTACACTCCAATGAGGTTAAACACCTCAAAACGAGCGTTTGAAGTGACCCGGGTGACATCTTCGGACGTATAACGGCACTAGGGACTTGGGACTTGAGTTTACTCCCCAAGAGTAAACATTTTAAGGAGTTTATAGCCATAGAACAAATACACACATGAGTTTACGGCCGTAAACTCATGTTGGTGTAGTTTTGAGTGTTTAAATGGCTTAAATGGACATGGGGATTGTTGGAATGGATTTCTAAAATGTCTTGGAATGAATTAAATGTAATTATACCACAAAGAAGGGAGTTTATGGCCACTACCTTGGAGTTTACGGCCGTAAACTACCCATGGTCAAATGAAATTGTTTTAAGGCTTATGGAGCAATCACATGTGATTCTAATTAATTTTCTAAGGTTTGGTATCAGTTTTAGGCTTCAATTAACACATTTATATGAGTTTACGGCCCAGATATATACTCTCTGGCCGTAAACTCCAATATAAGTAAGAAAAATTAGTTTTTGATGCTAAGAACAATCACATGTGATTCTAGGAATTTATCCAAGCCTTTGGGGTGGTTTAATGCATCTTTTAACAAAGTTTTATGAGTTTACGGCCAAGGGTATGTTCCTAGGCCATAAACTCCTATAAATGACCTTTTTGATGTGTTTCAAACCCTTAAACTATTTTTAGATGCAACTAGATTTTACCACAAGGCTATTGGTTAAGTTTCAAGGCATTTGGACATGTTTTAGGGCACTAAATCCCCATTTAAGGGGAGTTTACGGCCCAAGAATATGTCTTGGCCATAAACTCTTGTTTGTCCCCCAAAACTGATGTTTAAAGTGTCCAAATGCTATAACCATTATTCTACAAGTCATATCTAAGCCTTGTTTGTGATTTGGAAGGGTTTAAGAGCATGAAAACCCCATTTACTTGAGTTTATGGCCTAAGCATATGCCTTGGCCGTAAACTCCTTCAAATGACTCAAAATCTATGTTTTAAATGTTATATGTCCATTTCATGAAGCCATTTAGCCATATCCAAGGTCTAATTGTATTTAGGAAGGGTTTTTGTGCTCCAAAACCCATTATATATGAGTTTACAGCCTAAGAGGGTTCCATGGCCGTAAACTCATGAATGATGTCTTAATCCATGCTTTGAACTCGAATTTGAAGGCTAAGAAGGTTACATAACAAGCTAGGGAATGTACCTTAGAGATTTGAAGCCTTAAACTTGAGATTTTTGACCCTTAATCTAGTTTGAGGAGAGAGGTTGGAGTGATAGTTGTAAAATGGAGCAAAAGCTTCAAAATGGAGACTTGAATCACTTTAAATAGTGTCCAAGTTCGGGACATGGTAGAATTCTACCGGATACCGACGTTAGATGGAGCTTTTGGTCGCACCCGGCTAATTTGCTGTAACCCGATATGGTTGGTTCTAAAAATGTTCCGATCATTAATATGAGACGTTAGAATGAGTTCTAAGGGTATTAAGACACTTATTAAGTCATAAAATAAAATTCACATTAACAACTTAATAAAAGGTCGGAAACGGAAACAAAATCGGAAACGGCGATTGGATGATCGGAACGAGTCGCGAAAAGGGTTAAAATTAAGGATATGAATTTCGGGTTGTTACATTATCCCCTCGGTAGAGGGAATTTCGTCCCGAAATTCAAAGATTCGAACACAGATCACGAAGTGGAAAGATATATGGAGATGAATTTAATGCATTCGGGTCTCCGCTTAACATTCTAGTGAACTCTCACTGTCAGGATGTGGCTTTGTTACGTATGATTAACCTCTCAATCTACGATCTCAATTGATTCATACATGAGAATTTAGATTTTCATTTCCTCAAAGGAATTTACTAGGGTTTCGTCAGTTCGTCAAGCCTTACGAATAGAGATGTGGAATACCAGATGGTTGCTACTGAGTCCTCAAGATAGCTCGGAGAGGGCTATGGAATTGATTCCTAATGAAGATATCGAAGGGTCTAAGGTTCCACAAGTTAAGTTTTCCGCACTTCCTAAGACGTACTATGTCTTTCCAGGGTAAAACCTTCAACAAGTGGGTACGCTTTCACATGTCAGAGTAACTAAAGGTCCAATGGTTCTAAGGGGAACTTCTACGTGAGTCTACAATCATAGCCAACGGGATCCAAAGATCGACAGGTTCCATGGGTGGTCCCGGTGTCGACTAATTCTTTATTGCCTTAGCTTTTGAAAGGATCTACGAGTATGATTGCTTTGCTTATCTACATGAACAAGAGAATGGTTTGACCGAAGGGCGTCACTACCTCCTCGTAGTGATAGTATCATGCCCTGATTGCTGACTTGCACACATTGTGCTTACTGAGGTTTTATTACGAGGAAATTCCTTGGATTAGGTCGATGCGAGACTAGACTACGCGTTCGGAAAGAATTCTCAAGAATTCTTTAGAAACAGCATCGGGAAAGGATCGTAGACTTCTCGTTTCTCGATGATCACTTGGACGGGAGATACATGGGCAAACTTTTTAAGCTTTGATGTACGAAGATCATGAGAGTCAAGTTGGAAGAAGATTAGAACAAATGGCTTTCTTGAAACTAGGAAAGACAGTATGAATGAGGCTCAGTCATTACATGTTAAGGGTGGCATCAAAGCATTTCATAAAAAGTTTACCAATAGATCGAATGGAAAAGAATAATCACTCGGATTGAGAAAACAATCTACGAATACAACACAAGCGTTCTCATTTTTATGTGATAACCATCTCGAAGACATACATTTTCGGTTACTCGTAAACGACGGGGTTTAGAAAATGTTCAAATGGATGGTTAACGAATTTCTTTCAGTACTAGAATCGAAAAGAATCACAGGCATATGAATTTAACGAGGGACAATATCCCTGTGGCAACGGTGGGATCGGTGGTTGTCTCCTCTCGTCCTATTGCTAGAACTCTTCCGGTGTTCCCAGGTGTTGTAGCCTTGGGGCAGTTTCGCTTGAGATGCCCCACTTCTCCACAACTATAGCAGGCCCGATCAATGCCCGCTCCGGAAGTTTGACTCGTTGATTGAGTTGGCGTCTTACAGTTCTTCGCCATGTGACCCTTTATGCCACATTTGTTGCAAATTACCTCTATACATGGACTGGACGAAAGATGATGATAGTTGCACTTGCCACAACTAGGAAGGGTTCCAGCATACCTATTAGCAAATTTTCGGGTTGAGGACCCATCCACAGAAACAGTTGCAGAGGAAGTGACAGCCTAAATTGTCACTGTTTGTTGTCTCTTTGAAGACTCGTGTGATGTTTGGCTTTTCTCTTTCTACCCAAGTTTTCTTTTCTCACCGCTCCTCACTGTCGGCTCAGTAGTGGTGGTTGCCTCTTCAAGGTCATCACTGTGATCGATTAGGATTTGTGTTAAACATTTGGCGCTGTCGTACGTATCCGACCTCACAGCTATGACATTTCCCTTCGTTGGCTGAGTCAACCCCCAGATAAATATCTCTATCTTCTTACTTTCCGGGGTAACCATTCCCGGACAAAGTAGTGCCAAGTCGTCGAACCTGAAAGTATAAGCAGCAATGTCAGAACCTTTCATCTTCAGGTTCCACAGTTCATGCTCTAACTTCTGCATTTCTCCCCGATGGCAGTACTCAGCCAGCAGAAGTTCCTTCATGGCTTCCCAACCCATGGCGTTGGCTATAGGTAAGGTTAGGGATTTGACTCGGCCGTTCCACCAAGTAAGAGCTTTGTCGAGAAAGGTGCAGGCGGCAAACTTCTCCTTGTCTGAATCTGAACAAGCGCAGATTTCAAAGATAGATTCGATCTTCTCGAACCATCGGGTAAGGGAAATGACACCTCCAGTGCCATCAAAAGACGTGGTTTTGGCGTTCATGAAATCCTTATAGGAACCCTCTTTTCGGCGTCCCTGGCTATCTTCTAAGTTTTGGGGCTGGGGGCTACCTCCGGAGCCACCGGAATTCATTTGTGACATGGCTGCCACCATTGCAGCAGTCAGAACTGTCTGAAGTGATGCGAGATAGAATTGAGGAGGAGATGGTGGCGGAGGAGGATTGTCGTTGTTCTTCGAGCTGGGTCTCTTTCTTGGAGGCATCTTGATCTAAAAAGATCAGGAAAGAGAGGATTATAAGTCCTCTGAATTGAATCAAGAGATATGGAACAGGGGATATCTCATCAAGACAGATATAGCATCATACTAAGCGATAAAGTAGGAAAGAGTTATCAAGACAGAACATTTTATCGCTAGAGGAACGTTCAAGTAACATCGTGTATACGAGGATTTTCTATGAAGGATTGGCTCGAGAAACACTCCCATAGTATTTCATGGTTCGCTGCAGCGACGATTCGTTGTTTGAGATATTAGGTAAGTTTTAGGCATGTTGCGTACCACAGTCACTCCCAAGCACATGTTGGCCATGTCTTGAATGAATATAGTTGGCCAGGCTATATTGATCCTAGACACGACGACATAACTGCCCAGGTTTAACCGCAGTGTACAACATCCATTTACTTATGTTTTGTTCTACTTGTAGTTACGGATTTCGACGGGTCGGTATACTTGTATACTTTTGAAAATACTTATAGTTTTGAAGATACTTTTAATTCAGAGCACTGAGGCCCTTTAATGTTTATAGTTTTATACCATGTAAGGTTTGGTATACTTCATTCACTATAAACAAGGGCTCTGATACCAATCTGTCACACCCCGAAAACCATAGGCGGAAACATTTCCAGGGATTGACTCCACGTTGAGTATCAAATCCAATGTACATAGTAAGTAAAGTAAAACAACCATTACATTACATATATGAAAGTTTTACATATGTTTCAAAAGCATAAGTTATACAAGTTATACATAGTATATATATGAACAACACGAAACGAGTCTTCTGAGAAATTCGTCTTCACACAAAAGTGTCTTCGGGTACCTGTCTAACACGGACCTGAGAATACAAGCGGTTTGAAAATCAGCATAAAGCTGTTGATTTCATAAGTGGTTAGTTTTTCTGAAAATATACAAGTTCCTTTGGTTTCCTGAAAAGTGATTATCCAAGAAAATCCCATATTTTCTTATGTAAAGTTAGTTTCCAAATCCAAAAGTAAAGTAAACGATGTCTAATTAAAACATGATTGTTCTTGTGAAATGTAGTTCAATTGTTTAACTTATTACACTTCTCTAATTTCGTACCACTATTACTCAGGAAGAACCCCATGTTCTCCTGACTGTGTGTGTGTAAACTGTTACTAGTTCTGACTATGTTCGGTGTCCTTCCTAGGAAAACCCCATGTTTCCCTGACTGTGTGTATATCTTTACTGGTTTTGGTTATGTTCAGTGTTCTCCCCTGGAAAAACCCCATGTTTTCATGACTGTGTGTGTGTGTGTCTTTATAGGTTATGGTTATGTTCAGTGTTCTTCCCAAGAAAACCCCATGTTTTCCTGACTGTATGTGCATGTGTGTCTTTACTGTTTATGGTTATGTTCAGTGTTCTTCCCAGGAAAACCCCATGTTTTCCTGACTGTGTGTGTGTGTGTCTTTCCAGGTTATGGTTATGTTCAGTGTTCTTCCCAGGAAAACCCCATGTTTTCCTGACTGTATGTGCGTGTGTATCTGTCATCCCTAGATGTGCATTAGCTTTACTACGTACATAAAGCTAGTAAATGAGTCTGAAACGTTAATAATCTAGATTGCGAGTCCTTAACCATACTTAGACTGGATATGACTCGAACCATGGTCAGTATCCTTTTTATGACTTTTGTCACCCTTGAACCATTCGGTTCGGCTGTAGCTAGCAGCCAGGTGTGGGATCGTCAATCCCGTATAGATCTATACACTCAAGCCATGCTCTCCTACGAACGGGGATTCTGGTTACAGGGTTAGTCCTCCACTATCTCGTGCCATGGAAGTGTTACAAGGACGTGTCTCCAATCATTAAGATTACTCTTTACTTTTCGACTAGGAAAGTAGTATTTACGACTGACTATATTCTACGTACCTGTCCTTTACACTCGAGTCTAGGTGTTTTATTAAGGACATTACACTCAAGCCTAGGTGTTATTTAATGATGGCTGTCCTTTAACACTCGACCCTAGGTGTAATATTAAGGACATTACACTCGAACCTAGGTGTTATTTAATGATTATGGTCCTTTACACTCGATCCTAGGTGTATTGTTAAGGACATATAGATGTTTTATGTTTTCTAATGGAGTCTGCCTTTTACACTCGAACCTTAGTGTTTTATTACAGACATTACAATGGTTTATGTATTCTATCAGTTTATGTGTGAACAATCAAATGCAAAATACACAATATAACAGTGTATAATAAGAATTAAAAATCGGGTTAAAAACAAACAACTCTGCAAGTTAAAACCGTTTGTTTAAAAGGTTTTCAATTCTTAAAATGCACAATTATGAAACCATTTAACTGAAATCATGTGATTGAGTACAAGATATTCTTGTACTTTTTCTTGTATTCCCCCTGTGAAAACATTGAAAAACCATTGAAAAAGGGTAGGGGTATGAACTCACCGGACTCGGAAACGTGTCGGTTTTGGATACTAGACGTTGGATCGGGGTTTGATTACTCGTGATGTCCCTATGTAAAATGAAATAATGTCCATATATATACAATTAGGGATACATTCACTAATCATATGGAACATTACACTCCAATGAGGTTAAACACCTCAAAACGAGCGTTTGAAGTGACCCGGGTGACATCTTCGGACGTATAATGGCACTAGGGACTTGGGACTTGAGTTTACTCCCTAAGAGTAAACATTTTAAGGAGTTTATAGCCATAGAACACATACACACATGAGTTTACGGCCGTAAACTCATGTTGGTGTAGTTTTGAGTGTTTAAATGGCTTAAATGGACATGGGGATTGTTGGAATGGATTTCTAAAATGCCTTGGAATGAATTAAATGTAATTATACCACAAAGAAGGGAGTTTACGGCCACTACCTTGGAGTTTACGGCCGTAAACTACCCATGGTCAAAAGAAATTGTTTTAAGGCTTAAGGGGCAATCACATGTGATTCTAATTAATTTTCTAAGGTTTGGTATCAATTTTAGGCTTCAATTAACACATTTATGTGAGTTTACGGCCCATATACATACTCTCTGGCCGTAAACTCCAATATAAGTAAGAAAAATTAGTTTTTTGATGCTAAGAACAATCACATGTGATTCTAGGAATTTATCCAAGCCTTTGTGGTGGTTTAATGCATCTTTTAACAAAGTTTTATGAGTTTACGGCCAAGCGTATGTTCCTAGGCCGTAAACTCCTATAAATGACCTTTTTGATGTGTTTCAAACCCTTAAAATATTTTTAGATGCAACTAGATTTTACCACAAGGCTATTGGTTAAGTTTCAAGGCATTTGGACATGTTTTAGGGCACTAAATCCCCATTTAAGAGGAGTTTACGGCCCAAGAATATGTCTTGGCCGTAAACTCTTTTTTGTCCCCCAAAAGTGATGTTTAAAGTGTCCAAATGCTAAAACCATTATTCTACAAGTCATATCTAAGCCTTGTTTGTGATTTGGAAGGGTTTAAGAGCATGAAAACCCCATTATTTGAGTTTATGGCCTAAGCTTATGCCTTGGCCGTAAACTCCCCTTAAATGACTCAAAATCTATGTTTTAAATGTTATATGTCCATTTCATGAAGCCATTTAGCCATATCCAAGGTCCAATTGTGTTTAGGAAGGGTTTTTGTGCTCCAAAACCCATTATATATGAGTTTACGGCCTAAGAGGGTTCCATGGCTGTAAACGCATGAATGATGTCTTAATCCATGCTTTGAACTTGAATTTGAAGGCTAAGAATGTTACATAACAAGCTAGGGAAAGTACCTAAGAGATTTGAAGCCTTAAACTTGAGATTTTTGACCCTTAATCTAGTTTGAGGAGAGAGGTTGGAGTGATAGTTGTAAAATGGAGCAAAAGCTTCAAAATGGAGACTTGAATCAATTTAAATAGTGTCCAAGTTCGGGACATGGTAGAATTCTACCCGATACCGGCATTAGACGGGGCTTTTGGTCGCACCCAGCCAATTTGCCGTAACCCAATATGGCCTATTCTAAAAATGTTCCGATCATTAATATGAGACGTTAGAATGAGTTCTAAGGGTATTAAGACACTCATTAAGTCATAAAATAAAATTCACATTAACGACTTAATAAAACGTCGGAAACGGAAACAAAATCGGAAATGGCGATTGGATGATCGGAACGAGTCACGAAAAGGGTTACAATTAAGGATATGAATTTCGGGTTGTTACAAACATTTTTACGTACAAACAATTGTATATTGCATTATCCAAAATTAAATGAATTGAATAATTTAAATTATTAATTTTAGATAAATATACTAAATTTACTAATAGATAATCAAATGATATGTTTAAACAAGTTTTTACAGTTTTGTGAATTATAACATCGTGGTTTCATTTTTTATATTAATGCTTTACATCTTTAATTAGTTAATTTACTTTTAATTTCAATAATCTTATTTTAAAATATTGTTTTGTAATTCATTATTTATCATTACAAGCAATTTAATATATTTCTTTATAGAATATAAAGTGTTATATATTTTTTGTAATTATGTTGATGGACTATATTTTTGTGATTTGTCCATCTAAAATACTATTTTTTTTAACTCTACCAAATGGTTAAAAAACAAGTTGCCAACATCATATCTCCGATATTAACTTCAATAATGCAATATGCATTTAAGCATTTTTTTTATTTAATTTACAATTCACTAACATGTGCAATTGAAGCTTAGGCCTTGATTTTACCTCAATTTTTATTTCTCAAGTTGTTATTGAGTTAAATTTTTTTCTTTATCTATTACTAACAGTAGCAGCACTACTTAAACTTATTTCCATCTTATTCGTGGCAGTTGCTTTTTCCTTTTTCATTTGGTGTTCACACCTTCATATCACAATATTTTTATATCATTAATATGTGAAATATGTATAATTGAAACATCACCATCGTAATTGTATGTACATTGGTTTCAACATCTACATTAGCATCATGATCAGTGCATCTATAGGCTATTAATATCACAAATTAATATATATACATGGCTCTTTATTGTACTTAACCCTAAAATATAACCCAAATAAATCTATTTTTTAGTAATTGGATAAAAAAATGATACTTTTACTCTTAAATAACTAGCCATGCAGATAAAATACGCTAAAACTTGGTAAATGACTTAATAGGTGTAACAACCCGAAATTTCCGCATCATTTTAAGGTAACTCTTTCATAATACAATTCGCGCAACCGATCGTCGTTCCGATTTCGATTTCCGATCTTCCGTTTAATTAAGTCATTATCCAGTATACACATAAAATGACTTAATAGGTGTCTTAATACATTTAGAAATCATTTTTGCACCCAACTTTAGTGATCGGAATATTTCTAGAAATTACCGTATCGGGTTACGGTAACTCAATTGGGTACGACCAAAAGCATCGTCTAACACCGGTATCGGGTAGAATTCCACCGTGTCCAAAACTTAAACACTATATAAACGTGTTTAAGACTTCATTTGAAGCCTTTGGCCAAATTACCACTAAACACTACCCACCTCTCTCCTAATCCAAGTTTAAGGGATCAAAACTCAAAATTAAGGCTTCTAATCTCTAAGGTATCTTCCTAGCCTTAATCTATAACATATTTGGCTTTCAAATTCGAGTTCAAAGCATGAATTAGGACAACATTCATGAGTTTACGGCCATGGAACCTTCATGGGCCGTAAACTCATATATCAAGGGTTTTTAAGCCCTAAAACCCTTCCTTTGCATGGTTGGACACTAGATATGACATAATGGCTTAAAGGAAAGAACTTATAACATGTAAAACTTGGATTTAGAGGGACAAAAGTGAGTTTACGGCCAAGGATCATTCTTGGGCCGTAAACTCATATTCAAAGGGGTTTTTGAGCCAATTAACCCTTCCAAATCACTTCTATGGCTTAGATATGAATTATAGGACCTTGGTGTAAGCATTTGGACACTTGAAACATGAAATTTGGGGGACTTATGTGAGTTTACGGCCAAGGATAGTGCTTGGGCCGTAAACTCCCCAAAATGTGACATAAATCCAATTCTAAAGTATTAGAAAGCCATCCAACACCACCAAAAGCCTTGGAATAAATCAAGGGACCAACCAAAAATACTTTAAGGGCCTAAAACACATCATTTTTGGGGTTTCTAAGAGTTTATAACCAAGGCTTGTTCTTGGGCCGTAAACTCCAAAACTTTTGGTGTTAGAATGCAAACTAAACACCCCTAAAGCCTTTAGATGAATTTTAGAAGCCCTTCTATGCAAGTTCTAGACCTTGAAACACTTTGTATGACCCTACATTAGAGTTTACGGCAGGAGCCTATATTGGGCCGTAAACTCCCATATAATAATCATTTTGATGATTTAAATTCATTCCAAGTGTTCCAAGGCAATTTAGATAATCCATTCTAGCAACCTCTATGTCCATTTGAGCCCTTAAACCATCAAAACACACCCACATGAGTTTACGGCCGTAAACTCATGTATGTGTGTGTTCCATAGTTGTAAACTCATTTAAATGTTTACTTATGAAGAGTAAACTCAAGTCCCAAGTCCCTAGTGCCATTACAAGTCCGAAGATGTCACCCAGGTCACTCCAAACGCTCGTTTTGAGGTGTTTAACCTCATTGGAGTATAATGTTCCATATAATTAGTGAATGTATCTCTAATTGTATATATATGGACATTATATCATTTTACATAGGGTCATCGCGAGTAATCAAACCCCGAACCGACGTATAGCATTCAAAACCGACACGTTTCCGAGTCCGATGAGTTCATACCCCTACCCTTTTTCACTGTTTTTCACTGTTTTCAGGGGGAACACAAGCAAAGTACAAGGGAATACTTGTACTCAAAACATGTTTTCAAATGTGTGTTGCATATTCTTATGCTTTTATTACTGATTACGACAACGGATAACAGATCGAACATACAGATCACGTAACATATACTTGTGAAATAAGTCTTTAAACTAGTATGCTTTACATGTATTTCACAATGGTTTTCCACATTTTATCAGTTAAAAGCATGACATTAAAACATTTGAACATAATACATGTACACTGTTTTGTCCTCGGTAACACTCCCCACACATATACGAGTGGAGGACTATCATATTATTACTAGTAAATTTGTTATTCCTGTATGATTGGAGACACGTCCTCGGAGAACACTCCACCCAAATTACGCGAGTGGAGGACTACACCCATAACCAGAATCTCTGGTATTTAGAGAGCGTGACTTGAGTGTATAGATCTATACGGGGCTGACTACCCCACACCTGGCTGCTAGCTACAGCCGAACCGAAATGGTTCAAGGGTGACGAAAGTCATAATTATGTGGACAACTTATTGCCACATGTGGACTACTTATTGCCACGGGTTACAGTCTATTGTATGGTTATGGAACTCGCAATTAGGATAACAGAAATTTACTTACAGTAATAATGGATTACTTTATACATCGTTTACATCTTTTACATCTTTTACTTACTGTAACTAACATTCAGGAAAGTACGGGACTTTCCTGGGGAAAACATGGAACCTAATCATGATTACATTTCTACATCTTTAACATCGTTTACATTAGATACATACATGCAGGAAAGCATGGGGCTTTCCTGGGTAACACCTACATGACCAGAAAGAGTAACAAACTGGATAACATTACATCTTTTACAATTTGTAACATACAATAAGGAAAGTATGGGACTTTCTTGGTAACATATAATAAGTAAACAGAACAGTTTAACTATTCAGATAACCAACTATACATTTTCACATGAGTAAACATGTTTTCAGTGTACAAACTTACTATAGTTTACATTTGTGAAACAATAACCAACTTTTAAGAAAATACGGGATTTTCTTGGTATACATAACATTTCAGAAACAGAAAGGAAACCGATACACTTACGTAAAAACAAAACCGCTTATGAACTCACCAGCTTTATGCTGATTTTCAAACCGCTTGTGTTCTCAGGTCAGCGTTAGAACAGGTACCCGAAGATCCTTTTGCTCGAAGACGGAGTACATGAAGATCCGTTTCATTTTGTTTATATATACTATGTATCACAACTGTACAAACTTTACTTTTGAAACAACTGTAAAACTCTTATTATGTAATGTAATGGTTGCTTTACTTTACTTACTATGTGCATTGGATTTGATACTCAACGTGGTAGTCAACCCCGGAAATGTTTTCCGCCTTCGGTTTTCAGGGTGTGACAGATTGGTATCAGAGCCCTTGTTTATAGTGAATGAAGTATACCAAACCTTACATGGTATAAAACTATAAACACTAAAGGGCCTAAGTGCTCTGAATTAAAAGTATCTTCAAACTACAAGTATTTTCAAAAGTATACAAGTATACCGAATCGTCGTCATCCGTAACCACAAGTAGAACAGAACATAAGTAAATGGGTGTTGTGTACTACGGTTAAACCTGGGTAGTTATGTAGTCGTGTCTAGGGTCAATATAGCCTGGCCAACTATATTCATTCGAGACACGGCCAACATGTGCTTGGGAGTTACTGTGGTATGTGGCATGCCTAAAACTTACCCTAATATCCCAAACATCAAATCATTGTCGTAAACAATTCATGAAATACTATGGGAGTATTTCTCGATCCCGATCCTCTGTAGTAATCCTTATTCAAGTGGTTTTCTGTGATCACTCTTAGCGATAAATTATCTGTTCGATAACTCTTTCCTGCTTTATCGCTTACTCGAATCATATAACTGTCATATCTATCGATTCAATGTAGAGGACTTACCATCCTCTTTTCCTTGATCTTATTAGATCAAGATGCCTCCCCGAAAGAGACCTAGCTCCAAGAACAACAACAATCCTTCCTCACCGCCACCTCCTCCTCAGTTCGATCTAACATCACTCCAGACGATGATGACCGCTGCGATGGTAGCAGCTATGTCACAAATGAACCCTAGTGGTTCAGGTAGTGGTACTCAATCTCAAAACCCTGAGGGTAGCCAGGGACACCAAAGAGGGGGTTCCTACAAGGATTTCATGAATGCGAAACCAACATCTTTTAATGGCGCTGGAGGTGTCATTTCCTTATCTCGATGGTTCGAGAAAATTGAGTCCATCTTTGAAATCTGTGCTTGTGCGGAGTCCGATAAAGTCAAATTCGCAGCTTGTACTTTCGTGGATAAAGCCTTGACTTGGTGGAATGGCCGAGTCAAATATCTGACCTTACCCGTAGCCAATGCCATGGGCTGGGAGACCTTGAAAGAACTTCTCATTGCCGAATACTGCCCCCGTGGTGAAATGCAGAAATTAGAGCACGAGCTCTGGAATCTGAAGATGAAAGGTTCCGACATTGCTGCATATACTTCCCAATTTGATGATCTCGCACTTCTATGCCCGGGGTTAGTCACTCCAGAAAAGAAAAAGATCGAAAGGTATATTTGGGGGTTATCTCAACCAATAAAGAGTCACGTTTTGGCTGCTCGTCCGGATACCTACAATAGTGCCAAGACCTTAGCACAAATTCTGATTGATCACAACGATGATGTTAAGGAAATCACTACCATTTCTGAGCCGACTCAAAGGAGTGGTGAAAAGAGGAAATTCTGGAAGAAGAAGAAGGGTCAATCTTCTCAAGGATCATCCAAGAAACAACAGACAGTAGTAGTCCATGCTGCTACTACTACTCCTGTTGTTGCTGTTTCTGCCATGGGATCCACAGCCTCAACTCCTACCAGTAAATATGCTGGTAACCTTCCTCTGTGTGACAAGTGTAAATACCATCATCATCCCGGTCCTTGTCGAGAATTGTCTTGCACCAACTGTGGTAAGAAAGGGCACACAGTTCGATACTGCAGAACTCCTACCCAATCGGCCAATCAATCATCGGGAGCAGGTGTTAGTCAAGCCTGCTACAACTGTGGTGAAGTTGGACACTTTAAAAGGAACTGTCCCAAGAAGTCAACTGCTGATAACACTGGAAGGGTCCTAACCATGGGATGGGAGGAAGCAGTTGCTGATCCCACTGTTGTTTCGGGTACGTTCCTTCTCGACAACTCATAGGCTAGTATTCTTTTCGATTCGGGTACTGAAAGGAGTTTTGTTAGTCATGCATTCAAACATAATCTAAAACCAAATCCTCAACCACTAACCGAAACGTTTACCGTCGAGATGGCTAACGGTGAGAAAGAAAGCGCTAACGATGTATTCAAAGGATGTACGCTTAACTTAAATGATCATTCATTTCTTATAGATCTCATGCCCGTTTCCATTAAGAGCTTTGATGTTATCATTGGCATGGATTGGTTGAGTCCCAATCATGCTGACATTCTTTGTTACGAAAAAGCTATCCGTCTCAATCTTCCTTCGAATCAAGCTCTCGTAATCTATGGCGATAAACCCAGTTCCAACCTTCATATCATTTCTTGAATCAAAGCTCGAAAGCTCCTTCGAAAGGAGTGTGTTGCATTCTTAGCTCATGTGATCAACGAGAAACAAGAAGTTAGAGACCTCACGAGCATTCCCGAAGTCTGTAACTTTCCCGATGTGTTTCCCGAAGAACTTCCAGGAATTCCTCCCGAACGTCAGGTCAAGTTCCGTATTGACCTAATTCCTGGAGCTACTCCCGTAGCAAAATCCCCGTATCGCTTAGCTCCAGCATAAATGCAGGAGTTGTCCAGTCAACTCAATGAGTTGCTCAGTAAAGGATTCATTAGACCAAGTTCCTCACCCTGGGGAGCTCCGATTCTGTTTGTCAAAAAGAAAGATGGATCCTTTCGGATGTGTATTGACTATCGTGAACTGAACAAGTTGACCGTTAAGAACCGATATCCTCTTCCAAGAATAGACGACCTCTTCGATCAACTCCAGGGAGCCAGCTACTTTTCTAAGATAGACCTTCGATCAGGGTACCATCAGTTACGAGTCCAGGAGAATGATGTTCCCAAGACAGCTTTTAGGACTCGGTATGGACACTACGAGTTCGTAGTGATGCCCTTCGGTCTAACCAATGCACCGGCTGTGTTTATGGAACTGATGAACCGGGTGTGCCATCCCTTCTTAGACAAATTCGTCATCGTGTTCATTGACGACATTCTCGTCTACCCCCGAAGTGAAGAAGACCACAAACAACACTTGAGGCTAGTGTTGGAAACCCTTAGGTCCGAAAAGCTATACGCGAAATTTTCCAAATGTGAATTTTGGATACGGAAGGTAACTTTCCTCGGTCACGTGGTAAGCGAGGAGGGTATTCATGTAGATCCTTCCAAGATTAAAGCGATAGAGAGTTGGTCGGCACCGAAAACACCCACAGAAATTCGTCAATTCTTGGGTCTCGCTGGCTACTATCGACGATTCATTCAGAACTTTTCCAAAATCACCAAACCTTTAACCACTCTAACACAGAAAGGTGTACCCTTTTGTTGGAGTGATAAACAAGAAACCGCATTCCAAACATTAAAGAAAGCCTTATGCAGCACGCCTGTTCTGTCTCTGCCTGAAGGGACAGAGGATTTCGTTGTCTACTGCGATGCGTCTAATCAAGGTTTAGGCTGTGTGCTTATGCAAAGAGGAAAAGTGATTGCCTATGCCTCTAGACAGCTGAAAGCACACGAGGTCAATTATACCACACATGACTTGGAACTAGGAGCAGTAATCTTCGCATTGAAGATTTGGAGACATTATCTCTACAGAACCAAGTGCACGATCTTCACTGATCACAAGAGTTTGCAACACATCTTTAATCAATAAGACTTAAACATGAGGCAACGGAGATGGGTAGAATTACTCAGTGATTATGAGTGTGAAATCCGTTACCACCCCGGCAAGGCCAATGTGGTAGCAGATGCCTTTAGCCGAAAGGATAGTGCAGGCCACAAAGTGAGGAACCAGACGATGACCATCCATTCCAACTTACCCATGCAAATCCGAGAAGCTCAGTATACAGCCCTCAAACCCGAGAACGTGTCAAATGAAACCTTGAGAGGGATGGAAAAGAAACTTGAGATCAGAGGTGACGGAGTTCACTGTTTCATGAATCGAATCTGATTCCCAAATCCGGTGGATTCAGGGAAATAGTCATGGAGGAAGCACACAGAACCAAATACTCTGTTCACCCGGGTTCGGACAAGATGTACCTGGATCTCAAGAAACAATACTGGTGGCCAAACATGAAAGCTGAGATAGCTACATTTGTGGGCAAGTGTCTGACTTGCGCCAAAGTCAAAGTCGAACATCAGAAACCTTCAGGTCTGCTTCAACAACCCGAAATTCCCAAGTGGAAATGGGAGATGATTACCATGGACTTCATCACCAAACTACCCAAGTGTTCTGGTGGGTACGATACCATTTGGGTAATTGTCGATCGTTTGACAAAATCCGCTCACTTCATCCCGATCAAAGAATCATACAAGATGGAGAGACTCGCGCGAATCTACATCCAGGAGGTAGTACGTCTACACGGTGTACCTGCATCCATTATCTCTGTTCGAGATGGTAGGTTTACCTCCAGATTCTGGCAATCCCTTCAGAAAGCCCTTGGAACCAAACTAGATATGAGCACGGCATATCATCCTCAGACCGATGGACAGAGTGAGAGAACAATCCAAACCCTGGAGGACATGCTTCGGGCATGTGTCATTGACTTTGGAAAGTCGTGGGATACACATCTATCCTTGATAGAGTTCTCGTACAACAACAGTTACCACACCAGCATTAGGGCTGCTCCATTCGAAGCCCTATACGGTCGTAAGTGCAGATCCCCTCTGTGCTGGGCCGAGGTGGGGGATACACAGTTAGCCAGGAGTCGAGTCCCCGATAGTGCTCTCACTGGTCCTGAAATCATTCGCGAAACCATCGAAAAGATCATTCAAATCCGTAACCGACTGAAAGCCTCATGTGATCGTCAAAAGAGTTACGCTGATAATCGTCGGAAACCACTAGAATTCCAGGTTGGAGACCGTGTCCTGTTAAAAGTCTCGCCTTGGAAAGGCACTGTACGCTTTGGTAAGCGTGGGAAACTTAATCCGAGGTACATTGGACCCTTTGAGATCCTCTCCAGGATCGGTCCAGTTGCCTATAAACTTCATTTACCTCACGAGCTCAGTAACATTCATCCTGTCTTTCATGTTTCAAACCTCAAAAAGTGCCTATCCGATGAAACCCTAACAATTCCCTTAGACAAGATCGAGATCAATGAAAACCTCAACTTTGTGGAGGAACCGATCGAAATCATGGATCGAGAAGTCAATCGTACAAAACAAAGTCGCATCCCGTTAGTGAAGGTTCGCTGGAATGCCAAGCGGGGACCGGAATTCACTTGGGAACGGGAAGATTCAATGAAACAGAAGTATCCACAACTCTATTCTTATCCATGATTTGTATCTTGTCTTATGTTCTAAACTTGAATTTCGTGATGAAATTCCCTTTAACGGGGGGATAATGTAACAACCCGAAATTTCCGCATCATTTTAATGTAACTCTTTCATAATAAAATTCGCGCAACCGATCGTCGTTCCGATTTCGATTTCCGATCTTCCGTTTAATTAAGTCATTATCCAGTATACACTTAAAATGACTTAATGGGTGTCTTAATACATTTAGAAATCATTTTTGCACCCAACTTTAGTGATCGGAATATTTCTAGAAATTACCGTATCGGGTTACGGTAACTCAATTGGGTACGACCAAAAGCCTCGTCTAACACCGGTATCGGGTAGAATTCCACCGTGTCCAAAACTAAAACACTAAATAAACGTGTTTAAGACTTCATTTGAAGCCTTTGGTCAAATTACCACTAAACACTACCCACCTCTCTCCTAATCCAAGTTTAAGGGATCAAAACTCAAAATTAAGGCTTCTAATCTCTAAGTATCTTCCTAGCCTTAATCTATAACATATTTGGCTTTCAAATTCGAGTTCAAAGCATGAATTAGGACAACATTCATGAGTTTACGGCCATGGAACCTTCATGGGCCGTAAACTCATATATCAAGGGTTTTTAAGCCCTAAAACCCTTCCTTTGCATGGTTGGACACTAGATATGACATAATGGCTTAAAGGAAAGAACTTATAACATGTAAAACTTGGATTTAGAGGGAAAAAAGTGATTTTACGGCCAAGGATCATTCTTGGGCCGTAAACTCATATTCAAAGGGGTTTTGAGCCAATTAACCCTTCCAAATCACTTCTATGGCTTAGATATGAATTATAAGACCTTCGTGTAAGCATTTGGACACTTGAAACATGAAATTTGGGGGACTTATGTGAGTTTACGGCCAAGGATAGTGCTTGGGCCATAAACTCCCCAAAATGTGACATAAATCCAATTCTAAAGTGTTAGAAAGCCATCCAACACCACCAAAAGCCTTGGAATAAATCAAGGGACCAACCAAAAATACTTTAAGGGCCTAAAACACATCATTTGTGGGGTTTCTAAGAGTTTACGGCCAAGGCTTGTTCTTGGGCCGTAAACTCCAAAACTTTTGGTGTTAGAATGCAAACTAAACACCCCTAAAGCCTTTAGATGAATTTTAGAAGCCCTTCTATGCAAGTTCTAGACCTTGAAACACTTTGTATGACCCTACATTAGAGTTTACGGCCAGGAGCCTATACTGGGCCATAAACTCCCATATAATAATCATATTGATGATTTAAATTCATTCCAAGTGTTCCAAGGCAATTTAGATAATCCATTCTAGCAACCTCTATGTCCATTTGAGCCCTTAAACCATCAAAACACACCCACATGAGTTTACGACTGTAAACTCATGTATGTGTGAGTTCCATAGTTGTAAACTCATTTAAAAGTTTACTTATAAAGATTAAACTCAAGTCCCAAGTCCCTAGTGGCATTACAAGTCCGAAGATGTCACCCGGGTCACTCCAAACGCTCGTTTTGAGGTGTTTAACCTCATTGGAGTATAATGTTCCATATAATTAGTGAATGTATCTCTAATTGTATATATATGGACATTATATCATTTTACATAGGGTCATCGCGAGTAATCAAACCCCGAACCGACGTATAGCATTCAAAACCGACACGTTTCCGAGTCCGGTGAATTCATACCCCTACCCTTTTTCACTGTTTTTCACTGTTTTCACGGGGGAACACAAGCAAAGTACAAGGGAATACTTGTACTCAAAACATGTTTTCAAATGTGTGTTTCATATTCTTATGCTTTTATAACTGATTACGACAACGGATAACAGATCGAACATACAGATCACGTAACATATATTTGTGAAATAAGTCTTTAAACTAGTATGCTTTACATGTATTTCACAATGGTTTTCCACATTTTATCAGTTAAAAGCATGACATTAAAACATTTGAACATAATACCTGTACACTGTTTTGTCCTCGGTAACACTCCCCACACATATACGAGTGGAGGACTATCATATTATTACTAGTAAATTTGTTATTCCTGTATGATTGGAGACACGTCCTCGGAGAACACTCCACCCAAATTACGCGAGTGGAGGACTACACCCATAACCAGAATCTCTGGTATTTAGAGAGCGTGACTTGAGTGTATAGATCTATACGGGGCTGACTACCCCACACCTGGCTGCTAGCTACAGTCGAACCGAAATGGTTCAAGGGTGACGAAAGTCATAAGTATGTGGACAACTTATTGCCACATGTGGACTACTTATTGCCACGGGTTACAGTCTATTGTATGGTTATGGAACTCGCAATTAGGATAACAGAAATTTACTTACAGTAATAATGGATTACTTTATACATCGTTTACATCTTTTACATCTTTTACTTACTGTAACTAACATTCAGGAAAGTACGGGACTTTCCTGGGGAAAACATGGAACCTAATCATGATTACATTTCTACATCTTTAACATCGTTTACATTAGATACATACATGCAGGAAAGCATGGGGCTTTCCTGGGTAACACCTACATGACCAGAAAGAGTAACAAACTGGATAACATTACATCTTTTACAATTTGTAACATACAATAAGGAAAGTATGGGACTTTCCTGGTAACATATGATAAGTAAACAGAACAGTTTAACTAGTCAGATAACCAACTATACATTTTCACATGAGTAAACATGTTTTCAGTGTACAAACTTACTATACTTTACATTTGTGAAACAATAACGAACTTTTAAGAAAATACGGGATTTTCTTGGTATACATAACATTTCAGAAACAGAAAGGAAACCGATACACTTTCGTAAAAACAAAACCACTTATGAACTCACCAGCTTTATGCTGATTTTCAAACCGCTTGTGTTCTCAGGTCAGCGTTAGAACAGGTAACCGAAGATCCTTTTGCTCGAAGACGGAGTACATGAAGATCCGTTTCATTTTGTTTATATATACTATGTATCACAACTGTACAAACTTTACTTTTGAAACAACTGTAAAACTCTTATTATGTAATGTAATGGTTTCTTTACTTTACTTATTATGTGCATTGGATTTGATACTCAACGTGGTAGTCAACCCCGGAAATGTTTTCCACCTTCGGTTTTCGGGGTGTGACAATAGGTGAGGCCGATTTTGAATATTAATAAATCTTCTTTTATCTCATAACTATAAATACCATTCTAAAAATCCAATGATGTGATCATATCAAGGTCAATTTAAACGTTCAACTTGGTAATTGACAGCTAAAAAGCTTAACCACAATTGCAATGAGATACCAATTTGTTAACCATGACCCAAACGACGTAGATCATTATGAAACAGAAAAAGTTGGTCAAAGTTGACAAGATATGGCTATAATAAACTAATAAATGAATAACTTTGCTATTTCTATCAATGAATTCCAATTATAATTTTGTTAATATCCACTTGTAAGAAATATATATTCCGTAAACCATCAAATAATGGATTAATAGTCATAAACTATTCCCGTGGAAAACTCATGCAAGCATACGCCTACTATAATAAATAATATTGTGTTATCATACTTTTTAAAATTTAGGTTTGGGTAAACCACCATACCATCGTCGGAAGGGACTACCGTGAGTTATAGGGTGGAGCCCGGTTAATATTTATCCCAGGTCTTTCACCGTGATCTATCAAAGGTCACAGCACTTTGATTTTTTTTCTTTTGTGATCAATTGCAAGAAATAACAAAGTTTATTAATTTCTTTGTTTATTTTAGCCATATGTTGTCAACTTTGAGAAGTTTTTTATGTTTCACAACCAATTATCATGCTTGGGTCATGGTTAACGAATTGGTATGTTATTGCAATTGTGGGTAGGCTTCTTAGCTGTCATTTACCAAGTTTTACGTTTAATTGACCTTGATATGACCACATCATTGTCAACTTTGAGAAGTTTTTTATCTTTCGCAACCAGTTATCATGCTTGGGTCATGGTTAACAAATTGGTATGTCATTGCAATTGTGGGTAGGCTTCTTAGCTGTCATTTACCAAGTTTTATGTTTAATTGACCTTGATATGACAACATCATTGTCAACTTTGAGAAGTTTTTTATGTTTCACAACCAGTTATCATGCTTGGGTCATGGTTAACAAATTGGTATGTCGTTGTAATTCTGGGTAGGCTTCTTAGCTGTCATTTACCAAGTTTTATGTTTAATTGACCTTGATATGACCACATCATTGGATTTTTTGAATGGTGTTTATCGTCATAAGATAAAAGAGAAATATTGATTTTCAACATAGGCCTCACCTATTAAGTTATTTACCAAGTTTAAAAGTATTATCTACATGGCTAGTTATTTATAAGTAAAAGTAGCAATTTGGATCCAATTACTAAAATATAGATTGATTTGGGTTATATTTTAGGGTTAAGTACAAGAAAGAGTCTTGCATATTTTAATTTGGATATTAATAATCTTCAGATGCACTGATCATGATGCTAATGAAGATGTTGAAACTAATGTACATGCAAATATGAAGGCGATCATTCAATCATACATATTTCACATATTATTGATATAAAAATATTCTGATATAAAGGTGTGAACACCAAATGAAAAGGGAAAAAGCAACAACCATGAATAACAAGGAAAAAAGTTTTGATAGTACTGCTTTTGTTAGTAGTAGATAAGGACGAAAATTTAACACATGTTGCTAGCAACATGACAAAAAAAATGGAAGGAAAACTCAAGGCCCAAGCTACAATTATACATGTGTATTGAACTGTGAATTAAATAAAATTGCCCAAATGCGTATTGGATTATTGAAGTTGAAATCGGATATATGATGTTGTAACATGTTTTTTAACTGTTTGGTAAAGTTAAAAAAAAAATAAGTATTTTAGATGCATAGTTTTAAGGTATATATTCATATTAGATGTTGTACACTAAAGCAAAAATTAATCTATTATACAATAAAAAAAATAATTGTTAACCAATCTTGTCATAATATATCATACTTTAAGTAAAGAACATAAGCTGGAAAGCCTAATAAATCTTTGAAATAAAAGTATAAATTAATTTCATGTAATTGTTTGATTTAAAAATCTATGATAATAATTTTTTTGTTTTTAATTGGATTTTGAGTTTCAAGAATTTTAGGATTGTAATGTCAATCATTTTCTCATCAAATACATTGCACCTTGCAAAATTTGAAACAATATAGTATTTTCTCATCAAATAGATTGCACTTTGCAAAATTTAAAGCAATATAGCATTGTACTTTTCATTCTTAGTCTTGCAAATCTAGAATTGATTTTTTCCATATTAGATAGGAATGCAACCAAAGAAGTGAGAAGAAGTAATGATATTGAGAGTGCTTTTTATGATTTATATCTAGACAAGCTTTGTTATCAGGTCCCATTACTATTTTCATAAATAAATTTACACGTCTTTTAAATAATTTAAGACGCCTGACGCATATTGAGTGTTTTATAGACGTAATTTTACATATTAAACTATATTTCATTTGCCATAAGTTTTAAATTCTTCAAATGTGATGACGTTTTAAAATGTAAGCAAGTTAGGTTATACTCCCTCCGTCCCATAATAATAGTCCACTTTTGACTTTTGAAGTCTTTATTCATCAACTTTGACCTTAAATATTGTTATTCGTGTTATGTATTATTCATTGAAACTTATAGCAATGAAAAAACATTTAAAATACAATCCATTCATAAATTTTGCATTAAGTTTTATATATCAAGGACAAAAATATTTAAGTTCAAAGTTGAAGAATAAAAACTTCAAAAGTCAAAAGTGGACAATAAATATTGGACGGACGTAGTATTTAACAAGTCACATATATCTTATAAACTAACTTATTTTAATTTTTATTTTTGCTTTTTTTACTATTTTAAAGTGTAATCTGTAGGCATAAAAAACCATTGTCAGATATCAACTAAAACCAACTTTCTAACAATGCAAAAGTCCTACTATGTTTTTAATGCAAATGTAAATTTGACTTGTATATGTATCTCAAATGTTATGTCTCATTTTTTTATTTGTCAATTTAAGTTACTATGTCTCATTCAGTTTTGAATATTCGTTTTATATAAATATTGTTTTATCTTATTAACTTAATCTATTAAGTTATATAGAAGTAATAAATTCTTTTTTAAATATATTATAATAATCTTATATATAACACAAGACTATTTTTTGATTTAAATATCAATTGTCAGGAAACATTTTTAAGTACAAACAATTGTATATTGCATTATCCAAAATTAAATGTATTGAATAATTTAAATTATTAATTTTAGATAAATATACTAAATTTACTAATTGATAATCAAATGATATGTTTAAAGAGGTTTTTACAGTTTTGTGAATTATAACATCGTGGTTTCATTTTTATATTAATGCTTTAAATCTTTAATTAGTTAAATTTACTTTTAATTTCAATAATCTTATATTAAAATATCGTTTTCTAATTCATTATTTCTCATTACAAGCAATTTAATATATTTCTTTATAGAACATAAAGTGTTATATATTTTTTGTAATTATGTTAATGGAATATATTTTTGTTATTTATCCATCTAAAATACTATTTTTTAACTCTACCAAATGGTTAAAAAACAAGTTGCCAACATCATACCTCCGATTTTAACTTCAATAATGCAATATACATTTGGGCATTTTTTTATTTAATTCAGAATTCACTAACATGTGCAATTGCAGCTTAGGCCTTGATTTTACCTTAATTTTTATTTCTCAAGTTGTTATTGAGTTAAATTTTCTTCTTTATCTATTACTAACAAAAACAACACTACTGAAACTTATTTCCATCTTATTCATGGTTGTTGCTTTTTCCTTTTTCATTTGGTGCTCACACCTTCATATCAGAATATTTTTATATCATTAATATGTGAAATATGTATGATTGAAACATCACCATCGTAATTGTATGTACATTGGTTTCAACATCTACATTAGCATCATGATCAGTGCATCTATAGGTTATTAATATCACAAACTAATAAATATACATGGCTCTTTCTTGTACTTAACCCTAAAATATAACCCAAATAAATCTATTTTTTAGTAATTGGATAAAAAATGATACTTTTACTCTTAAATAATTAGCCATGCAGATAGAATACACTAAAACTTGGTAAATGACTTAATAGGTGAGACCGATTTTGAATAACAATATTTCTTCTTTTATCTGATAACTATAAATGGCATTCTAAAAATCCAATGATGTGGTCATAGGAACGTCATTTAAACGTTAAACTTGGTAATTGACAGCTAAGAAGCTTCACCACAATTGCAATGAGATACCAATTTGTTAACCATGACCCAAACAACGTAGATCATTATGAAACAGAAAAAGATTGTCAAAGTTCACAAAATATGGCTATAATAAAAAAATAAATGAATAACTTTGCTATTTCTATCAACTAATTCCAAAAAAAATATCGAAGTGTTGCGACCTTTGATAGATGACGGTGTCAGATCCGGAATAAATGTCAATCGGGCTCCACCCTATAACTAACAATAGTCCCTTCCGGCGACGGTGGCCAAAGATTCCTTAGGCAACAGTGGCTTACCCATAAATAAAATTAAAAAAGTAAGATAAAACCATAATATTTAGTATGGTAGACGTCTACTTACATGCCATAGGGGACTCACTAAACCCAAGGTTTACCCAAACATAAATTTGAAAATGGAAAAAAAAATATTACATAAATAGTAGTAGTAATGTCAAAGTATGAAGTTGATAAAGACGTTCCATAGAGATGTAACATCTTGGAATACCCCATTAAAGGATTTTATTATATCTTTATTGTTTCCCTTTTATTAAAAATAAAATTGAAGGTTACAAAGTGATCTTCAGAGTTATTAAAAGTGGCTTCAGCTATGTAGTATCTTATGAAATTGTTGGGTGATGTATATTTGTTTATTAGTTACACATTCAAATATATAAACGGATATTACTAGACTAACATTTTTTTAATAGCTTTATGGGATTATCAGGTAGTTTAACGTAACATCAGTATACCATGAAAATATTTTATCATTATTAACCCATTATTTGATGGTTTACGGAATATATATTCCTTAAAAGTGGATATTAACACAATAGTAATTTAATCATGGCAACAACACTGAGATGAAGGCCCTGCTTCGCATGAACCTGTAGCAAAAGCTAGTTCTTGGCAAAGTTGTAAGCAATCGATGCTGATTGCGTCACACCGTCCAAAACATGCTGGGCCAAGAGCTGTATAGATGAAAATTCAATATAGATGTTTTAATTATATCATGCTTTATGGTAAATTTTTCTAAAATATCCAAAAAATAGAGGAATGATGTCATACCTAAAATCGGAACACATATCATGAAAATATACAACACCAAAACCATCACGGCAAAAAAACTTTTTTTGTGTAGGCCATTGGCTTGAGGAACAATACTTCTTGATTTTTATTGTATGACTAGAATTAAGAAAGGATCATACTTTATGTTGGATTTATCACTCCTTAAATAGTCGTTCAACATAAGCATAACACTCTATAGTACCATTCAAGTTGAGCATAGTAGTTAGTTAGCACCATTAATTACCATCATTAAATTTTCTTATTAATGTATGTTCATATTGAAATTAAATTAGCATGCAAATAGAAGAGGTTATGTTATGTTTAAAAGTAATGATGTCACATACACTTAAATTGATGTCAAACGTAACATAACCTCTTCAATTTATATAATAATTTAATTTCAACATGAACATACATTAATAATAAAATTTCAAGATCTTAATTAATGGTGCTAACAAACTGTTAAGCTCAAATTGAACGATGCTGACAAGTTTATTCTTCACTTGAATGACTATGTAAGGAGTTCTAATTCGGCATAAACTACGATCGTTTTTTAATTCTATTCTTACAATAAAAATCAAGCAATATTGTTTGTCAAATAAATGGCCTACATAACAAAAAATTCTCTTGTCGTGATGGTTTTTGTGTTGTGGTTTATTGTCATGACATGTATTCCGATTTTAGGTATGACATCATTCCGCTTTGTCTGGGTAATTTAGAAAAATTTACGAGAAAGAATGATTTAATAAAAACATCTACTTTGAATTTGTATCCATACAACTCTTGGACCAGCATGTTTTGGAAGGTATGACGCAATCAGCATCGACTGCTTACAACTTTGCCAAGAACTAGCTTTTGCTACAGGTTCATGCGAATCAGGGCCTTCATCCAAGTGTTGTTGCCATGATTAAATTATAATTGTGTTAATATCCACTTGTAAGAAATATATATTCCATAAACCATCAAATAATGGATTAATAGTTATAAACTATTCCCGTGGAAAACTCATGCAAGTATACGCCTACCATGATAAATAATATTGTGTTATCATACTTTTTAAAATTTAGGTTTGGGTAAACCACCATACCGTCGTCGGAAGGGACTACTGTGAGTAATAGGGTGGAGCCGGGTTAATATTTTTCCCAGGTTTTGCACCGTGATCTATCAAAGGTCACAACACTTTGGTTTTTTTTTTTCTTTTGTGATCAATTGCAAGAAATAACAAAGTTTATTAATTTCTTTGTTTATTTTAGCCATATGTTGTCAACTTTGAGAAGTTTTTTATGTTTCACAACCAGTTATCATGCTTGGGTCATGCTTAACAAATTGGTATGTCATTGCAATTGCGGGTAGGTTTCTTAGCTGTCATTTACCAAGTTTTACGTTTAATTGACCTTGATATGACCACATCATTGTCAACTTTGAGAAGTTTTTATGTTTCACAACCAGTTATCATGCTTGGATCATGGTTAACAAATTGGTATGTCATTGCAATTGTGGGTAGGCTTCTTAGCTGTCATTTACCAAGTTTTATGTTTAATTGACCTTGATATGACTACATCATTGGATTTTTTGAATGGTGTTTATCGTCATAAGATAAAAGAGAAATATTGATTTTCAACATAGGCCTCACCTATTAAGTTATTTTCCAAGTTTCAATGTATTATCTACATGGCTAGTTATTTATAAGTAAAAGTAGCAATTTTGATCCAATTACTAAAAAATAGATTGATTTGGGTTATATTTTAGGGTTAAGTATAAGAAAGAGTCATGCATATTTTAATTTGGGATATTAATAATCTTCAGATGCACTGATCATGATGCTAATAAAGATGTTGAAATAAAGATGTTGAAACTAATGTACATGCAATTATGATGGCGATCAGTCAATCATACATATTTCACATATTATTGATATAAAAATATTCTGATATAAAGGTGTGAACACCAAATGAAAAGGGAAAAAGCAACAACCACGAATAACAAGGAATTTTTTTTTGATAGTACTGCTTCTGTTAGTAGTAGATAAGGACGAAAATTTAACACATGTTGCTAGCAACATGACAAAAAAAATGGAAGGAAAACTCAAGGCCAAAGATACAATTATACATGTTATTGAACTGTGAATTAAATAAAAATGCCCAAAAGCGTATTGGATTATTGAATTTGAAATCTAAGATATGATGTTGTAACATGGTTTTTAACTGTTTGGTAAAGTTAAAAAAAAAAAAAAGTATTTTAGATGCATAGTTTTAAGGTATATATTCATATTAGATGTTGTACACTGAAGCAAAAAGTAATCAATTATACAATAAAAAAATAATTGTTAACGAATCTTGTCATAATTTATCATACTTTAAGTAAAGAACATAAGCTGGAAAGCCTAATAAATCTTTGAAACAAAAGTAAAAATTAATTTCATGTAATTGTTTGATTTCAGAATCTATGATAATAAATGTTTTGTTTTTAATTGGATTTTTAGTTTCAAGAATTTTAGGATTGTACTATCAATCATTTTCTCATCAAAGACATTGCACTTTGCAAAATTTAAAACAATATAGCATTTTCTCATCAAATAGATTGCACTTTGCAGAATTTAAAGCAATATAGCATTGTATTTTTCATTCTTAGTCTTGCAAATCTAGAATTGATTTTTTCTATATTAGTCAGGAATGCAACCAAAGAAGTGATGTGACAACCCAAAATCTATTCCCGTTACAAATCCCATTTTCACTAACGAAATGCGTTAACATACGTTATTTTATGTAATATATGGAATCGTCAATATCCGAATATCTAATTACACACATGTCCTAAGATCATTGTAAGCAATATAACTCTTACGTGTTAACACTAGTTTAACCTAATAGAGTGGTGTCACTATTTCAACCACTTCACCCGGGTAAAAAGTTTTAACCCCGTTAAACTTTAGCATCGGGTAGCCGTGTATCGGGTACAATACCCGAGACATAGAAAAACACTTGAACACTACAATTGGACTCTTTTACCACCATTACACCTCTCTCTCACTACTTTCTCTCTCTAGACCCGAAATCGACTCCAAATCCGCGAATTTCCGACTTCCAAACGTAAGGATTCATCCCCTAACTTAATCTAAACATACTTTACTTCTTTTAGAGTCCAAAATCATGAGAATCAAGGACCAAAAAGGAGTTTACGGCCAAAGAGGCTTCATAGGCCGTAAACCCCCAAGATCATACCAAAAACCTTGTTTTTCCTTCCTTTAAGCTTATGGACTAGTTAAGGTCTAAACCTAGGGGACTTTGGACACCAAAACACAAGGATTTGACATGTAAAAAGGAGTTTACGGCCCAAGCACATGCTTAGGCCGTAAACACGTCAAACACCCCAAAAACACTTGTTTAAAGTCCCTAAAACTCTTCTAAGATGTTTGGTAAATTGGACTTGACTCTAAGAAACACTTAAATGCATCAAACAACTCCATTTGAGGACAAAATGAGGAGTTTACGGCCTAGCTTAAGCTTGGGCCATAAACACCCAAAAATTTGTGTCAAACAAGTCCCTAAACTACCCTAGTGCATGTAAGGATTTTAGCTAAGGCCTTTGGAAGTGTGTTGTACAAATAAACTTCACATTTGGACACAAAATGAAGAGTTTACGGCCAAGGATGTTCTTGGGCCATAAACTCCCCAAAAATATATGCCAAATTGTCCCAAACTCACTATATGGCCTTCTAGGATTTATCCAAGGTGTATGAGACTTTGTTGTACCATTAAAACATACATCTTGAAGGGTTTACAAGAGTTTACGGCCCAAGAACAAGTCTTGGCCGTAAACTCCCCAAAAATGTCACAAATTATGATGTATAATCCCTTAAAATGGCCCAAGACACATACCACTAAATCAAGGAAGTGAAACAAGACCTTAAACATGCACTTTGGAGAGCCACAAGAGTTTACGGCCAAGCCTAAGGGGTTTACGGCCGTAAACTCCCAAAGGATGGCTTTTGGGCCATAAACTCCAAAAGAGTGAACTCTTAAACCCTCCCGTAAATCATTCATGACTTTGTACCACTCCCGGGAACCCCTTCTAGGCCTTAAAACCCTAAAAACGACGCTAGAATGTCCAAATACTACAATGAAAAGTTTGAGATGATTAACTTCTTGTAAAATATATATTTCATATGACATTAGGGTCCTAAGAGGTGCTCAAGTGGTTATTGGGTACCAAACGCTCAATCGACACTTTTACCCGATTTACCCGATTCACCCGATTTCCGCAATTTCAGGTGAGTTCATACCCCTTTAAATGAACCTTTCAAATGTTTTATATGTTTTAGGGGGGAGATACAAGTTGAATATACATTTTGGTGAAAAGTTATACAAAACTATTTTCAGATTACAGAATTAATCACATGTGATTACAACCTGTAGTTCAAATCACATGTGATTCATCACTATGCTTTATAAATAAATCAATTGTTTTCAAAACTACTTTAGATTAATAAACAAGTTTTAAATGTTCCTTTCGTACAATACTTTGTTTAATAAAACTCTTTATCAGAATGTAATCATACTAATATATTATATAAGTAAGACTTGAAAGACTTAGGCCCGATAGCTCGCCTTATTTCCTGTTTCTTGTTTGATTGTGGACTTAGGGTAGTGGTTATCCATCCGACTATCATTGATTTCTTAATTATATATCTCGTATATTAGTACGGATTATGAGTACTTCTCATTTCATTATTTACCGGAGTCACTAACTTGATTAGAACCACGCACACTAAATTAACTATAATAGGTATAGTTAAGGACTCTATTCTTTGCTTCCACTATTACTCTACACTACTATTATTCTCTATATTAGAATATAATACAAGTTATACGAAAGATTACTACACTACAATACAAGAGAATGCACTAATCACGAGATAACTCACTAATCCACTACGGGGTACTCTACACGCTATACACTATGCCCGAAGTTTTCCGATGGGAAGACGACACTATATGTATAGATCTATACGGGGCAGACGCTACTACATCCCGACTGATAACCTCAGTCCGAGCCGCTCAGGCCCAGGGATGCTTTTACTTTACTACACTATGCATGACTGGGAAGGTCATGGGAGATCCACTATTACTCACACTATCGGGAACATACTAGAAAGACACTATAACCTCACTAAAATACTAAAAGAAAGATGAAGTAATATCCCGAAGTAAATAAGTATCTAATACTAAAGGATACTGCACCACTATTATATAGTATAAAGGATAACACACTATATTACATTACTAAATGGTGAATCGCTATTACACTTCTATGTTAAATGATATCCAAAGATAGAAGCAACAGATTTCTTAAAGATTTTCATTTACTATGCAGTTCTGGAATATATGGGATTTTCTAGGTTTCACCACTATTTATGATTTCAAACTTCAGTTTTCATACTAATAACTCTAATGCTTTTTATACAAGTACTCACACTAAAATTCTTATGAACTCACCAGCTTTATGCTGATATCCTTTTCAAAATAACTTGTATCTTCAGGCCAAAGATAGACAGGTACAGCAACAACAGCATTTTTGGAGAAGATAGAGGATACAAGACCCATCTCTTATTTTTGTTTACTTTTGGTGTTTGTCAAACATTACGAAACACATTTGTAAATACACTTACTATATAAATGAAATGGTTGTATGTTTCTTGCTTTTACTATTATACAATTGTGATGATACTGTACACTACGTCATCCGCCGTTATTGGTTTTGGGGTGTGACAGATTGGTATCAGAGCATTGTTTATAGTGAATCAAGTATATCAACCTATAAAAGATATACGAACTATAAACACTTCGGGACTAAAACACTCTGACCAAGAATATATATACTGTTAAGTATCTAAAAGATTTAACTAAGTATATATACACACATCACTATAAAACACAGAAGTCAGTATCGACCTAGAACCAAACAAACGTATTAAGATTGTTGGATAGCACAATTGAGCTTAGAGACATATAGTCACATTTAGGGGGATGTAGCCTGATCAACTACGTTTTCTTGGGAGTGACTAGCATGTGCCTAAGTTTGGTTATGGTATTGCAACAAGTCTAAAACTTACCAACACTACCACAATAACGTTAACATTAGAATACTATAGGAGTATTCTGTACCTCTAAAAACATACATCTGTGAGAACTAAAAAGGGTAGTTACAGTTGGAGCAATAGTCGCTAAATGGATACTTCCCGGTTACATGTGACTAGGGTGTTATAGACTTAGAATCTGTGATCTTTGCTTTACTTCCTATTCCTTGTTTGGTTGTGGATTTAGAGTTAGGGTCGCTTATTCGACGGACTATCCTGCTCCAATCACATGTAATTAGTATGCATTATGCAAGTATTGGTCCAACTCGTGACGACCGTCTTATAAGTAATTTAGGTTAGCACGCCTATTAACCTTCTTTTCCCCTTTTCTCGCATAGATACCATGGTTGGCTTCCACCCTCCAGGCGACCCGTACTACCCAAATCAGGGTAATGGAGGATGGCTCAGTGAAGAGTCGGACGATGATCACCCAATCCCCTTGGATGACCACCGAGCAGAAGGCTTTCCGGATAACTCCGACTCCGAGCCAGAAGTTAATAACCTACCCCCTGGAGTTCCGAACCCCAACCCCCGTCCGACATTTCAGGGCCCCACTCCTATGTGGGCTATATCCTTGCACAGATGGAGCGAAGAGCAGGGTCAGCCCACGCCATACAATGGAGACCGAAGTTTCTACAACATAAACGAAGGAGGATCAGCAGATCAGGTTCTGCCCATCATGATCCGAAGGATTGCCAGGAATGTCGAGCAAGGCCAAGCTGCAATAGGTCGAGTTGTTGAAGTGGATGCCAACTCAAATCTCAACACATTTCGCATCCGCCAACTCGAAGAAGCCGTGGATAGGACAAGGAGGACTAACGAGGCTCTGCAGCACCAGCTAGCTGCATCCCGAGCTGAAGTTGGAGAACTCCGGGCACGCCACAGGACTCACGATCGACGCCTTCAAGAAGTTATGCGTCAGCTAGCAGAACTGAGGATTCACCCGACAGGTAGCCATCGCCAGTAGAAGACGTCTAGTTACCTCTATCTTTTGTTTAATGAATTAACCTATCCACTCTATGTTCTATAGATCTATTATCTGTAAACATTCCTAGCTTGAAAGTACTCTAGTCAAACCTCTAAACTGCCAAACCTTTTCTCTATGGTATGATGTAAGACCTATTGCTAGGTCAAATTTTCAGGAACTTGTGTTGCATCATGAAGACCAATACATTCGCAGTTGATTTCTTTATTGCTATAACTCTCATCTTAATCTTGGATTATGTTGATTTAGTCCACGAAACACTCTATTTATATTCGCAATAGACCCTTACTATTGCTATCATTTCTATACTTCTTCCAGTAAAGGATGCCTCCACGAAAGCGTCCCGCCAGAGGAAGGCCTGCAACTCAAACCCCTACTCCACCACCCCCTCCTCCACAAATCGATCCGGTGTTATTTCAAATAGCGGTAACTACGGCCGTGACAGCAGCCATGGCCCAAATGAATTATGGGGATGCGAGCGGTGGTAACTCTAGGTTCGGTGAAGTCCATCATCGAGTGCAGGGATGTACTTATAAGGATTTCATGAACTGTAAACCTACCTTCTTCGACGGTACTGGAGGAATTCTAACATTATCCCGATGGTTCGAAAGAACTGAAGCTGTGTTCGAGATGTGCTCTTGCCCCGAGGAGAGAAAAATCAAGTTCGCTACTGCTACCCTTACCAACAGGGCCTTGACATGGTGGAACGGCCATGTTAGTTCACTTTCCTTGGTCACAGCCAATGCTATGGGCTGGGACACTCTGAAGGACCTCATGAGAGGAGAGTACTGCCCTAGGGGCGAAATTCAGAAACTTGAAGAAGAACTCTGGAACCTCAAGATGAAGGGGACCGATATAACGGCTTATACGGCCAGGTTTTGCGACTTGGCAGCTATGTGCCCCAATATAATCCCTACAGAGAACAAGAAGATTGAACGATACATCTGGGGTTTAGTGCCCCCGTACCGAGGAAATGTTCTAGCTTCACACCCTACAACTTTTGATAGCGCCAAGGAATTGGCCCAGAGTCTGATCAACCACGAAATCTCCTCCACTCCAGCGACAGCAACCACAACAACCACTGCACCCCCTGCTTCATCTGACAGAAAGAGGAAGCGATGGGATAAGATGAAGGGCAAGAAAACTCAAACCTCCTCAAAGGACCAACAAATTGTGGCGGTCCATGCTGCCACCACCCCGACTACTCCAGCTGCTCCAGCCCCGTCAAAAGCTTACAGTGGAAACTTGCCTAAGTGTGCCAAGTGCCCTTTCCACCACAACGGCCCCTGCCGTGAACTGCAGTGTTCCAACTGCGGTCGAAAGGGCCATACTGTCCGATTTTGTAAAGCCCCTCCCAAACCTATCACGCAGGTTCCTGGTACGGGAGTGACCCCAACTTGTTATGGCTGTGGAGAGGCGGGTCATTTTAAGAGAAACTGTCCAAAGACCACAAATGCTGGAGGAACCGGAAGGCTACTCGCTATCGGTCACAATGAAGCGGTAGCAGATCCCACAGTAGTCACGGGTACGTTTCTTCTCAACAACTCCTATGCCTGTGTCTTATTTGATAGTGGTGCAGAAAGAAGCTTCGTAAATCATAACTTTAAACACTTACTCAAACAAACCCCTCAACCACTAAAAGAAACATTCGTCGTAGAAATGGCTAAAGGGAAAACAGAAAGCTCTAGCGAAATCTACATAGGGTGCACTCTTATGTTAGACGATCACTCATTCCCAATCGATCTTATGCCAGTCTCAATCAAAAATTTCGATGTCATTGTTGGTATGGATTGGTTGAGTCTCCATTGCGCTGATATTCTATGTTTCGACAAAGCCATTCGTCTGAACCTTCCAAATCACAAAACCCTCTTGATATATGGAGATAAGCCGAGTACGAGCGTTCGTATCATCTCCAGTGTTCAGGCTCAGAAATACTTACGCAAGGAGTATCGCGCCTTTCTTGCCCATGTCGTCGACACTAACCAGAGATCGAAAGATCCGAAAGACATTCCCGTAGTATGCGATTTCCCTGATGTCTTTCCGGAGGATCTTCCCGGTCTACCTCCCAAACGTCAAATTGAGTTCAGAATCGACCTAATTCCAGGAGCTACCCCCGTAGCTAAGTCGCCCTACCGTCTAGCGCCCGCCGAAATGCAAGAACTATCTGGCCAACTCAACGAACTGCTCAGCAAGGGCTTTATAAGACCGAGTTTCTCACCTTGGGGAGCTCCGGTCTTGTTCGTGAAAAAGAAAGACGGATCGTTTCGAATGTGTATCGATTATAGAGAACTCAATAAACTCACGGTTAAAAATCGTTACCCTCTCCCTCGTATCGACGATCTGTTTGATCAACTACAAGGAGCAAGTTACTTCTCCAAGATTGATCTTAGATCTGGGTATCATCAGTTACGGGTACTCGAGGAAGATGTTCCGAAGACAGCTTTCCGAACCCGCTACGGACACTTTGAGTTCGTAGTGATGCCCTTTGGACTGACCAACGCCCCCGCAGTATTCATGGACTTGATGAATAGAGTGTGTCGTCCATATCTGGATCAGTTCGTCATCGTCTTCATTGACGATATCCTCGTTTACTCTCGGAACGAGGAAGAACACAAGGATCACTTACGACGAGTCTTGGGAACGTTGCGATCCGAAAAGTTATATGCGAAGTTCTCTAAGTGCGAGTTCTGGATCCGAAGAGTCGAATTCTTAGGTCACGTGGTTAGTGAAGAAGGAATTCATGTGGATCCCTCCAAGATTAAAGCTATTGAGAACTGGTCAGCACCGAAGATGCCTACAGAAATTCGTCAATTTCTAGGTCTCGTTGGCTACTACCGTAGATTCATTCAAAACATTTCTCGGATTGCGAAGCCTCTCACTATGCTGACACAGAAAGGAGTACCGTTCGACTGGGAAGAAAGACAGGAGAAGGCATTCCAAACCCTGAAGCGAGCCCTATGCACCGCACCAGTATTATCCCTTCCCGAAGGGACAGAAGATTTTGTTGTATACTGTGATGCATCCAATCAAAGACTCGGTTGTGTTTTGATGCAACGGGGTAAGGTTATCGCATATGCCTCGAGACAACTAAAGACCCATGAGGCGAACTACACTACGCACGACCTCGAGTTAGGAGCGGTTGTCTTTGCACTAAAAATCTGGAGACACTACTTATATGGGACGAAGAGTGTGGTGTACACTGATCATAAAAACCCTTCAACACATAATGAACCAAAAGGAACTCAACATGAGGCAGCGTCGATGGGTCGAGCTACTTAACGATTACGACTGTGAAATTAGATATCACCCGGGAAGAGCCAATGTAGTAGCAGATGCACTGAGCAGGAAGGAGTATACTGGTCGAAGGACCAAATCGTTGACGATGACTATCCATTCGCACCTCTCCCCGCAGATCAAAGAGGCTCAGCTGGAAGCCTTAAAGCCCGAGAACGTGTTGGGAGAATCTCTGCGTGGAATGGATAAAAATTTGGAGGTTAAGGGTGACGGAGCCTACTACTTCATGGACCGAATCTGGACTCCACGCCATGGAGGTTTTAGAGATTTGGTTATGATGGAAGCGCATAACACTCGCTACTCCATTCACCCAGGTTCAGATAAGATGTATCTGGATCTTAAAAAGCTATACTGGTGGCCAAACATGAAAGCGGAGATCGCCACCTTTGTGAGTAAGTGCCTTACTTGCGCAAAGGTCAAGGTCGAATATCAAAAGCCATCAGGACTTCTCCAACAACCTGAGATACCAGAATGGAAGTGGGCGCGGATCACAATGGACTTTATAACCAAACTTCCCAAGACAACGGGTGGATTGGATACTATTTGGGTCATTGTTGATAGGTTGACTAAGTCCGCACATTTCCTACCCATCAAAGAAACGGACAAGATGGAGAAACTCACTAGAACCTACATAAAAGAAATAGTACAACTGCATGGCGTCCCTATATCTATTATCTCGGACAGAGATAGTAGATTCACCTCTAGGTTCTGGCAATCATTGCAAGAAGCACTAGGGACGAGGCTGGACATGAGTACAGCCTACCATCCGCAGACCGACGGACAGAGTGAGAGAACGATTCAAACACTAGAGGATATGCTGCGAGCTTGTGTGATTGACTTCGGTAAGTCATGGGACACACACTTACCCCTTGTGGAATTTTCTTATAATAATAGTTATCATACGAGCATCAAGATAGCTCCATTCGAAGCCCTCTACGGTCGTAAGTGTAGATCCCCTCTGTGCTGGGCTGAGGTGGGTGACACTCAACTAGCTAAAGAAAGAGTTCCTGATAGCTCTCTCACTGGTCCGGAGATCATTCGAGAAACGGCCGAGAAGATTGTACAGATACGCGAACGACTAAAAGCCACTAGGGATCGACAGAAAAGCTACGCCGACAAACGAAGAAAACCCTTGGAATTCCAGGTGGGAGATCGAGTCCTGTTGAAGGTCTCACCCTGGAAGGGCACGATACGCTTTGGAAAGTGTGGAAAGTTGAACCCAAGGTACATAGGGCCTTTTGAGATTCTCGCTAGAATCGGCCCCGTAGCTTATAAACTCAATCTACCTCACGAACTAAGCAACATACACCCTACCTTTCACGTCTATAACTTGAAGAATTGCCTGTCAGAAGAGACACTCGTGATTCCTCTTGACGAAATTGAGGTCAATGAGAGCCTCAACTTCGTGGAAGAGCCCGTTGAGATTATGGATCGAGAAGTAAAACGAACGAAGCAAAGTCGTATCCCAATTGTGAAGGTTCGGTGGAACGCCAAACGAGGACCGGAGTTCACTTGGGAGCGTGAGGATCAAATGAAACTCAAATATCCCCATCTCTTTACCTAGTAATAATGTAGTAACGTGTCTGTTGTGTTCTAAATTTCGGGACGAAATTCCCCTAACGGGGGGATGATGTGACAACCCTAAATCTATTCCCGTTACAAATCCCATTTTCACTAACGAAATGCGTTAACATACGTTATTTTATGTTATATATGGAATCGTCAATATCCGAATATCTAATTACACACATGTCCTAAGATCATTGTAAGCAATATAACTCTTACGTGTTAACACTAGTTTAACCTAATAGAGTGGTGTCACTATTTCAACCACTTCACCCGGGTAAAAAGTTTTAACCCTGTTAAACTTTAGCATCGGGTAGCCGTGTATCAGGTACAATACCCGAGACATATAAAAACACTTGAACACTACAATTGGACTCTTTTACCACCATTACACCTCTCTCTCACTACTTTCTCTCTCTAGACCCGAAATCGACTCCAAATCCACGAATTTCCGACTTCCAAACGTAAGGATTCATCCCCTAACTTAATCTAAACATACTTTACTGCTTTTAGAGTCCAAAATCATGAGAATCAAGGACCAAAAAGGAGTTTACGGCCAAAGAGGCTTCATAGGCCGTAAACCCCCAAGATCATACCAAAAACCTTGTTTTTCCTTCCTTTAAGCTTATGGACTAGTTAAGGTATAAACCTAGGGGACTTTGGACACCAAAACACAAGGATTTGACATGTAAAAAGGAGTTTATGGCCCAAGCACATGCTTAGGCCGTAAACACCTCAAACACCCCAAAAACATTTGTTTAAAGTCCCTAAAACTCTTCTAAGATGTTTGGTAAATTGGACTTGACTCTAAGGAACACTTAAATGCATCAAACAACTCCATTTGAGGACAAAATGAGGAGTTTACGGCCTAGCTTAAGCTTGGGCCGTAAACACCCAAAAATTTGTGTCAAACAAGTCCCTAAACTACCCTAGTGCATGTAAGGATTTTAGCTAAGGCCTTTGGATGTGTGTTGTACAAATAAACTTCACATTTGGACACAAAATGAAGAGTTTACGGCCAAGGATGTTCAAGGGCCGTAAACTCCCCAGAAATATATGCCAAATTGTCCCAAACTCACTATATGGCCTTCTAGGATTTATCCAAGGTGTATGAGACTTTGTTGTACCATTAAAACATACATCTTGAAGGGTTTACAAGAGTTTACGGCCCAAGAACAAGTCTTGGCCGTAAACTCCCCAAAAATGTCACAAATTATGATGTATAATCCCTTAAAATGGCCCAAGACACATACCACTAAATCAAGGAAGTGAAACAAGACCTTAAACATGCACTTTGGAGAGCCACAAGAGTTTACGGCCAAGCCTAAGGGGTTTACGGCCGTAAAATCCCAAAGGATGGCTTTTGGGCCATAAACTCCGAAAGAGTGAACTCTTAAACCCTCCCGTAAATCATTCATGACTTTGTACCACTCCGGGAACCCCTTCTAGGCCTTAAAACCCTGAAAACGACGCTAGAATGTCCAAATACTACAATGAAAAGTTTGAGATGATTAACTTCTTGTAAAATACATATTTCATATGAAATTAGGGTCCTAAGAGGTGCTCAAGTGGTTATTGGGTACCAAACGCTCAATCGACATTTTTCCCCGATTTACCCGATTCACCCGATTTCCGCAATTTCAGGTGAGTTCATACCCCTTTAAATGAACCTTTCAAATGTTTTATATGTTTTAGGGGGGAGATACAAGTTGAATATACATGTTGGTGAAAAGTTATACAAAACTATTTTCAGATTACAGAATTAATCACATGTGATTTACAACCTGTAGTTCAAATCACATGTGATTCATCACTATGCTTTATAAATAAATCAATTGTTTTCAAAACTACTTTAGATTAATAAACAAGTTTTAAATGTTCCTTTCGTACAATACTTTGTTTAATAAAACTCTTTATCAGAATGTAATCATACTAATATATTATATAAGTAAGACTTGAAAGACTTAGGCCCGATAGCTCGCCTTATTTCCTGTTTCTTGTTTGATTGTGGACTTAGGGTAGTGGTTATCCATCCGACTATCATTGATTTCTTAATTATATATCTCGTATATTAGTACGGATTATGAGTACTTCTCATTTCATTATTTACCGGAGTCACTAACTTGATTAGAACCACGCACACTAAATTAACTATAATAGGTATAGTTAAGGACTCTATTCTTTGCTTCCACTATTACTCTACACTACTATTATTCTCTATATTAGAATATAATACAAGTTATACGAAAGATTACTACACTACAATACAAGAGAATGCACTAATCACGAGATAACTCACTAATCCACTACGGGGTACTCTACACGCTATACACTATGCCCGAAGTTTTCCGATGGGAAGACGACACTATATGTATAGATCTATACGGGGCAGACGCTACTACATCCCGACTGATAACCTCAGTCCGAGCCGCTCAGGCCCAGGGATGCTTTTACTTTACTACACTATGCATGACTGGGAAGGTCATGGGAGATCCACTATTACTCACACTATCGGGAACATACTAGAAAGACACTATAACCTCACTAAAATACTAAAAGAAAGATGAAGTAATATCCCGAAGTAAATAAGTATCTAATACTAAAGGATACTGCACCACTATTATATAGTATAAAGGATAACACACTATATTACATTACTAAATGGTGAATCGCTATTACACTTCTATGTTAAATGATATCCAAAGATAGAAGCAACAGATTTCTTAAAGATTTTCATTTACTATGCAGTTCTGGAAAATATGGGATTTTCTAGGTTTCACCACTATTTATGATTTCAAACTTCAGTTTTCATACTAATAACTCTAATGCTTTTTATACAAGTACTCACACTAAAATTCTTATGAACTCACCAGCTTTATGCTGATATCCTTTTCAAAATAACTTGTATCTCCAGGCCAAAGATAGACAGGTACAGCAGCAACAACATTTTTGGAGAAGATGGAGGATACAAGACCCATCTCCTATTTTTGTTTACTTTTGGTGTTTGTCAAATATTACGAAACACATTTGTAAATACACTTACTATATAAATGAAATGGTTGTATGTTTCTTGCTTTTACTATTATACAATTGTGATGATACTGTACACTACGTCATCCACCCCGAAACGTATTCCGCCGTTATTGGTTTTGGGGTGTGACAAGTGAGAAGAAGCAACGACATTGAGAGTGCTTTTTATGATTAATATCTAGACAAGCTTTGCTATCAGGTCCCATTACTATTTTCATAAATAAATTTACACGTCTTTTAAATAATTTAAGACGCCTGACGCATATTGAGTGTTTTATTGATGTGATTTTACATATTAAACTATATTTCATTTGCCATAAACTTTAAATTCTTCAAATGTGATGACGTTTCAAAATGTAAACAAGTTAGGTTCTACTCCTTCCGTCCCATAATAATTGTCCACTTTTGACTTTTGAAGTCTTTATTCATCAACGTTGACCTTAAATATTGTTATTTGTGTTATGTATTATTCATTGAAACTCATAGCAATGAAAAAACATTTAAAATACAATCCATTCATAAATTTTGCATTAAGTTTTATATATCAAGGACAAAAATATTTCAGGTCAAAGTTGAAGAATAAAGACTTCAAAAGTCAAAAGTGGACAATAAATAGTGGACGGAGGTAGTATTTAACAAGTCACATATATCTTATAAACTAACTAATTTTTTTTTTGTTTTTTTGTTTTTTTTTTTTACTATTTTAAAGTGTAATCTCTAGGCATAAATAACCATTCCAGATATCAACTAAAACCAACTTTCTAACAATGCAAAAGTCTTACTTTGTTTTTAATGCAATTGTAAATTTGACTTGTATATGTATCTCAAATGTTATGTCTCATTTTTTTATTTGTCAATTTAAGTTACTATGTCTCATTCAGTTTTGAATATTCATTTTATATAAATATTGTTTTATCTTATTAACTTAATCTATTAAGTTATATAGAAGTAATAAATTCTTTTTTAAATATATAATAATAATCTTATTTATAACACAAGACTATTTTTTGATTCAAATATCAATTATCAGGAAACATTTTTACGTACAAACAATTATATATTGCATTATCCAAAATTAAATGTATTGAATAATTTAAATCATTAATTTTAGATAAATATACTAAATTTACTAATTGATAATCAAATGATATTTTTTAACAAGTTTTTAGAGTTTTGTGAATTATAACATCGTGGTTGCATTTTTTATATTAATGCTTTAAATCTTTAATTAGTTAATTTACTTTTAGTATCAATAATCTTATTTTAAAATATCGTTTTGTAATTCATTATTTCTCATTACAAGCAATTTAATATATTTCTTTATAGAACATAAAGTGTTATATATTTTTTATAATTATGTTAATGGACTATATTTTTGTTATTTATCCATCTAAAATACTATTTTTTAACTCTACCAAATGGTTAAAAAACAAGTTGCCAACATTATATCTCCGATTTTAACTTCAATAATGCAATATGCATTTAGGGATTTTTTTTTTATTTAATTCATAATTCATTAACATGTGCAATTGAAGCTTAGTCCTTGATTTTACCTTAATTTTTATTTCTCAAGTTGTTATTGAGTTAAATTTTCTTGTTTATCTATTACTAACAGAAGCAACACTACTGAAACTTATTTCTATCTTATTCGTGGCTGTTGCTTTTTCCTTTTTCATTTGGTGTTCACACCTTCATATCAGAATATTTTTATATCATTAATATGTGAGATATGTATGATTAAAACATCACCATCGTAATTGTATGTACATTGGTTTCAACATCTATATTAGCATCATGATCAGTGCATCTATAGGTTATTAATATCACATTTTAATAAATATACATGGCTCTTCCTGGTACTTAACCCTAAAATATAACCCAAATAAATCTATTTCTTAGTAATTGGATAAAAAATGATACTTTTACTCTTAAATAACTAGCCATGTATATAAAATACACTAAAACTTGGTAAATGACTTAATAGGTGAGGCCGATTTTGAATATCAATATTTCTTCTTTTAACTCATAACTATAAATGGCATTCTAAATATCCAATGATGTGGTCATAGCAACGTCAATTTTAATGTTAAACTTGGTAATTGACAGCTAAGAAGCATCACCACAATTGCAATGAGATACCAACTTGTTAACCATGACCCAAACAACGTAGATCATTATGAAACAGAAAAAGATTGTCAAAGTTGACAACATATGGCTATAAGAAAGAAATAAATGAATAACTTTATTATTTATAGCGACGAATTCCAAAAAAAAAATATTGAAGTGTTGCGACCTTTGATAGATACCGTTGTCAGATCCGGGATAAATGTCAATTGGGCTCCACCCTATAACTAACAATAGTCCCTTCCGGCGACGGTGGCCAAAGATACCTTAGGCAATAGTGGCTTACCCATACATAAAACTGAAAAAGTAAGATAAGACCATACTATTTAGTATGGTAGACGTCTACTTACATGCCATAGGGGACTCACTAAACCCAAGGTTTACCCAAACATAAATTTGAAAATGGAAAAAAAAAATTACATAAATAGTAGTAGTAATGTCAAAGTATGAAGTTGACAAAGACGTTCCATAGAGATGTAACATCTTGGAATACCCCATTAAAGGATTTTATTATATCTTTATTGTTTCCCTTTTATAAAAAATAAAATTGAAGGTTACAAAGTGATCTTCAGAGTAATTAAAAGTGGCTTCGGCTATGTAGTATCTTATGAAATTGTTGAGTGATGTATATTTGTTTATTAGTTACACATTCAAATATATAAACGAACATTACTAGACTAACATTTTTTTAATAGCTTTATGGGATTATCAGGTAGTTTAACGTAACATCAGTATACCATGAAAATATTTTATCATTATTAACCCATTATTTGATGATTTACGGAATATATATTCCTTACAAGTGGATATTAACACAATAGTAATTTAATCATGGCAACAACACTGAGATGATGGCCCTGCTTCGCATGAACCTGTAGCAAAAGCTAGTTCTTGGCAAAGCTATAAGCAATCGATGCTGATTGCGTCACACCGTCCAAAACATGTTGGCCAAGAGCTGTATAGATGAAAATTCAATATAAATGTTTTAATTATATCATGCTTTACGGTAAATATTTCTAAAATATCCAAAAATAGAGGAATGATGTCATACCTAAAATCGGAACACATATCAAGAAAATATACAACACCAAAACCATCACGCCAAAAAAACTTTTTTTTGTGTAGCCCATTGGCTTGAGGAACAATACTTCTATATTTTTATTGTATGAATATAATTAAGAAAGGTTCATACTTTATGTTGGATTACCACTCCTTAAATAGCCATTCAATAGAAGCATAACACTCTTTAGCACCATTCAAGTTGAGCATAGTAGTTACTTAGCACCGTTAATTACCATCTTTAAATTTTCTTATTAATGTATGTTCATATTGAAATTAAATTAGCATGGAAATAGAAGAGGCTATGTTATGTTTGAAATTAATAATGTCACATACACTTAAATTGATGTTAAACGTAACATAACCTCTTCAATTTATATACTAATTTAATTTCAACATGAACATACATTAATAATAATGTTTCAAGATCTTAACTAATGGTGCTAACAAACTGTTATGATCAAATTGAACGATGCTGACAAGTTTATGCTTCACTTGAATGACTATGTAAGGAGTTCTAATTCGACATAAACTACGATCGTTTTTTAATTCTATTCTTACAATAAAAATCAAGCAATACTGTTTGTCAAATAAATGGCCTACACAACAAAAAATTCTCTTGTCTTGATGTTTTTTTGTGTTGTGGTTTATTGTCATGACATGTATTCCGATTTTAGGTATGACATCATTCCTCATTGTCTTGGTAATTTAGAAAAATTTACAATAAAACATGATTTAATAAAAACATCTATTTTGAGTTTCCATCCATACAACTCTTGGACCAGCGTGTTTTGGAAGGTGTGACGCAATCAGCATCGACTGCTTACAACTTTGCCAAGAACTAGCTTTTGCTACAGATTCATGCGAATTAGGGCCTTCATCTCAGTGTTGTTACCATGATTAAATTATAATTGTGAGAATATCCACTTGTAAGAAATATATATTCCGTAAACCATCAAATAATGCATTAATAGTTATAAACTATTCCCGTGGAAAACTCATGCAAGTATGCGCCTACCATAATAAATAATATTGTGTTATCATACTTTTTAAAATTTAGGTTTGGGTAAACCACCATACCGTCGTCGGAAGGGACTACTATGAGTTATAGGGTGGAGCCCGGTTAATATTTATCCTAGGTCTTGCACCGTGATCTATCAAAGGTCACGACACTTTGATTTTTTTTTCTTTTGTGATCAATTGCAAGAAATAAGAAAGTTTATTAATTTCTTTGTTTATTTTAGCGATATGTTGTCAACTTTGAGAAGTTTTTTTATGTTTCGCAACCAGTTATCATGCTTGGGTCATGGTTAACAAATTGGTATGTCATTGCAATTGTGGGTAGGCTTCTTAGCTGTCATTTACCAACTTCTATGTTTAATTGACCTTGATATGACCACATCATTGTCAACTTTGAGAATTTTTTTATGTTTCACAACCTGTTATCATGCTTGGGTCATGGTTAAGAAATTGGTATGTCATTGCAATTGTGGGTAGGCTTCTTAGCTGTGATTTACCAAGTTTTATGTTTAATTGACCTTGATATGCCCACATCATTGGATTTTTTTAATGGTGTTTATCGTCATTAGATAAAAGAGAAATATTGATTTTCAACATAGGCCTCACCTATTAAGTTATTTACCAAGTTTCAATGTATTGTCTACAAAGCTACAAAGCTAGTTGTTTATAAGTAAAAGTAGCAATTTTAATCCAATTACTAAAAAATAGATTGATTTAGGTTATATTTTAGGGTTAAGTACAAGAAAGAGTCATGCATATTTTAATTTGGGTTATTAATAATCTTCAGATGCACTGATCATGATGCTAATGAAGATGTTGAAACTAATGTACATGCAATTAGGATGGCGATGATTCAATCATACATATTTCACATATTATTGATATAAAAATATTCTGATATAAAGGTGTGAGCACCAAATGAAAAGGGAAAAAACAACAACCACGAATAACAAGGAAATTTTTTTTGATAGTACTGCTTCTGTTAGTAGTAGATAAGGACGAAAATTTAACACATGTCGCTAGCAACATGACAAAAAAAATGGAAGGAAAACTCAAGGCCAAAGATACAATTATACATGTTATTGAACTGTGAATTAAATAAAAATGCCCAAAAGCGAATTGGATTATTGAATTTGAAATCGAAGATATGATGTTGTAACATGGTTTTTAACTGTTTGGTAAAGTTAAAAAAAAAAGTATTTTAGATGCATAGTTTTAAGGTATATATTCATATTAGATGTTGTACACTGAAGCAAAAAGTAATCAATTATACAATAAAAAAATAATTGTTAACGAATCTTGTCATAATTTATCATACTTTAAGTAAAGAACATAAGCTGGAAAGCCTAATAAATCTTTGAAACAAAAGTAAAAATTAATTTCATGTAATTGTTTGATTTCAGAATCTATGATAATAAATTTTTTGTTTTTAATTGGATTTTTAGTTTCAAGAATTTTAGGATTGTACTATCAATCATTTTCTCATCAAAGACATTGCACTTTGCAAAATTTAAAACAATATAGCATTTTCTCATCAAATAGATTGCACTTTGCAGAATTTAAAGCAATATAGCATTGTACTTTTCATTCTTAGTCTTGCAAATCTAGAATTGATTTTTTCTATATTAGTCAGGAATGCAACCAAAGAAGTGAGAAGAAGTAATGATATTGAGTGTGCTTTTTATGATTTATATCTAGACAAGCTTTGCTATCAGGTCTCATTACTATTTTCATAAATAAATTTACACGTCTTTTAAATAATTTAAGACGCCTGACGCATATTGAGTGTTTTATTGATGTAATTTTACATATTAAACTATATTTCATTTGCCATAAATTTTAAATTCTTCAAATGTGATGACGTTTCAAGATGTAAATAAGTTAGGTTATACTCCCTCCGTCACATAATAATTGTCCACTTTTGACTTTTGAAGTCTTTATTCATCAACATTGACCTTAAATATTGTTATTTGTGTTATGTATTATTCATTGAAACTTGTAGTAATGAAAAAACATTTAAAATACAATCCATTAATAAATTTTGCATTAAGTTTTATATATCAAGGACAAAAATATTTAAGGTCAAAGTTGAAGAATAAAGACTTCAAAAGTCAAAAGTGGACAATAAATAGTGGACGGAGGTAGTATTTAACAAGTCACATATATCTTATAAACTAATCATTTTTTTTTCTATTTTAAAGTGTAATCTCTAGGCATAAATAACCATTCCAGATATCAACTAAAACCAACTTTCTAACAATGCAAAAGTCTTACTTTGTGTTTAATGCAAATGTAAATTTGACTTGTATATGTATCTCAAATGTTATGTCTTATTTTTTTATTTGTCAATTTAAGTTACCATGTCTCATTCAGTTTTGAATATTTATTTTATATAAATATTGTTTTATCTTATTAACTTAATCTATTAAGTTATATAGAAGTAATAAATTCTTTTTTAAATATATTATAATAATCTTATTTATAACACAAGACTATTTTTTGATTCAAATATCAATTATCAGGAAACATTTTTACTTACAAACAATTGTATATTGCATCATCCAAAATTAAATGTATTGAATAATTTAAATCATTAATTTTAGATAAATATACTAAATTTACTAATTGATAATCAAATGATATGTTTAAACAAGTTTTTATAGTTTTGTGAATTATAACATCGTGGTTTCATTTTTTATATTAATGCTTTAAATCTTTAATTAGTTAATTTACTTTTAGTATCAATAATCTTATTTTAAAATATCGTTATGTAATTCATTATTTCTCATTACAAGCAATTTAATATATTTCTTTATAGAACATAAAGTGTTATATATTTTTTATAATTATGTTAATGGACTATATTTTTGTTATTTGTCCATCTAAAATACTATTTTTTAACTCTACCAAATGGTTAAAAAACAAGTTGCCAACATCATATCTCCAATTTTAACTTCAATAATGCAATATGCATTTAGGGATTTTTTTTATTTAATTCAAAATTCATTAACATGTGCAATTGAAGCTTAGTCCTTGATTTTACCTTAATTTTTATTTCTCAAGTTGTTATTGAGTTAAATTTTCTTCTTTATCTATTACTAACAGAAGCAACACTACTGAAACTTATTTCCATCTAATTCGTGGCTGTTGCTTTTTCCTTTTTCATTTGGTGTTCACACCTTCATATCGGAATATTTTTATATCATTAATATGTGAGATATGTATGATTAAAACATCACCATCGTAATTGTATGTACATTGGTTTCAACATCTATATTAGCATCATGATCAGTGCATCTATAGGTTATTAATATCACATTTTAATAAATATACATGGCTCTTCGTGGTACTTAACCCTAAAATATAACCCAAATAAATCTATTTCTTAGTAATTGGATAAAAAATGATACTTTTACTCTTAAATAACTAGCCATGTATATAAAATACACTAAAACTTGGTAAATGACTTAATTGGTGAGGCCGATTTTGAATATCAATATTTCGTCTTTTATCTCATAACTATAAATGGCATTCTAAATATCCAATGATGTGGTCATAGCAAGGTCAATTTTAACGTTAAACTTGGTAATTGACAGCTAAGAAGCTTCACCACAATTGCAATGAGATACCAACTTGTTAACCATGACCCAAACAACATAGATCATTATGAAACAGAAAAAGATTGTCAAAGTTGACAAGATATGGCTATAAGAAAGAGATAAATGAATAACTTTATTATTTCTAGCGAGGAATTCCAAAAAAAAATATTGAAGTGTTGCGACCTTTGATAGATACCGTTGTCACATTCGGGATAAATGTCAATTGGGCTCCACCCTATGACTAACAATAGTCCCTTCCGGCGACGGTGGCCAAAGATTCCTTAGGCAACAGTGGCTTACCCATACATAAAATTAAAAAGTAAGATAAAACCATACTATTTAGCATGGTAGACGTCTACTTACATGCCATAGGGGACTCACTAAACCCAAGGTTTACCGAAACATAAATTTGAAAATGGAAAAAAAAAAATTACATAAATAGTAGTAGTAATGTCAAAGTATGAAGTTGACAAAGACGTTCCATAGAGATGTAACATCTTGGAATACCCCATTAAAGGATTTTATTATATCTTTATTGTTTCCCTTTTATAAAAAATAAAATTGAAGGTTACAAAGTGATCTTCAAAGTAATTAAAAGTGGCTTCGGCTATGTAGTATCTTATGAAATTGTTGGGTGATGTATATTTGTTTATTAGTTACACATTCAAATATATAAACGAACATTACTAGACTAAGATTTTTTTTAATAGCTTTATGGGATTATCAGGTAGTTTAACGTAACATCAGTATACCATGAAAATATTTTATCATTATTAACCCATTATTTGATGGTTTACGGAATATATATTCCTTACAAGTGGATATTAACACAATAGTAATTTAATCATGGCAACAACACTGAGATGAAGGCCCTGCTTCGCATGAACCTGTAGCAAAAGCTAGTTCTTGGCAAAGCTGTAAGCAATCGATGCTGATTGCATCACACCATGCAAAACATGCTGGGCCAAGAGCTGTATAGATGAAAATTCAATATAGATGTTTTAATTATATCATGCTTTACGGAAAATATTTCTAAAATATCCAAAACTAGAGGAATGATGTCATACCTAAAATCGGAACACATATCATGAAAATATACAACACCGAAACCATCACGACAAAAAAAACTTTTTTTTGTGTAGGCCATTGGCTTGAGGAACAATACTTCTATATTTTTATTGTATGAATATAATTAAGAAAGGTTCATACTTTATGTTGGATTACCACTCCTTAAATAGTCATTCAATACAAGCATAACACTCTTTAGCACCATTCAAGTTGAGCATAGTAGTTACTTAGCACCATTAATTACCATCTTTAAATTTTCTTATTAATGTATGTTCATATTGAAATTAAATTAGCATGGAAATAGAAGAGGCTATGTTATGTTTGAAATTAATAATGTCACATACACTTAAATTGATGTTAAACGTAACATAACCTCTTCAATTTATATACTAATTTAATTTCAACATGAACATACATTAATAATAATGTTTCAAGATCTTAATTAATGGTGCTAACAAACTGTTATGATCAAATTGAACGATGCTGACACGTTTATGCTTCACTTGAATGACTATGTAAGGAGTTCTAATTCGACATAAACTACGATCGTTTTTTAATTCTATTCTTACAATTTAGGTTTGGGTAAACCACCATACCGTCGTCGGAAGGGACTACTGTGAGTTATAGGGTGGAGCCCGGTTAATATTTATCCCAGGTCTTGCACCGTGATTTATCAAAGGTCGCGACACTTTGATTTTTTTTCTTTTGTGATCAATTGCAAGAAATAACAAAGTTTATTAATTTTTTTGTTTATTTTAGCGATATTTTGTCAACTTTGAGAAGTTTTTTAATGTTTCACAACCAGTTATCATGCTTGGGTCATGGTTAAGAAATTGGTATGTCATTGCAATTGTGGGTAGACGTCTTAGCTGTCATTTACCAAGTTTTATGTTTAATTGACCTTGATATGCCCACATCATTGGATTTTTTGAATGGTGTTTATCGTCATAAGATAAATGAGAAATATTGATTTTCAACATAGGACTCACCTATTAAGTTATTTACCAAGTTTCAATGTATTATCTACATGGCTAGTTATTTATAAGTAAAAGTAGCAATTTTAATCCAATTACTAAAAAATAGATTGATTTGGGTTATATTTTAGGGTTAAGTACAAGAAAGAGTCATGCATATTTTAATTTGGGTTATTAATATTCTTCAGATGCATTGATCATGATGCTAATGAAGATGTTGAAACTAATGTACATGCAATTAGGATGGCGATGATTCAATCATACATATTTCACATATTATTGATATAAAAATATTCTGATATAAAGGTGTGAGCACCAAATGAAAAGGGAAAAAACAACAACCACGAATAACAAGGAAAAAAGTTTTGATATACTGCTTCTATTAGTAGTAGATACGGATGAAAAGTTAACACATGTTGCTAGCAACCTGACAAAAAAATGGAAGGAAAACTCAACACCCAATCTACAATCATACATGTTAATGAACTGTGAATTAAATAAAAATGCCCAAATGCATATTGGATTATTGAAGTTGAAATCGGAGATATGATGTTGTAACATGTGTTTTAACTGTTTGGTAAAGTTAAAAAAAAAAGTATTTTAGATGGATAGTTTTAAGGTATATATTCATATATAATGTTGTACACTGAAGCTAAAAGTAATCTATTATACAATAAAAAAAATAATTGCTAACCAATCTTGTCATATTTTATCATACTTTAAGTAAAGTACATAAGCTGGAAAGCCTAATAAATCTTTGAAACAAAAGTAAAAATTAATTTCATGTAATTGTTTGATTTCAAAATCTATGATAATAAATTTTTTGTTTTTAATTGGATTTTGAGTTTCAAGAATTTTAGGATTGTACTGTCAATCATTTTCTCATCAAATACATTGCACTTTGCAAAATTTAAAGCAATATAGCATTTTCTCATCAAATAGATTGCACTTTGCAAAATTTAAAGCAATATAGCATTGTACTTTTCATTCTTAGAGTTGCAAATCTGGAATTGATTTTTTCCATATTAGTTAGGAATGCAACGAAAGAAGTGAGAAGAAGTAATTACATTGAGAGTGCTTTTTATGATTTATATCTAGACAAGCTTTGTTATCAGGCCCCATTACTATTTTCATAAATAAATTTACACATCTTTTAAATAATTTAAGACGCCTGACGCATATTGAGTGTATTATTGATGTAATTTTACATATTAAACTATATTTCATTTGCCATAAGTGAAACATCCCAATATACGACCCAAAAATTATTGTTTATAAATTACTAAAAGTACTAAAATAATATCACATAATAAAACCCACATGCCAATATTTCAAAACAGTAACTAATAGTTATGTAGAACTGTATCAATCAAATTTATGAAAAACTAGAAAGATCTCCCAGGACTACTGAAACTGCGGTGTATGCTATGCCATCAACCCGAGCTCTTCCCTTTACTTGCCGAAGTACCTGAAACCAAAACTGAAACTGTAAGCACGAAGCTTAGTGAGCTCCCCCAAACTACCACATACCATACAATACATATAAACACATACTGGGCCTTGCCCACTGCATCAGACTGAAGTCCAGAAACTGCATCGGACCGAAGTCTGGAACTAGCCATGGCCTTGCCTTCTGCATCGGACCGAAGTCTGGAACTACTGAGGCCTTGCCTCCTGCATCGTACCGAAGTCCGGAACAAACTGCATCGGACCGAAGTTCGGAACTGAATGCATCAGACAGAAGTCCGGAACTACTAATCATAGCATAGCACAAACATATCAACCAACATGAACACATAAATAGCATACTGCATCGGGCTGTAACCCGGAACATATAACACATAATCCTGCCTGAGCCACGAAGGCTTCAAACATAATAAAATCTGCATCGGACCGAAGTTCGGAAACTACTACTAGCTATACGGGCCGGCTTTGTGGCCTTAGACCCGTTCCTATTGGAAGGAAACTCACCTCGTGATCTGGCTGCTGGGTGTGTGGCTCTGGAAGCTATCCGTTGCTGCTCTGGTATCTGCGCGCCTACAATTCCACAAATACACTTCAATCAAAATACTAATAACTGCATTGGGGTAAAATGACCCTTTTACCCCTGACTAAAGTCAACTCTTCTGGTCAAGGTCAATTCTTCTGGTCAAAGTCAACTTACAGTTGACCTGACTCGCCGAGTTGGGGCCGCCAACTCGCCGAGTCCCTACCCTCATTTTTCCACCCTGATTGCTGCTACACGTCGAGTACGGCTTGAACTAGACGAGTTCCCATTTGATTCTAAAACTCAGATCATTTGCATCCGACTTGCCGAGTTGTATGAACAACTCGACCAGTTGTTCTTGAATTTATGAAGATTGCCTTAGACTCGCCGAGTTGTATGAACAACTCGCCGAGTCCCTCCATTATTGAGTCTAACCTCCGACTCACTGAGTCCCTTCCACTACTCACTGGTCTCCCCTCGGAATCTCTCAAAGGGGAAGGATCGGGGACTCGCGACTCGACTCGCCGAGTCCAAAGAACGACTCGCCGAGTCACATGCTTGCAATTACTAAAAACTCGATTATGTTTAAAACCACTGCATACAACACGTAGATCTGAATTCCTAAGGCTGGTTTACCACGTAAAGTTCCCAACTTTACATGTACAAATGCATACAAAAGGATATAAAGGCTAAAAAGGCACTTGGAAGAGTAGATCTAGGGCTATCATGCGAAATGGCTTCATAAAGTTGATAGATCTACGTTTTTGGAACTGAAACATGGCTTGATCCGAAAGCTAATCCATCCAACATGATTTATCTACTAAGAACAAGCTAAAGGATGGGCTAAATATGCTTATAAAGGAGAATCAATCATCAAAACTGGAAGAAACCGATTATTACCTCAAGATACTCTGAAATGGGTGCGGAAACTTGGATCTTCTTCTTCTCCTTTGGATCTAGCCTCCTTCTTCTCTTCAAAACTTCAAGATTTAGACAAGAGAAGCTCAAAAATACTAAATGAAATGGTTAGGGTTTGCCAAATAATGCATTCAGGGTGAAGGAGTCGAGTTTGGGGGCTCATAAGATGGTTTAAATAGGGTGCAAACCCGGGGATTTAGGGTTTCAACCTGGCAGGCCGACTCGCCGAGTCCCGAATATGGACTGACCGAGTCGCTGATCTAAACGCTGCCCAAGATCACGACTCTACTCAACGAGTCGGGCCATAGACTCGTCGAGTCCCTCTACAAACTTCTAAAATAAATAATATAAAAGCAACATACCAGAGACGGGTCGTTACAATAAGTTTTAAATTCTTCAAATGTGATGACGTTACAAAATGTAAGCAAGTTAGATTATACTCCCTCCGTCCCATAATAATTGTCCACTTTTGACTTTTGAAGTCTTCATTCATCAACTTTGACCATAAATATTGTTATTTGTGTTATGTATTATTCATTGAAACTTATAGCAATGAAAAAACATTTAAAATACAATCCATTCATAAATTTTGCATTAAGTTTTATATATCAAGGACAAAAATATTTAAGGTCAAAGTTGAAGAATAAAGACTTCAAAAGTCAACAGTGGACAATAAATATTGGACGGAGGTAGTATTTAACAAGTCACATATATGTCATAAACTAACTAATTTTTTTTTTTTTTTTTTTTTACTATTTTAAAGTGTAATCTCTAGGCATAAAAAACCATTCCAGATATCAACTAAAATCGACTTTCTAACAATGCAAAAGTCTTACTATGTATCTCAAATGTTATGTCTTATTTTTTTATTTGTCAATTTAAGTTATTATGTCTTATTCAGTTTTGATTATTCATTTTATATAGATATTGTTTTATCTTATTAACTTAATCTATTAAGTTATATAGAAGTAATAAATTCTTTTTTAAATATATTATAATAATCTTATTTATAACACAAGACTATTTTTTTATTCAAATATCAATTATCAAGAAACATTTTTACGTACAAACAATTGTATATTGCATTATCCAAAATTAAATGTATTGAATAATTTAAAGTATTAATGTTAGATAAATATACTAAATTTACTAATTGATAATCAAATGATATGTTTAAACAAGTTTTTACAGTTTTGTGAGTTATAACATCGTGGTTTCATTTTTTATATTAATGCTTGACATCTTTAATTAGTTAATTTACTTTTAATATCAATAATCTTATTTTAAAATATCGTTTTGTAATTCATTATTTCTCATTACAAGGAATTTAATATATTTCTTTATAGAACATAAAGTGTTATATATTTTTTGTAATTATGTTAATGGACTATATTTTTGTTATTTATCCATCTAAAATACTATTTTTTTAACTCTACCAAATGGTTAAAAAACAAGTTGCCAACATCATATCTCCGATTTTAACTTCAATAATGCAATATGCATTTAGGGATTTTTTTTATTTAATTCAAAATTCATTAACTTGTGGAATTGAAGCTTAGTCCTTGATTTTACCTTAATTTTTATTTCTCAAGTTGTTATTGAGTTAAATTTTCTTCTTTTTCTATTACTAACAGAAGCAACACTACTGAAACTTATTTCCATCTTATTCGTGGCTGTTGCTTTTTCCTTTTTCATTTGGTGTTCACACCTTCATATCAGAATATTTTTATATCATTAATATGTGAAATATGTATGATTGAAACATCACCATCGTAATTGTATGTACATTGGTTTCAACATCTACATTAGCATCATGATCAGTGCATCTATAGGTTTTTAATATCACAAATTAATAAATATACATGGCTCTTCCTGGTACTTAACCCTAAAATATAACCCAAATAAATCTATTTTTTAGTAATTGGATAAAAAATGATACTTTTACTCTTAAATAACTAGCCATGCAGATAAAATATACTAAAACCTGGTAAATGACTTAATAGGTGAGGCCGATTTTGAATATCAATATTTCTTCTTTTATCTCATAACTATAAATGGCATTCTAAAAATCCAATGATGCGGTCGTAGCTAGGTCAATTTAAACGCTAAACTTGGTAATTGACAGCTAAGAAGCTTAACCAAAATTGCAATGAGATACCAACTTGTTAACCATGAACCAAACAACGTAGATCATTATGAAACAGAAAAAGATTGCCAAAGTTGACAAGATATGGCTATAAGAAACAAATAAATGAATAACTTTGTTATTTCTATCAACGAATTCCCAAAAAAAATATTGAAGTGTTGCGATCTTTGATAGATAACAGTGTCAGATACGGGATAAATGTCAATCGGGCTCCACCCTATAACTAACAATAGTCCCTTCCGGCGACGGTGACCAAAGATTCCTTAGGCAACAGTGGATTACCCATAAATAAAATTAAAAAATTAAGATAAAACCATACTATTTAGAATGGTAGACATCTACTTACATGCCATAGGGGACTCACTAAAAACACGGTTTACCCAAACATAAATTTGAAAATGGAAAAAAAAATATTTCATAAATAGTAGTATTAATGTCAAAGTATGATGTTGACAAAGACGTTCCATAGAGATGTAACATCTTGGAATACCACATTAAAAGATTTTATTATATCTTTATTGTTTCCCTTTTATAAAATATAAAATTGAAGGTTACAAAGTGATCTTTAGAGTTATTAAAAGTGGCTTCGGCTATGTAGTATCTTATGAAATTGTTGGGTGATGTATATTTGTTTATTAGTTACACATTCAAATAAATAAAAGTACATTACTAGACTAACATTTTTTAATAGCTTTATGGGATTATCGGGTGGTTTAACGTAACATCAGTATACCATGAAAATATTTTATCATTATTAACCCATTATTTGATGGTTTACGGAATATATATTCCTTACAGGTGGATATTAACACAATAGTAATTTAATCATGGCAACAACACTGAGATGAAGCCCCTGCTTCGCATGAACCTGTAGCAAAACCTAGTTCTTGGCAAAGCTGTAAGCAATCGATGCTGATTGCATCACACCGTCCAAAACATGCTGGGCCAAGAGCTGTATAGATGAAAATTCAATATAGATATTTTAATTATATCATGCTTTATGGTAAATTTTTCTAAAATATCCACAAATGGAGGAATGATGTCATACCTAAAATCGGAACACATATCATGAAAATATACAACACCAAAACCATCACGAAAAAAAAACTTTTTTTTGTGTAGGCCATTGGCTTGAGGAACAATACTTCTTGATTTTTATTGTATGAATGGAATTAAGAAAGGATCATACTTTATGTTGGATTACCACACCTTAAATAGTCATTCAACAGAAGCATAACACTCTTTAGCACCATTCAGGTTGAGCATAGTAGTTAGTTAGCACCATTAATTACCATCTTTAAATTTTCTTATAAATGTATGTTGATATTGAAATTAAATTAGCATCTAAATAGAAGAGGTTATGTTATGTTTGAAATTAATGATGTCACACACACTTAAATTGATGTCAAACGTAACATAACCTCTTCAATTTATATACTAATTTAATTTCAACATGAACATACATTAATAATAAAATTTCAAGATCTTAATTAATGGTGCTAACAAACTGTTATGCTCAAATTGAACGACGCTAGCAAGTTTATGCTTCACTTGAATGACTATGTAAGGAGTTCTAATTCGACATAAACTACGATCGTTTTTTAATTCTACTCTTAAAATAAAAATCAAGCAATATTGTTTGTCAAATAAATTGACTACACAACAAAAAATTCTCTTGTCGTGATGGTTTTTGTGTTGTGGTTTATTGTAATGACATGTATTCCGATTTTAGGTATGACATCATTCCTCTTTGTCCGGGTAATTTAGAAAAATTTACGATAAAGCATGATTTAATAAAAACATCTATTTTGAGTTTCCATGCATACAACTCTTGGACCGGCGTGTTTTGGAAGGTGTGATGCAATCAGCATCGACTGCTTACAACTTTGCCAAGAACTTGCTTTTGCTACAGGTTCATGCGAAGCAGGGCCTTCATCTCAGTGTTGTTGCCATGATTAAATTATAATTGTGTTAATATCCACTTGTAAGAAATATATATTCCGAAAACCATCAAATAATGGATTAATAGTTATAAACTATTCCCGTGGAAAACTCATGCAAGTATACGCCTATCATAATAAATAATATTGTCTTATCATACTTTTTAAAATTTAGGTTGGGTAAACCACCATACCATCGTCGCAAGGGACTACTATGAGTTATAGGGTGGAGCCCGGTTAATATTTATCCCTGGTCTTTCACCGTGATCTATCAAAGGTCACGACACTTTGATTTTTTTTTTCTTTTGTGATCAATTGCAAGAAATAACAAAGTTTATTAATTTCTTTGTTTATTTTAGCCATGATTAAATTATTAATGTATGTTCATATTGAAATTAAAATTGCATGTAAATAGAAGAGGTTATGTTATGTTTGAAATTAATGATGTCACATACACTTAAATTTTAGCCATGATTAAATTATTAATGCATGTTCATATTGAAATTAAATTAGCATGTAAATAGAAGAGGTTATGTTATGTTTGAAATTAATGATGTCACATACACTTAAATTGATGTCAAACGTAACATAACCTCTTCAATTTATATACTAATTTAATTTCAACATGAACATACATTAATAATAAAATTTCAAGATCTTAATTAATGGTGCTAACAAACTGTTATGCTCAAATTGAACGATGCTGGCAAGTTTATGCTTCGCTTGAAAGACTATGTAAGGAGTTCTAATTCGACATAAACTACGATCGTTTTTTAATTCTATTCTTACAATAAAAATCAAGCAATATTGTTTGTCAAATAAATGGCCTACACAACAAAAAATTCTCTTGTCGTGATGGTTTTTGTGTTGTGGTTTGTTGTCATGACATGTATTCCAATTTTAGGTATGACATCATTCCTCTTTGTCTGGGCAATTTAGAAAAATTTACGATAAAGCATGATTTAATAAAAACATCTATTTTGAGTTTCCATCCATACAACTCCTGGACCAGCGTGTTTTTTTGGAAGGTGTGATGCAATCATCATCGACTGCTGCCAACTTTGCCAAGAACTTGCTTTTGCTACAGGTTCATGTGAAGCAGGGCCTTCATCTCAGTGTTGCTGCCATGATTAAATTATAATTGTGTTAATATCCACTTGTAAGAAATATATATTCCGTAAACCATCAAATAATGGATTAATAGTTATAAACTATTCCCGTGGAAAACTCATGCAAGTATACGCCTACCATAATAAATAATATTGTGTTATCATACTTTTTAAAATTTAGGTTTGGGTAAACCACCATACCATCGTCGGAAGGGACTACTGTGAGTTATAGGGTGGAGCCCGGTTAATATTTATCCCAGGTCGTTCGCCGTGATCTATGAAAGGTCACGACACTTTGATTTTTTTTTTCTTTTGTGATCAATTGCAAGAAATAACAAAGTTTATTAATTTCTTTGTTTATTTTAGCCATATGTTGTCAACTTTGAGAAGTTTTTTATGTTTCACAACCAATTATCATGCTTGGGTCATGGTTAACAAATTGGTATGTCATTGCAATTGTGGGTAGGCTTCTTAGCTGTCATTTACCAAGTTTTACGTTTAATTGACCTTGATATGACCACATCATTGTCAACTTTGAGAAGTTTTTTTATGTTTCACAACCAATTATCATGCTTGGGTCATGGTTAACAAATTGGTATGTCATTGCAATTGTGGGTAGGCTTCTTAGCTGTCATTTACCAAGTTTTATGTTTAACTGACCTTGATATGACCACATCGTTGGATTTTTTGAATGGTGTTTATCGTCATAAGATAAAAGAGAAATATTTATTTTCAACATAGGCCTCACCTATTAAGTTATTTACCAAGTTTCAATGTTTTAACTACATGGCTAGTTATTTATCAGTAAAAGTAGCAATTTTGATCCAATTACTAAAAAATAGATTGATTTGGGTTATATTTTAGGCTTAAGTACAAGAAACAGTCATGCATATTTTAATTTGGGATATTAATAATCTTCAGATGCACTGATCATGATGCTAATGAAGATGTTTAAACTAATGTACATGAAATTATGATGGCGATCATTAAATCATACGTATTTCACATATTATTGATATAAAAATATTCTGATATAAAGGTGTGAACACCAAATAAAAAGGGAAAAATCAACTACCACGAATAACAAGGAAAAAAGTTTTGATAGTACTGCTTCTGTTAATAGTAGATAAGGATGAAAATTTAACACATGTTGCTAGCAACATTACAAAAAAAATGGAAGGAAAACTCAAGGCCCAAGCTCCAATTATACATGTTATTCAACTGTGAATTAAATAAAAATGCCCAAATGCGTATTGGATTATTCAATTTGAAAAATCGGAGATATGATGTTGTAACATGTTTTTTAACATTTTGGTAAAGTTAAAAAAAAGTATTTTAGATGGATAGTTTTAAGGTATATATTCATATTAGATGTTGTACACTGAAGCAAAAAGTAATCTATTATACAATAAAAAAAAATAATTGTTAACCAATCTTGTCATAATTTATCATACTTTAAGTAAAGAACATAAGCTGGAAAGCCTAATAAATCTTTGAAACAAAAATAAAAATTAATTTCATGTAATTGTTTGATTTCAGAATCTATGATAACAAATTTTTTGTTTTTAATTGGATTTTGAGTTTCAAGAATTTTAGGATTGTACTGTCAATCATTTTCTCATCAAATACATCGCACTTTGCAAAATTTAAAACAATATAGTATTTTCTCATCAAATAGATTGCACTTTGCAAAATTTAAAGCAATATAGCATTTTACTTTCCATTCTAAGTCTTGCAAATCTAGAATTCATTTTTTCCATATTAGTTAGGAATGCAACGAAAGAAGTGAGAAGAAGTAATGATATTGAGAGTGCTTTTTATGATTTATATCTAGACAAGCTTTGTTATCAGGCCCCATTACTATTTTCATAAATAAATTTACACGTCTTTTAATAATTTAAGACGCCTGACGCATATTGAGTGTTTTATTGACGTAATTTTACATATTAAACTATATTTCATTAGCCATAAGTGAAACATCCCAATATACGACCCAAAAAATTTTGTTTATAAATTACTAAGAGTACTAAAATAATATCACATAATCAAACCCATATTCCAATATTTCAAAAAAGTAACTAATAGTTATGTAGAACTGTATCAATCACATCTATGAAAAACTAGAAAGATCTCCCAGGACTACTGATACTGCGGTGTATGCGATGTCATCAACCCGAGCTCTTCCCTTTACTTGCGGAAGTAACTGAAACCAAAACTGAAACTGTAAGCACGAAACTTAGTGAGCTCCCCCAAACTACCACATACCATACAATACATATAAACACATACTGGGCCATGCCCACTGCATCGGACCGAAGTCCGGAACTAGCCAGGGCCTTGTCCTCTGCATCGGACCGAAGTCTGGAACTACTGAGACCTTGCCTCCTGCATCGGACCGAAGTCCGGAACTAACTGCATCGGACCGAAGCTCGGAACTGACTGCATCGGACAGAAGTCCGAAACTACTGATCATAGCATAGCACAAACATATCAACCAACATGAACACATAAATAGCATACTGCATCGGGCTGTAACTCGGAACATATAACACATAATCCTACCTGAGCCACGAAGGCTTCAAACATAATAAAAATCTGCATCGGACCGAAGTCCAGAAACTACTACTAGCTATACGGGCCGGCATTGTGGCCTTAGACCCGTTCCTATTGGAAGGAAACTCACCTCGTGATCTGGCTGCTGGGTGTGTGGCTCTAGAAGCTATCCGCTGCTGCTCCGGTATCTCCCCGGCTACAATTCCACAAATACACTTCACTCAAAATACTAATAACTGCATTGGGGTAAAATAACCCTTTTACCCCTGACTAAAGTCAACTCTCCTGGTCAAGGTTAATTCTTCTGGTCAAAGTCAACTTACAGTTGACCTGACTCGCCGAGTTGGGGCCGCCAAGTCGCTGAGTCCCTACCCTCGTTTCTCAACCCTGATTCCTGCTACTCATCGAGTATGGCTTCAACTCAACGAGTTCCCATTTGATTCTAAAACTCAGACCATTTGCATCCGACTCGCCGAGTTGTATGAACAACTGGACAAGTTGTTCTTGAATTTATGAAGATTGCCTTAGACTCGCCGAGTTGTATGAACAACTCGTCGAGTCCCTCCATTATTGAGTCTAACCTCCGACTCACTGAGTCCCTTCCAGTACTCACTGGTCTCCCCTCGGAATCACTCAAAGGGGAAGGATCGGGGACTCGCGACTCGACTCGCCGAGTCCGAAGAACGACGCGCCGAGTCACATGCATGCAATTACTAAAAACTCAATTCTGTTTAAAACCACTGCATACAATACATAGATCTGAGTTCCTAAGGCTAGTTTACCATGTAAAGTTCCCAACATTACGTGTACAAATGCATACAAAAGGATATAAAGGCTAAAAAGGCACTTGGAAGAGTAGATCTAGGGCTATCATGCAAAATGGCTTCATAAAGTTGATAGATCTACGTTTTTGGAACTGAAACATGGCTTGATCCGAAAGCTAATCCATCCAACATGATTTTTCTACAAAGAACAAGCTAGACGATGGGCTAAATATGCTTATAAAGGAGAATCAATCATCAAAACTGGAAGAAACCAATTATTACCTCAAGATACTCTGAAATGGGTGCGGAAACTTGGATCTTCTTCTTCTCCTTTGGATCTAGTCTCCTTCTTCTCTTCAAAACTTCAAGATTTAGACAAGAGAAGCTCAAATTCTCAATGAAATGGTTAGGGTTTGCCAAATAATGCTTTGAGGGTGAAGGAGACGAGTTTGGGGCTCATAAGATGGTTTAAATAGGGTGCAAACCCGGGGATTTAGGGTTTCAACCTGGCAGGTCGACTCGCCGAGTCCCGAATATGGACTCGCCGAGTCGCCGATCTAAACGCTGCCCAAGATCACGACTCTACTCGACGAGTCGGGCCATAGACTCGTCGAGTCCCTCTACAAACTTCTAAAATAAATTATATAAAAGCAACATACCAGAGACGGGTCGTTACAGCAAGTTTTAAATTCTTCAAATGTGATGACGTTTCAAAATGTAAGCAAGTTAGGTTATACTCCCTCCGTCGCATAATAATTGTCCACTTTTGACTTTTGAAGTCTTCATTCATCCACTTTGACCTTAAATATTGTTATTTGTGTTATGTATTATTCATTGAAACTTATAGCAACGAAAAAACATTTAAAATACAATCCATTCATAAATTTTGCATTAAGTTTTATATATCAAGGAAAAAAATATTTAAAGTCAAAGTTGAAGAATAAAGATTTCAAAAGTCAAAAGTGGACAATAAATATTGGACGGAGGTAGTATTAAACAAGTCACATATATGATATAAACTAACTAATTTTTTTTTTTGCTTTTTTTTTTTTTTTTTTTTTTACTATTTTAAAGTGTAATCTCTAGGTATAAAAAACCAATCTAGATATCAACTAAAACCAACTTTCTAACAATGCAAAAGTCTTACTATGTTTTTAATGCAAATGTAAATTTGACTTGTATATGTATCTCAAATGTTATGTCTTATTTTTTTTTTTTGTCAATTTAACTTACTATGTCTCATTCAGTTTTAACTATTCATTTTATATAGATATTGTTTTATCTTATTAACTTAATCTATTAAGTTATATAGAAGTAATAAATTCTTTTTTAAATATATTATAATAATCTTATTTATAACACAAGACTATTTTTTGATTCAAATATCAATTATAAGGAAACATTTTTACGTACAAACAATTGTATATTGCATTATCCAAAATTAAATGTATTGAATAATTTAAATTATTAATTTTAGATAAATATACTAAATTTACTAATTGATAATCAAATGATATGTTTAAACAAGTTTTTACAGTTTTGTGAATTATAACATCATGGTTTCATTTTTTATATTAATGCTTTAAATCTTTAATTAGTTAATTTACTTTTAATATCAATAATCTTATATTAAAATATCGTTTTGTAATTCATTATTTCTCATTACAAGCAATTTAATATATTTCTTTATAGAACATAAAGTGTTATATATTTTTTGTAATTATGTTAATGGACTATATTTTTGTTATTTATGCATCTAAAATACTATTTTTTAACTCTACCAAATGGTTAAAAAACAAGTTGCCAACATCATATCTCCGATTTTAACTTCAATAATGCAATATGCATTTAGGCATTTTTTTTATTTAATTCAGAATTCATTAACATGTGCAATTGAAGCTTAGGCCTTGATTTTACCTTAATTTTTATTTCTCAAGTTGTTATTGAGTTAAATTTTCTTCTTTATTTATTACTAACAGAAGCAACACTACTGAAACTTATTTCCATCTTATTTGTGGCTGTTGCTTTTTCCTTTTTCATTTGGTGTTCACACCTTCATATCAGAATATTTTTATATCATTAATATGTGAAATATGTATGATTGAAACATCACCATTGTAATTGTATGTACATTGGTTTCAACATCTACATTAGCATCATGATCAGTGCATCTATAGGTTTTTAATATCACAAATTAACAAATATACATGGCTCTTCCTTGTACTTAACCCTAAAATATAACCCAAATAAATCAATTTTTTAGTAATTGGATAAAAAATGATACTTTTACTCTTAAATAACTAGACATGCAGATAAAATACACTAAAACTTGGTAAATGACTTAATAGGTGAGGCCGATTTTGAATATCAATATTTCTTCTTTTATCTCATAACTATAAATGGCATTCTAAAAATCCAATGATGTGGTCTTAGCAAGGTCAATTTAAACGTTAAACTTGGTAATTGACAGATAAGAAGCTTAACCAAAATTGCAATGAGATACCAACTTGTTAACCATGACCCAAACAACGTAGATCATTATGAAATAGAAAAAGATTGTCAAAGTTGACAAGATATGGCTATATGAAACAAATAAATGAATAACTTTGTTATTTCTATCAACGAATTCCAAAAAAAATATTGAAGTGTTGCGACCTTTGATAGATAACGGTGTTACATCCGGGATAAATGTCAATCGGGCTCCACCCTATAACTAACAACAGTCCCTTCTGGCGACCGTGGCCAAAGATTCCTTAGGCAACAGTCGCTTACCATTAAATAAAATTAAATAATTAAGATAAAACCATACTATTTAGTATGCTAGACATCTACTTACATGCCATAGGGGACTCACTAAACACACGGTTTACCCAAACATAAATTTGAAAATGGAAAAAAAATATTACATAAATAGTAGTATTAATGTCAAAGTATGAAGTTGACAAAGACGTTCCATAGAGATGTAACATCTTGGAATACCCCATTAAAGGATTCTATTATATCTTTATTGTTTCCCTTTTATAAAAAATAAAATTGAAGGTTAAAGTGATCTTTAGAGTTATTAAAAGTTGCTTCGGCTATGTAGTATCTTATGAAATTGTTGGGTGATGTATATTTGTTTATTAGTTACACATTCAAATAAATAAACGAACATTACTAGACTGACATTTTTTTTAATAGCTTTATGGGATTATCAGGTAGTTTAACGTAACATCAGTATACCACAAAAATATTTTATCATTATTAACCCATTATTTGATGGTTTACGGAATATATATTCCTTACAGGTGGATATTAACACAATAGTAATTTAATCATGGCAACAACACTGAGATGAAGGCCCTGCTTCGCATGAACCTGTAGCAAAACCTAGTTCTTGGCAAAGTTGTAAGCAATCGATGCTGATTGCATCACACCGTCCAAAACATGCTGGGCCAAGAGCTGTATAGATGAAAATTCAATATAGATGTTTTAATTATATCATGCTTTATGGTAAATTTTTCTAAAATATCCAAAAATAGAGGAATGATGTCATACCTAAAATCGGAATACAAATCATTAAAATATACAACACCAAAACCATCGTGACAAAAAAACTTTTTTTTGTGTAGGCCATTGGCTTGAGGAACAATACTTCTTGATTTTTATTGTATGAATAGAATTAAAGAAGGATCATACTTTATGTTGGATTACCACTCCTTAAATAGTCATTCAACAAAAGCATACCACTCTTTAGCACCATTCAAGTTGACCATAGTATTTAGTTAGCACCATTAATTACCATCTTTAAATTTTCTTATTAATGTATGTTCATATTGAAATTAAATTAGCATGGAAATAGAAGAGGTTATGTTATGTTTGAAATTAATGATGTCACATACACTTAAATTGATGTGAAACGTAACATAACCTCTTCAATTTATACACTAATTTAATTTCAACATGAACATACATTGATAATAAAATTTCAAGATCTTAATTAATGGTGCTAACAAACTGTTATGCTCAAATAGAATGATGCTGACAAGTTTATGCTTCACTTGAGTGACTATGTAAGGAGTTCTAATTCGACATAAACTACGATCGTTTTTTAATTCTATTCTTACAATAAAAATCAAGCAATATTGTTTGTCAAATAAATGGCCTACACAACAAAAAATTCTCTTGTCGTAATGGTTTTTTTTGTTGTGGTTTATTGTCATGACATGTATTCCGATTTTAGGTATGACATCATTCCTCTTTGTCTAGGTAATTTAGAAAAATTTACGATAAAGCATGATTTAATAAAAACATCTATTTTGAGTTTCCATACATACAACTCTTGGACCAGTGTGTTTTTTTGGAAGGTGTGACGCAATCATCATCGACTGCTGACAACTTTGCCAAGAACTTGCTTTTGCTACAGGTTCATGCGAAGTAGGGCCTTCATCTCAGTGTTGCTGCCATGATTAAATTATAATTGTGTTAATATCCACTTGTAAGAAATATATATTCCGTAAACCATCAAATAATGGATTAATAGTTATAAACTATTCCCGTGGAAAACTCATGCAAGTATACGCCTACCATAATAAATAATATTGTGTTATCATACTTTTTAAAATTTAGGTTTGGGTAAACCACCATACCATCGTCGTAAGGGACTACTGTGAGTTATAGCTGTGATCTATGAAAGGTCACGAGACTTTGATTTTTTTTTCTTTTGTGATCAATTGCAAGAAATGACAAAGTTTATTAATTTCTTTGTTTATTTTAGCCATATGTTGTCAACTTTGAGAAGTTTTTTATGTTTCACAACCAGTTATCATGCTTGGGTCATGGTTAACAAATTGATATGTCATTGCAATTGTGGGTAGGCTTCTTAGCTGTCATTTACCAAGTTTTATGTTTAATTGACCTTGATATGACCACATCAATGTCAACTTTTAGAAGTTTTTTGTGTTTCACAACCAGTTATCATGCTTGGGTCATGGTTAACAAATTGGTATGTCATTGCAATTGTGGGTAGGCTTCTTCGCTGTCATTTACCAAGTTTTATGTTTAATTGACCTTGATATGACCACATCATTGGATTTTTTGAATGGTGTTTATTGTCATTAGACAAAAGAGAAATATTTATTTTCAACATAGGCCTCACCTATTAAGTTATTTACCAAGTTTCAATGTATTAACTACATGGCTAGTTATTTATAAGTAAAAGTAGCAATTTTGATCCAATTACTAAAAAATAGATTGATTTGGGTTATATTTTAGGGTTAAGTACAAGAAAGAGTCATGCATATTTTAATTTGGGATATTAATAATCTTCAGATGCACTGATCATGATGCTAATGAAGATGTTGAAGATAATGTACATGCAATTATGATGGCGATCATTCAATCATACATATTTCACATATTATTGATATAAAAATATTCTGATATAGTGGTGTGAACACCAAATGAAAAGGGAAAAAGCAGCAACCACGAATAACAAGGAAAAAAGTTTTGATAGTACTGCTTCTGTTAGTAGTAGATAAGGACGAAAATTTAACACATGTTGCTAGCAACATGACAAAAAAATGGAAGGATAAATTAAGGCCCAAGCTACAATTATACATGTTATTGAACTGTGAATTAAATAAAAATGCCCAAATGCGTATTGGATTATTGAATTTGAAATCGGAGATATGATGTTGTAACATGTTTTTTAACTGTGTGGTAAAGTTAAAAAAAAAGGTATTTTAGATGGATAGTTTTAAGGTATATATTCATATTAGATGTTGTACACTGAAGCAAAAAGTAATCTATTATACAATAAAAAAATAATTGTTAACCAATCTTGTCATAATTTATCATACTTTAAGTAAAGAACATAAGCTGGAAAGCCAAATAAATCTTTGAAACAAAAGTAAAAATTAATTTCATGTAATTGTTTGATTTCAGAATCTATGATAATAAATTTTTTGTTTTTAATTGGATTTTGAGTTTCAAGAATTTTAGGATTGTATTATCAATCATTTTCTCATCAAATACATTACACTTTGCAAAATTTAAAACAATATAGTATTTTCTCATCAAATGGATTGCACTTTGCAAAATTTAAAGCAATATAGCATTTTACATTTCATTCTTAGTCTTGCAAATCTAGAATTGATTTTTTCCATATTAGTTAGGAATGCAACGAAAGAATTGAGAAGAAGTAATGACATTGAGAGTGCTTTTTATGATTTATATCTAGAAAAGCTTTGTTATCAGGTCCCATTACTATTTTCATAAATAAATATACACATCTTTGAAATAATTTAAGACGCCTGACGCATATTGAGTGTTTTATTGACGTAATTTTACATATTAAAGTATATTTCATTTGCCATAAGTGAAACATCCCAATATACGACCCATTTTTTTTTTTATAAATTACTAAAATAATATCACATAATCAAACCCATATGCCAATATTTCAAAACAGTAACTAATAGTTATGTAGAACTGTATCAAAACTGTATCAATCACATTTATGAAAAACTAGAAAGATCTCCCAGGACTACTGAAACTGCAGTGTATGCGATGGCATCAACCCGATCTCTTCCCTTTACTTGCGGAAGTACCTAAAACTAAAACTGAAACTGTAAGCACGAAGCTTATTGAGCTCCCCCAAACTTCCACATACCACACAATACATATAAACACATACTGGGCCTTGCCCACTACATCGGACCGAAGTTCGGAAACTGCATCGGACCAAAGTCCGGAACTAGCCAGGGCCTTGCCCTCTGCATCGGACCGAAGTCTGGAACTACTAAGGCCTTGCCTCCTGCATCGGACCGAAGTCCGGAACTAACTGCATCAGACCAAACTTCGGAACTGACTGCATCGAACAGATGTCCGGAACTACTGATCATAGTACAGCACAAACATATCAACCAGCATGAACACATAAATAGCATACTGCATCGGGCTGTAACCCGGAACATATAACACATAATCCTGCCTGAGCCACGAAGGCTTCAAACATAATAAAATATGCATCGGACCGAAGTCCGGAAACTACTACTAGCTATACGGGCCGGCATTGTGGCCTTAGACCCGTTCCTATCGGAAGGAAACCCAGCTCGTGATCTGGCTGCTGGGTGTGTGGCTCTGGAAGCTATCCGCTACTGCTCTGGTATCTCCGCGCCTACAATTCCACAAATACACTTCAATCAAAATACTAATAACTGCATTGGGGTAAAATGACCCTTTTACCCCTGACTAAAGTCAACTCTCCTGGTCAAGGTCAATTCTTCTGGTCAAAGTCAACTTACAGTTGACCTGACTCGCCGAGTCCCTACCCTCATTTCTCAACCCTGATTGCTGCTACTCGTCGAGTATGGCTTGAACTCGATGAGTTCCCATTTGATTCTAAAACTCAGACCATTTGCATCCGACTCGCCGTTTTGTATGAACAACTCGACGAGTCCCTCCATTATTGATTCTAACCTCCGACTCACTGAGTCCCTTCCAGTACTCACTGGTCTCCCCTCGGAATCACTCAAAGGGGAAGGATCGGGGACTCGCGACTCGACTCGCCGAGTCCGAAGAACGACGCGCCGAGTCACATGCATGCAATTACTAAAAACTCAATTCTGTTTAAAACCACTGCATACAATACATAGATCTGAGTTCCTAAGGCTAGTTTACCATGTAAAGTTCCCAACATTACGTGTACAAATGCATACAAAAGGATATAAAGGCTAAAAAGGCACTTGGAAGAGTAGATCTAGGGCTATCATGCAAAATGGCTTCATAAAGTTGATAGATCTACGTTTTTGGAACTCAAACATGGCTTGATCCGAAAGCTAATCCATCCAACATGATTTATCTACTAAAAACAAGCTAGAGGATGGGCTAAATATGCTTATAAAGGAGAATCAATCATCAAAACTGGACGAAACCGATTATTACCTCAAGATACTCTGAAATGGGTGCAAAAACTTGGATCTTCTTCTTCTCCTTTGGATCTTGCTTCCTTATTCTCTTCAAAACTTCAAGATTTAGACAAGCGAAGCTCAAATCCTCAATGAAATGGTTAGGGTTTGCCAAATAATGCTTTGAGGGTGAAGGAGACGAGTTTGGGGCTCATAAGATGGTTTAAATAGGGTGAAAACCCGGGGATTTAGGGTTTCAACCTGGCAGGCCGACTCGCCGAGTTTCGAATATGGACTCGCCGAGTCGCCGATCTAAACGCTGCCCAAGATCACGACTCTACTCGATTAGTCGGGCCATAGACTCATCGAGTCCCTCTACAAACTTCTAAAATAAATAATATAAAAGCAACATACCAGAGACGGGTCGTTAATATAAGTTTTAAATTCTTCAAATGTGATGACGTTTCAAAATGTAAGTAAGTTAGGTTATACTCCCTCCGTCCCATAATAATTGTTCACTTTTGACTTTTGAAGTCTTCATTCATCAACTTTGACCTTAAATATTGTTATTTGTGTTATGTATTATTCATTGAAACTTATAGCAATGGAAAAACGTTTAAAATACAATCCATTCATAAATTTTGCATTAAGTTTTATATATCAAGGACAAAAATATTTAAGGTCAAAGTTGAAGAATAAAGAATTCAAAAGTCAAAAGTGGACAATAAATATTGGACGGAGGTATTATTTAACAAGTCACATATATGTTATAAACTAACTAATTTTTTTTTTTGCTTTTTTTTTTATTATTTTTTTTTACTATTTTAAACTGTAATCTCTAGGCATAAAAAACCATTCCAGATATCAAGTAAAACCAACTTTCTAACAATGCAAAAGTCTTACTATGTTTTTAATGCAAATGTAAATTTGACTTGTATATGTATCTCAAATGTTATGTCTTATTTTTTTATTTGTCAATTTAAGTTACTATGTCTCATTCAGTTTTAACTATTCATTTTATATAGATATTGTTTTATCTTATTAACTTAATCTATTAAGTTATATAGAAGTAATAAATTCTTTTTTAAATATATTATAATAATCTTATTTATAACACAAGACAATTTTTTGATTCAAATATCAATATCAGGAAACATTTTTACGTACAAACAATTGTATATTGCATTATCCAAAATTAAATTATTAATTTTAGATAAATATACTAAATTTACTAATTGATAATCAAATGATATGTTTAAACAAGTTTTTACAGTTTTGTGAATTATAACATCGTGGTTTCATTTTTTATATTAATGCTTTAAATCTTTAATTAGTTAATTTACTTTTAATATCAATAATCTTATTTTAAAATATCGTTTTGTAATTCATTATTTCTCATTACAAGCAATTAAATATATTTCTTTATAGAACATAAAGTGTTATATATTTTTTTGTAATTATGTTAATGGACTATATTTTTGTTATTTATCTATCTAAAATACTATTGTTTAACTCTACCAAAAGTTTAAAAAACAAGTTGCCAACATCATATCTCCGATTTTAACTTCAATAATGCAATATGCATTTAGGCATTTTTTTTATTTAATTCAGAATTCATTAACATGTGCAATTGAAGCTTAGGTCTTGATTTTACCTTAATTTTTATTTTTAAAGTTATTATTCAGTTAAATTTTCTTCTTTATCTAATACTAACAGAAGCAACACTACTGAAACTTATTTCCATCTTATTCGTGGCTGTTGCTTTTTCCTTTTTCATTTGGTGTTCACACCTTTATATCAGAATATTTATATATTATTAATATGTGAAATATGTAAAATTGAAACATCACCATCGTAATTGTATGTACATTGGTTTCAACATCTACATTAGCATCATGATCAGTGCATCTATAGGTTTTTAATATCACAAATTAATAAATATACATGGCTCTTCGTGGTACTTAACCCTAAAATATAACCCAAATAAATATATTTTTTAGTAATTGGATAAAATATGATACTTTTACTCTTAAATAACTAGCCATGCAGATAAAATACACTAAAACTAGGTAAATGACTTAATAGGTGAGGCCGATTTTGAATATCAATATTTCTTCTTTTATCTCATAACTATAAATGGCATTCTAAAAATCCAATGATGTGGTCATAGCAAGGTCAATTTAAACGTTAAACTTGGTAATTGACAGCTAAGAAGCTTAACCAAAATTGCAATGAGATACCAACTTGTTAACCATGACCCAAACAACGTAGATCATTATGAAACAAAAAAAGATTGTCAAAGATGACAAGATATGGCTACAACAAACAAATAAATGAATAACTTTGTTATTTCTATCAACGAATTACAAAAAAAAATATTGAAGTGTTGCGACCTTTGATAGATAACGGTGTCAGATCCGGGATAAATGTCAATCGGGCTCCACCCTATAACTAACAATAGTCCCTTCCGGCGATGGTGGCCAAAGATTCCTTAGGCAACAATGGCTTACCCATAAATAAAATTAAAAAATTAAGATAAAACCATACAATTTAGTATGGTAGACATGTACTTACATGCCATAGGGGACTCACTAAACACACAGTTTACGCAAACATAAATTTGAAAATGGAAAAAAAATATTACATAAATAGTAGTATTAATCTCAAAGTATAAAGTTGACCAAGACGTTCCATAGAGATGTAACATCTTGTAATACCCCATTAAAGGATTTTATTATATCTTTATTGTTTCCTTTTATAAAAAATAAAATTGAAGGTTACAAAGTGATCTTCAGAGTTATTAAAAGTGGCTTCGGCTATGTAGTATCTTATGAAATTGTTGGGTGATGTATATTTGTTTATTAGTTACACATTCAAATAAATAAACGAACATTACTAGACTAACATTTTTTTAATAGCTTTATGGGAATTTCAGGTAGTTTAACGTAACATCAGTATACCACAAAAATATTTTATTATTACTAACCCATTATGGGAATATATATGCATTACAAGTGGATATTAACACAATAGTAATTTAATCATGGCAACAACACTGAGATGAAGGCCCTGCTTCGCATCAACCTGTAGCAAAACCTAGTTCTTGGCAAAGCTGTAAGCAATCGATGCTGATTGCATCACACCGTCCAAAACATGCTGGGCCAAGAGCTGTATAGATGAAAATTCAATATAGATGTTTTAATTATATCATGATTTATGGTAATTTTTTCTAAAATATCCAAAAATAGAGGAATGATGTCATACCTTAAATCAGAACACATATCATGAAAATATACAACACCAAAACCATCATGACAAAAAAAACTTTTTTTTTTGTGTAGGCCATTGGCTTGAGGAACAATACTTCTTGATTTTTATTGTATTAATAGAATTAAGAAAGGATCATACTTTATGTTGGATTACCACTCCTTAAATAGTCATTCAACAGAAGCATAACACTCTTTAGCACCATTCAAGTTGAGCATAGTAGTTAGTTAGCACTGTTAATTACCATTTTTAAATTTTCTTATTAATGTATGTTCATATTGAAATTAAATTAGCGTGTAAATAGAAGAGATTATGTTATGTTTGAAATTAATGATGTCACATACACTTAAATTGATGTCAAACGTAACATAACCTCTTCAATTTATATACTAATTTAATTTCAACATGAACATACATTAATAATAAAATTTCAAGATCTTAATTAATGGTGCTAACAAACTGTTATGCTCAAATTGAACGATGCTGACAAGTTTATTCTTCACTTGAATGACTATGTAAGGAGTTCTAATTCGACATAAACTACGATCGTTTTTTAATTCTACTCTTAAAATAAAAATCAAGCAATATTGTTTGTCAAATAAATTGACTACACAACAAAAAATTCTCTTGTCGTGATGGTTTTTGTGTTGTGGTTTATTGTAATGACATGTATTCCGATTTTAGGTATGACATCATTCCTCTTTGTCTAGGTAATTTAGAAAAATTTACGATAAAGCATGATTTAATAAAAACATCTATTTTGAGTTTCCATCCAAACAACTCTTGGACCAGCGTGTTTTGGAAGGTGTGATGCAATCAGCATCGACTGCTGACAACTTTGCTAAGAACTTGCTTTTGCTATAGGTTCATGCGAAGCAGGGCCTTCATCTCAGTGTTGTTGACATGATTAAATTATAATTGTGTTAATATCCACTTGAAAGAAATATATATTCCATAAACTATCAAATAATGGATTAATAGTTATAAACTATTCCTGTGGAAAACTCAGGCAAGTATACGCCTACCATAATAAATAATATTGTGTTATCATACTTTTTAAAATTTAGGTTTGGGTAAACCACCATACCAAAATCGGAAGGGACTACTGTGAGTTATAGGGTGGAGCCCGGTTAATATTTATCCCAGGTCTTTCACCGTGATCTATCAAAGGTCACGACACTTTGATTTTTTTTCTTTTGTGATCAATTGCAAGAAATAACAAAGTTTATTAATTTCTTTGTTTATTTTAGCCATATGTTGTCAACTTTGAGAAGTTTTTTATGTTTCACAACCAGTTATCATGCTTGGGTCATGGTTAACAAATTGGTATGTCATCGCAATTGCGGGTAGGCTTCTTAGCTGTCATTTACCAAGTTTTACGTTTAATTGACCTTGATATGACCACATCATTGTCAACTTTGAGAAGTTTTTTATGTTTCACAACCAGTTATCATGCTTGGGTCATGGTTAACAAATTGGTATGTCATTGCAATTGTGGGTAGGCTTCTTAGCTGTCATTTACCAAGTTTTATGTTTAATTGACCTTGATATGAGCACATCATTGGATTTTTTGAATGGTGTTTATCGTCATAAGATAAAAGAGAAATATTTATTTTCAACATAGGCCTCACCTATTGTCACACCCCGCTAAAGCGGAAACGCAAGGTATGACAGCGATAACGGTTTCAATGCAAAAGATAAAGATACATCACCATAGCAGTATTTAAAAGTTTACAACCCATAGCTTCAAGAGAAACAAAATACAAGTTTTTCAAAATATCATTGTTCAAAATATAGCTTCATAATAGCTTCAACACGATGCAGCATGCTCTATGATGATGAATCTTTACATCCACCTACTAATTATTTCCTGAAAAAGCATGTAAAACGAGCGTCAACTATGAAAATAGTTGGTGAGTTCACAAGTTTATAAAATCGAGCGTACAACAAGGCTTTTCGTAAATACAAGTACATTGCTTTAATGATAAACAAGTTGATTGCTATTAAGGAATACAAGTTTATTGCTATAACGAGAAACGAGTTTGTATGTGTATGAGCAAACAATGAGTCTCAACCAAACCTATGACTGAAGCCCTATTGAGATCAATGCTTATCGTTCCATAGATGAATATGGTATCATGCACTCCAGCGATTCGGGCGAGTGAGGAGTTGTCAATTCCTAATAGCGCTATCCATAATGACCATTGGCTCAAAGAGTTAATGGTTAGAGATAAGGGAAGGGCCTTAGTACGATAAGTTCTCATGTTCCGTGTTGCATAAACATACATAAAGATACATAGCAATACAATAGCAATCATGTTTGATAATAAACAATTTAAATACATCATGCAAACAATAGTTTTCTGGACATGCTTTTCCACCCCAAAACATAAAAACCAAAAATAGGGGAGTGCGTGAATACTCACGATGTTTCGTGTAGGCACAAGCAGTACTTCGGGATGCACCAACGTCTTACTACCGGGATCCTACGACATCAAACACACACTAGTGAGTTTCCATGTCGAAATCTAATGCTAATATACTAAACTCTACATATAGGGAAATGCCAATTTATGTTTTTATTGGATTTTATATCAATTGATTACACTTTTTCTGAAATATTGAAATTTTACAAGTCGTGTGATTAATTACAACTTTGGAAGGTTAATTTTCCAAATTTTAAGTCTCTATAACAACATAAATTCACAAAAAATAGCATTTGAGGGATAAAAATTCTCAAACTTTTTATTTAACTGTTATTATACAATACTAAGCTGGGAAAAATATAAAAATGGATTTTCAAGCTGTTTAATTATATTTTATGATTTGTGGGCATTTATTCCAATAAAAATTGAAATAAATAGAAAACAGTTTCCAAAATTACCCAAACTTTTTATTTAATTGTTATTATACATAACTAGGCTGGGAAAAATATAAAAGATATTTTTCAGTGGTTATTTCTATTTTTCCTTGTTTTATTCCTTTAAATAGTCATTAATTAAAGAAATAATATTAAACATTTAAAATAAATCACCATAAATTTTTGTAACATCATTTACAGTATAAATAACCTGGGAAAAATATCAAAAGTGGTTTTCATAATGTATAAACTGGTTTTGGGTATTTATGTGTATTTAAGTGTATTTTAGTGCAATTACCTTTAGAAAATAAGATAAAAATAGTTTACAGTAGAGAAAAATCCACAAAATTTTTATGTAACCTCCTACTGTATGATATGATATCCTGGTAAATTTTCATGAATTTTGGATAATCAGAACTATTTCTCCCATTTTTAGACCATTATAATTACCAAAAATTGGGAAAAATAGTAAAATATGATGGAAAATCTTGAAATTATTTTCTGGAGTCACCCATCAAAGTTAAGGTATGCGAAAATTGTTAGATACAATTTTCACATCCTATAAAGTGGTTTTGTAATTTATCATTCCCTAAACAAAATAAAATTAGAAATCGTATTAAACAGTAACAAAAATTGTTGAAATTTGGTGAGGGGTCATTATTCCCCATAAGGATCATCCATGAATTTATTTAGGATTTATTGACCTCTGGAAGTATTTTATATGCTATATGGCCTTGGTTTTAGCAATAATTCTAATAAATCAAAGAAATAACAAAAGCTCTTGAAATTTTCCAGATTATCTTATGCATGCAAGGGCTTTCAAAAGGAAAAATGTAAAAAAATGTATTCAGAAGAGAAATGAGGGTAATGATTCCAAACAATTTAAGAAAAGTTGCATGCAATAATGCATGAAGTGTAAATGTGGCTGAAGTTCATGAATTTGTGTAGCCCATTCAGTGAGGTTTTAAGCCACGAAATTTCAACAATAATTCACTAGATATGTTAAGTTTCTAAGGTATTTTTCCTCAGATTTATGGTTGGGTTTAAGGCCATTGTTTAAGCAAGATAAAAATAGTGATCACAGAAAAAGAGCTGTATGCGCAACCTTTTTGTAAAATCTGCTAAAAATCGGATATTTAATATTTTACAGTGAGACCAGTTGGGTTTGAAAGTTAACTCGTGGAACTAACCAATACAAAAAGAATATCATGATTTGGTTAAGAAATGACTGTGTTATGACTGTTCAAAGTCGAACAAAGTAATCTGGCAGATTGCATGTTTGCTTGTGTGCATTATTAGGGTATTTCAACAAGAACATCATGCATGTCTTTGGTAAGGCCCGATTTCTAACACATGCATGGAATGAATGAGCATCCAAGATGTACTAGAAATGGTTTAAATGCTTTTGGTCATGCATGAACACAAAAGAAATGGAGAAGAACATGAAATATTATGTTTTGATGTCACATGATCATATGTGCATCTTTTCCACTCCTTGCATGGGTTTGATCCCGGATTTTCACCACCTTTAACACATGCATTGTGTTATGGTGAGAATCTATAAACCACAAGGGGAGAATAAAGATTTCTAGCCATGGAAAGGCATAGAATCCGAAAAGTAGAGAAGATTAAGAAGAAAAGAAGTTTAACCATGAAACTATGGAAGAAGGTGTTGTTGTTTACCTTGGTTTTGACCTTGAGAAAAGTAAGAACACTTCAAGGGCTTCACAATCTCGAAATTTTGCAGAGAAATGAGAGGATTTTCGTGAGTTTAGAGAGAGGGAAGAAGAGAGTGAAGTGTGTGAAGAGAGTGAAGTGAGAGAGTGAAGAGGGAAGAGGTGGAGTAAGGGTTTAAGCTTAATGATTGTGTTTTGGGGAAGAGAGAATGCATGGGGAGAGGGGATGGTCGGCTCTTGCATGCATTTAGGCCTCCTCTCTCCTAAATTTTAAACTTTATAAACTTCCCTCCTATATTTTATATAAAAACATTCATTTTTATAAAATGTTTATTAAGCAATTTGATTTATTTAAAAATCTTGTTTTCACCAAATAATTTATGATTAATACTTGTAAATTAATATATCTAGTTCATTGGTATAATCCATAATTTGATTAATAAAATTTGATATTAGGAAGTTTATAGCCAAATTTTTTAAAGTTTTAAGCTTTATAATTTATAACTTTGGATTTTTGGCTCTTAAGGGTTTTGGAATATTGTTTGATATTCAACAACATGTTGAAGTATAATTAGAATGTTTTCATTTATTTTTAGAGTTACATACCCTATTTCAATTATAACAAAGCTTGAAGCTTTATTCTAATTATAGTATTGACATTTCCTATTGTAGCTAAGCAACTTAGTAGAATTGTAAGTATCAAGTATATTAGTCCTAGACCGTAGTTGGATCCTAGTTTATGCAAGATTTTTGACCTAATCTATACTACTAGGTCATGGCATGTTGTGCATGAATGGTTTTTATAAAGATGCATGAGGCCGAGAATGACCTGAATTGGCAGTTGTCACACCTATTAAGTTATTTACCAAGTTTCAATGTATTAACTACATGGCTAGTTATTTATAAGTAAAAGTAGCAATTTTGATCCAATTACTAAAAAACAGATTGATTTGGGTTATATTTTAGGGTTAAGTACAAGAAAGAGTCATGCATATTTTAATTTGGGATATTAGTAATCCTCAGATGTACTGACCATGATGTTAATGAAGATGTTGAAACTAATGTACATGCAATTATGATGGCGATCATTCAATCATACATATTTCACATATTATTGATATAAAAATATTCTGATATAAAGGTGTGAACACCAAATGATTAGGGAAAAAGCAAAACCACGAATAACAAGGAAAACAGTTTTGATAGTACTGCTTATGTTAGTAGTAGATAAGGACGAAAATTTAATACATATTGCTAGCAACATGACAAAAAAAAAATGGAAGGAAAACTCAAGGCCCAAGCTACAATTATACGTGTTATTGAACTGTGAATTAAAGAAAAATGCCCAAATGCGTATTGGATTATTGAATTTGAAATCGGAGATATGATGTTGTAACATGTTTTTTAACTGGTTGGTAATGTTAAAAAAAATGTATTTTAGATGGATAGTTTTAAGGTATATATTTATATTAGATGTTGTACACTGAAGCAAAAAGTAATCTATTATACAATAAAAAAAATAATTGTTAACCAATCTTGTCATAATTTATCATACTTTAAGTAAAGAACATAAGCTGGAAAGCCAAAAAAATCTTTGAAACAAAAGTAAAAATTAATTTCATGTAATTGTTTGATTTCAGAATCTATGATAATAAATTTTTTGTTTTTAATTGGATTTTGAGTTTCAAGAATTTTAGGATTGTACTGTCGATCATTTTCTCATCAAACACATTGCACTTTGCAAAATTTAAAACAATATAGTATTTTCTCATCAAATAGATTGCACATTGCAAAAGTCAGAGCAATATAGCATTTTACTTTTAATTCTTGGTCTTGCAAATCTAGAATTTATTTTTTCCATATTAGTTAGGAATGCAACGAAAGAAGTGAGAAGAAGTAATGACATCGAGAGTGCTTTTTATGATTTATATCTAGACAAGCTTTGTTATCAGGTCCCATTACAATTTTCATAAATAAATTTACACGTCTTTTAAATAATTTAAGACGCCTCACGCATATTGAGTGTTTTATTGACGTAATTTTACATATTAAAGTATATTTCATTTGCCATAAGTGAAACATCCCAATATACGACCAAAAAATTTTTGTTTATAAATTACTAAAATAATATTACATAATCAAACCCATATGCCAATATTTCAAAACAGTAACTAATAGTTATGTAGAACTGTATCCAAACTGTATCAATCACATTTATGAAAAACTAGAAAGATCTCCCACGACTACTGAAACTGCGGTGTATACGATGCCATCAACCCGATCTCTTCCCTTTACTTGCGGAAGTACCTGAAACCAAAACTGAAACTGTAAGCACGAAACTTAGTGAGCTCCCCCAAACTACCACATACCATACAATACATATAAACACATACTGGACCTTGCCCACTGCATCGGATCGAAGTCCAGAAACTGCATCAGACCGAAGTCCGGAACTAGCCAGGGCCTTGCCCTCTGCATCGGACTGAAGTCTGGAACTACTGAGGCCTTGCCTCCTGCATCGGACCGAAGTCCGGAACTAACTGCATCGGACCGAAGTCCGGAACTAACTGCATCGTCCCGAAGTTCGGAACTGACTGCATCAGACAAAAGTCTAGAATTACTGATCATAGCATAGCACAAACATATCAACCACCATGAACACATAAATAGCATACTGCATCGGGCTGTAACCCGGAACATATAACACATAATCCTGCGTGTGCCACGAAGGCTTCAAACATAATAAAATCTGCATCGGACCGAAGTTCGGAAACTAGTACTAGCTATACGGGCCGACATTGTGGCCTTAGACCCGTTCCTATTGGAAGCAAACTCACCTCGTGATCTGGCTGCTGGGTGTGTGGCTCTGGAAGCTATCCGCTGCTGCTCCGGTGTCTCCCCGCCTATAATTCCATAAATACACTCCAATCAAAATAATAATAACTGCATTGGTGTAAAATGACCCTTTTACCCCTGACTAAAGTCAACTCTCCTGGTCAAGGTCAATTCTTCTGGTCAAAGTCAACTTACAGTTGACCTGACTCGCTGAGTTGGGGCCGCCAACTCGCCGAGTCCCTACCCTCATTTCTCAACCCTGATTGCTGCTACACGTCGAGTATGGCTTGAACTAGATGAGTTCCCATTTGATTCTAAAACTCAGATTATTTGCATCCCGACTCGCCGAGTTGTATGAACAACTCGACGAGTTGTTCTTGAATTTATGAAGATTGCCTTAGTCTCGCCGAGTTGTATGAACAACTCGCCGAGTCCCTCCATTATTGAGTCTAACCTCCGACTCACTGAGTCCCTTCCACTACTCACTGGTCTCCCCTCGGAATCACTCAAAGGGGAAGGATCGGGGACTCGCGACTCGACTCACCGAGTCCGAAGAACGACTCGCCGAGTCACATGCATGCAATTACTAAAAACTCGATTCTGTTTAAAACCACTGCATACAATACATAGAATACAAAAGGATATAAAGGATATAAAGGATGGTTTATCACGTAAAGTTCCCAACTTTACGTGTACAAATGAATACAAAAGGATATAAAGGCTAAAAAGGCACTTGGAAGAGTAGATCTTGGGCTATCATGCAAAATGGCTTCATAAAGTTGATAGATCTACGTTTTTGGAACTGAAACATGGCTTGATCCGAAAGCAAATCCATCCAACATGATTTATCTACTAAGAACAAACTAGAGCATGGGCTAAACATGCTTATAAAGGAGAATCAATCATCAAAATTGGAAGAAACCGATTATTTCCTCAAGATACTTTGAAATGGGTGCAAAAACTTGGATCTTCTTCTTCTCCTTTGGATCTAGCCTCCTTCTTCACTTCAAAACTTCAAGATTTAGAGAAGAGAAGCTCAAATACTCAATGAAATGGTTAGGGTTTGCCAAATAATGCTTTGAGGGTGAAGGAGATGAGTTTGGGGGCTCATAAGATGGTTTAAATAGGGTGCAAACCCGGGGATTTAGGGTTTCAACCTGGCAGGCCGACTCGCCGAGTCCCGAATATGGACTCGCCGAGTCGCCGATCTAAACGCTGCCCAAGATCACGACTCTACTCGACGAGTCGGGCCATAGACTCGTCGAGTCCCTCTACAAACTTCTAAAATAAATAATATAAAAGCAACATACCAGAGACGGGTCGTTACAACAAGTTTTAAATTCTTCAAATGTGATGACGTTTCAAAAGGTAAGCAAGTTAGGTTATACTCCCTCCGTCGCATAATAATTGTCCACTTTTGACTTTTGAAGTCTTCATTCATTCACTTTGACCTTAAATATTGTTATTTGTGTTATGTATTATTCATTGAAACTTATAGCAACGAAAAAACATTTAAAATACAATCCATTCATAAATTTTGCATTAAGTTTTATATATCAAGGACAAAAATATTTAAGGTCAAAGTTGAAGAATAAAGATTTCAAAAGTCAAAAGTGGACAATAAATATTGGACGGAGGTAGTATTTAACAAGTCACATATATGTTATAAACTAACTAATTTTTTTTTTTTTTGCTTTTTTTTTTTTTTTTTTTTTTGTTTTTTTTTTTTTTTTTACTATTTTAAAGTGTAATCTCTAGGCATAAAAAACCAATCCAGATATCAACTAAAACCAACTTTCTAACAATACAAAAGTCTTACTATGTTTTTAATGCAAATGTAAATTTGACTTGTATATGTATCTCAAATGTTATGTCTTATTTTTTTTTATTTGTCAATTTAAGTTACTATGTCTCATTCAGTTTTGACTATTCATTTTATATAGATATTGATTTATCTTATTAACTTAATCTATTAAGTTATATAGAAGTAATAAATTCTTTTTGAAATATATTATAATAATCTTATTTATAACACAAGACTATTTTTTGATTCAAATATCAATTATCCGGAAACATTTTTACGTACAAACAATTGTAAATTGCATTATCCAAAAATTAAATGTATTGAATAATTTAAATTATTAATTTTAGATAAATATACTAAATTTACTAATTGATAATCAAATGATATGTTTAAACAAGTTTTTACAGTTTTGTGAATTATAACATCGTGGTTTCATTTTTTATATTAATGCTTTAAATCTTTAATTAGTTAATTTACTTTTAATATCAATAATCTTATTTTAAAATATCGTTTTGTAATTCATTATTTCTCATTACAAGCAATTTAATATATTTCTTTATAGAACATAAAGTGTTATATATTTTTTTGTAATTATGTTAATGGACTATATTTTTGTTATTTATCCATCTAAAATACTATTTTTTTAACTCTACCAAATGGTTAAAAAACAAGTTGCCAACATCATATCTCCGATTTTAACTTCAATAATGCAATATGCATTTAGGCATTTTTTTTATTTAATTCAGAATTCATTAACATGTGCAATTGAAGCTTAGTCCTTGATTTTACCTTAATTTTTATTTCTCAAGTTGTTATTGAGTTAAATTTTCTTCTTTATCTATTACTAACAGAAGCAACACTACTGAAACTTATTTCCATCTTATTCGTGGCTGTTGCATTTTCCTTTTTCAATTAGTGTTCACACCTTCATATCAGAATATATATTTATCATTAATATGTGAAATATGTATGATTGAAACATCACCATCGTAATTGTATGTACATTGGTTTCAACATCTACATTAGCATCATGATCAGTGCATCTATAGGTTTTTAATATCACAAATTAATAAATATACATGGCTCTTCCTGGTACTTAACCCTAAAATATAACCCAAATAAATCTATTTTTTAGTAATTGGATAAAAAATGATACTTTTACTCTTAAATAACTAGCCATGCAGATAAAATACACTAAAACCTGGTAAATGACTTAATAGGTGAGGCCGATTTTGAATATCAATATTTCTTCTTTTATCTCATAACTATAAATGGCATTCTAAAAATCCAATGATGCGGTCATAGCAAGGTCAATTAAAACGTTAAACTTGGTAATTGACAGCTAAGAAGCTTAACCAAAATTGCAATGAGATACCAACTTGTTAACCATGACCCAAAGAACGTAGATCATTATGAAACAGAAAAAGATTGTCAAAGTTGACAGGATATGGCTATAAGAAACAAATAAATGAATAACTTTGTTATTTCTATCAACGAATTCCAAAAAAAAAATATTGAAGTGTTGCGACCTTTGATAGATAACGGTGTCAGATCCGGGATAAATGTCAATCAGGCCCTACCCTATAACTAACAATAGTCCCTTCCGACGACGGTGGCCAAAGATTCCTTAGGCAACAGTGGCTTACCCATAAATAAAATTAAAAAATTAAGATAAAACCATACTATTTAGTATGGTAGACATCTACTTACATGCCATAGGGGACTCACTAAACACACGGTTTACCCAAACATAAATTTGAAAATGGAAAAAAAATATATTACATAAATAGTAGTATTAATGTCAAAGTATGAAGTTGACAAAGACGTTCCATAGAGATGTAACATCTTGGAATACCACATTAAAGGATTTTATTATATCTTTATTGTTTCCCTTTTATAAAAAATAAAATTGAAGGTTACAAAGTGCTCTTCAGAGTTATTAAAAGTGGCTTCGGCTATGTAGTATCTTTTGAAATTGTTGGGTGATGTATATTTGTTTATTAGTTACACATTCAAATATATAAACGGATATTACTAGACTAACATTTTTTTAATAGCTTTATGGGATTATCAGGTAGTTTAACGTAACATCAGTATACCATGAAAATATTTTATCATTATTAACCCATTATTTGATGGTTTATGGAATATATATTCCTTACAAGTGGATATTAACACAATAGTAATTTAATCATTGCAACAACACTGAGATGAAGGCCCTGCTTCTCATGAACCTGTAGCAAAAGCTAGTTCTTGGCAAAGTTGTAAGCAATCGATGCTGATTGCGTCACACCGTCCAAAACATGTTGGGCCAAGAGCTGTATAGATGAAAATTCAATATAGATGTTTTAATTATATCATGCTTTATGGTAAATTTTTCTAAAATATCCAAAAAATAGAGGAATGATGTCATACCTAAAATCGGAACACATATCATGAAAATATACAACACCAAAACCATCACGGCAAAAAAACTTTTTTTTGTGTAGGCCATTGGCTTGAGGAACAATACTTCTTGATTTTTATTGTATGACTAGAATTAAGAAAGGATCATACTTTATGTTGGATTACCACTCCTTAAATAGTCATTCAACATAAGCATAACACTCTATAGTACCATTCAAGTTGAGCATAGTAGTTAGTTAGCACCATTAATTACCATCATTAAATTTTCTTATTAATGTATGTTCATATTGAAATTAAATTAGCATGTAAATAGAAGAGGTTATGTTATGTTTGAAAGTAATGATGTCACATACACTTAAATTGATGTCAAACGTAACAAAACCTCTTCAATTTATATAATAATTTAATTTCAACATGAACATACATTAATAATAAAATTTCAAGATCTTAATTAATGGTGCTAACAAACTGTTAAGCTCAAATTGAACGATGCTGACAAGTTTATTCTTCACTTGAATGACTATGTAAGGAGTTCTAATTCGACATAAACTATGATCGTTTTTTAATTCTATTCTTACAATAAAAATCAAGCAATATTGTTTGTCAAATAAATGGCCTACACAACAAAAAATTCTCTTGTCGTGATGGTTTTTGTGTTGTGGTTTATTGTCATGACATGTATTCCGATTTTAGGTATGACATCATTCCGCTTTGTCTGGGTAATTTAGAAAAATTTACGATAAAGCATGATTTAATAAAAACATCTACCTTGAGTTTCCATCCATACAACTCTTGGACCAGCGTGTTTTGGAAGGTGTGACGCAATCAGCATCGACTGCTTACAACTTTGCCAAGAACTAGCTTTTGCTACAGCTTCATGCGAAGCAGGGCCTTCATCCAAGTGTTGTTGCCATGATTAAATTATAATTGTGTTAATATCCACTTGTAAGAAATATATATTCCGTAAACCATCAAATAATGGATTAATAGTTATAAACTATTCCCGTGGAAAACTCATGCAAGTATACGCCTACCATAATAAATAATATTGTGTTATCATACTTTTTAAAATTTAGGTTTGGGTAAACCACCATACCGTCGTCGGAAGGGACTAATGTGAGTTATAGGGTGGAGCCCGGTTAATATTTTTCCCAGGTTTTGCACCGTGATCTATCAAAGGTCACAACACTTTGATTTTTTTTTTCTTTTTTTGATCAATTGCAAGAAATAACAAAGTTTATTAATTTCTTTGTTTATTTTAGCCATATGTTGTCAACATTGAGAAGTTTTTGATGTTTCACAACCAGTTATCATGCTTGGGTCATGGTTAACAAATTGGTATGTCATTGCAATTGCGGGTAGGCTTCTTAGCTGTCATTTACCAAGTTTTACGTTTAATTGACCTTGATATGACCACATCATTGTCAACTTTGAGAAGTTTTTTATGTTTCACAACTAGTTATCATGCTTGGGTCATGGTTAACAAATTGGTATGTCATTGCAATTGTGGGTAGGCTTCTTAGCTGTCATTTACCAAGTTTTATGTTTAATTGACCTTGATATGACCACATCATTGGATTTTTTGAATGGTGTTTATCGTCATAAGATAAAAGAGAAATATTGATTTTCAACATAGGCCTCACCTATTAAGTTATTTTCCAAGTTTCTTTGTATTATCTACATGGCTAGTTATTTATAAGTAAAAGTAGCAATTTTGATCCAATTACTAAAAAATAGATTGATTTGGGTTATATTTTAGGGTTAAGTATAAGAAAGAGTCATGCATATTTTAATTTGGGATATTAATAATCTTCAGATTCACTGATCATGATGCTAATAAAGATGTTGAAACTAATGTACATGCAATTATGATGGCGATCATTCAATCATACATATTTCACATATTATTGATATAAAAATATTCTGATATAAAGGTGTGAACACCAAATGAAAAGGGAAAAAGCAACAACCACGAATAACAAGGAAATTTTTTTTTGATAGTACTGCTTCTGTTAGTAGTAGATAAGGACGAAAATTTAACACATGTTGCTCGCAACATGACAAAAAAAATGGAAGGAAAACTCAAGGCCAAAGCTACAATTATACATGTTATTGAACTGTGAATTAAATAAAAATGCCCAAAAGCGTATTGGATTATTGAATTTGAAATCGAAGATATGATGTTGTAACATGGTTTTTAACTGTTTGGTAAAGTTAAAAAAAAAGTATTTTAGATGCATAGTTTTAAGGTATATATTCATATTAGATGTTGTACACTGAAGCAAAAAGTAATCAATTATACAATAAAAAAATAATTGTTAACGAATCTTGTCATAATTTATCATACTTTAAGTAAAGTACATAAGCTGGAAAGCCTAATAAATCTTTGAAACAAAAGTAAAAATTAATTTCATGTCATTGTTTGATTTTAGAATCTATGATAATAAATTTTTTGTTTTTAATTGGATTTTGAGTTTCAAGAATTTTAGGATTGTACTATCAATCATTTTCTCATCAAATACATTGCACTTTGCAAAATTTAAAACAATATAGCATTTTCTCATCAAATAGATTGCACTTTGCAGAATTTAAAACAATATAGCATTGTACTTTTCATTCTTAGTCTTGCAAATCTAGAATTGATTTTTTCTATATTAGTCTGGAATGCAACCAAAGAAGTGAGAAGAAGTAATGACATTGAGAGTGCTTTTTATGATTTATATCTAGACAAGCTTTGCTATCAGGTCCCATTACTATTTTCATAAATAAATTTACACGTCTTTTAAATAATTTAAGACGCCTGACGCATATTGAGTGTTTTATTGATGTAATTTTAGATATTAAACTATATTTCATTTTCCATAAATTTTAAATTCTTCAAATGTGATGACGTTTCAAAATGTAAATAAGTTAGGTTATACTCCCTCCGTCCCATAATAATTGTCCACTTTTGACTTTTGAAGTCTTTATTCATCAACATTGACCTTAAATATTGTTATTTGTGTTATGTATTATTCATTGAAACTTATAGTAATGAAAAAACATTTAAAATACAATCCATTCATAAATTTTGCATTAAGTTTTATATATCAAGGACAAAAATATTTAAGGTCAAAGTTGAAGAATAAAGACTTCAAAAGTCAAAAGTGGACAATAAATAGTGGACGGAGGTAGTATTTAACAAGTCACATATATCTTATAAACTAACCATTTTTTTTTTTATTTTTTTTATTTTTACTATTTTAAAGTGTAATCTCTAGGCATAAATAACCATTCCAGATATCAACTAAAACCAACTTTCTAACAATGCAAAAGTCTTACTTTGTGTTTAATGCAAATGTAAATTTGACTTGTATATGTATCTCAAATGTTATGTCTCATTTTTTTATTTGTCAATTTAAGTTACTATGTCTCATTCAGTTTTGAATATTTATTTTATATAAATATTGTTTTATCTTATTAACTTAATCTATTAAGTTATATAGAAGTAATAAATTCTTTTTTAAATATATTATAATAATCTTATTTATAACACAAGACTATTTTTTGATTCAAATATCAATTATCAGGAAACATTTTTACGTACAAACAATTGTATATTGCATCATCCAAAATTAAATGTATTGAATAATTTAAATCATTAATTTTAGATAAATATACTAAATTTACTAATTGATAATCAAATAATATGTTTAAACAAGTTTTTACAGTTTTGTGAATTATAACATCGTGGTTTCATTTTTTATATTAATGCTTTAAATCTTTAATTAGTTAATTTACTTTTAGTATCAATAATCTTATTTTAAAATATCGTTATGTAATTCATTATTTCTCATTACAAGCAATTTAATATATTTCTTTATAGAACATAAAGTGTTATATATTTTTTATAATTATGTTAATGGACTATATTTTTGTTATTTATCCATCTAAAATACTATTTTTTAACTCTACCAAATGGTTAAAAAACAAGTTGCCAACATCATATCTCCGATTTTAACTTTAATAATGCAATATGCATTTAGGGATTTTTTTTATTTAATTCAGAATTCATTAACATGTGCAATTGAAGCTTAGTCCTTGATTTTACCTTAATTTTTATTTCTCAAGTTGTTATTGAGTTAAATTTTCTTCTTTATCTATTACTAACAGAAGCAACACTACTGAAACTTATTTCCATCTAATTCGTGGCTGTTGCTTTTTCCTTTTTCATTTGGTGTTCACACCTTCATATCGGAATATTTTTATATCATTAATATGTGAGATATGTATGATTAAAACATCACCATCGTAATTGTGTGTACATTGGTTTCAACATCTATATTAGCATCATGATCAGTGCATCTATAGGTTATTAATATCACATTTTAATAAATATACATGGCTCTTCCTGGTACTTAACCCTAAAATATAACCCAAATAAATCTATTTCTTAGTAATTGGATAAAAAATGATACTTTTACTCTTAAATAACTAGCCATGTATATAAAATACACTAAAACTTGGTAAATGACTTAATAGGTGAGGCCGATTTTGAATATCAATATTTCTTCTTTTATCTCATAACTATAAATGGCATTCTAAATATCCAATGATGTGGTCATAGCAAGGTCAATTTTAACGTTAAACTTGGTAATTGACAGCTAAGAAGCTTCACCACAATTGCAATGAGATACCAAGTTGTTAACCATGACCCAAACAACATAGATCATTATGAAACAGAAAAAGATTGTCAAAGTTGACAAGATATGGCTATAAGAAAGAGATAAATTGTCACACCCCGAAAACCGAAGGCGGAATACATTTCCGGGGTTGACTACCACGTTGAGTATCAAATCCAATGCACATAGTAAGTAAAGTAAAGCAACCATTACTTTACATAATAAAAGGTTTACAGTTGTTTCAAAAGTAAAGTTTGTACAGTTGTGATACATAGTATATATAAACAAAATGAAACGGATCTTCATGTACTCCTTCTTCGAGCAAAAGGATCTTCGGGTACCTGTTCTAATGTCGACCTGAGAACACAAGAGGTTTGAAAATCAGCATAAAGCTGGTGAGTTCATAAGCGGTTTTGTTTTATGAAAATGTATCGGTTTCCTTTCTGTTTCTGAAATGTTATGATCACCAAGAAAATCCCGTATTTTCTTAAAAGTTGGTTATTGTTTCACAAAAGTAAAGTATAGTAAGTTTGTACACTGAAAACATGTTTACTCATGTGAAAATATATAGTTGGTTATCTGACTGGTTAAACTGTTCTGTTTACTTATCATGTGTTACCAGGAAAGTCCCATACTTTCCTTATTGTATGTTACAAATTGTAAAAGATGTAATGTTATCCAGTTTGTTACTCTTTCTAGTTATGTAAGTATTACCCAGGAAGGCCCCATGCTTTCCTGTATGTAAGTTTCTAATGTAAACGATGTTAAAGATGTAAAAGATGTAATCGTGGTTAGGTTCCATGTTTTCCCCAGGAAAGTCCCGTACTTTCCTGAATGTTAACTACAGTACGTGAAAGATGTAAAAGATGTAAAAGATGTAAACGATGTATAAAGTAATCCATTATTACTGTAAGTAAATCTCTGTTATCCTAATTGCGAGTTCCATAACCATACAATAGACTGAAACATGTGGCAATAAGTAGTCCACATGTGGCAATAAGTCGTCCACATACTTATGACTTTCGTCACCCTTGAACCATTTCGGTTCGGCTGTAGCTAGCAGCCAGGTGTGGGGTAGTCATCCCCGTATAGATCTATACACTCAAGTCACGCTCTCTAAATAGCAGAGATTCTGGTTATGGGTGTAGTCCTCCACTCGCGTAATCTGGGTGGAGTGTTCTCCGAGGACGTGTCTCCAATCATACAGGAATAACAAATTTACTAGTAATAATATGATAGTCCTCCACTCGTATATGTGTGGGGAGTGTTACCGAGGACAAAACAGTGTACATGTGTTATATTCAAATGTTTAAATGTTATGCTTTTAACTGATAAAGTGTGGAAAACCATTTGTGAAATATATGTATAACATACTAGTTTACAGACTTATTTCACAAATATATATGTTACGTGATCTGTAATGTTCGATCTGTTATCAGTTGTAGTAATCAGTTATAAAAGCATAAGAATATGAATCACATATTTGAAAACATTTTTTGAGTACAAGAATTCCCTTGTACTTTGCTTGTGTTCCCCCCTGAAAACAGTGAAAATAGTGAAAAAGGGTAGGGGTACGAACTCACCGGACTCGGAAACGTGTCGGTTTTGAATGCTATACGTCGGTTCGGGGTTTGATTACTCGCGATGACCCTATGTAAAATGATATAATGTCCATATATATACAATTAGAGATACATTCACTAATCGTATGGAGCATTACACTCCAATGAGGTTAAACACCTCAAAACGAGCGTTCGGAGTGACCTGGGTGACATCTTCGGATTTGTAATGGCACTAGGGACTTGGGACTTGAGTTTACTCCCCATAAGTAAACATTTAAATGAGTTTACAACTATGGAACACACACATACATGAGTTTACAGCCGTAAACTCATGTGGGTGTGGTTTTGATGGTTTAAGGGCTCAAATGGACTTAGGGATTGCTAGAAATGATTATCTAAACACCTTGGAACACTTGGAATGGATTCAAATTATTTAAAACATGAGTTTACGGCCACATTCATAGAGTTTACGGCCGTAAACTCACCCATGGCTAAGGATAGTTGATTTGGGCTATTGAGGGCAATCACATGTGATTCATACTAATTTTCTAAGCATGGTTATGAATTTAGAACATCAATTAAGACACTTATTGGAGTTTACGGCCTAGAGGTATGTTCTAAGGCCGTAAACTCTCCTTTACCATTGAAAAAGATAGTTTTTGATGCTTAAAACAATCACATGTGATTCTAGAATTTCATACAAGTCATTTGGGTGTATTTGATGCATCATTAACATTGTTTTATGATTTTACGGCCAAGGGTATGCTCCTAGGCCGTAAACTCCCATAAATGACACTTTTGTTATGTTTCAACCCTTTAAACCATTTTTAGATGCATCTAGATTTTACCACAAAGCCATTGGTTGAGTTTTAAAGCATTTTGACATGTTTAAAGGCACTAAATCACCCTTTAAGAGGAGTTTACGGCCCAAGAGCATGTCTTGGCCGTAAACTCATCTTTATTGCTCAAAAATCAAGTTTAAAGTGTTCCAAGTCTAGATTAGCAAGCCCATAGTTCATATCTAAGTCCCAACTAGTTTTTGGAAGGGTTAATTGGCTCAAAAACCCTTTGATCATGAGTTTACGGCCCAAGAATGATCCTTGGCCGTAAACTCACTTTTGTCCCTCTAAATCCAAGTTTTACATGTTATAAGCTCTTTCCTTTAAGCCATTATGTCATATCTAGTGTCCAACCATGCAAAGGAAGGGTTTTAGGGCTTAAAAACCCTTGGTATATGAGTTTACGGCCCATGAAGGTTCCATGGACGTAAACTCATGAATGTTGTCCTAATTCATGCTTTGAACTCGAATTTGAAGGCCAAATGTGTTATAGATTAAGGCTAGGAAGGTACCTTAGAGATTAGAAGCCTTAATTTTGAGTTTTGATCCCTTAAACTTGGATTAGGAGAGAGGTTGGTTGTGTTTGATGGTAAATTGACCAAAGGCTTCAAATGAAGTCTTAAACACGTTTATATAGTGTTTAAGTTTTGGACACGGTGGAATTCTACCCGATACCGGTGTTAGACGAGGCTTTTGGTCGTACCCGATTGAGTTACCGTAACCCGATACGGTAAATTCTAGAAATATTCCCATCACTAAAGTTAGGTGTTAAAACGATTTCTAAATGTATTAAGACACCCATTAAGTCATTTTAAATGTATACTAGATAATGACTCAATTAAACGGAAGATCGGAAATCGGAAATCGGAAATCGGAACAACGATCGGTTGCGCGGATTGTATTATGAAAGAGTTACATTAAAATGATGCGGAAATTTCGGGTTGTTACATAAATGAATAACTTTATTATTTCTATCGAGGAATTCCAAAAAAAAAATATTGAAGTGTTGCGACCTTTGATAGATACCGATGTCAGATCCGGGATAAATGTCAATTGGGCTCCACCCTATAACTAACAATAGTCCCTTCCGGCGACGGTGGCCAAAGATTCCTTAGGCAATAGTGGCTTACCCATACATAAAATTAAAAAGTAAGATAAAACCATACTATTTAGTATGGTAGACGTCTACTTACATGCCATAGGGGACAAAAAAAAAATATTGAAGTGTTGCGACCTTTGATAGATACCGATGTCAGATCCGGGATAAATGTCAATTGGGCTCCACCCTATAACTAACAATAGTCCCTTCTGGCGACGGTGGCCAAAGATTCCTTAGGCAATAGTGGCTTACCCATACATAAAATTAAAAAGTAAGATAAAACCATACTATTTAGTATGGTAGACGTCTACTTACATGCCATAGGGGACTCACTAAACCCAAGGTTTACCGAAACATAAATTTGAAAATGGAAAAAAAAAATTACATAAATAGTAGTAGTAATGTCAAAGTATGAAGTTGACAAAGACGTTCCATAGAGATGTAACATCTTGGAATACCCCATTAAAGGATTTTATTATATCTTTATTGTTGCCCTTTTATAAAAAATAAAATTGAAGGTTAAAAAGTGATCTTCAGAGTAATTAAAAGTGGCTTCGGCTATGTAGTATCTTATGAAATTGTTGAGTGATGTATATTTGTTTATTAGTTACACATTCAAATATATAAACGAACATTACTAGACTAACATTTTTTTTAATAGCTTTATGGGATTATCAGGTAGTTTAACGTAACATCAGTATACCATGAAAATATTTTATCATTATTAACCCATTATTTGATGGTTTATGGAATATATATTCCTTACAAGTGGATATTAACACAATAGTAATTTAATCATGACAACAACACTGAGATGAAGGCCCTGCTTCGCATGAACCTGTAGCAAAAGCTAGTTCTTGGCAAAGCTGTAAGCAATCGATGCTGATTGCGTCACACCGTCCAAAACATGCTGGGCCAAGAGCTGTATAGATGAAAATTCAATATAGATGTTTTAATTATATCATGCTTTACGGAAAATATTTCTAAAATATCCAAAAATAGAGGAATGATGTCATACCTAAAATCGGAACACATATCATGAAAATATACAACACCAAAACCATCACGACAAAAAAACTTTTTTTTGTGTAGGCCATTGGCTTGAGGAACAATACTTCTATATTTTTATTGTATGAATATAACTAAGAAAGGTTCATACTTTATGTTGGATTACCACTCCTTAAATAGTCATTCAATTAGCACCATTCAAGTTGAGCATAGTAGTTACTTAGCACCATTAATTACCATCTTTAAATTTTCTTATTAATGTATGTTCATATTGAAATTAAATTAGCATGGAAATCGAAGAGGCTACGTTATGTTTGAAATTAATAATGTCACATACACTTAAGTTGATGTTAAACGTAACATAACCTCTTCAATTTATATACTAATTTAATTTCAACATGAACATACATTAATAATAATGTTTCAAGATCTTAATTAATGGTGCTAACAAACTGTTATGATAAAATTGAACGATGCTGACACGTTTATGCTTCACTTGAATGACTATGTAAGGAGTTCTAATTCGACATAAACTACGATCGTTTTTTAATTCTATTCTTACAATAAAAATCAAGCAATACTGTTTGTCAAATAAATGGCCTACACAACAAAAAATTCTCCTGTCGTGATGGTTTTTGTGTTGTGGTTTATTGTCATGACATGTATTCCGATTTTAGGTATGACATCATTCCTCTTTGTCTTGGTAATTTAGAAAAATTTACAATAAAGCATGATTTAAATAAAACATCTATTTTGAGTTTCCATCCATACAACTCTTGGACCAGCGTGTTTTGGAAGGTGTGACGCAATCAGCATCGACTGCTTACAACTTTGCCAAGAACTAGCTTTTGCTACAGATTCATGCGAATCAGGGCCTTCATCTCAGTGTTGTTGCCATGATTAAATTATAATTGTGTGAATATCCACTTGTAAGAAATATATATTCCGAAAACCATCAAATAATGGATTAATAGTTATAAACTATTCCCGTGGAAAAGTCATGCAAGTATACGCCTACCATAATAAATAATATTGTGTTATCATACTTTTTAAAATCGTCGCAAGGGACTACTATGAGTTATAGGGTGGAGCCCGGTTAATATTTATCCCAGGTCTTTCACCGTGATCTATCAAAGGTCACGACACTTTGATTTTTTTTTCTTTTGTGATCAATTGCAAGAAATAACAAAGTTTATTAATTTCTTTGTTTATTTTAGCCATGATTAAATTATTAATGTATGTTCATATTGAAATTAAAATTGCATGTAAATAGAAGAGGTTATGTTATGTTTGAAATTAATGATGTCACATACACTTAAATTTTTGCCATGATTAAATTATTAATGCATGTTCATATTGAAATTAAATTAGCATATAAATAGAAGAGGTTATGATATGTTTGAAATTAATGATGTCACATACACTTAAATTGATGTCAAACGTAACATAACCTCTTCAATTTATATACTAATTTAATTTCAACATGAACATACATTAATAATAAAATTTCAAGATCGTAATTAATGGTGCTAACAAACTGTTATGCTCAAATTGAACGATGCTGGCAAGTTTATGCTTCGCTTGAAAGACTATGTAAGGAGTTCTAATTCGACATAAACTACGATCGTTTTTTAATTCTATTCTTACAATAAAAATCAAGCAATATTGTTTGTCAAATAAATGGCCTACACAACAAAAAATTCTCTTGTCGTGATGGTTTTTGTGTTGTGGTTTGTTGTCATGACATGTATTCCGATTTTAGGTATGACATCATTCCTCTTTGTTTGGGAAATTTAGAAAAATTTACGATAAAGCATGATTTAATAAAAACATCTATTTTGAGTTTCCATCCATACAACTCTTGGACCAACGTGTTTTTTTGGAAGGTGTGACGCAATCATCATCGACTGCTGCCAACTTTGCCAAGAACTTGCTTTTGCTATAGGTTCATGTGAAGCAGGTGTAACAACCCGAAATTTCCGCGTCATTTTAATGTAACTCTTTTCATAATTCAACTCGCGCAACCGATCGTCATTCCGATTTCCGATTACCGATCTTCCGTTTAATTAAGTCATTATCTAGTACACATTTAGAATGACTTAATGAGTGTCTTAATACATTTAGAAATCATTTTATCATCCAAATTTAGTGATCAAAATACTTCTAGAATTTACCGTATCGGGTTACGGTAACTCAATCGGGTACGACCAAAAACCCCGTCTAACATCGGTATCGGGTAGAATTCCACCGTGTCCAAAACTTAAACACTATATAAACATGTTTAGGACTTCATTTGAAGCCTTTGGCCAATTTCTCACTAAACTCTTACAACCTCTCTCCTCCAAGCTAGAATTAAGGTCCAAATCACAAGTTTAAGGCTTCAAATCTTTAAGGTAACCTCCCTAACATGTTATTCAACACCTTTAGCCTTCAAATTGATGAATTAATTGAGTTTTAGGTCCAGGAACATGAGTTTACGGCGAAGGAACAAGCTTGGGCCGTAAACTCCATTAAGTGGGGTTTTAAGCCCTTAAACTCCCTCCTTGACTCAATTGGACTTTAGATATGACTATGGGACTTCAAGATATGGACTTGGAACATTTAAAACTTAATTTTTGTGTGATAAGGAAGAGTTTACGGCCAAGGAACATTCTTGGGCCGTAAACTCCTCTAAAAGGGGGATTTAAGGTCTTTAAACATGTTCAAATGCTTCCAAACTCAAACTATGGCTTTGTGGTAAAATCTAGATGCATCTAAAAATGGTTTAAAGGATTGAAACACATCATAAGTATGGTTTAAGGGAGTTTACGGCCATAGAACATATCCTTGGCCGTAAACTCATAAAACAATGTCATAGATGCATCAAACACACTCAAATGGTTTGTACAAAATTCTAGAATCACATGTGATTGTTCTAAGATCCAAAAACTATCTTTTCCTAAGGTAAAAGAGAGTTTATGGCCTTAGAACCTTCCTCTAGGCCGTAAACTCCAACAAAAGTCTTAATTGATGTTCTAAATTCATGTAAATGCTTAGAAAATTAGTTTGAATCACATGTGATTGCCCTAAGTAGCCTAAATCAATTTTTCAAAGCTATTGTGAGTTTACGACCGTAAACTCTATGGGTATGGCCGTAAACTCATGTTTTAAATGTTGTAAATCAATTCCAAGTGTTCCAAGGTTTTTAGATAAATTATTTCTAGCAATCCCTAAGTCCATTTGAGCCCTTAAAGCACCAAAAACTCACCCACATGAGTTCACAGCCGTAAACTCATGTATGTGGGTGTTCCAATGTTGTAAACTCATTTAAATGTTTACTTATGGGGAGTAAACTCAAGTCCCAAGTCCCTAGTGCCATTACAAATCAGAAGATATCACCTGGGTCACTCCGAACACTCGTTTTGAGGTGTTTAACCTCATTGGAGTGTAATGTTCCATATAATTAGTGAATGTATCTCTAATTGTATATATATGGACATTATATCATTTTACGTAGGATCCTCGCGAGTAATCAAACCCTGAACCGACGTCTAGCATTCAAAACCGACAAGTTTCCAAGTCCGGTGAGTTCATACCCCTACCCTTTTTCACTGTTTTCACTGTTTTCAGGGGGGGGGGGGGAACACAAGCAAAGTACAAGGGAATTCTTGTACTCAAAACATATTTTCAAATAAGTGTTTCATATTCTTATGCTTTTATAACTGATAACTACAACTGATAACAGATCGAAATACAGGTCACATAATATATATTTGTGAAATAAGTCTTTAAACTAGTATGTTTTACATGTATTTCACAAATGGTTTTCCACATTTTATCAGTTAAAAGCATAACATTAAAACATTTGAATATAACACCTGTACATTGTTTTATCCTCGGTAACCCTCTTTACACTTATACAAGTGGAGGATTTTCATATTATTACTAGTAAATTTGTTATTCCGGTATGATTGGAGACACGTCCTCGGAGAACACTCCACCTGGATTACGCGAGTGGAGGACTACACCCATAACCAGAATCTCTGGTATTTAGAGAGCGTGACTTGAGTGTATAGATCTATACGGGGCTGACTACCCCACACCTGGCTGCTAGATATAGCCGAACCGAAATGGTTCAAGGGTGACGAAAGTCATAAGTATGTGGACGACTTATTGCCACATGTGGACTACTTATTGCCACAGGTTTTAGTCTATTGTATGGTTATGGAACTCGCAATTAGGATAACAGAGATTTACTTATAGTAATAATGGATTACGTTACACATCGTTTACATCGTTTACATCTTTTACATTTTTACTTACTGTAACTAACATTCAGGAAGGTACGGGACCTTCCTGAGGAAAACATGGAACCTAATCACGATTACATCTTTTACATCTTTCACCTCGTTTACATAAGATACATACATGCAGGAAAGCATGGGCCTTTCCTGGGTAACACTTACATAACAAGAAAAGGTCACGGAATGAATAACATTACATCTTTTACAATTTGTAACATACAATAAGGAAAGTATGGGACTTTCCTGGTTACACACAATAAGTAAACAGAACAGTTTAACCAGTTAGATAACCAACTGTACATTTTCATATGAATAAACATGTTTTTCAGTGTACAAACCTACTATACTTTACATTTGTGAAACAATAACCAACTGTTAAGAAAATACGGGATTTTGTTGGTGTACATAACATTTCAGAAACAGAAAGGAAACCGAAACATTTTCACAAACAAAAACCGCTTATGAACTCACCAGCTTTATGCTGATTTTTCAAACCGCTTGTGTTCTCAGGTCAGCGTTAGAACAGGTACCCGGAGATCCTTTTTCTTGAAGACGGTGTACATGGAGACCCGTTACATTTTGTCTATATATATACTATGTATCACAACTGTACAAACTTTACTTTTGAAACATCTGTAAAACTATTATTATGTAATGTAATGCTTGTTTTACTTTACTTACTATGTACATTGGATTTGATACTCAACATGGTAGTCAACCCCGGAAATGTATTCCGCCTTCGGTTTTCGGGGTGTGACAAATTGGTATCAGAGCCCTTGTTTATAGTGAATAAAGTATACCAAACCTTACATGGTATAAAACTATAAACACTAAAGGGCCTAAGTGCTCTGAATTAAAAGTATCTTCAAACTATAAGTATTTTCAAAAGTATACAAGTATACCGAACCGTCGTCATCCGTAACCACAAGTAGAACAGAACATAAGTAAATGGGTGTTGTATACTACGGTTAAACCTGAGCAGTTATGTAGTCGTGTCTAGGGTCAATATGGCCTGGCCAACTATATTTATTCGAGACACGGCCAACATGTGTTTGGGAGTGACTGTGGTATATGGCATGCCTAAAACTTACCCTAATATCCCAAACATCGAATCATTGTCCTAAACAATTCATAAAATACTATGGGAGTATTTCTCCATCTCAATCCTCTGTAGTAGTTCTTATTCAAGCAGTTTCCCGTGATCTACCTTAGCGATAAATTATCTGTTCGATAACTCTTTCCTGCTTTATCGCTTACTCGAATCATATAACTGTCATATCTATTGATTCACTGTAGAGGACTCACCATCCTCTTTTCCTTGATCTTATTAGATCAAGATGCCTCCCCGAAAGAGACCTAACTCAAAGAACAACAACAATCCTTCCTCGCCGCCACCTCCTCCTCAATTCGACCTAACATCGCTCCAAACAATGATGACCGCTGCGATGGTAGCAGCTATGTCACAAATGAACCCTAGTGGTTCAGGCGGTGGTACTCAATCTCAAAACCCTGAGAGTAGCCAGGGACACCAAAGAGGGGGTTCCTACAAGGATTTCATGAATGCGAAACCAACATCTTTTAATGGCGCTGGAGGTGTCATTTCTCTATCTCGATGGTTCGAGAAAATTGAGTCCATCTTTGAAATCTATGCTTGTGCGGAATCCGATAAAGTCAAGTTCGCAGCCTGTACCTTCGCGGATAAAGCTTTGACTTGGTGGAATGGTCGAGTCAAATCTCTGACCTTACCCGTAGCCAATGCCATGGGCTGGGAAGCCATGAAAGAACTTCTCATTGCTGAGTATTGCCCCCGTGGTGAAATGCAGAAATTAGAGCACGAGCTCTGGAACCTGAAGATGAAAGGTTCCGATATTGCTGCATATACTTCCCGATTTGATGATCTTGCACTCCTCTGCCCGGGGTTAGTCACTCCAGAAAACAAAAAGATCGAAAGGTTCGTTTGGGGATTATCTCAACCAATAAAGAGTCACGTTTTGGCTGCTCGTCCGGATACCTATGATAGTGCCAAGACCTTAGCACAAATTCTGATTGATCACAACGACGATGTCAAGGAGATCAATACCACTTCTGAGCCAACTCAAAGGAGTGGTGAAAAGAGGAAATTCTGGAAGAAGAAGAAGGGTCAATCTTCTCAAGGATCCTCCAAGAAACAACAGACGGTAGCAGTCCATGCTGCTACTACTACTCCTGCTGTTGCTGTTGCTGTTTCTGCTATGGGATCCACAGCCTCAACTCCTACCAGTATATATGCCGGTAACCTTCCTCTGTGTGACAAGTGTAAATACCATCATCATCCCGGTCCCTGTCGAGAATTGTCTTGTACCAACTGTGGTAAGAAAGGGCACACAGTTCGGTACTGCAGAACCCCTACTCAATCAGCTAACCAATCATCGGGAGCATGTGTTAGTCAAGCCTGCTACAATTGTGGTGAAGTTGGGCACTTTAAAAGGGATTTTCCCAAGAAGTCAACTGCTGGTAACACTGGAAGGGTCCTAACCATGGGACGGGAGGAAGCAGTTGCTGATCCCACTGTTGTTTCAGGTACGTTCCCTCTCGACAACTCATATGCTAGTATTCTTTTCGATTCGGGTGCAGAAAGGAGTTTTGTTAGTCATTCATTCAAACATAATCTAAAACCAAATCCTCAACCACTAACCGAAACGTTTACCGTCGAGATGGCTAACGGTGAGAAAGAAAGTGCTAACAATATATTCATAGGTTGTACACTTACTTTGAACGATCACTCATTTCCTATAGATCTCCTGCCTGTTTCCATTAAGAGCTTTGATGTTATCATTGGCATGGATTGGTTGAGTCCCAATCATGCTGACATTCTTTGTTATGAAAAAGCTATCCGCCTCAACCTTCCTTCGAATCAAACTCTCATAATCTATGGCGATAAACCCAGTTCCAACCTTCATATCATTTCTTACATCAAAGCTCGAAAGCTCCTTCGAAAGGAGTGCGTTGCATTCTTTGCTCATGTGATCAACGAGAAACAAGAAGTTAGAGACCTCGCGAACATTCCTGAAGTCTGTAACTTTCCCGATGTGTTTCCCGAAGAACTTCCAGGGATTCCTCCCGAACGTCAAGTCGAGTTTCGTATTGACCTAATTCCTAGAGCTATTCCCGTAGCAAAATCCCCGTATCGCTTAGCTCTGGCGGAAATGCAGGAGTTATCCAGTCAACTCAATGAGTTACTCAGTAAAGGATTCATTAGACCGAGTTCCTCACCCTGGGGAGCTCCGATTCTGTTCGTTAAAAAGAAAGATGGATCCTTTCGGATATGTATCGACTATCGTGAACTGAACAAATTGACCGTTAAGAACCGATATCCTCTTCCAAGAATAGACGACCTCTTCGATCAACTTCAGGGAGCCAACTACTTTTCTAAGATAGACCTCCGGTCAGGGTACCATCAGTTACGAGTCCAGGAGAATGACATTCCCAAGACAGCTTTTAGGACTCGGTATGGACACTACGAGTTTGTAGTGATGCCCTTCGGTCTAACCAATGCACCGGCTGTGTTCATGGACCTGATGAACCGGGTGTGCCATCCCTTCTTAGAAAAATTTGTTATCATATTCATTGATGACATCCTCGTATACTCCAAAAGCGAAGAAGACCACAAGCAGCACTTGAAGCTAGTTTTGGAAACTCTTAGATCCGAAAAGCTTTACGCGAAATTTTCCAAATGTGAATTCTGGTTACGGAAGGTAACTTTCCTCGGTCACGTAGTAAGCGAGGAGGGTATTCATGTAGATCCTTCCAAGATTAAAGCGATAGAGAGTTGGTCTGCACCGAAAACGCCCACGGAAATTCGTCAATTCTTAGGTCTCGCCGGCTACTATCGACGATTCATTCAGAATTTTTCCAAAATCGCCAAACCTTTAACCACTCTAACACAGAAGGGTGTACCCTTTTGTTGGAATGATAAGCAAGAAACAGCATTCCAAACGTTGAAGAGAGCCTTATGCAGCGCACCTGTTCTGTCTCTGCCTAAAGGGACAGAGGACTTCGTTGTCTATTGTGATGCATCTAATCAAGGCTTAGGCTGTGTGCTTATGCAAAGAGGAAAGGTGATTGCCTATGCCTCTAGACAGCTGAAAGCACACGAGATCAACTATACCACGCATGACTTGGATCTAGGAGCGGTAATCTTCGCATTGAAGATTTGGAGACATTATCTCTACGGAACCAAGTGCACAATCTTCACTGATCACAAGAGTCTACAACATATCCTTAATCAGAAAGACTTAAACATGAGGCAATGGCGATGGGTAGAATTACTCAGTGACTATGAGTGTGAAATCCGTTACCACCCCGGCAAAGCCAATGTGGTAGCAGATGCCCTTAGCTGAAAGGATAGTATAAGCCACAAGGTGAAGAACCAAACGATAACCATCCATTCCAATTTACCTATGCAAATCCGAGAAGCCCAGTTAACAGCCCTCAAACCCAAAAACATGTTTGATGAAACCTTGAGAGGAATGGAAAAGAAGCTTGAGATCAGAAGTGACGGAGTTCACTGTTTCATGAATCGGATCTGGATTCCCAAATCCGGTGGATTCAGGGAGATAGTTATGGAGGAAGCACACAGAACCAAATACTCTGTTCACCCAGGTTCGGATAAGATGTACCGGGATCTCAAAAGACAATACTGGTGGCCGAACATGAAAGCTGAAATAGCTACATTAGTGGGCAAGTGTCTGACTTGTGCCAAAGTCAAAGTTGAACATCAGAAACCTTCAGGTCTGCTCCAACAACCCGAGATTCCCGAGTGGAAATGGGAAATGATTACCATGGACTTCATCACCAAACTACCCAAGTGTTCTAGTGGGTATGATACCATTTGGGTAATTGTCGATCGTTTGACAAAGTCCGCTCACTTCATTCCGATCAAAGAATCATACAAGATGGAGAGACTCACACGAATCTACATCCAGGAGGTTGTACGTCTTCACGGTGTACCTGTTTCCATTATCTCTGATCGAGATAGTAGGTTTACCTCCAGGTTCTGGCAATCTCTTCAGAAAGCCCTTGGAACCAAACTAGATATGAGCACGGCATATCATCCTCAGACTGATGGACAGAGTGAGAGAACAATCCAGACCTTGGAGGACATGCTTCGGGCATGTGTCATTGACTTTGGAAAATCGTGGGATACACACCTATCCTTGATCGAATTCTCGTACAACAACAGTTACCACACCAGCATCAGGGTTGCTCCGTTCGAAGCCCTATACGGTCGTAAGTGCAAATCCCCTCTGTGCTGGGCCGAGGTAGGGGATACACAGTTAGCAAGGAGTCGAGTCCCCGACAGTGCTCTCACTGGTCCTGAAATCATCCGCGAAACCACCGAAAAGATCATTCAAATCCGTAGCCGACTGAAAGCCTCACGCGATCGTCAAAAGAGTTACGCTGATAATCGTCGGAAACCACTAGAATTCCAGGTTGGAGACTGTGTCCTGTTGAAAGTCTCGCCCTGGAAAGGCACTGTACGCTTTGGCAAGCGTGGGAAACTTAATCCGAGGTACATTGGACCCTTTGAGATCCTCTCCAGGATTGGTCCAGTTGCCTATAAACTTCATTTACCTCACGAACTCAGTAACATTCATCCTGTCTTTCATGTCTCAAATCTCAAAAAGTGCCTATCCGATGAAACCCTAAAAATTCCCTTAGACGAGATCGAGATCAACGAAAACCTCAACTTTGTGGAGGAACCGATCGAAATCATGGATCGAGAAGTCAAACGTACAAAACAAAGTCGTATCCCGTTAGTGAAGGTTCGCTGGAATGCTAAGCGGGGACCGGAATTCACTTGGGAACGGGAAGACTCAATGAAACAGAAGTATACACAACTCTTTTCTTTTCCATGATTTGTATCTTGTCTTATGTTCTAAACTCGAATTTCAGGACGAAATTCCCTTTAACAGGGGGATAATGTAACAACCCGAAATTTCCGCGTCATTTTAATGTAACTCTTTTCATAATTCAACTCGCGCAACCGATCGTCATTCCGATTTCCGATTACCGATCTTCCGTTTAATTAAGTCATTATCTAGTACACATTTAAAATGACTTAATGAGTGTCTTAATACATTTAGAAATCATTTTATCATCCAACTTTAGTGATCGAAATAATTCTAGAATTTACCGTATCGGGTTACGGTAACTCAATCGGGTACGACCAAAAACCCCGTCTAACATCGGTATCGGGTAGAATTCCACCGTGTCCAAAACTTAAACACTATATAAACGTGTTTAGGACTTCATTTGAAGCCTTTGGCCAATTTCTCACTAAACTCTTACAACCTCTCTCCTCCAAGCTAGAATTAAGGTCCAAATCACAAGTTTAAGGCTTCAAATCTTTAAGGTAACCTCCCTAAAATGTTATTCAACACCTTTAGCCTTCAAATTGATGAATTAATTGAGTTTTAGGTCCAAGAACATGAGTTTACGGCCAAGGAACAATCTTGGGCCGTAAACTCCATTAAGTGGGGTTTTAAGCCCTTAAACTCCCTCCTTGACTCAATTGGACTTTAGATATGACTATGGGACTTCAAGATATGGACTTGGAACATTTAAAACTTAATTTTTGTGTGATAAGGAAGAGTTTATGGCCAAGGAACATTCTTGGGCCGTAAACTCCTCTAAAAGGGGGATTTAAGGTCTTTAAACATGTTCAAATGCTTCCAAACTCAAACTATGGCTTTGTGGTAAAATCTAGATGCATCTAAAAATGGTTTAAAGGATTGAAACACATCATAAGTATGGTTTAAGGGAGTTTACGGCCATAGAACATATCCTTGGCCGTAAACTCATAAAACAATGTCATAGATGCATCAAACACACTCAAATGGTTTGTACAAAATTCTAGAATCACATGTGATTGTTCTAAGCACCAAAAACTATCTTTTCCTAAGGTAAAAGAGAGTTTACGGCCTTAGAACGTTCCTCTAGGCCGTAAACTCCAACAAAAGTCTTAACTGATGTTCTAAAATCATGTAAATGCTTAGAAAATTAGTTTGAATCACATGTGATTGCCCTAAGTAGCCTAAATCAATTTTTCAAAGCCATTGTGAGTTTACGGCCGTAAACTCTATGGGTATGGCCGTAAACTCATGTTTTAAATGTTGTAAATCAATTCCAAGTGTTCCAAGGTTTTTAGATAAATTATTTCTAGCAATCCCTAAGTCCATTTGAGCCCTTAAAGCACCAAAACCTCACCCACATGAGTTTACGGCCGTAAACTCATGTATGTGGGTGTTCCAATGTTGTAAACTCATTTAAATGTTTACTTATGGGGAGTAAACTCAAGTCCCAAGTCCCTAGTGCCATTACAAATCAGAAGATGTCACCCGGGTCACTCCGAACACTCGTTTTGAGGTGTTTAACCTCATTGGAGTGTAATGTTCCATATAATTAGTGAATGTATCTCTAATTGTATATATATGGACATTATATCATTTTACATAGGATCCTCGCGAGTAATCAAACCCTGAACCGACGTCTAGCATTCAAAACCGACAAGTTTCCAAGTCCGGTGAGTTCATACCCCTACCCTTTTTCACTGTTTTCACTGTTTTCAGGGGGGGGGGGGAACACAAGCAAAGTACAAGGGAATTCTTGTACTCAAAACATATTTTAAAATAAGTGTTTCATATTCTTATGCTTTTATAACTGATAACTACAACTGATAACAGATCGAACATACAGGTCACGTAATATATATTTGTGAAATAAGTCTTTAAACTAGTATGTTTTACATGTATTTCACAAATGGTTTTCCACATTTTATCAGTTAAAAGCATAACATTAAAACATTTGAATATAACACCTGTACATTGTTTTATCCTCGGTAACCCTCTTTACACTTATACAAGTGGAGGATTTTCATATTATTACTAGTAAATTTGTTATTCCGGTATGATTGGAGACACGTCCTCGGAGAACACTCCACCTGGATTACGCGAGTGGAGGACTACACCCATAACCAGAATCTCTGGTATTTAGAGAGCGTGACTTGAGTGTATAGATCTATACGAGGCTGACTACCCCACACCTGGCTGCTAGCTACAGCCGAACCGAAATGGTTCAAGGGTGACGAAAGTCATAAGTATGTGGACGACTTATTGCCACATGTGGACTACTTATTGCCACAGGTTTTAGTCTATTGTATGGTTATGGAACTCGCAATTAGGATAACAGAGATTTACTTATAGTAATAATGGATTACGTTACACATCGTTTACATCGTTTACATCTTTTACATTTTTACTTACTGTAACTAACATTCAGGAAGGTACGGGACCTTCCTGAGGAAAACATGGAACCTAATCACGATTACATCTTTTACATCTTACACCTCGTTTACATAAGATACATACATGCAGGAAAGCATGGGACCTTCCTGGGTAACACTTACATAACAAGAAAAGGTCACGGAATGAATAACATTACATCTTTTACAATTTGTAACATACAATAAGGAAAGTATGGGACTTTCCTGGTTACACACAATAAGTAAACAGAACAGTTTAACCAGTTAGATAACCAACTGTACATTTTCATATGAATAAACATGTTTTTCAGTGTACAAACCTACTATACTTTACATTTGTGAAACAATAACCAACTATTAAGAAAATACGGGATTTTCGTGGTGTACATAACATTTCAGAAACAGAAAGGAAACCGAAACATTTTCACAAACAAAAACCGCTTATGAACTCACCAGCTTTATGCTGATTTTTCAAACCGCTTGTGTTCTCAGGTTAGCGCTAGAACAGGTACCCGGAGATCCTTTTGCTTGAAGACGGTGTACATGGAGACCCGTTACATTTTGTCTATATATATACTATGTATCACAACTGTACAAACTTTACTTTTGAAACATCTGTAAAACTATTATTATGTAATGTAATGCTTGTTTTACTTTACTTACTATGTACATTGGATTTGATACTCAACATGGTAGTCAACCCCGGAAATGTATTCCACCTTCGGTTTTCGGGGTGTGACAGCAGGGCCTTCATCTCAGTGTTGCTGCCATGATTAAATTATAATTGTGTTAATATCCACTTGTAAGAAATATATATTCCGTAAACCATCAAATAATGGATTAATAGTTATAAACTATTCCCGTGGAAAACTCATGCAAGTATACGCCTACCATAATAAATAATATTGTGTTATCATACTTTTTAAAATTTAGGTTTGGGTAAACCACCATACCATCGTCGGAAGGAACTACTGTGAGTTATAGGGTGGAGCCCGATTAATATTTATCCCAGGTCGTTCGCCGTGATCTATGAAAGGTCACGACACTTTGATTTTTTTTTTTCTTTTGTGATCAATTGCAAGAAATAACAAAGTTTATTAATTTCTTTGTTTATTTTAGCCATATGTTGTCAACTTTGAGAAGTTTTTTATGTTTCACAACCAGTTATCATGCTTGGGTCATGGTTAACAAATTGGTATGTTATTGCAATTGTGGGTAGGCTTCTTAGCTGTCATTTACCAAGTTTTACGTTTAATTGACGTTGATATGACCACATCATTGTCAACTTTGAGAAGTTTTTTTATGTAACAAATTGGTATGTCATTGCAATTGTGGGTAGGCTTCTTAGCTGTCATTTACCAAGTTTTATGTTTAATTGACCTTGATATGACCACATCATTGGATTTTTTGAATGGTGTTTATCGTCATAAGATAAAAGAGAAATATTTATTTTCAACATAGGCCTCACCTATTAAGTTATTTACCAAGTTTCAATGTTTTAACTACATGGCTAGTTATTTATAAGTAAAAGTAACAATTTTGATCCAATTACTAAAAAATAGATTGATTTGGGTTATATTTTAGGCTTTAGTACAAGAAACAGTCATGCATATTTTAATTTGGGATATTAATAATCTTCAGATGCACTGATCATGATGCTAATGAAGATGTTGAAACTAATGTACATGCAATTATGATGGCGATCATTCAATCATACATATTTCACATATTATTGATATAAAAATATTCTGATATAAAGGTGTGAACACCAAATAAAAAGGGAAAAAGCAACTACCACGAATAACAAGGAAAAAAGTTTTGATAGTACTGCTTCTGTTAATAGTAGATAAGGATGAAAATTTAACACATGTTGCTAGCAACATTATGTCACACCCCGAAAACCAAAGGCGGAAACGTCTCCGGGGTTGACTACCATGTTGTGTATCAAATCCAAAGTACACAGTAATCACAGTAAACAAACATTACATTACATATATATATATGAAAGTTCACATGTGTTTCAAAAGTAAAGTTATACAAATATACATATGCATCATATTAACAAAAGTTGAGACGAGTCTTCTACGCACTCCGTCTTCACCAAAAGAGATCACCGGGTACCTGTCTAACTTGGACGTTGGAATACAAGCGGTTTGAAAATCAGCATAAAGCTGGTGAGTTCATAAGCGGTTTTGTTTTATGAAAATGTATCGGTTTCCTTTAGTTTCCGAAAAGATTTGTTATCCAAGAAAATCCCATATTTTCTTATGTGAAGTTGGTTAAGTTATCATTGGTTACCAATTTGGTTATGTATTGTAATTTAACCCAGGAAAATCCCATATTTTCCTAATTGTAAGATCATTGGTATAACACAAAGTATAGTTTAACACACAAAACTATATAATGAAAATCTTGGGATCATTATCCCAAAAGACATATAAGTTAGTTTGAGATATTCGAAAGTACAGGTTTAAGATCATGGGACTATCATCCCGGACTAACACGATATAAGTTAATGTATATATGTAAATATAGATTTGAAACCATGGGATCACTATTCCGAATAAGATACAATTTTTAGAAACCATGGGATCACTATCCCGTATAAGATATAGATTTAGAAAACCTTGGGATCACTATCCCGAATAATTTACAGATTTAGAAACCATGGGATCACTATCCCGTATATAGATTTAGAAAACCATGGGATCACTATCCCGTATAAGATATCGATACGAAACCTTGGGATCACTATCCCGTATAAAATATAGTTAAAGACCATGGGGAAAGACATCCCATACAAGTTGTAGACATAAAACCATGGGATCACTATCCCGAACTAGATACCAAGTAGTTTAGTTAATACCATGGGATCACTATCCCGAAAGAGACATAGAAACAATACCATGGGATTACAATCCCGAAAGAGACATAGAATATAGATGCAAAACCATGGGATCACTATCCCGAACGAAATAAAGATTCTGAACCCAAACTGTGAATAAGCTGGTATTAATACATATTGTGAGTCGGGTAACCATACTAATACGAAAACGTGACCTCCTTGATGTTTGTCAGACGTCGAACGATATCCAGAAATTTGTCACCCTAGGCGTGCCCGCCTAACTGTAGCTAGCAGTTAAGGTGTAGGATTGTCAGTCCCGAATAGATCTATTCACAAATTCCGCGCTCTCCCTCCAGGAGACTCTGGTTACACTTCCGGAGAGGATTTACTGATCATCCATAAAGGGTAGTGACTATCTCACAAGCTAGTACTAAACTATTCACAGGGTTCTTATAAGATATTGACATACAGAAAGTTATGAAACATAGTACAGTAAAGTATAGATACATACATGAAATCATCGGATAATACATTCAAATGATACGGAGATAAACTGAAACAGACATAGTTTATCTAATAACTTAGTATAGATATCATTATACGATAGAAAGAACAGTAAAAACCCCCAAATTATTCCCATAATAATTTGATTAGTTTGATTGTTTTCTTAACTAAAATTCATTTAGTTGAAATTGAATAGTCATTCCTTATGCTCAGCATAATACATAAGGAGTAGAAGAGTTTATAGATTTGTCAAAGATTGTTTGAAACACATCAACGTTGTGATTGGAAAACAGTTATAGTTTGCTTGTATTCCCCCCCCCCCCTGAAAACATTGAAAACAGTGAAAAAGCCATAGGGGTATGAACTCACCGAACGAGGTACGAGACGGTTTGGATGCTAAGAGTTGAGCCAGGACTTGTAAACGCACGAGGTTCCTAATTATGAAGTAAAGATACACATTTGTATCTTATTAGGACTTAGATTGATTGTCGGATAGGGACCAATGCTTCAGGTCGCGATAACACTTTGATACAAGTGTTTGGTGGGACCCGGGTGGCGTTTAGGGACATGAATGACACAAGGGACTTGGGAAATGAGTTGGGACATCAAAGGAACACTCCCCTTAAGTGAGTTTACGGTCAAAACACCCTTCCCCATGAGTTTACGGCCGTAAACTCATGATGGGTGGTTTATGGTGCCTTTTGGACTTCCAACACTTAGGGGATAATTTCTAGACTTGGTTTAAGGACTTGGAATGATTCAAAACATCAATTTGACCCTCTTTAAGGGAGTTTACAGCCTAGCAAGGCTCCAAGGCCGTAAACCCTTATTTGTCCAAGAAAATGATGTTAAATGGTGCTAGGACAAATCACATGTGATTGGTAAAATTAATCCAAGGCCTAACATGAGTTTGCATGGGACTTTTGAGTGATTTGTGGAGTTTACGGCCCATGAAACCCCCTTCATGGCCGTAAACTCTAATACATGGTGCTACAAGGTGTTTCAAGGTCTAGAACATGCATGAAAGGACTTCTAAAATTCATCTAAGGGCATTAGGGGTGTGTAGTTTGCATCTTAACACCAAAAATTTTGGAGTTTACGGACCAAGAACATGTCTTGGCCGTAAAACCTTAGAAACCCCATAAATGTTGTGTTTTAGGCCCTCAAAGTATTTTTGGTTGGTCCCTTGATTTATTCCAAGGCTTTTGGTGGTGTTGGATGGCTTTCTAACACCTTAAAATGATATTTATGCCAAGTTTTGTGGAGTTTACGGCCCAAGAACATGCCTTGGCCGTAAAAGCATCTAAGTCCCTCAAAATTAATGTTTCAAGTGTCCAAATGCAAGAATCAAAGTCTTATAATTCATATCTAAGCTATAGGGGTGATTTGGAAGGGTTTAAGGGCATGAAAACCCTCATTATATGAGTTTACGGCCCAAGAATAATGCTTGGCCGTAAACTCCTCTAAACATCACAAAATGCAAGTTTTACACGTTTAGATTACATATATTACAGTCGCATAGCCATATCCAAGGTCCAAACTAGTCAAGGAAGGGTTTAAAGGCTCAAAACCCCTTATTTTTAGTGTTTACGGCCTAAGCATCTTCTTAGGCCGTAAACTCACATACATTGCTCAATTTCATGTTTAATTCTTGAATTTGAAGGCTAAAGATGCTATAGATTAAGGCTAGGGAGGTACCTTAAGGATTTGAAGCTTAAATTTTGAGTTTTGGACACTTAATCTTTGGATTTTTGGAGAGAGGTTAGAGAGAGAGTAGTGAGAGAAGGAAAAAGCTTCAAATGAAAGCTGAAACTCGTTTATATAGTTCCCAAAATTTGCACACGGTGGAATTCTACCCGATACCGACGCTAACCGCGGCTTTTGGTCGCATCCGATTGAGTTTCTGTCACCCGACGGGAACATTTTTAAAACTTATGAAATAATGATTTTGGGCGAATAACATAAGTTCCTGAGTGCTTTAGACACTCATTAGGATAAAATAAACATATAATTTATACAAATAAATTCCAAAGAGAAATCGGAACGAATCCGATAACGGCGACTTTCCGGGTAGAACGGGTCTTGGCGACGAACAAATTTCGGGTTGTTAGATTATCCCCCCGTTAGATGGAATTTCGTCCCGAAATTCAAGGAATAGGATACAGATCATGAGTTTGAAATGAAACTCGAATGGATTCGATATTTTGGATCATCACTTTCTTAAGTGGAATCGGGTCTCTACGAAGATTTCGAAACATACGACATGGAATTTAAACTTTAGACGTTCGAAAGAAATTCCCGGAAACACTTCGGGACAGACATTTAGTAGAAAGAACTACTAACTTCTCGTTTCCAAATGATCACAGAAACGAGGTATGCGGTAATTCGTACCAGAAAAACTCTTGAGTTGTAAAGCATGACACAATACGAAAGCTTGATGCCGAAGATCATGAGAGTTAGGTCGAGGAAGAGATATAGACAGGCGACCCTCTCGAAACCAGGATAACAATATGAATGGGACTCCGTCATTCCATGTTAAATGTAGCATCAAGGTATTATCGCGAAAGGTTTCCCGTTTAACCGAATGGAAAAGAATAGTCCTCTGGACCGAGGATTCAATCTATAGGTACGAAGTTAGTGTTCTCAATCTTATTGGTTAGTCGTCTCGATGATGCACATCTCAATCACACACGAGGAATCGGGCTTAGAAAACATTTGGATAGATGGATAACAGGTTTCCCTCCAAACACGGAAATCGAAAAGAGTTGCAGGTATAAGAGTTATCAAAGAGAAGTATACCTGCAACGACAGAGGGATCAGTGGTGGTAGTTGCCTTGGGGCAATTCCTTTTGAAGTGCCCTGCTTCACCACAATTGTAGCAGGCTGGATTGATTCCTGCTCCCGATGATTGGTTCATTGATTTGGCCGGTTTCCTGCAGGTTCGAGACAGATGGCCCTTCTTGCCACAGTTGTCGCAGCTCTTTTCGCAACACGGACCAGGGATGCGGTGATGGTAGTTGCACTTACCACACCAAGGAAGATTGTCAGTGTATCCACTGGTGGGTGTTTGGGCTGTAGAACCGAGGACTGAGACAGCAATAGGGGCAGTAACAGCATGGACTGCTACTGTTTGCTGTTTCTTGGAAGACCCTGTCGTACTCTGGGCCTTTCGCTTGTTCCGATATTTCTTTCTACTTTCACCTCCACTTGTGTCTGACTCAGGAGTGGTAGTTTCCTCATCATAGTTGTCTTCGTGATCGATCAAGATTTTCGCAAGACATTTAGCACTGTCGTACGTGTCTGGCTTTGCAGCCAAGACATTCCCCTTGGATTGCTGGGTCAATCCCCAGATGAATCTTTCGATCTTTTTACTCTCCGGGGTAACCATTCCCGGATAGAGTAAAGCCAGGTCATCGAATCTTGAAGTATAAGTTGCTATGTTGGAACCCTTCATCTTAAGGTTCTAGAGTTTGTGTTCCAGTTTCTGAATTTCGCCCCGAGGGCAGTACTCTGTAAGCAGAAGCTCCTTCATAGCTTCCCAACCCATGGCATTCGCTACAGGTAGAGTTAAGGATTTGACTCGGCCGTTCCACCAAGTCAGGGCTTTATCAAGGAAAGTGCAGGCAGCAAACTTGACTTTATCAGACTCTGAACAGGCACATATTTCGAAGATTAACTCGATCTTCTCGAACCATCGAGTCAGGGAAATGACACCTCTAGTGCCATCAAAGGTTGTGGGTTTTGCATTCATGAAGTCTTTGTAGGAACCCCCTCTTCGGTGTTCCTGGCTGCCTTCTGGGTTTTGCGGTTGGGGACCACCTCCGGAGCCACCGGGATTCATTTGAGACATAGCTGCCACCATTGCAGCAGTCATAACTGTTTGAAGTGATGCGAGATCAAATTGAGGAGAAGGTGTTGGCGGAGGAGGATTATTGTTGTTCTTCGAGCTGGGTCTCTTTCTCGGAGGCATCTTGATCTAAAAAGATCAGGAAAGAGAGGATTATAAGTCCTCTGAATTGAATCAAGAGATTTTGAACAGGGGATATCTCATCAAGACAGATATAGCATCATACTAAGCGATTAAGCAGGAAGGCGTTATCAAGACAGAACATTTTATCGCTAGCGGAATGATCAAGTAACATCGCGTATACGAGGATTTTCTACGAAGGATTGGCTCGAGGATTTTTGGAGAGAGGTTAGAGAGAGAGTAGTGAGAGAAGGAAAAAGCTTCATATGAAAGCTGAAACTCGTTTATATAGTTCCCAAAATTTGCACACGGTGGAATTCTACCCGATACCGACGCTAACCGCGGCTTTTGGTCGCATCCGATTGAGTTTCCGTCACCCGACGGGAACATTTTTAAAACTTATGCAATAATGATTTTGGGCGAATAACATAAGTTCCTGAGTGCTTTAGACACTCATTAGGATAAAATAAACATATAATTTATACAAATAAATTCCAAAGAGAAATCGGAACGAATCCGATAACGGCGATTTTCCGGGTAGAACGGGTCTTGGCGACGAACAAATTTCGGGTTGTTACACATTACAAAAAAAATGGAAGGAAAACTCAAGGCCCAAGCTACAATTATACATGTTATTGAACTGTGAATTAAATGAAAATGCCCAAATGCGTATTGGATTATTCAATTTGAAATCGGAGATATGATGTTGTAACATGTTCTTTAACATTTTGGTAAAGTTAAAAAAAAGTATTTTAGATGGATAGTTTTAAGGTATATATTCGTATTAGATGTTGTACACTGAAGTAAAAAGTAATCTATTATACAATAAAAAAAAATAATTGTTAACCAATCTTGTCATAATTTATCATACTTTAAGTAAAGAACATAAGCTGGAAAGCCTAATAAATCTTTGAAACAAAAATAAAAATTAATTTCATGTAATTGTTTGATTTCAGAATCTATGATAACAAATTTTTTGTTTTTAATTGGATTTTGAGTTTCAAGAATTTTAGGATTGTACTGTCAATCATTTTCTCATCAAATACATTGCACTTTGCAAAATTTAAAACAATATAGTATTTTCTCATCAAATAGATTGCACTTTGCAAAATTTAAAGCAATATAGCATTTTACTTTCCATTCTACGTCTTGCAAATCTACAATTCATTTTTTCCATATTAGTTAGGAATGCAACGAAAGAAGTGAGAAGAAGTAATGATATTGAGAGTGCTTTTTATGATTTATCTCTAGACAAGCTTTGTTATCAGGCCTCATTACTATTTTCATAAATAAATTTACACGTCTTTTAAATAATTTAAGACGCCTGACGCATATTGAGTGTTTTATTGACGTAATTTTACATATTAAACTATATTTCATTAGCCATAAGTGAAACATCCCAATATACGACCCAAAAAATTTTGTTTATAAATTACTAAAAGTACTAAAATAATATCACATAATCAAACCCCTATGCCAATATTTCAAAACAGTAACTAATAGTTATGTAGAACTGTATCAAAACTATATCAATCACATCTATGAAAAACTAGAAAGATCTCCCAGGACTACTGATACTGCGGTGTATGCGATGCCATCAACCCGAGCTCTTCCCTTTACTTGCGGAAGTAACTCAAACCAAAACTGAAACTGTAAGCACGAAGCTTAGTGAGCTCCCCCAAACTACCACATACCATACAATACATATAAACACATACTGGGCCATGCCCACTGCATCGGACCGAAGTCCGGAACTAGCCAGGGCCTTGTCCTCTACATCGGACCGAAGTCTGGAACTACTGAGACCTTGCCTCCTGCATCGGACCGAAGTCCGAAACTAACTGCATCGGACCGAAGCTCGGAACTGACTGCATCGGACAGAAGTCCGGAACTACTGATCATAGCATAGCACAAACATATCAACCAACATGAACACACAAATAGCATACTGCATCGGGCTGTAACCCGGAACATATAACACATAATCTTGCCTGAGCCACGAAGGCTTCAAACATAATAAAATCTGCATCGGATCGAAGTCCAGAAACTACTACTAGCTATACGGGCCGGCATTGTGGCCTTAGTCCCGTTCCTATTGGAAGGAAACTCACCTCGTGATCTGGCTGCTGGGTGTGTGGCTCTAGAAGTTATCCGCTGCTGCTCCGGTATCTCCCCGGCTACAATTCCACAAATACACTTCACTCAAAATACTAATAACTGCATTGGGGTAAAATAACCCTTTTACCCCTGACTAAAGTCAACTCTCCTGGTCAAGGTCAATTCTTCTAGTCAAAGTCAACTTACAGTTGACCTGACTCGCCGTGTTGGGGCCGCCAACTCGCTGAGTCCCTACCCTCGTTTCTCAACCCTGATTGCTGCTACTCGTCGAGTATGGCTTGAACTCGACGAGTTCCCATTTGATTCTAAAACTCAGACCATTTGCATCCGACTCGCCGAGTTGTATGAACAACTCGACGAGTTGTTCTTGAATTTATGAAGACTGCCTTAGAGCCGAGTTGTATGAACAACTCGCCGAGTCCCTCCATTATTCAGTCTAACCTCCGACTCACTAAGTCCCTTCCAGTACTCACTGGTCTCCCCTCGGAATCACTCAAGGGGAAGGATCGGGGACTCGCGACTCGACTCACCGAGTCCGAAGAACGACGCGCCGAGTCACATGCATGCAATTACTAAAAACTCGATTTTGTTTAAAACCACTGCATACAATACATAGATCTGAGTTCCTAAGGCTGGTTTACCATGTAAAGTTCCCAACTTTACGTGTACAAATGCATACAAAAGGATATAAAGGCTAAAAAGGCACTTGGAAGAGTAGATCTAGGGCTATCATGCAAAATGGCTTCATAAAGTTGATAGATCTACGTTTTTGGAACTGAAACATGGCTTGATCCGAAAGCTAATCCATCCAACATGATTTTTCTACTAAGAACAAGCTAGAGGATGGGCTAAATATGCTTATAAAGGAGAATCAATCATCAAAACTGGAAGAAACCAATTATTACCTCAAGATACTCTGAAATGGGTGCAAAAACTTGGATCTTCTTCTTCTCCTTTGGATCTAGTCTCCTTCTTCTCTTCAAAACATCAAGATTTAGACAAGAGAAGCTCAAATTCTCAATGAAATGGTTATTTTTTGCCAAATAATGCTTTGAGGGTCAAGGAGACGAGTTTGGGGGCTCATAAGATGGTTTAAATAGGGTGCAAACCCGGGGATTTAGGGTTTCAACCTGGCAGGCCGACTCGCCGAGTCCCGAATATGGACTCGCTGAGTCGCCGATCTAAACGCTGCCCAAGATCACGACTCTACTCGACGAGTTAGGCCATAGACTCGTCGAGTCCCTCTACAAACTTCTAAAATAAATTATATAAAAGCAACATACCAGAGACGGGTCATTCCAACAAGTTTTAAATTCTTCAAATGTGATGACGTTTCAAAATGTAAGCAAGTTAGGTTATACTCCCTCCGTCGCATAATAATTGTCCACTTTTGACTTTTGAAGTCTTCATTCATCCACTTTGACCTTAAATATTGTTATTTGTGTTATGTATTATTCATTGAAACTTATAGCAACGAAAAAACATTTAAAATACAATCCATTCATAAATTTTGCATTAAGTTTTATATATCAAGGGAAAAAATATTTAAGGTCAAAGTTGAAGAATAAAGATTTCAAAAGTCAAAAGTGGACAATAAATATTGGACGGAGGTAGTATTAAACAAGTCACATATATGTTATAAACTAACTAATCTATTATGTTATATAGAAGTAATAAATTCCTTTTTAAATATATTATAATAATCTTATTTATAACACAAGACTATTTTTTGATTCAAATATCAATTATCAGGAAACATTTTTACGTACAAACAATTGTATATTGCATTATCCAAAATTAAATGTATTGAATAATTTAAATTATTAATTTTAGATAAATATACTAAATTTACTAATTGATAATCAAATGATATGTTTAAACAAGTTTTTACAGTTTTGTGAATTTTAACATCGTGGTTTCATTTTTTATATTAATGCTTTAAATCTTTAATTAGTTAATTTACTTTTAATATCAATAATCTTATATTAAAATATCGTTTTGTAATTCATTATTTCTCATTACAAGCAATTTAATATATTTATTTATAGAACATAAAGTTTTATATATTTTTTGTAATTATGTTAATGGACTATATTTTTGTTATTTATGCATCTAAAATACTATTTTTTAACTCTACCAAATGGTTAAAAAACAAGTTGCCAACATCATATCTCCGATTTTAACTTCAATAATGCAATATGCATTTAGGCATTTTTTTTATTTAATTCAGAATTCATTAATATGTGCAATTGAAGCTTAGGCCTTGACTTTACCTTAATTTTTATTTCTCAAGTTGTTATTGAGTTAAATTTTCTTCTTTATTTATTACTAACATAAGCGACACAACTGAAACTTATTTCCATCTTATTCGTGGCTGTTGCTTTTTCCTTTTTCATTTGGTGTTCACACCTTCATATCAGAATATTTTTATATCATTAATATGTGAAATATGTATGATTGAAACATCACCATCGTAATTGTATGTACATTGGTTTCAACATCTACATTAGCATCATGATCAGTGCATCTATAGGTTTTTAATATCACAAATTAATAAATATACATGGCTCTTCCTAGTACTTAACCCTAAAATATAACCCAAATAAATCTATTTTTTAGTAATTGGATAAAAAATGATACTTTTACTCTTAAATAACTAGCCATGCAGAGAAAAGACACTAAAACTTGGTAAATGACTTAATAGGTGAGGCCGATTTTGAATATCAATATTTCTTCTTTTATCTCATAACTATAAATGGCATTCTAAAAATCCAATGATGTGGTCATAGCAAGGTCAATTTAAACGTTAAACTTGGTAATTGACAGATAAGAAGCTTAACCAAAATTGCAATGAGATACCAACTTGTTAACCATGACCCAAACAACGTAGATCATTATGAAATAGAAAAAGATTGTCAAAGTTGACAAGATATGGCTATATGAAACAAATAAATGAATAACTTTGTTATTTCTATCAACGAATTCCAAAAAAAATATTGAAGTGTTGCGACCTTTGATAGATAACGGTGTTAGATCCGGGATAAATGTCAATCGGGCTCCACCCTATAACTAACAACAGTCCCTTCTGGCGACCGTGGCCAAAGATTCCTTAGGCAACAGTGGCTTACCATTAAATAAAATTAAATAATTAAGATAAAACCATACTATTTAGTATGCTAGACATCTACTTACATGCCATAGGGGACTCACTAAACACACGGTTTACCCAAACATAAATTTGAAAATGGAAAAAAAATATTACATAAATAGTAGTATTAATGTCAAAGTATGAAGTTGACAAAGACGTTCCATAGAGATGTAACATCTTGGAATACCCCATTAAAGGATTCTATTATATCTTTATTGTTTCCCTTTTATAAAAAATAAAATTGAAGGTTACAAAGTGATCTTTAGAGTTATTAAAAGTTGCTTCGGCTATGTAGTATCTTATTAAATTGTTGGGTGATGTATATTTGTTAATTAGTTACACATTCAAATAAATAAACGAACATTACTAGACTGACATTTTTTTAATAGCTTTATGGGATTATCAGGCAGTTTAACGTAACATCAGTATACCACAAAAATATTTTACCATTATTAACCCATTATTTGATGGTTTACGGAATATATATTCCTTACGGGTGGATATTAACACAATAGTAATTTAATCATGGCAACAACACTGAGATGAAGGCCCTGCTTCGCATGAACCTGTAGCAAAACCTAGTTCTTGGCAAAGCTGTAAGCAATCGATGCTGATTGCATCACACCGTCCAAAACATGCTGGGCCAAGAGCTGTATAGATGAAAATTCAATATAGACGTTTTAATTATATCATGCTTTAAGGTAAATTTTTCTAAAATATCCAAAAATAGAGGAATGATGTCATACCTAAAATCGGAACACATATCATGAAAATATACAACACCAGAACCATCGCGACAAAAAAACTTTTTTTTGTGTAGGCCATTGGCTTGAGGAACAATACTTCTTGATTTTTATTGTATGAATAGAATTAAGAAAGGATCATACTTTATGTTGGATTACCACTCCTTAAATAGTCATTCAACAAAAGCATACCACTCTTTAGCACCATTCAAGTTGACCATAGTATTTAGTTAGCACCATTAATTACCATCTTTAAATTTTCTTATTAATGTATGTTCATATTGAAATTAAATTAACATGTAAATAGAAGAGGTTATGTTATGTTTGAAATTAATGATGTCACATACACTTAAATTGATGTGAAACGTAACATAACCTCTTCAATTTATACACTAATTTAATTTCAACATGAACATACATTAATAATAAAATTTCAAGATCTTAATTAATGGTGCTAACAAACTGTTATGCTCAAATTGAACGATGCTGACAAGTTTATGCTTCACTTGAATGACTATGTAAGGAGTTCTAATTCGACATAAACTAGGATCGTTTTTTAATTCTATTCTTACAATAAAAATCAAGCAATATTGTTTGTTAAATAAATGACCTACACAACAAAAAATTCTCTTGTCGTGATGGTATTTTTGTTGTGGTTTATTTTCATGACATGTATTCCGATTTTAGGTATGACATCATTCCTCTTTGTCTAGGTAATTTAGAAAAATTTACGATAAAGCATGATTTAATAAAAACATCTATTTTGAGTTTCCATCCATACAACTTTTGGACCAGTGTGTTTTTTTGGAAGGTGTGAGGCAATCATCATCGACTGCTGACAACTTTGCCAAGAACTTGATTTTGCTACAGGTTCATGCGAAGCAGGGCCTTCATCTCAGTGTTGCTGCCATGATTAAATTATAATTGTGTTAATATCCACTTGTAAGAAATATATATTCCGTAAACCATAAAATAATGGATTAATAGTTATAAACTATTCCCGTGGAAAACTCATGCAAGTATACGCCTACCATAATAAATAATATTGTGTTATCATACTTTTTAAAATTTAGGTTTGGGTAAACCACCATGCCATCGTCGGAAGGGACTACTGTGAGTTATAGGGTGGAGCCTGGTTAATATTTATCCCAGGTCGTTCGCCGTGATCTATGAAAGGTCACGACACTTTGATTTTTTTTTCTTTTGTGATCAATTGCAAGAAATAACAAAGTTTATTAATTTCTTTGTTTATTTTAGCCATATGTTGTCAACTTTCAGAAGTTTTTTATGTTTCACAACCAGTTATCATGCTTGGGTCATGGTTAACAAATTGATATGTCATTGTAATTGTGGGTAGGCTTCTTAGCTGTCATTTACCAAGTTTTATGTTTAATTGACCTTGATATGACCACATCATTGTCAACTTAGAGAAGTTTTTTGTGTTTCACAACCAGTTATCATGCTTGGGTCATGGTTAACAAATTGGTATGTCATTGCAATTGTGGGTAGGCTTCTTAGCTGTCATTTACCAAGTTTTATGTTTGATTGACCTTGATATGACCACATCATTGGATTTTTTGAATGGTCTTTATTGTCATAAGATAAAAGAGAAATATTTATTTTCAACATAGGCCTCACCTATTAAGTTATTTACCAAGTTTCAATGTATTAACTACATGGCTAGTTATTTATAAGTAAAAGTAGCAATTTTGATCCAATTACTAAAAAATAGATTGATTTGTGTTATATTTTAGGGTTAAGTACAAGAAAGAGTCATGCATATTTTAATTTGGGATATTAATAATCTTCAGATGCACTGATCATGATGCTAATGAAGATGTTGAAGCTAATGTACATGCAATTATGATGGCGATCATTCAATCATACATATTTCACATATTATTGATATAAAAATATTCTGATATAGTGGTGTGAACACCAAATGAAAAGAGAAAAAGCAGCAACCACAAATAACAAGGAAAAAAGTTTTGATATTACTGCTTCTGTTAGTAGTAGATAAGGACAAAAATTTAACACATGTTGCTAGCAACATGACAAAAAAATGGAAGGAAAACTCAAGGCCCAAGCTACAATTATACATGTTATTGAACTGTGAATTAAATAAAAAGGCCCAAATGCGTATTGGATTATTGAATTGAAATCGGAGATATGATGTTGTAACATGTTTTTTAACTGTTTGGTAAAGTTAAAAAAAAGGTATTTTAGATGGATAGTTTTAAGGTATATATTCATATTAGATGTTGTACACTGAAGCAAAAAGTAATCTATTATACAATAAAAACATAATTGTTAACCAATCTTGTCATAATTTATCATACTTTAAGTAAAGAACATAAGCTGGAAAGCCTAATAAATCTTTGAAACAAAAGTAAAAATTAATTTCATGTAATTGTTTGATTTCAGAATCTATGATAATAAATTTTTTGTTTTTAATTGGATTTTGAGTTTCAAGAATTTTAGGATTGTACTGTCAATCATTTTCTCATCAAATACATTACACTTTGCAAAATTTAAAACAATATAGTATTTTCTCATCAAATGGATTGCACTTTGCAAAATTTAAAGCAATATAGCATTTTACTTTTCATTCTTAGTCTTGCAAATCTAGAATTTATTTTTTCCATATTAGTTAGGAATGCAACGAAATAAGTGAGAAGAAGTAATGACATTGAGAGTGCTTTTTATGATTTATATCTAGACAAGCTTTGTTATCAGGTCCCATTACTATTTTCATAAATAAATATACACATCTTTTAAATAATTTAAGACGCCTGACGCATATTGAGTGTTTTATTGACGTAATTTTACATATTAAACTATATTTCATTTGCCATAAGTGAAACATCCCAATATACGACCCAATTTTTTTTTTTTTATAAACTAATAAAATAATATCACATAATCAAACCCATATGCCAATATTTCAAAACAGTAACTAATAGTTATGTAGAACTGTATCAAAACTGTATCAATCACATTTATGAAAAACTAGAAAGATCTCCTAGGACTACTGAAACTGCGGTGTATGCGATGCCATCAACCCGAGCTCTTCCCATTACTTGCGGAAGTACCTAACACTAAAACTGAAACTGTAAGCACGAAGCTTATTGAGCTCCCCCAAACTTCCACATACCATACAATACATATAAACACATACTGGGCCTTGCCCACTGCATCGGACCGAAGTCCGGAAACTGCATCGGACCAAAGTCCGGAACTAGCCAGGGCCTTGCCCTCTGCATCAGACCGAAGTCTGGAACTACTAAGGCCTTGCCTCCTGCATCGGACCGAAGTCCGGAACTAACTCCATCGGACCGAAGTCCGGAACTAACTGCATCGGACCAAAGTTCGGAACTAACTGCATCGAACATATGTCCGGAACTACTAATCACAGTATAGCACAAACATATCAACCAGCATGAACACATAAATAGCATACTGCATCGGTCTGTAACCCGGAACATATAACACATAATCCTGCCTGAGCCACGAAGGCTTCAAACATAGTAAAATATGCATCGGACCGAATTCCGGAAACTGCTACTAGCTATACGGGCCGGCATTGTGGCCTTAGACCCGTTCCTATCGGAAGGAAACCCACCTCGTGATCTGACTGCTGGGTGTGTGGCTCTGGAAGCTATCCGCTACTGCTCTGGTATCTCCGCGCCTACAATTCCACAAATACACTTCAATCAAAATACTAATAACTGCATTGGGGTAAAATGACCCTTTTACCCCTGACTAAAGTCAACTCTCCTGGTCAAGGTCAATTCTTCTGGTCAAAGTCAACTTACAGTTGACCTGACTCGCCGAGTCCCTACCCTCATATCTCAACCCTGATTGCTGCTACTCGTCGAGTATGGCTTGAACTCGACGAGTTCCCATTTGATTCTAAAACTCAGACCATTTGCATCCGACTCGCCGTTTTGTATGAACAACTCGATGAGTCCCTCCATTATTGAGTCTAACCTCCGACTCACTAAGTCCCTTCCAGTACTCACTGGTCTCCCCTCGGAATCACTCAAAGGGGAAGGATCGGGGACTCGCGACTCGACTGGCCGAGTCCGAAGAACGACGCGCCGAGTCACATGCATGCAATTACTAAAAACTCAATTCTGTTTAAAACCACTGCATATAATACATAGATCTGAGTTCCTAAGGCTGGTTTACCATGTAAAGTTCCTAACATTACGTGTACAAATGCATACAAAAGGATATAAAGGCTAAAAAGGCACTTGGAAGAGTAGATCTAGGGCTATCATGCAAAATGGCTTCATAAAGTTGATAGATCTACGTTTTTGGAACTGAAACATGGCTTGATCCGAAAGCTAATCCATCCAACATGATTTATCTACTAAAAACAAGCTAGAGGATGGGCTAAATATGCTTATAAAGGAGAATCAATCATTAAAACTGGAAGAAACCGATTATTACCTCAAGATACTCTGAAATGGGTGCAAAAACTTGGATCTTCTTCTTCTCCTTTGGATCTAGACTCCTTCTTCTCTTCAAAACTTCAAGATTTAGAGAAGAGAAGCTCAAATACTCAATGAAATGGTTAGGGTTTGCCAAATAATGCTTTGAGGGTGAAGGAGACGAGCTTGGGGGCTCAAAAGATGGTTTAAATAGGGTGCAAACCCGGGGATTTAGGGTTTCAACCTGGCAGGCCGACTCGCTGAGTCTCGAATATGGACTCGCCGAGTCGCCGATCTAAACGCTGCCCAAGATCACGACTCTACTCGACGAGTCGGGCCATAGACTCGTCGAGTCCCTCTACAAACTTCTAAAATAAATAATATAAAAACAACATACCAGAGACGGGTCGTTACAATAAGTTTTAAATTCTTCAAATGTGATGACGTTTCAAAAGGTAAGCAAGTTAGGTTATACTCCCTCTGTCCCATAATAAATGTCCACTTTTGACTTTTGAAGTCATCATTCATCAACTTTGACCTTAAATATTGTAATTTGTGTTATGTATTATTCATTGAAACTTATAGCAATGAAAAAACATTTAAAATACAATCCATTCATAAATTTTGCATTAAGTTTTTTATATATCAAGGACAAAAATATTTAAGGTCAAAGTTGAAGAATAAAGACTTCAAAAGTCAAAAGTGGACAGTAAATATTGGACGGAGGTAGTATTTAACAAGTCACATATATGTTATAAACTAACTAATTTTTTTTTTTCTTTTTTTATTATTATTATTTTTTTACTATTTTAAACTGTAATCTCTAGGCATAAAAAACCATTCCAGATATCAAGTAAAACCAACTTTCTAACAATGCAAAAGTCTTACTATGTTTTTAATGCAAATGTAAATTTGACTTGTATATGTATCTCAAATGTTATGTCTTATTTTTTTATTTGTCAATTTAAGTTACTATGTCTCATTCAGTTTTAACTATTCATTTTATATAGATATTGTTTTATCTTATTAACTTAATCTATTAAGTTATATAGAAGTAATAAATTCTTTTTTAAATATATTATAATAATCTTATTTATAACACAAGACTATTTTTTGATTCAAATATAAATATCAGGAAACATTTTTACGTACAAACAATTGTATATTGCATTATCCAAAATTAAATTATTAATTTTAGATAAATATACTAAATTTACTAATTGATAATCAAATGATATGTTTAAACAAGTTTTTACAGTTTTGTGAATTATAACATCGTGGTTTCATTTTTTATATTAATGCTTTAAATCTTTAATTAGTTAATTTACTTTTAATATCAATAATCTTATTTTAAAATATCGTTTTGTAATTCATTATTTCTCATTACAAGCAGTTAAATATATTTCTTTATAGAACATAAAGTGTTATATATTTTTTTGTAATTATGTTAATGGACTATATTTTTGTTATTTATCCATCTAAAATACTATTATTTAAGTCTACCAAATGGTTAAAAAACAAGTTGCCAACATCATATCTCCGATTTTAACTTCAATAATGCAATATGCATTTAGGCATTTTTTTTTTTTTAATTCAGAATTCATTAACATGTGCAATTGAAGCTTAGGCCTTGATTTTACCTTAATTTTTATTTCTCAAGTTGTTATTCAGTTAAATTTTCTTCTTTATCTAATACTAACAGAAGCAACACTACTGAAACTTATTTCCATCTTATTCGTGGCTGCTGCTTTTTCCTTTTTTATTTGGTGTTCACACCTTCATATCAGAATATTTTTATATCATTAATATGTGAAATATGTATAATTGAAACATCACCATCGTAATTGTATGTACATTGGTTTCAACATCTACATTAGCATCATGATCAGTGCATCTATAGGTTTTTAATATCAAATATTAATAAATATACATGGCTCTTCCTGGTACTTAACCCTAAAATATAACCCAAATAAATCTATTTTTTAGTAATTGGATAAAATATGATACTTTTACTCTTAAATAACTAGCCATGCAGATAAAATACACTAAAACTAGGTAAATGACTTAATAGGTGAGGCCGATTTTGAATATCAATATTTCTTCTTTTATCTCATAACTATAAATGGCATTCTAAAAATCCAATGATGTGGTCATAGCAAGGTCAATTTAAACGTTAAACTTGGTAATTGACATCTAAGAAGCTTAACCAAAATTGCAATGAGATACCAACTTGTTAACCATGACCCAAACAACGTAGATCATTATGAAACAAAAAAAGATTGTCAAAGATGACAAGATATGGCTACAACAAACAAATAAATGAATAACTTTGTTATTTCTATCAACGAATTACAAAAAAAAAAAAAAAAAAAAAAAAAAAAAAAAAAAACTGAAGTGTTGCAACCTTTGATAGATAACGGTGTCAGATCCGGGATAAATGTCAATCGGGCTCCACCCTATAACTAACAATAGTCCCTTCCGGTGACGGTGGCCAAAGATTCCTTAGGCAACAATGGCTTACCCATAAATAAAATTAAAAAATTAAGATAAAACCATACAATTTAGTATGGTAGACATGTACTTACATGCCATAGGGGACTCACTAAACACACAGTTTATGCAAACATAAATTTGAAAATGGAAAAAAAATATTACATAAATAGTAGTATTAATCTCAAAGTATGAAGTTGACAAAGACGTTCCATAGAGATGTAACATCTTGTAATACCCCATTAAAGGATTTTATTATATCTTTATTGTTTCCCTTTTATAAAAAATAAAATTGAAGGTTACAAAGTGATCTTTAGAGTTATTAAAAGTTGCTTCGGCTATGTAGTATCTTATTAAATTGTTGGGTGATGTATATTTGTTAATTAGTTACACATTCAAATAAATAAACGAACATTACTAGACTGACATTTTTTTAATAGCTTTATGGGATTATCAGGCAGTTTAACGTAACATCAGTATACCACAAAAATATTTTATCATTATTAACCCATTATTTGATGGTTTACGGAATATATATTCCTTACAGGTAGATATTAACACAATAGTAATTTAATCATGGCAACAACACTGAGATGAAGGCCCTGCTTCGCATCAACCTGTAGCAAAACCTAGTTCTTGGCAAAGCTATAAGCAATCGGTGCTGATTGCATCACACCGTCCAAAACATGCTGGGCCAAGAGTTGTATAGATGAAAATTCAATATAGATGTTTTAATTAAATCATGATTTATGGTAATTTTTTCTAAAATATCCAATAATAGAGGAATGATGTCATACCTTAAATCGGAACACATATCATGAAAATATATAACACCAAAACCATCATGACAAAAAAACTTTTTTTTGTGTAAGCCATTGGCTTGAGGAACAATACTTCTTGATTTTTATTGTATAAATAGAATTAAGAAAGGATCATACTTTATGTTGGATTACCACTCCTTAAATAGTCATTCAACAGAAGCATAACACTCTTTAGCACCATTCAAGTTGAGCATAGTAGTTAGTTAGCACCGTTAATTACCATCTTTAAATTTTCTTATTAATGTATGTTCATATTGAAATTAAATTAGCATGTAAATAGAAGAGATTATGTTATGTTTGAAATTAATGATGTCACATACACTTAAATTGATGTCAAATGTAACATAACCTCTTCAATTTATATACTAATTTAATTTCAACATGAACATACATTAATAATAAAATTTCAAGATCTTAATTAATGGTGCTAACAAACTATTATGCTCAAATTGAATGATGCTGACAAGTTTATTCTTCATTTGAATGACTATGTAAGGAGTTCTAATTCGACAGAAACTACAATCGTTTTTTAATTCTATTCTTACAATAAAAATCAAGCAATATTGTTTGTCAAATAAATGGCCTACACAACAAAAAATTCTCTTGTCGTGATGGTTTTTGTGTTGTGGTTTATTGTCATGACATGTATTCCGATTTTAGGTATGACATCATTCCTCTTTGTCTAGGTAATTTAGAAAAATTTACGATAAAGCATGATTTAATAAAAACATCTATTTTGAGTTTCCATCCAAACAACTCTCGGACCAGCGTGTTTTGGAAGGTGTGACGCAATCAGCATCGACTGCTGACAACTTTGCCAAGAACTTGCTTTTGCTACAGGTTCATGCGATGCAGGGCCTTCATCTCTGTGTTGGTGACATGATTAAATTATAATTGTGTTAATATCCACTTGTAAGAAATGTATATTCCGTAAACTATCAAATAATGGATTAATAGTTATAAACTATTCCTGTCGAAAACTCAGGCAAGTATACGCCTACCATAATAAATAATATTGTGTTATCATACTTTTTAAAATTTAGGTTTGGGTAAACCACCATACCAAAATCGGATGGGACTACTGTGAGTTATAGGGTGGAGCCCGGTTAATATTTATCCCAGGTCTTTCACCGTGATCTATCAAAGGTCACGACACTTTGATATTTTTTCTTTTGTGATCAATTGCAAGAAATAACAAAGTTTATTAATTTCTTTGTTTATTTTAGCCATATGTTGTCAACTTTGAGAAGTTTTTTATGTTTCACAACCAGTTATCATGCTTGGGTCATGGTTAACAAATTGGTATGTCATCGCAATTGTGGGTAGGCTTCTTAGCTGTCATTTACCAAGTTTTACGTTTAATTGACCATGATATGACCACATCATTGTCAACTTTGAGAAGTTTTTTATGTTTCACAACCAGTTATCATGCTTGGGTCATGGTTCACAAATTGGTATGTCATTGTAATTGTAGGTAGGCTTCTTAGCTATCATTTACCAAGTTTTATGTTTAATTGACCTTGATATGAGCACATCATTGGATTTTTTGAATGGTGTTTATCGTCATAAGATAAAAGAGAAATTTTTATTTTCAACATAGGCCTCACCTATTAAGTTATTTACCAAATTTCAATGTATTAACTACATGGCTAGTTATTAATAAGTAAAAGTAGCAATTTTGATCCAATTACTAAAAAAATAGATTGATTTGGGTTATATTTTAGGGTTAAGTACAAGAAAGAGTCATGCATATTTTAATTTGGGATATTAGTAATCTTCAGATGCACTGATCATGATGCTAATGAAGATGTTGAAACTAATGTACATGCAATTATGATGGCGATCATTCAATCATACACATTTCACATATTATTGATATAAAAGTATTCTGATATAAAGGTGTGAACACCAAATGAAAAGGGAAAAAGCAACAACCACGAATAACAAGGAAAACAGTTTTGATAGTACTGCTTCTGTTAGTAGTAGATAAGGACGAAAATTTAACACATGTTGCTTGCAACATGACAAAAAAAATGGAAGGAAAACTCAAGGCCCAAGCTAAAATTATACATGTTATTGAACTGTCAATTAAATAAAAATGCCCAAATGCGTATTGGATTATTGAATTTGAAATCCGAGATATGATGTTGTAACATGTTTTTTAACTGTTTGGTAAAGTTAAAAAAAAAGTATTTTAGGTGGATAGTTTTAAGGTATATATTCATATTAGATGTTGTACACTCAAGCAAAAAGTAATCTATTATACAATAAAAAATTAGTTGTTAACCAATCTTGTCATAATTTATCATAGTTTACGTAAAGAACATAAGCTGGAAAGCCTAATAAATTTTTGGAACAAAAGTAACAATTAATTTCATGTAATTGTTTGATTTCAGAATCTATGATAATAAATTTTTTGTTTTTAATTGGATTTTGAGTTTCAAGAATTTTAGGATTGTACTGTCGATCATTTTCTCATAATATACATTGCACTTTGCAAAATTTAAAACAATATAGTATTTTCTCATCAAATAGATTGTACTTTGCAAAATTTTAAGCAATATAGCATTTTACTTTTCATTCTTAGTCTTGCAAATCTAGAATTGATTTTTTCCATATTAGTTAGGAATGCAACGAAAGAAGTGAGAAGAAGTAATGACATTGAGAGTGCTTTTTATGATTTATATCTAGACAAGCTTTGTTATCAGGTCCCATTACTATTTTCATAAATGAATTTACACGTCTTTTAAATAATTTAAGACGCCTGACGCATATTGAGTGTTTTATTGACGTAATTTTACATACTAAACTATATTTCATTTGCCATAAGTGAAACATCCCAATATACGACCCAAAAATTTTTGTTTATAAATCACTAAAAGTACTAAAATAATATCACATAATCAAACCCATATGCTAATATTTCAAAACAGTAACTAATAGTTATGTAGAACTGTATCAAAATTGTATCAATCACATTTATGAAAACTAGAAAGATCTCCCAGGACTACTGAAACTGCGGTGTATGTGATGCTGTCAACCCGAGCTCTTCCCTTTACTTGCGGAAGTACCTGAAACCAAAACTGAAACTGGAAGCACGAAGCTTAGTGAGCTCCCCCAAACTACCACATACCATACAATACATATAAACACATACCGGGCCTTCCCACTGCATCGGACCGAAGTCCGGAACTAGCCAGGGCCTTGCCCTCTGCATCGGACCGAAGTCTGGAACTACTGAGGCCTTGGCTCCTGCATCGGACCGAAGTCCGGAACTAACTGCATCGGACCGAAGTCCGGAACTAACTGCATCGGAACGAAGTTCGGAACAGACTGCATCGGACAGAAGTCCGGAACTACTGATCATAGCATAGCACAAACATATCAACCATCATGAACACATAAATAGCATTCTGTATTGGGCTGTAACCCGAAACATATAACACATAATCCTGCCTGAGCCACGAAGGCTTCAAACATAATAAAATCTGCATCGGACCGAAATCCGGAAACTGCTACTAGCTATATGGGCCGACATTGTGGCCTTAGACCCGTTCCTATTGGAAGGAAACTCACCTCGTGATCTGGCTGTTGGGTGTGTGGCTCTGGAAGTTATTCGCTGCTGCTCCGGTATCTCCCCGGCTACAATTCCACAAATACACTTCAATCAAAATACTAATAACTACATTTGGGTAAAATGTCCCGTTTACCCCTGACTAAAGTCAACTCTTCTGGTCAAGGTCAATTCTTCTGGTCAAAGTCAACTTACAGTTGACCTGACTCGTGGATTTGAGGCCGCCAACTCACCGAGTCCCTACCCTCATTTCTCAACCCTGATTGCTGCTACTCGTCGAGTATGGCTTGAACTCGACGAGTTCCCATTTGATTCTAAAACTCAAACAATTTGCATCCGACTCGCCGAGTTGTATGAACAACTCGACGAGTTGTTCTTGAATTTATGAAGATTGCCCTAGACTCGCCGAGTTGTATGAACAACTCGCCGAGTCCCTCCATTATTGAGTCTAACCTCCGACTCACTGAGTCCCTTCCACTACTCACTGGTCTCCCCTCGGAATCACTCAATGGGGAAGGATCGGTGACTCGCGACTCGACTCGCCGAGTTCGAAGAACGACTCGCCGAGTCACATGCATGCAATTACTAAAAACTCGATTCTGTTTATAACCACTGCATACAATACATAGATCTGAGTTCCTAAGGATGGTTTACCACATAAAGTTCCCAACTTTACGTGTACAAATGCATAAAAAAGGATATAAAGGCTAAAAAGGCACTTGGAAGAGTAGATCTAGGGCTATCATGCAAAATGGCGTCATAAAGTTGATAGATCTACGTTTTTGGAACTGAAACGTAGCTTGATCCGAAAGCTAATCCATCCAACATGATTTATCTACTAAGAACAAGCTAGAGGATGGGCTATATATGCTTATAAAGGAGAATCAATCATCAAAACTGGAAGAAACCGATTATTACCTCAAGATACTCTGAAATGGGTGCAAAAACTAGGATCTTCTTCTTCTCCTTTGGATCTAGCCTCCTTCTTCTCTTCAAAACTTCAAGATTTAGACAAGAGAAGCTCAAATACTCAATGAAATGGTTAGGGTTTGCCAAATAATGCTTTGAGGGTGAAGGAGACGAGTTTGGGGGCTCATAAGATGGTATAAATAAGGTGCAAACCCGGGGATTTAGGGTTTCAACTTGGCAGGCCGACTCGCCGAGTCCCGAATATGGACTCACCGAGTCGCCGATCTAAACGCTGCCCAAGATCACGACTCTACTCGACGAGTCGGGCCATAGACTCGTCGAGTCCCCCTACAAACTTCTAAAATAAATAATATAAAAGCAACATACCAGAGACAGGTCGATACAATAAGTTTTAAATTCTTCAAATGTGATGACGTTTCAAATTGTAAGCAAGTTAGGTTATACTCCCTCCGTCCCATAATAATTGTCCACTTTTGACTTTTGAAGTCTTCATTCATCAACTTTAACCTTAAATATTGTTATTTGTGTTATGTATTATTCATTGAAACTTATAGCAATGAAAAAACATTTAAAATACAATCCATTCATAAATTTTGCATTAAGTTTTATATATCAAGGACAAAAATATTTAAGGTTAAAGTTGAAGAATAAAGACTTCAAAAGTCAAAAGTGGACAATAAATATTGGACGGAGGTAGTATTTAAGAAGTCACATATATGTTATAAGCTAACTATTTTTTTTTTTTTTTGCTTTTTTTTTTTGTGTTTTTTTTACTGTTTTAAAGTGTAATCTTTAGGCATAAAAAACCATTCTAGATATCAACTAAAACCAACTTTCTAACAATGCAAAAGTCTTACTATGTTTTTAATGCAAATGTAAATTTGACTTGTATATGTATCTCAAATGTTATGTCTCATTCAGTTTTGACCATTCATTTTATATGGATATTGTTTTATCTTATTAACTTAATCTATTAAGTTATATAGAAGTAATAAATTCTTTCTTAAATATATTATAATAATCTTATTTATAACACAAGACTATTTTTTGATTCAAATATCAATTATCAGGAAATATTTTTACGTACAAACAATTGTATATTGCAATATCCAAAATTAAATGTATTGAATAATTTAAATTATTAATTTTAGATAAATATACTAAATTTCCTAATTGATAATCAAATGATATGTTTAAACAAGTTTTTATAGTTTTGTGAATTATAACATCCTGGTTTCATTTTTTATATTAATGCTTTAAATCTTTAATTAGTTAATTTACTTTTAATATCAATAATCTTATTTGAAAATATCGTTTTGTAATTCATTATTTCTCATTACAAGAAATTTAATATATTTCTTTATAGAACATAAAGTGTTATATATTTTTTGTAATTATGTTAATGGACTATATTTTTGTTATTTATCCATCTAAAATACTATTTTTTAACTCTACCAAATGGTTAAAAAACAAGTTGGCAACATCATATCTCCGATTTTAACTTCAATAATGCAATATGCATTTAGGCATTTTTTTTATTTAATTCAGAATTCATTAACATGTGCAATTGAAGCTTAGGCCTTGATTTTATCTTAATTTTTATTTCTCAAGTTGTTATTGAGTTAAATTTTCTTCTTTATCTATTACTAACAGAAGCAACACTACTGAAACTTATTTCCATCTTATTCGTGGTTGTTGCCTTTTCCTTTTTCATTTGGTGTTCACACCTCAATATAAGAATATTTTTATATCATTAATATGTTAAATATGTATGATTAAAACATCACCATCGTAATTGTATGTACATTGGTTTCAACATCTACATTAGCATCATGATCAATGCATCTATAGGTTTTTAATATCACAAATTAATAAATATACATGGCTCTTCCTGGTACTTAACCCTAAAATATAACCCAAATAAATCTATTTTTTAGTAATTGGATAAAAAATGATACTTTTACTCTTAAATAACTAGCCATGCAGATAAAATACACTAAAACTTGGTAAATGACTTAATAGGTGAGGCCGATTTTGAATATCAATATTTCTTCGTTTATCTCATAACTATAAATGGCATTCTAAAAATCCAATGATGTGGTCATAGCAAGGTCAATTTAAATGATAAACTTGGTAATTGATAGTTAAGAAGCTTAACCAAAATTGCAATGAGATACCAACTTGTTAACCATGACCCAAACAACGTAGATCATTATGAAACAGAAAAAGATTGTCAAAGTTGACAAGATATGGCTATAAGAAACAAATAAATGAATAACTTTGTTATTTCTATCAACGAATTCCAAAAAAAAATATTGAAGTGTTGCGACCTTTGATAGATAACGGTGTCAGATCCGGGATAAATGTCAATCGGGCTCCACCCAATAACTAACAATAGTCCCTTCTGACGATGGTGGCCAAAGATTCCTTAGGCAACAGTGGCTTACCCATAAATAAAATTAAAAAATTAAGATAAAACCATTCTATTTAGTATGGTAAGCATCTACTTACATGCCATAGGGGACTCACTAAACACACGGTTTACCCAAACATAAATTTGAAAATGGAAAAAAAAATATTACATAAATAGTAGTATTAATGTCAAAGTATAAAGTTGACAAAGACGTTCCATAGAGATGTAACATCTTGGAATACCCCATTAAAGGATTTTATTATATCTTTATTGTTTCCCTTTTATAAAAAATAAAATTGAACATTACAAGGTGATCTTCAGAGTTATTAAAAGTGGCTTCGGCTATATAGTATCTTACGAAATTGTTGGGTGATGTATATTTGTCTATTAGTTACACATTCAAATAAATAAACGAACATTACTAGACTAACATTTTTTTGACAGCTTTATGGGATTATCAGGTAGTTTAACGTAACATCAGTATACCACAAAAATATTTTATCATTATTAACCCATTATTTGATGGTTTACAGAATATATATTCCTTACAGGTGGATATTAACACAATAGTAATTTAATCATGGCAACAACACTGAGATGAAGGCCCTGCTTCGCATGAACCTGTAGCAAAACCTAGTTCTTGGCAAAGCTGTAAGCAATCGATGCTGATTGCATCACACCGTCCAAAACATGCTCGGCCAAGACCTGTATAGATGAAAATTCAATATAGATGTTTTAATTATATCATGCTTTATGGTAAATTATTCTAAAGTAACCAAAAATAGAGGAATGATCTCATACCTAAAATCGGAACACATATCATGAAAATATACAACACCAAAACCATCATGACAAAAAAACTTTTTTTTGTGTAGGGCATTGGCTTGAGGAACAATACTTCTTGATTGTTATTGTATGAATAGAATTAATAAAGGATCATACTTTATGTTGGATTACCACTCCTTAAATAGTCATTTAACAGAAGCATAACACTCTTTAGCACCATTCAATTTGAGCATAGTAGTTAGTTAGCACCATTAATTACCATCTTTAAATTTTCTTATTAATGTATGTTCAAATTGAAATTAAATTAGCATGTAAATAGAAGAGGTTATGTTATGTTTGAAATTAATGATTTTACATACACTTAAATTGATGTTAAACATAACATAACTGTCACACCTGTAACAACCCGAAATTTCCGTATCATTTTATTGTAACTCTTTCGTAGTACAATTCGCGCAACCAATCGTCGTTTCCAATTTCGATTTCCGATCTTCCGTTTAATTAAGTCATTATCTGGTACACATTTAAAATGACTTAATGGGTGTCTTAATACATTTAGAAATCATTTTAACACCCAACTTTAGTGATCGGAATATTTCTAGAAATTACCGTATCGGGTTACGGTAACTCAATCGGGTACGACCAAAAGCCTCGTCTAACACCGGTATCGGGTAGAATTCCACCGTGTCCGAAACTTAAACACTATATAAGCGTGTTTAAGACTTCATTTGAAGGCTTTGGTCAATTTACCACTAAACACTACCCACCTCTCTCCTAATCCAAGTTTAAGGGATCAAAACTCAAAATTAAGGCATCAAATCTCTAAGGTACCTTCCTAGCCTTAATCTATAACATATTTGGCCTTCAAATTCGAGTTCAAAGCATGATTTAGGACAACATATGTGAGTTTACGGCCCAGGAGCATGCCTAGGCCGTAAACACCAATTTGAAGGGTTTTAATCCCTTAAACTCCTTCCTAAACTCATTTGGACTTTAGATATGGCCAAGGGACTTCAAGATATGGACTCTAAACAATTAAAACATGAATTTGATGAGGTTTAAAGGAGTTTACGGCCAAGGATCATTCTTGGGCCGTAAACTCATATTCAAAGGGTTTTTGAGCCAATTAACCCTTCCAAATCATAGTTGGGACTTAGATATGACCTTTGGGCTTGCTAATCTAGACTTGGAACACTTTAAACTTGATTTTTGAGTAATAAAAATGAGCTTACGGCCAAGACATACTCTTGGGCCGTAAACTCCTTTTAAATGGTGATTTAGTGCCCTTAAACATGTCAAAATGCTTTCAAACTCAACCAATGGCTTTGTGGTAAATCCTAGATTCATCTAAAAATGGTTTGGAGACCTTAAACACAACATATACCCTACATAAGTGAGTTTACGGCCAAAGAACTCCTCCTAGGCCATAAACTCCTATAAGTTAGTGAAATGGTAATCTAAATTCATAACAATGCTTAGAAAATTAGTTTGAATCACATGTGATTGCCCTAAATAGTTCAAATTAACCATTCTTAGCGAAGAGTGAGTTTACGGCCATAAACTCTATGAGTGTTGCCGTAAACTCATGTTTTAAATGGTATAAATTAATTCAAAGTGTTCCAAGGAATTTTAGATACTCCATTCTAGCAATCCCTATGTCCATTTGAGCCCTTAAACCATCAAAACCACACCCACATGAGTTTATGGCCGTAAACTCATGTATGTGTGTGTTCCATAGTTATAAACTATTTAAAATGTTTACTCTTGGGGAGTAAACTCAATTCCCAAGTCCCTTGTGCCATTACACCTCCGAAGATGTCACCCGGGTCACTCCAAACGCTCGTTTTGAGGTGTTTAACCTAATTGGAGTGTAATGTTCCATATGATTAGTGGATGTATCCCTAATTGCATATATATGGACATTATTTCATTTTACATAGGGACTTTGCGAGTAATCAAACCCCGAACCAACGTCTAGCATTCAAAACAGACACGTTTCAGAGTCCGGTGAGTTCATACCCCTACTCTTTTTCACTGTTTGTCACTGTTTTCAGGGGGGGAACACAAGCAAAGTACAAGGGAACTCTTGTACTCAAAACATGTTTTCAAATGTTTGTTTCATATTCTTATGCTTTTATAACTGATTACTACAACTGATAACAGATTGAACATACAGATCACGTAACATATATTTGTGAAATAGGTCTTTAAACTAGTATGTTTTACATATATTTCACAAATGGCTTTCCACATTTTATCAGTTAAAAGCATGACATTAAAACATTTGAACATAATACCTGTACACTGTTTTGTCCTTGGTAACACTCCACACACATATACGAGTGGCGGACTATCATATTATTACTAGTAAATTTGTTATTCCTGTATGATTGGAGACACGTCCTCGGAGAACACTCCACCCAGATTACGCGAGTGGAGGACTACACCCATAACCAGAATCTCTGGTACTTAGAGAGCGTGACTTGAGTGTATAGATCTATACGGGGCTGACTACCCCACACCTGGCTGCTAGCTACAGCCGAACCGAAATGGTTCAAGGGTGACGAAAGTCATAAGTATGTGGATGACTTATTGCCACATGTGGACTACTTATTGCCACAGGTTTCAGTCTATTGTATGGTTATGGAACTCGCAATTCGGATAACAGAGATTTACTTAAAGTAATAATGAATTACTTTATACATCGTTTACATCTTTTACATCTTTCACTTATTGTAACTATCATTCAGGAAGGTACGGGACTTTCCTGGGGAAAACATGGAACCTAATCACGATTACATCTTTTACATCTTTAACATCGTTTACATTAGAAACCTATATGCAGGAAAGCATGGGGCTTTCCTAGGTAACACATACATAACTAGAAAGAGTAACAAACCGGATAACATTACATCTCTTACAATTTGTAATATACAAGAAGGAAAGTATGGGATTTTCCTGGTATCACATGATAAGTAAACAGAACAGTTTAACCAGTCAGATAACCAACTATACATTTTCACATGAGTAAACATGTTTTCAGTGTAAAAACTTACTATACATTACATTTGTGAAACAATAACCAACTTTTAAGAAAATACGGGATTTTCTTGGTGTACATAACATTTCAGAAACAGAAAGGAAACCGATACATTTTCATAAAACAAAACCGCTTATGAACTCACCATCTTTATGCTGATTTTCAAACCGCTTGTGTTCTCAGGTCAGCATTAGAACAGGTACCCGAAGATCCTTTTGCTCGAAGACGGAGTACATGAAGACCCGTTTCATTTTGTCTATATATACTATGTATCACAACTGTACAAACTTTACTTTTGAAACAATTGTAAAAATTTTATTATGTAATGTAATGGTTGTTTTACTCTACTTACTATGTGCATTGGATTTGATACTCAACGTGGTAGTCAACCCCGAAAATGTTTTCCGCCTTCGGTTTTCGGGGTGTGACAGATTGGTATCAGAGCCCTTGTTTATAGTGAATGAAGTATACCAAACCTTACATGGTATAAAACTATAAACACTAAAGGGCCTAAGTGCTCTGAATTAAAAGTATCTTCAAACTAAAAGTATTTTCAAAAAGTATACAAGTATACCGAACCGTGGTCATCCGTAACCACAAGTAGAACAGAACATAATTAAATGGGTGTTGTATACTACGGTTAAACCTGGGCAGTTATGTAGTCGTGTCTAGGATCAATATAGCCTGGCCAACTATATTAATTCGAGACACGGCCAATATGTGCTTGGGAGTGACTGTGGTATGTGGCATGCCTAAAACTTACCCTAACATCCCAAACATCGAATAATTGTCTTAAACAATTCATGAAATACTATGGGAGTATTTATCGATCCCGATCCTCCGTAGTAATCCTTATTCAAGTGGTTTCTGTGATTACTCTTAGCGATAAATTATCTGTTCGATAACTCTTTCCTGCTTTATTGCTTACTCGAATCATATAACTGTCATATCTATCGATTCAATGTAGAGGACTTACCATCCTCTTTTCCTTGATCTTATTAGATCCAGATGCCTCCCCGAAAGAGACCTAGCTCAAAGAACAACAACAATCCTTCCTCGCCGCCACCTCCTCCCCAGTTCGATCTAACATCGCTCCAGACGATGATGACAGTTGCGATGGTAGCAGCTATGTCACAAATGAACCCTAGTGGTTCAAGTGGTAGTCCTCAATCTCAAAACCCTGAAGGTAGCCAGGGACACCAAAGAGGGGGTTCCTACAAGGATTTCATGAACGCATAACCAACATCCTTTAATGGCGCTGGAGGTGTCATTTCCTTATCTCGATGGTTCGAGAAAATAGAATCCATCTTTGAAATTTGTGCTTGTGCGGAGTCTGATAAAGTCAAGTTCGCAGCATGTACCTTCGTTGATAAAGCCTTGACTTGGTGGAATGGCCGAGTCAAATCTCTGACCTTACCCGTAGCCAATTCCATGGGCTGGGAAGCCATGAAAGAACTTCTCATTGCCGAGTACTGCCCCTGTGGTGAAATGCAGAAATTAGAGCACGAGCTCTGGAACCTGAAGATGAAAGGTTCCGACATTGCTGCATATGCTTCCCGATTTGATGATCTCGCACTTCTCTACCCGGGATTAGTCACTCCTGAAAACAAAAAGATCGAAAGGTTCATTTGGGGGTTATCTCAACCAATAAAGAGTCACGTTTTGGCTGCTCGTCCAGATACCTATGATAGTGCCAAGACTTTAGCTCAAATTCTGATTGATCACAACGACGATGTTAAGGAAATCACTACCACTTCTGAGCCGACTCAAAGGAGTGGTGAAAAGAGGAAATTCTGGAAGAAGAAGAAGGGTCAATCTTCTCAAGGATCTTCCAAGAAACAACAGACGGTAGCGGTCCATGCTGCTACTACTACTCCTGTTGCTGCTGTTTCTGCCATGGGATCCACAGCCTCAAACCCTACTAGTAAATATGCTGGTAACCTCCCTCTGTGTGACAAGTGTAAATACCATCATCATCCTGGTCCCTGTCAAGAATTATCTTGCACCAACTGTGGTAAGAAAGGGCACACAGTTCGATACTGCAAAACTCCTACCCAATCAGCCAACCAATCATCGGGAGCAGGTGTTAGTCAAGCCTGCTACAACTGTGGAGAAGTGGGACACTTTAAAAGGAACTGTCCCAAGAAGTCAACTGCTGATAACACTGGAAGGGTTCTAACCATGGGACGGGAGGAAGTAGTTGCTGATCCACTGTTGTTTCGGGTACGTTCCTTCTCGATAACTCATACGCTAGTATTCTTTTCGATTCGGGTGCTGAAAGGAGTTTTGTTAGTCATGCATTCAAACATAATCTAAAACCAAATCCTCAACCACTAACTGAAATGTTTACCGTCGAGATGGCTAACGGTGAGAAAGAAAGCGCTAACGATGTATTCATAGGTTGTACGCTTACCCTAAATGATCACTCATTTCCTATAGATTTCATGCCCGTTTCCATTAAGAGCTTTGATGTTATCATTGGCATGGATTGGTTGTGTCCCAATCATGCTTACATTCTTTGTTAAAAAGCTATCCGTCTCAATCTTCCTTCGGATCAAACTCTCGTAATCTATGACGATAAACCCAGTTCCAATCTTCATATCATTTCTTGCATCAAAGCTCGAAAGCTCCTTCGAAAGGAGTGTGTTGCATTCTTAGCTCATGTGATCAACGAGAAACAAGAAGTTAGAGACCTCGCGAGCATCCCCGAAGTCTGTAACTTTCCTGATGTGTTTCCCGAAGAACTTCCAGGAATTCCTCCCGAACGACAGGTCGAGTTCCGTATTGACCTAATTCCTGGAGCTACTCCCGTAGCAAAATCCCGGTATCGCTTAGCTCCGGAAGAAATGCAGGAGTTATCCAGTCAACTCAATGAGTTGCTCAGAAAAGGATTCATTAAATCGAGTTCCTTACCTTGGGGAGCTCCGATTTTGTTTGTCAAAAAGAAAGATGGATCCTTTCGAATGTGTATCGACTATCGTGAACTGAACAAGTTAACCATTAAGAACCGATATCCTCTTCCAAGAATAGACGACCTCTTCGATCAACTCCAGGGAGCCAGCTATTTTTCCAAGATAGACCTTCGGTCAGGGTACCATCAGTTACGGGTCGAGGAGAATGATGTACCCAAGACAGCTTTTAGGACTCGGTATGGACACTACGAGTTTGTAGTGATGCCCTTTGGTCAAACCAATGCGCCGGCTGTGTTCATGGACCTGATGAACCGGGTGTGCCGTCCCTTCTTAGACAAATTCGTCATCGTGTTCATTGACGACATTCTCGTCTACTCCCGAAGTGAAGAAGACCACAAGCAACACTTGACGCTAGTGTTGGAGACCCTTAGATCCGAAAAGCTATACGTGAAATTTTCCAAATGTGAATTCTGGATACGGAAGGTAACTTTCCTCGGTCACGTAGTAAGCGAGGAGGGTATTCATGTAGATCCTTCCAAGATTAAAGCGATAGAGAGTTGGTCGGCACCGAAAACACCCACAGAAATTCGTCAATTCTTGGGTCTCGCCGGCTACTATCGACGATTCATTCAGAACTTTTCCAAAATCGCCAAACCTTTAACCACTCTAACACAGAAAGGTGTACCCTTTTGTTGGAGTGATAAACAAGAAACCGCATTCCAAACATTAAAGAAAGCCTTATGCAGCGCGCCTGTCCTGTCTCTGCCCGAAGGGACAGAGGACTTCGTTGTCTACTGCGATGCGTCTAATCAAGGTTTAGGCTGTGTGCTTATGCAAAGAGGAAAGGTGATTGCCTATGCCTCTAGACAGCTGAAAGCACACGAGGTCAACTATACCACACATGACTTGGAACTAGGAGCAGTAGTCTTCGCATTGAAGATTTGGAGACATTATCTCTACGGAACCAAGTGCACAATCTTCACTGATCACAAGAGTTTGCAACACATCTTTAATCAAAAAGACTTAAACATGAGGCAACGGCGATGGGTAGAATTACTCAGTGATTATGAGTGTGAAATCCGTTACCACCCCGACAAGGCCAATGTGGTAGCAGATGCCCTTAACAAAAAGGATAGTGCAGGCCACAAAGTGAGGAACCAGACGATGACCATCCATTCCAACTTACCCATACAAATCCGAGAAGCTCAGTATACAGCCCTCAAACCCGAGAATGTGTCAGATGAAACCTTGAAAGGGATGGAAAAGAAACTTGAGATCAGAGGTGACGGAGTTCACTGTTTCATGAATCGAATCTGGATTCCTAAATCCGGTGGATTCAGGGAAATAGTCATGGAGGAAGCACACAGAACCAAATACTCTGTTCACCCGGGTTCGGACAAGATGTACCTGGATCTCAAAAACAATACTGGTGGCCAAACATGAAAGCTGAGATAGCTACATTTGTGGGCAAGTGTCTGACTTGCGCCAAAGTCAAAGTCGAACATCAGAAACCTTCAGGTCTGCTCCAACAACCCGAGATTCCCGAGTGGAAATGGGAGATGATTACCATGGACTTGATCACCAAACTACCCAAGTGTTCTAGTGGGTACGATACCATTTGGGTAATTGTCGATCGTTTGACAAAATCCGCTCACTTCATCCCGATCAAAGAATCATTCAAGATGGAGAGACTCGCGCGAATCTACATCCAGGAGGTAGTACGTCTACACGGTGTACCTGTATCCATTATCTCTGATCGAGATAGTAGGTTTACCTCCAGATTCTGACAATCCCTTCAGAAAGCCCTTGGAACCAAACTAGATATGAGCACGACGTATCATCCTCAGACCGATGGACAGAGTGAGAGAACAATCCAAACCCTAGAGGACATGCTTCGGGAATGTGTCATTGACTTTGGAAAGTCGTGGGATACACATCTATCCTTGATCGAGTTCTCGTACAACAACAGTTACCACACCAGCATTAGGGCTGCTCCGTTCGAAGCCCTATACGGTCGTAAGTGCAGATCCCCTCTTTGCTGGGCCGAGGTGGGGGATACACAGTTAGCCAGGAGTCGAGTCCCCGACAGTGCTCTCACTGGTCCTGAAATCATCCGCGAAACCACAGAAAAGATCATTCAAATCCGTAACTTACTGAAAGCCTCATGTGATCGTCAAAAGAGTTACGCTGATAATCGTCGGAAACCACTAGAATTCCAGGTTGGAGACCGTGTCCTGTTAAAAGTTTCGCCCTGGAAAGGCACTGTATGCTTTGGTAAGCGTGGGAAACTTAATCCGAGGTACATTGGACCCTTTGAGATCCTCTCCAGGATCGGTCCAGTTGCCTATAAACTTCATTTACCTCACGAACTCAGTAACTTTCATCCTGTCTTCCATGTTTCAAATCTCAAAAAGTGCCTATCCGATGAAACCCTAACAATTCCCTTAGACGAGATCGAGATCAATGAAAACCTCAACTTTGTGGAGGAACCGATCGAAATCATGGATCGAGAAGTCAAACGTACAAAACAAAGTCACATCCCGTTAGTGAAGGTTCGCTGGAATGCCAAGCGGGGACCGGAATTCACTTGGGAACGGGAAGATTCAATGAAACAGAAGTATCCACAACTCTTTTCTTATCCATGATTTGTATCTTGTCTTATGTTCTAAACTTGAATTTCGGAAAAAGAAATTCCCTTTAACGAGGGGATAATGTAACAACCCGAAATTTTCGTATCATTTTATTCTAACTCTTTCGTAGTACAATTCGCGCAACCAATCGTAGCTTCCAATTTTGATTTTCGATCTTCCGTTTAATTAAGTCACTATCTGGTACACATTTAAAATGACTTAATGGGTGTCTTAATACATTTAGAAATCATTTTAACACCCAACTTTAGTGATCGGAATATTTCTAGAAATTACCGTATCGGGTTACGGTAACTCAATCGGGTACGACCAAAAGCCTCGTCTAACACCGGTATCGGGTAGAATTCCACCGTGTCCGAAACTTAAACACTATATAAGCGTGTTTAAGACTTCATTTGAAGCCTTTGGTCAATTTACCACTAAACACTACCCACCTCTCTCCTAATCCAAGTTTAAGGGATCAAAACTCAAAATTAAGGCTTCAAATCTCTAAGGCACCTTCCTAGCCTTAATCTATAACATATTTGGCCTTTAAATTGGAGTTCAAAGCATGATTTAGGACAACATATGTGAGTTTACGGCCCAGGAGCATGCCTAGGCCGTAAACACCAATTTGAAGGGTTTTAAGCCCTTAAACTCCTTCCTAAACTCATTTGGAATTTAGATATGGCCAAGGGACTTCAAGATATGGACTCTAAACAATTAAAACATGAATTTTATGAGGTTTAAAGGAGTTTACGGCCAAGGATCATTCTTGGGCCGTAAACTCATATTCAAAGGGTTTTTGAGCCAATTAACCCTTCCAAATCATACTTGGGGCTTAGATATGACCTTTGGGCTTGCTAATCTAGACTTGGAACACTTTAAACTTGATTTTTGAGTAATAAAAATGAGCTTACGGCCAAGACATACTCTTGGGCCATAAACTCCTTTTAAATGGTGATTTAGTTCCCTTAAACATGTCAAAATGCTTTCAAACTCAACCAATGGCTTTGTCGTAAATCCTAGATTCATCTAAAAATGGTTTGGAGACCTTAAACACAACATATACCCTACATAAGTGAGTTTACGGCCAAAGAACTCCTCCTAGGCCGTAAACTCCTATAAGTTAGTGAAATGGTAATCTAAATTCATAACAATGCTTAGAAAATTAGTTTGAATCACATGTGATTGCCCTAAAGAGTTCAAATTAACCATTCTTAGCCAAGAGTGAGTTTACGGCCGTAAACTCTATGAGTGTGGCCATAAACTCATGTTTTAAATGGTATAAATTCATTCAAAGTGTTCCAAGGCATTTTAGATAATCCATTCTAGCAATCCCTATGTCTATTTGAGCCCTTAAACCATCAAAACCACACCCACATGAGTTTACGGCCGTAAACTCATGTATGTGTGTGTTCCATAGTTGTAAACTCTTTAAAATGTTTACTCTTGGGGAGTAAACTCAATTCCCAAGTCCCTTGTGCCATTACACGTCCGAAGATGTCACCCGGGTCACTCCAAACGCTCGTTTTGAGGTTTTTTAACCTCATTGGAGTGTTATGTTCCATATGATTAGCGAATGTATCCCTAATTGCATATATGTGGACATTATTTCATTTTACATAGGGACTTCGCGAGTAATCAAACCCCGAACCAACGTCTAGCATTCAAAATCGACACGTTTCAGAGTCCGGTGAGTTCATACCCCTACCCTTTTTCACTGTTTTTCACTGTTTTCACGGGGGGAACACAAGCAAATTACAAGGGAATTCTTGTACTCAAAACATGTTTTCAAATGTTTGTTTCATATTCTTATGCTTTTATAACTGATTACTACAACTGATAACAGATTGAACATACAGATCACGTAACATATATTTGTGAAATAGGTCTTTAAACTAGTATGTTTTACATATATTTCACAAATGGCTTTCCACATTTTATCAGTTAAAAGCATGACATTAAAACATTTAAACATAATACCTGTACACTGTTTTGTCCTCGGTAACACTCCACACACATATACGAGTGGAGGACTATCATATTATTACTAGTAAATTTGTTATTCCTGTATGATTGGAGACACATCCTCGGAGAACACTCCACCCAGATTACGCGAGTGGAGGACTACACCCATAACCAGAATCTCTGGTATTTAGAGAGCGTGACTTGAGTGTATAGATCTATACAGGGCTGACTACCCCACACCTGGCTGCTAGCTACAGCCGAACCGAAATGGTTCAAGGGTGACGAAAGTCATAAGTATGTGGATGACTTATTGCCACATGTGGACTACTTATTGCCACAGGTTTCAGTCTATGGTATGGTTATGGAACTCGCAATTAGGATAACATAGATTTACTTACAGTAATAATGAATTACTTTATACATCGTTTACATCTTTTACATCTTTCACTTACTGTAACTAACATTCAGGAAGGTACGGGAGTTTCCTGGGGAAAACATGGAACCTAATCACGATTACATCTTTTACATCTTTAACATCGTTTACATTAGAAACCTATATGCAGGAAAGCATGGAGCTTTCCTAGGTAACACATACATAACTAGAAAGAGTAACAAACCGGATAACATTACATCTCTTACAATTTGTAATATACAAGAAGGAAAGTATGGGATTTTCGTGGTATCACATGATAAGTAAACAGAACAATTTAACCAGTCAGATAACCAACTATACATTTTCACATGAGTAAACATGTTTTCAGTGTACAAACTTACTATACTTTACATTTGTGAAACAATAACCAACTTTTAAGAAAATACAGGATTTTCTTGGTGTACATAACATTTCAGAAACAGAAAGGAAACCGATACATTTTCATAAAACAAAACCGCTTATGAACTCACCAGCTTTATGCTGATTTTCAAACCGCTTGTGTTCTCAGGTCTGCATTAGAACAGGTACCCGAAGATCCTTTTGCTCGAAGACGGAGTACATGAAGACCCGTTTCATTTTGTCTATATATACTATGTATCACAACTATACAAACTTTACTTTTGAAACAACTGTAAATCTTTTATTATGTAATGTAATGGTTGTTTTACTTTACTTACTATGTGCATTGGATTTGATACTCAACGTGGTAGTCAAGCTCGGAAATGTTTTCCGCCTTCGGTTTTCGGGGTGTGACAACACCCCCGAACCAGACGGCGGAAACGTCCGGGGGCTGTCGTGACTCAATTGAATACCATCACAATGAATATACATGAAACATAACATCATACATCACCAAGCATTGGAATAATACAACTGGTAGCGTTTACATTTAGTACATTGTTTCCTAACATTACATGCCCAAAAAGTAGATTGTTCGGTCCTAATTAAACAAGCAGCAAAACGTCACTGAGTACACTTACCCATTCGTTTTATCTGTTACCTGAGAATACAAGTATTTTGAAAAACGTCAACATATGAAATGTTGGTGAGTTCATAAGTAATGTTTGAAATCCAATGTTTGTATTGTTTCGAAAACCACCAGAAAATCCGATATTTTCTGAAAATAGTATAGCGTAAAAAAAAGTGTGAAGATCCGTGAGTGTGCTTGTTTGTTTTCTATAGATGTAAGCGTATGAGTTGTAAAATTCGGCATGTAATTCGTAAGTGTACTAGTTGAAAACCCTAGGAAAACCCGACGTTTTCCTATCACTTTGCTTTAATTAGTTTATGTGTTGTTGTTTCGTTACATTAGAGGTATTCGTTGAGCTCCAGAGGCAATGAGTATACAGTGGGTGGTGAATTGTTGTAACGTCCGTTAATGAAAACGTCCAATCGACAACCGTACTAGTGATCCCTTAGGCATCACTCGCACTTATTCACTCAACTCAATTCTCCCGGACTTGTGTAGTCCCACGACCGAAGAGAAAAAGAGAAGGTGCGAAACCCTCGGTATTTCCCTACGTCGTTCACGACCATTGCAATTGTGAAGGGCCCGAAGCCCAATCCGCAATCGTGAGTTCCCGACTTTTCTAGCAGCACCGAAGGACCCTTGGGGACCAGCAGCACGTTTGCCATTGAATGTCCTTTTACACGCGGTTAAGTCGTATTAGACCCAACTACATGTAAGCAAGTATCCTTTGGGCCTAAAGATCATGTCATCGGGCTAGCTAGGCTCAACAAGCATGATTTGCAACTTTTGGGCCTAAGGAGTGTACGTCGATGTATTGAGTAATTCCACGAGAGTATAGAGTTCCGAGAGTTCCATGTGTGTATTGAGCGTCGTAGTGTTAGTGGTTTCGGATTTGTTATTGATTCGAGACCGAATCAATTCGTTTGATAACGATTGTTGGTGATATTGTGTATTGTAATTCATCGAGAGTAATAGTGTTACTCTTTGTTCACAACGAGTGTATTGAATTATCATTGAAAATTTTCTGTTTACAACCCCTCTTTATTTTGTAAATTTACTTTTTCACCCCTTTAAGTAAATTAATTTCCGGTTTAGTCTTAAACCATTTTTCTTTGCATCAAAACTTAATGAAATTGATATTTTTCAGCACCTTTTTAGTTGAAAACAGTTTTAGACCCTGAAAATACAATTTTCTCGGTTGTAGCCCCTTCATTTCGCAATTTTTACACTTTTGGCCCAAATTGGAAATTTTTTGCAACTTTGGTCCTTTTTAACTATGGAAAGCATTTTTGACCTTTGAAAAGTACTTAGAACACTAATAATCCACTGTTTTACAGAAAAACACAGTTTTGGCCCTCCAAAAAAGAAAAATTCGCATAATGGGCCCTATTGGGCCGAAAATGTCATTTTTAGCCCATTAAGCTTGAAATTTATGTTTTTAATCCTCCAAAAGAGTATATTTTCAGAAAATACATTATGGAAACTGTTTTGACTCAGCTCACCCATCAGATTTCGAAATATTTCATTTTGGGCCCTTTAACTTTGTATTTTTAACATTTATGTCAAAAAAATGAGTTTTTAGCCCAAAGTATGTATTGTTAAGCCACTTAGCTATTTTTCTTGGTATCCTTTGTATGTAGTAGTATGTTTTATGTTAGTATCATTTAACATAAAGTATATCTTGGTTTTTTTTTTTTTTTTTTGTGATTTATGACTAGATCCAACATCATAATCATACCAAACACACATATAAGCATAGAAAGCATACAAAGCATACACATAATGATAGATCTACACCTTTGCTTGTATTCTCCCCCACAAAAACTTATAAAAACCGAAAATAAGGGGGTATGAAGCTCACCTTTGCTTTGATGTTTCGGTTTTGAAGAAGAGATGAGGAGATTTTTAGTCCTAGCAACACCTTGAAGTAGTTATCGAGCTTATGAAGTTTCTAAGGTGGGATCATGGAATAAAGTTATGTAAGAAGGAGTTCTTAAGGTTACATTGAAAGGAGATGTTGGTTTTTGATAATAACTTACCAAATATGGAGATTGTGGTGAAAAATCCTCTTGTAAACACCCTAAATCTCGAAATTTTTAGGGGATGAGGGAAGAGTTGTTCTTGAGAGCTTGAGAGAAATTTTTGGAAGTGAAATGTGTGTGTGTGTGCTCTTCTTGGCCAAGAGAAATAAGAAGAGAAAGAGAGGAGATAAGGAGTATTACATGAAGGGTAATAAGTGTCTAGATGTATGTGATTATCTAGATATATGCTAGATAATCATGTGTTGGCAAGGTCTAAATCAACCTCCTTCCATTTGTTTATTTCTTCTTCTTCTTTTTTTTTTGTTTTGGAATTATCTTGGGCCGAGATTGGGCAAAGGTAAATTAGGATGAGGTGATTTTTTTACCCATTTTTGGTCTTGATTGAATTTATGAAGCCCAAAAATCATTTTTCGGCCCATTTTGACATAAAGGAATGAATTTATAGCCCATTAGGGTTAATTGGATTAGTTATGGCCCAATAAGGCTCATTAGAGATAAGATGAATTATTTTAGACCCAAATGGCCCAAAATGCTAAGGTTTTATGAATGTTGTCTATTTAGAGCCCAATTAGGGTTTCTAGGCCCAAGATAGTCAACTTGAAGGTTTATTGGTCCATTAGGCCCAATAAGAGAATCTTAGGCCATAGTGAACTTGAAATGGGATATCTAGGGTTTCCAACCCTTATTTGAGCATATGAGATATATTTGAATAGGAATGGAGCATAGTATTCACTTAGAGTACAAGTTATCACACTAGGTGAATGATTGCATGAGAGTAGAATTTCCTAGCAAAAATGCCAGTTGTGACAATAACCTCTTTAATTTATATACTAATTTAATTTCAACATGAACATACATTAATAATAAAATTTCAAGATCTTAATTAATGGTGCTAAGAAACTGTTATGCTAAAATTGAACAATGCTGACAAGTTTATGGTTCACTTGAATGAATATGTAAGGAGTTCTAATTCGACATAAACTACGATCGTTTTTTAATTCTATTCTTACAATAAAAATCAAGCAATACTATTTTTCAAATAAATGGCCTACACAACAAAAAATTCTCTTGTCGTGATGGTTTTTGTGTTGTGGTTTATTGTCATGACATGTATTCCGATTTTAGGTATGCCATCATTCCTCTTTGTCTGGGTAATTTAGAAAAATTTACGATAAAGAATGATTTAATAAAAACATCTATTTTGAGTTTTCATCCATACAACTCTTGGACCAGCGTGTTTTGGAAGGTGTGACGCAATCAACATCGACTGCTTGCAACATTGCCAAGAACTAGCTTTTGCTACAGGTTCATGCGAACCAGGGCCTTCATCTCAGTGTTGTTGCCATGATTAAATTATAATTGTGTTAATATCTGATGGGTTTTGGTCATAAGACATCCTATGTGCTCATACAAACCCTGATGCTTGGATCTAGGTTTCTCTATTGTACATGCTTTGAATCCAAGACTATAAACCCTAATACTAGCGTATAAATGATCATATTAACATAAAATTAGGTTTAAGATATTACCTTGATTGTTATGTAGCAATAACAATCCTAATTCCTCCTTGAATTGACTTTGGAAGGCTTAGAGTCACAAGTGTCACTCCTCTAATGGCTTACAAACACCAAGAGCAAATGGAGAAGGTATAAAGAGAGAGGAGAGAGGTAGGAATTCGTCCTTAGGACTTCTTGGGAAGGCATAGACGAATTCATGAGCCTTAGGGGGTTTATATAGGTGTAAAGATTAGGGTTTTAGTCCTTATCCTTATCTAGTTGCTTGCCCACCAAGTAACCATAAGATAAGTCTTAGAAACCCTTATCCTAGTCGAATTCTAAGGCATTATCTCCTTAAATTTGTTCACCCTATATTTATGATAATCCTTACCTTATTTTGTAACTATCACATAATTACAAATCAGCCCCTCTAGTTTTATTAATTACACTTGATCACAAAATTAATTCCTAATTAATTATTGACCACTATTAATTAAACAAATATGATTTCTCCTTTAATATATTATTCTTATAACATATTAATAAATCATAATAACCTCTCTCTCTTTATTTATTTCTCCAATCAAGTTGCTTTGGTGAAGGCAACTCAAAAGGACCATGCACCATCGGGTCAAGTACATACCAAAATAGTTATGGACTTAGACACTAATCCAACAGTCTCCCACTTGGATAAGTCTAATAACTATTCTGCGTATGACTTCAGATCCCGATCTGCAATCGTAGCTTTCCAAAGCCGCTATCAACTCTGATCCTATCAGATACGCGTGTCCTTAAGATAAGGGATCATATATTCCTCCATTCTAGATATCATATGAGATATGATTTCTAATCATTCTCTTTGTACTACTTCTCGATTCCCGATTTATGACGTTTGACTAATTGAACAAATCAAATTAGCCCTAGCCCGGCCGAGCATTTACGTTTGTCATCACTAAACCATCGAGGGGCCCAAAAGATATCGCTTTATTCCTACCTTGGATAAAAGGAACGGATAAACTTTGATACAATGCTTGCTTGCACTCACTCACCAAATCACACACAACAATATGTTTTATATCACCAAGTTACTAGTGCGTTTTCATATTATCAATGTGCAACCCATTAGTAAGATACAACTCACACATCTCAGTTGCAAGAATATAAGATGTTATCGTCTCACCAATCACTCGTGATACAATTCATGGAGTGATCCAAGTGAGCGTGGGTTTAATCCAATGCTCAAATTCATATTCATAAGCACTCATGAACGTTGCAGCAAACATTTGCTTATGTCTAATACTCTTTTAGACAATCCACACACCAATTCACGACAGTCTTCATTCATATCTACTTCCAACATATGAACGACTGTGGCCCGTTCTAATAATTCGATTATTCTTAATAAACTCAATTATTTTGGAAGTCAAAACATGCAAAGTGAAACACAAGAATAATACTAATCCCATATGGCCTCAACCCTTTGAGCATAAATAAAACACCTTTTATTTATCACCATATCAATTACTCATTATTTGTCGTTTCGGGTAATCAACTTCTTACTTGAATTATTACACTTGGACTTAAAAGCACTAAGTATTACAAACATGGACTTAAGAATATCAAATTCTTGCCACTTATAGAATATGCTAGATTCTAACATTTTATCCAATGATTCTTTCGTAATGTCACTGCACCAAAGTCACAAAGACTATTGCTAATGATATTACAAAGTCCTCTAACGGAAATTGTTACAAGACAATTCCTTAGATATGATGTCTCTCACTCAAAGTACATTCCTTTGAACATCCTTTTGCATAAAGTTTCTAATCTAGTCATAAATTTTCAATATTTACTTCCCAGTATGGACACGCTTCCATATGTTCCATATGACAACTCATTTCTTAATAGAATCTTTTCTGTTCATCATAAAGTCAATATGGTCCATTAATACCATGCTTCCAACTACTCACAAGCAACCAATCCTCGTCGAACTTTGGATTATCCTTTGATAGTTGTTTAATTATTTTAGTCAAAACCGATTCTAGTCCCTTTTCCTCTAAATGCGCTAGACATTTGGAAAATTTTAGAATGGTCAAACATTAAAGCATTTTCAGTCGATCCTATACCCGAAACGTATGGGACACGATGCACAATGTTTTATTTGCTATGTTCTCAAAATTCGAATTGTGAAAAGGAATGCCGTAATCATAATCGAAATTTTAAGAACACACTATGTACCTTTGACTAAATTTATTAACATTTCTCAACCTAAGCCTTTAGATTGGAAATAAAGCATAATATTCTCTCCCTTAATTATAGCAAAACAACTTTACAACCCTTACGACTTTGCAAGGTATAACTCTTGTTTTCTATAATTAATATTGCCAACTTTGCAATACGTGCCTTAATAATCATACAATCATAACATTTATGCTCCCACTATCATTATGATTATTATAAAACATAACACTTATGCTCCCACTAGCTTCGACATGTATTCACAAACATCTTAACTTTCAGCAAACATTACCTATTGAATTTCTTAAGTCCATGTTTGTAATACTTAGTGCTTTTATTATCTTTTATCAAGGCTTCTTGAACTTGTACACCTTTGCTTTCGATAGTTCACATGTGTGTCTAAACAATTAAGACTAATTGCCAAACCTCACAATTCAAATTATGGAAAGGGATACCGTAACCATGATCGAATTTGAGAATGCAATTTTACAATCACTATCTTATTAAAACCTTTCTTAATGCAAGCATTTCCTCACAATCATTTTCATGAAGGAGGAAATCTTATGACACTTAGATTTAAAGCGGTGTATTTGTTCCTATCCATGTGAGTTTGTTAAAACCAAAGTTTACGACAAATTCAAACTCATATGGACCGAACTTTCTTAATCTTGATTTCTTGCCTTATGGTAGCACAGTTGCCCACCACGTCTTCCAAGTAGTTAAGCATCTCACCTTTTTCCTATCAATGTACCTTTCATTGATCAAGGTGCCTTGCCTTTTATGCATGAGAACTCAAAGAACTCACATGCATAAGTAACCTAATTGGAATAGCACAGAAACAAAATAATGTCAACACGATAGGTTGCAAACCTCAACTCGTGTGCTAGTGATGATCAATACGGTTTATTTGATTTGTTCTTGAAACCTTTCCAGACCATTAAGACTCCCACTAACTCCTTGACATATAAGATTCTTTTGTCAATAAACATTTCTTGACAAAAAAATATTCAAGAGTTAGTGTAGTTTTTATCAAAACACTTCATGAATTGGTCCTAGTCAGTCTTTGTCTTATTCAAGACATCACAACTTTCCACATTTGATGAATGTTATAAACCTTTAATACTTTTCACTCATTGTCACAATCTTAACTTTAAGACTTGTTATTGGAACGAAGTATGATAGACTTCTTGATTTAACCATTTCTTTAATCCTTGATTCCTCTTCTTAAACATTCAACTGTACTAAGACTCACTTAGAGGATCAATTGAGATATGGTTCTTAATCATTAAGACCTATCATAAAGCATAAAAGCTACTCTCCCTTCTTCTTAGAATGGAGAAACTTTTATTTTTCTGCCTACTTGATTCTTCTTATTTGTTCTACTATTGATCTAAACCCTTTAATCAATTCAGAATTACACTTAATCTTGTAAGTATAATCATATTTACTAAACCTTAAGTAAATCATGACGAATATCTTTGTTACTCTTATGGTGAACTTGATTAACACACAACTTTGTGTACTCGATCTCCTAGTCCTTCACTTGACACTTTGTCAACGAATTTGTCTAATTTCCAAATATGAAATTTCTCATTCATCATGAAACTAAGTTGCATGATTCCAAATTTCAGTCCAATTGAAACTTTGGGCGATGAGAAACTCTCCCTATTTGGTAAATTCTCGACATTTCAATAAATAACATAACTAAGAATCATATCTATTCGTTGTAGAAATATGCAAACATCAAATTTCATAACGATTTCATTGCAAGGAAGTAAACAAATAAATAAGTCAAAAAAAATTTATTTTATTTATAAAAGCAGCGGAAAAATATTTGTCCTTACAATGCAAAACCTATTGAAAACTATGTAAATGGAAATTTTCTAACAATTCTATCATAACTATCTAAGCTCAAAATCCAATCTTCAAGTCCATACGATCGAGATCCATCTCTTGTGATTATATTCATCTTGCTCTTTTGTCAAGCTTCCTTTCTTTTCACCGATCCTACAAAACATTCAATGCAATCTTATCACATCATGTATTAAGGATCAATGAATAGGAACTTAACGAAGTTAGATAGTGGCTTTTACCTGAAGCATAGTCATACTTTTGACTCTCCCATGTCTTAGATCTCTTAGGTAAATAGGGCAACTTCGTCTCCAATGCCCCTTCTCTTGGCAATAAAAGCAAATTGACTCTTTTGGAACAACACATGGAACTACTTTAGACATCGCCTTTCTCTTATGATCAAACTTTTCGATCATTGCATGTCTTTCATTGCCATTGTCTATATCCATAGAGGTCTTGAAAGCAGATTTGCCAATCAACTTTGCTTTTCTATTGCGCCAAACCATTGCTGATTCAGCAGCAATAAGCATATAGGTGAGATCAATAAGGGTCACGTCATGGTTCATCATATAGTACTCTCTTATGAACTCACTATACGAGTTAGGAAGTGACTGAAGAACTCAATCAACAACCATCTCTTCACCGACAACGGATCCCATCATTCTTAACCTATCAATGTGTGACTTCATCCCTAAGACGTGTTCACACACCGACTTTCCTTCTTTATGTTTACTTGCTAAAAGGGCTTGAGTGATATTGAACCTTTCAATTTTACAATCTTGTGGGTTAGGGAGAATAATTGGAGGAGGAGGAGGAAGTGAAGCATGATTTCTTGTTCCTCGATCGAATCGTGGAATATTGTCACACCCCTAAACCAGAATGGCGAAAACATTCGGGGGTGGATGACTTCACGTAGTATCATAACAATTGAATATTGTAAAGAAAGTAACACAACCATCATATATATATATATATATATATATATATATATATATATATATATAATGAAAACGTATATTGTTGCGTTATACATGTTATCAAATGAATATTACAATATGATGATAAATGTTCAAATAATAAAAACATCCTTAGTGTTCCTTCTTCCAAAAGCTGGTAGTTACCTGTATCACTGATTCCCTGAGAAATACAAGTGGTTTTGAAAAGGTGTCAACAATTAAGTTGGTGAGTTCATGAGTGTTTCAAGTTGAAAAGTATATCCTTTTTTATAGTAAATTGGTAAACGAGGTTTTCAGAAAATACAATATTTTCTTGTAAGTGATTCAAAAAGTTTCCAAAGTTGGAATGTGTTGGTATCCTTTGTACTTGAATGATAAAAACAACTTTGTATGAAAAATAATGTAGAAAACTATAATGCACATATGAATCTCGTAAATCAATCTTGTTTTATACTTTTTATGTGAGCTTTATAACCATACTATTGACACTGACGGCCTGTAACAACATTCTTCAAGTGTTGTAGTGTTAAGACATTTGTCACCCCAGACCTGCCGGTCTAACTATAGCTAGTAGTTTAGTTGCGGGATTGTCAATCCCGTATAGATCTATACACAAGTATCATGCTCTCCCTCCAAGAGATTATGGTATATAATACAGGACTTGAAATGCATACAAAAATGTACGTTGAAGTTTGAATATCTCACATTGCCTAGTATAAGTAAATTTACAATGAAATGACCTTACTTCTTTTGAAAGTGTTTCGTTTTTCAAGATGTATATGTAAAATGTAGGACTGACTTGTTAACTATACCCATTATAGTTTTTCAGATAGTATGTTCCATTTAGTAGAAATAACTTAGTGACATAATAGCTCTTGTATACATAAGTTGTTTGTATCGATATTCGAAGATAGAAATTTCATTTATGTTTATAAAACGATACTTTAACGTGTAATGTACTTGTATTTCCTCCCCCCCTAAAACATGAAAAAGAATTGAAAAAGTAGGGGTATGAACTCACTCGTTAGGTTTGAAGAGAGAGGCTAGAGTTGAGTAGAACTTCGACCGCGGATAGTTGCGTTGTCGGGCTCTTCGGGGATCTTTGCAGCGTAAATCTTTCGTCGGGGGCTCGAGTGCGGAAACCGAGGTGAGGGGAGGGTCTCTGGAGCTTAGAAGTATGAGAGAATGACTGAGGAATTGTGAATGGTGTGCAAAAACTCGAGCTTATGTTGGAAACACCCGTACGCGGCGCGTACCTCCGAAGTACGCGGGGCGTAGGCAGTACGTGGGGCGTACCTCGGTTACGCGGGGTGTAACAATGCGTCATGGCTTACGACTCCTGGCTAGCTAAGCGTAGAGTGGGCGGGCCGATGGGACTCGACTCTGGGTCTAGTACGTGGGGCGTACTCCCAGAGTACGCGGGGCGTAATCTGGCCTGTCCTCTTCTAAATTCTGTAACTTTCGCGTACGAGCTCCGTTTTTCGTGTTCTTTATATCCACGCATAGATGAGATTATGATCTACAACTTTCCTTTAGACTCCGCCAGCTAGTTTTGACTTTATTTTTAATGACATAAGTTTAAATAGGTCGAGCCTCCTAAAGTTCGTTAAAGATTTATAGGTTCTTTATTCGGCGTCAGTTTCCGTTTGTCTTTTTATCAATTTGCTCCTATTGTGGAGATCTTCAACTCTCATTTATATTGTGTTAGCTAATTTACACTCGATCTTCAATTCGAGTTTTTAGCCCTCTACTACTGTTACGAAACATTGAAAATTCGTAACTTCTTCATACGAGGTCCAACTTGGGCGATCTTTTTATGCACGCTCACCTTTCAACGAGATCTACAACTTTTGTTTTAGATAATTAAGGCTAAAATGCACATTATTGAGATTTTACTTTTTACGTCAAATAATGTTTTAATGTCTTGTCGTAAATATACGAGTGGTTATAATTTCTTCAATATAACCCGGTTTTGAGCGTTCTTTATGTTTTCGGAAACCTTGACAGGTTATCTAATATTTGATGGATCCCAACTTAGATATTTGAACACTTTATCTTCAAGGTTAATTTAGTTGTATTTGACTTGTGAGTGTTACAATGCTTTTTGAAAATATAGGGTTGTCACATCATCCCCCTGTTAAGGGAATTTCTTCCCGAAATTTAATCTAAGATAGAGTTTACAGTTTAGGAAAAAGATGCGGGTACTTTTGTTTCATCCGATCCTCTCGTTCCCAGGTGTATTCAGGTCCTCGCTTGGCATTCCAGCGGACCTTTACGATAGGTATGCGGCTTTGTTTAGTCCTTTTGACTTCCCGATCCATGATCTCTACTGGTTCCTCTACAAATTGGAGGTTTTCATTTATTTAAATTTCGTCTAGAGGGACGACAAGGGTCTCATCGGATAAGCACTTCTTTAGGTTTGATACGTGAAAGGTAGGGTGTACGTTGTGGAGTTCCTGAGGTAGTCTAAGTTTGTAAGCCACTGGACCGATCCTGGCAAGGATCTCGAATGGTCCGATGTATCTGGGGTTCAGTTTCCCACGTTTTCCGAAGCATATTAATCCTTTCCAAGGTGAGACTTTTAGTAGGACACGGTCTCCAACTTGAAATTCCAAGGGTTTTCGTCTCTTATCTGCATAACTCTTTTGTCTATTCCTTGATGCCTTTAGACGTTCTCGGATATGAACAATTTTCTCCATAGTTTCCCTTATGATTTCTGGTCCAGTGAGCGTATTGTCAGTTGCTTGTCCTTTTGCTAGTTGTGTGTCCCCCACTTCGGCCCAGCATAAAGGTGACCTACACTTGCGGCCATAGAGGGCTTCGAACGGGGCAGCTTTGATACTGGTCTGGTAGCTATTGTTGTACGAGAACTCGACCAAGGGTAGATGTGTGTCCCATGCTTTTCCAAAATCGATTACACAAGCTCTCAGCATGTCTTCTAGGGTTTGTATGGTTCTCTCGCTCTGGCCATCGGTTTATGGGTGATAAGCGGTACTCATGTCTAGTCTTGTCCCCAAAGCTTTTTGTAGCGACTGCCAGAACCTTGAGGTGAATCTACTATCTTGGTCCGAGATAATGGATACGGGCACACCATGCAGTCGTACAATTTCTCTGAGGTATTTCCTTGTTAACTTCTCCAATTTATCCATCTCTTTGATCGGTAGGAAATGTGCTGATTTAGTTAACCTGTCGACAATTACCCAAATGGTGTCGAGTCCGCTTGTCGTTTTGGGTAACTTGGTTATGAAATCCATGGTTATCCGCTCCCACTTCCATTCGGGTATTTCTGGTTGTTGTAATAATCACGAAGGCTTTTGGTATTCTACTTTGACCTTAGCGCACGTCAGACATTTACTCACGTAGGTAGCAATTTCGGCTTTCATGTTCGGCCACCAGTATAACTTCTTGCGGTCGAGATACATCTTGTCGGAGCCGGGATGTATGGAGTATCGTGTTTTATGGGCTTCGTCCATGACGATTTCTCTGAATCCACCAAACTTCAGTGTCTATATTCGATCCATGAAATAATGAACTCCGTTGCTCTTGGTTTCAAGGTTCTTATCCATTCCTCTTAGGGCTTCTCCTGCCACATTTTCGGATTTCAAGGCTTCTATTTGGGCTTCCTTGATTTGCGTGGACAGGTGTGAATGGATTATCATAGTTAGGGACTTCACTCGGCAACCTGATTACTCCTTCCGACTGAGTGCATCAGCCACTACATTAGCCTTTCCGGGGTGGTATCGAATTTCACATTCGTAATCACTTAGTAGTTCTACCCACCGTCTTTGTCTCATGGTGAGTTCTTTCTGGTTGAGGATATGTTGAAGGCTTTTATGGTCAGTCAAGATCGTACATTTCGTGCCGTTGACGTAGTGTCTCCATATCTTGAGAGCGAAGACGACTGCTCCAAGCTCAAGATCGTGCGTTGTGTAGTTCACTTCATGCGTCTTTAGTTGCCTTGAGGCATAAGCGATGACCTTCCCTCGTTGCATCAGGACACACCCGAGTCCTTGGTTTGATGCATCGTAATAGACCACCAAGTCCTCCATTCCTTCTGGCAGCATTAGGATGGGCGCACTACATAATGCTCGTTTTAGCATTTGAAACGCTGCGTCTTCTTTTGCTCCCCAGTCGAAGGTCACATTCTTCTGAGTTAGTGTGGTGAGTGACTTGGCAATCTTGGAGAAATTTTGTATGAACCTTCGGTAATACCCGGCGAGTCCCAAAAATTGCCGGATCTCTGTAGGGGTTCTTGGAATCGTCCAATTCTCTATTGCCTTGATCTTCGAGGGATCCACATGTATTCCCTCCTTGCTTACTATGTGTCCTAGGAAACCCACCTCCCGAATCCAAAATTTGCACTTTGAAAATTTTGCGTACAGTTTCTCTGTCCTTAGTGTTTCCAAAACCTGGCAGAGATGTTGGTTGTTTTCTTCCTGGCTTCTAGAATAGATGAGTATATCATCTATGAACACGATCACGAATTTGTCCAGGAAGGGACGACATACTCGGTTCATCAAATCCATGAACACTGCTGGAGCGTTTGTCAATCTGAAGGGCATTACTACAAACTCATAGTGACCATATCGTGTTCGGAAAGCCGTTTTGGGGATGTCTCCTTTTAGTACTCGTAGTTGGTGATAACCAGATCTTAGGTCGATCTTTGAGAAGTAGCTCGCTCCCTGTAGTTGGTCGAACAGATCGTCTATGCGTGGAAGGGGATATCGGTTCTTGATTGTCACCTTATTTAGCTCTCGATAATCGATGCACATGCGAAAAGACCCGTCCTTCTTTTTTACGAATAGGACTGGTGCTCCCCATGGTGAGAAGCTTGGTCTGATGAATCCCTTGCTCAACAGCTCGTTCAATTGACTGGACAGTTCCTGCATCTCGGCTGGAGCTAAATGGTAAGGTGACTTTGCTACTGGGATAGCTCCGGGGATTAAGTCGATTCTGAATTCGACTCGACGTTCCGGTGGGATTCCTTGGAGATCTTCTGGGAAAATGTCTGGGAAGTTGCAGACTTTCGGAATGTCTTTAATGTTCTTTGGTTCTTGCTTCTGGTCTACTACGTGGGCTAGAAAGGCATGGTATTCCTTGCGAAGATATTTTCGTGCTTTAATACAGGAGATGATTTGCAAATTTGAACTAGGTTTGTCTCCATATATGATAAGATTTTCACCGTTGGGCAGATTGGGATGAACGGCCTTTTCATGGCAAAGAATGTTGGCATGGTGAAGACTCAACCAGTCCATACCGATGATTACATCAAAACTTCTTATCGAAATGGGCATAAGGTCGATTTGAAATAAGTGTTCGTTTAAATTTAATGTGCACCCTACGTACATATCACTTGTGCTTTCTGTTTTTCCATTAGCCATTTCTACAGTGAATATTTTATTAAGTGGTTGGGGTCTTTGGTTAAGTAGGTGTTTGAATTTATGACTCACAAAACTTCTCTCCGCACCGCAGTCAAAGAGTATGCATGCATATATGTTGTCGAGGAGAAATGTACCCATAACTACTGTTGGATCAGTTATTGCTTCATTTTGACCTATCGCTAGCACTCTCCTAATACCACCAACATTCCTTGTCTTGGGGCAGTCCCTCTTGAAATGCCCAGTTTCTCCACATCCATAACACGCCTGGCTTACCCCAGTACCAGGAACTTGAGTGACTGGCCGCGTTGGCGCTTTACAGAAACGGGCAGTGTGCCCTTTCCTGTCGCAGTTCTTACAGTACATCTTGCGACAGTTACCGTGGTGATGGTAGTTTCATTTGCTGCACTTGGGCAAGTTCCCTGCATATTGTTTTGTTGGCGTCGGGGTTGAAGGAGTTGTGGCGGAAGCAGTAGCAGCACGAACCACCACCATTTGTTTCTTTGAAGGTTCTTGCGAGGTTTGCTCCTTTCTCTTGTTCCAGAATTTCTTCTTGCTGTTGTTGTTGGCATTGTTATTGTTGTCGTTGTTCCCTTTGGTTGGTTCAGCTACGATAGTCGTGACTCCTTGGCAGACGCCATGATCAACGAGAGATTGCGCCAGTTCCTTGGCGCTGTCGAAGGTCATGGGCTTGGAAGCTAACACACTTCCTCGCAGTTGGGGTGATAATCCCCAGATGTACCTCTCCACTTTTTGGCTTTCTAGAATCAACATCCCTGGACAAAGTGTTATCAAATCGCTGAACCTGTTGGTGTAACCTGCGATGTCCGAGCCTACCATCGAAAGGTTCCACAATTCTTGTTCAAGCTTCTGAATCTCGCCTCTTGGGCAGTATTCCCGAAGGAGCATTCACTTCAAGTTTTCCCAACCCATGGAGTTCGCCACCACTAGGGTTAGTGTCTTGACATGGCTGTTCCACCATGTCAAGGCGCGTTCAAAGAATGTACAAGCAACAAATTATTACTTTGCTTTCTTCAGGGCATGCGCAAATTTCAAATACGGCTTCCGTTTTCTCTATCCATTGGGATAGAGCCAATACTCCCCCAGTCCCATAAAAGTGAATAGGTTTTCCATTGGTGAAGTCTTTGTAAGTGCAGACTCCGGGACGGCCTTGGGTTGGGCCATTTGTAAAGCTGTTTATTCCTCCTCCTGACCCATTGTTGCTCATTTGAGCCATCGTTGTGGTTACAACGACTGTTACAGTAGTTTGGAACATAGCTGCATCCATAGTTCGAGGGGGTGGTGGAGGTGGTGCTGGAGTTGAGTTTCTGCGTGTTGATCTGCGAGGAGGCATGTTCTGGTAGAGAAAATAAGAATGAATACTATAAGTTTCTAATGTTTTGACAATCGTGTATTTGAGGGTTAGTCGTATCTTGTAATTTGTTTTGACTTTAGTTTTTGGTTTCAAATTAGATACGACAATTTAGTTAATTTCATAGGTTTCGAGAGGTATATAAAGAAGTACTTCATATTTATATATATGTCACACCTAAAGTGTGTTACATTATGCTTCTAGTTTTAGGAAAATTTTACCTATCTAGAGGTCTCCGTTTACACATACAAAAGAAAATAAGGGAAAAACTTTATCCGAGGTCCTAGTCTATATCAAAATTGTTGGAGCTTGAACAAGCTCTACTTGTGGCGTTTGGAGCTAGATTCCGCATCTGACCGTTTGACTCCCATCAGTCGCCTCTCGAGATCTGCTTGTTGTTCTTTCATCTCTCTTATTTCATCTAGAGTCGTTATCATTTGGTTCTGAAGTGTCCCCGTGTAGATTTGGGTATTCTCATGTAGTCCTTCCAAACGACGGATGTCAGCGGCTTACCTTGGGTAGCAGCGTTGATCTCGCGAACTCTGGCTGCTTGTTGGTCTGCCTGGTAGTTCTGGTTAGCTATAGCGTTCACGACAACAGGAAGTGCTCGATCAGCTGAGCCTCCCCCACTAACGTTGTAAAAATCCCGACACATGCCGAATGGAGGGCGTACACCTTGCTGACGGCTCCAGTAGTAGAGGTGGCTTCCCAAGATGGGGATGGGTCCCGGTTGATATGGTCTGATTACGGGAGGATGGGGGATGGGAGGGTCGATTACTTCCGGTTCGTTGTCTGTTCCGCTAGAAATTTCCACGATCTCCTCGTCGACTTCGTATTCTTCTCCGACTTCGATTTTGAATTCTTCTTCGACTCCCTCCTCGAACTCTTCTTCGACCTCTTCTTCGATTTCCTCTGGGTCTTCCTCCGGGTCTTCTTCTGTCCAGCCGCCGTTACCTTGGTTTAGGTAGTAGGGGTCTCCTGGTAAAGGAAATCCGGCCATTTGTCTGTACTGGGATAGAGGTATGAGATTTTTATAAGATTTTTTTTTTATTTAACGACTTCCTAAGCCTATCTATATTTTACGGATCACAATATTTTATCGTTCAATTATTTTTAACAATAGACTTATAGTATTTGAATTTAGCGAATCTAGATTTTATAAGTTTTTGGCTTGTTGACTACTACGACCGTTCCTCGACGTACATTGGTCAAATCCAGGATAAATATAGTTGATCAGGCTATATTTATTCTCGATTTGATTACATACCCCAAGGCCCAATCGTGGTATCGCAACTTGCCTTAATACTTTTTAGAAAAACTTGTCATGATACGAGACTGATACATGAGAGTAAGAATGTATATATATTTAAAAGAAAATATATTTCTCTGAAAAAGTTTTGTCAGAGGGTTTTTGGTTCCCGTTGTATTTATAGTTTGTATTTCTTATGTGGTTTGATATACTTAGTTCACTATAAACAATGCTCTGATACCAATCTGTCAGACCCCAAACCAGAATGGCGGAAACATTCGGGGGTGGATGACTTCACGTAGTATCATAACAATTGAATAGTGTAAAGAAAGTAACACAACCATCATATATATATATATATATATATATATATATATATATATATATATATATATATATATATATATATATATATGTAATGAAAACGTATATTGTTGCGTTATACATGTTATCAAAAGAATATTACAATATGATGATAAATGTTAAAATAATAAAAACATCCTTAGTGTTTGTGACAACCTCTTTGAGAAAGGAAATAGAATATCATCGAAAAATGAAGTATTCAAAAACTCTATTTGGAGTACACTATGTGGTAGTTATCGTCTTAAGGTTTCCAAACATATAAATAACACAAAAATCCGAGTTATAACGAACAAGTTATGCTCATTCTAAGTTTTCCGACAAAAACCAGCAATGCGAAGTTGCGTAAAAACGCAAAGTTTCAATAAAACACTTTCTGACCTTAGGTGTCTAAATGAAAGTCGTAGATATCGTTAAACTACAAACATGCATAAAAAGAACGCTCAAATCGGACATCGTGTGAATAAATTATGAATTTTTAAAGAAATTCCTTAATCACGTCATTTTAATAAATAAATAATAAAAATAATTCCGGAATTTGCCAACGGAATCTAAATGAAAGTTGTAGATCGTAGTCGCACCTTTGCGGGGATATAAAGAACGTCAAAAACGGAGTTCGTATGAAGGAGATATGAATTTTCGAAGTTTGATAATTAATTTATATATATTTTTTAATAAAACTTCGGTATTATCCGAAGGGGAGTCAGCGTCCTCATCCGAGGTACGCGCTGTGTATTCCTGTACGCCCCGCATACCCGAGGAACTTGGCCTCAAACCGTCCACGTCGCCCTATGCGAGGCACCTGACCCACCCGTCCGACCCGCCGTCCCATCCGACCCGACTGCCTGAGCCGTCCCATCCGAGGCCGAGGCAGTCGAGGCTTCGGTCACGCATGACGTATGCGTACGCGCTGCGTACGAGCATCCGCCCCGCGTACGTGGCCTCTCAGGCCCCCCTATAAATAGCATGCGAGGGTTCCCGGGAAAATGGCCCATTCTCTCTCCTTTTTCTTGCGTTTTACCTCGTTTTCCGTGCTCGCACTACCCCGAAGCCCTGGTCATTTTGATCAAGTCCTGAAGGTCGATTTTTCTGCCGAGGAATCCCAAGATTTCCAAGGAAAATCCATTTCCCGAGATGAAACTCTGCCCGGTTTTCCATCTTGCTATCTTCAAACTTTCAACTGAGTTCATACCCCTTTCAAAAACACTTTAAATACATTTTAAATGCTTTTATACTCTTTTAGGGGGGAATACAAGTAAACATACGGTTATTATCGTGTATTTTATAAAGTTTCACTTCACTTGTTTTATCGAATAAATCACTTGGAACTCATTACTACTTTGGAAAACTCTTGTCATACTTTGCGTGCATCAGACATTATACAAAGTATATAATGCTTTCAAAGTAACTTTCGTTGTTAAGTCGTTTTATACATTCTAAAAACTTATGATTTTGCTTTGTCTAACATTGTGAAAAAGGATAAACTTTGCATAGAAAACTATCACTTTAATACAGGCTTAATTGAGAATCCATGAGACGTGTATATCTTCAAACGTTACTTTTCTTTATTAGAAAGTAATGCTGCAAGTCCTGTCTATAACCAGAGTCTCCCGTTCGGAGAACGTGTCAAATGTGTATAGATCTATACGGGAAGTCATGATCCCGCGCCCTGACTGTTAGCTACAGTCCGTCTTTTGGGGTGACAGTTGTCATAACGTTGCGACGCCTGAAGAACGTCATTACAGGCATATAATATTTAGTATGGTTATAAAACTCATCGGATATACAATTATTATGTTATTATGCTATTATGAACGAGTAGTTATTAAAACTATTCTTCATCTAATAAATGCGATCTTCGTATAGTTTTACTATATAAAACTATGACACAACTTTTGAGAACGTCGGTTTCTTGCGATTTTCGGTCTTAGAGACTGCCAATTATATTAGGAAAATAAGGGTTTCTCCTGCATACAAACCAAACAACTAATAGGAAAATAAGGGATTTTCCTGGTGCAATTATTTACAACTTATAACACGAACATTTATATGCATTTCATACTTTTATAAGAAAATAAGGGTTTTTTCTTGGAAAACACAACAACTCGTATCTCAACCATTAGGGAAAATATGGGATTTTCTGGATCTAATACATTCACTTTCAACACAACAAATCACAACTCTTTACATTTGAAATCCTGCGTTTTCTGGAAAATATACACCCATTTTGGAATGGCATCCAATTTTTCTAAACTACTTATGAACTCACCAACTTAATTGTTGACAGTTTTTCTTTGAAATAACTTGTATTCTCAGGGAACCGCTAAGCAGGTTTGGGAATCAACTTTTGGGATTAACGCGCTGGCGTTAATTACTTCTTTTGGATGATGTTTATGTATTTATCTTTGAACATGTAATGAATACAATTATGTAAACATCTTGGAAACTTTAATATATATGGTGGTGTGTACTTTCCTTTCTATGAACTGTTATGATACTGAACATGACGTCCTCCGCCCCCGAACGTTTCCGCCGTTCTGGTTTGGGGGTGTGATAGATTGATATCAGAGCTTTGTTTATAGGGAATTAAGTATATCAAAACCATTCCTTTTTGATATACAACTATAAACTCAACTGGGCAAAAACACTCTGAGAAAAATTCATACTTTTGAAAGTAAACCAAATTAGTTTTAAGGTAAGCATGCACTCATTTTTATACTAATAACCGTTTCATAGTAAATAACTTTAGAAGTATTATAAATAAGTTGTGCAGCACAGGTACGCCTTGGGACATGTAATCGGAACTGGGAAGAATATAGCCTGATCAACTATATTTGTCCAAGAGCCGACTAACGTATGCCAAGGAGTGTCTGTAATGGACAACAAATTTAAAACTTACCAGAAGCAAATCGCTAAAGAATATTGAGGGAGTATTCGAGTGCCGTCAACCATTAAACTTAAGGGTAAGTTTCATGTGCTCTAGCTTATAGTAAACTTTTAACTCTATTATCGTAAAGTCTAAATGGCGGGATTCCATCACCCCAATGACCCCTACTACCCCAACCAAGGTAATGGAGGGTGGATTGAAGAAGATCCTGAAGAAGACGAAGAGCCTATAGAGTTGGAGGGAGGGGATGACTCTGGCACGGATTCGGAGCCAGAAATTATAAATCCACCAATCCCACAATCTCCCGTCCACGTGAGGAATTTCCAAGGACCAACTCCAGTGTGGGGAAGTCACCTCCATCATTGGAGCCAACAACAAAGCTTACGCCCTCCTTACGGCATGTGCCGAGACTTCTATGATGTGAGAGGCGGGGGATCAGCCGACCGTGCACTTCCGGTCATGGTTGGCAAACTCGCCAACCAGTGCTATCAATCCGGAGTGCAAGCCAACCGAATCCGAGAGGTCAATGTGGAAGTACAAATCCACACGGCCGATATCCACCGCCTAGAGTTGTTGCAGAACGACATCCACATTCGCGCCGAAGCATTTCAAGCACAAGCAAATGCGGCCTTCGCAGAATTAAGAGAACAACAAGTTGCGTTTGATAGACGCCTCATGGAGCCGAAGCAGTCCGACACGGAGTCGAGCTCCAAACGCAAAGCGCACCGCAAGTAATACTTGCCCAACCCTCAAATTTTGTTATAAATTAGGACTTCAGATAAAAGTATTATTTTCTTTAAATTGTTCTGTAATCGGAGGCCTTTAGAAAGGCCAAGAAATTTTGTCTAGACCCCGCTGTAACACAACTATATGTTTAATATATATAAGGGTATACCCGTTTTGTTGTTGTTGTTAATCATGCGCAAATCGTTCGATTCATTGGTACATCTATTCAAACTTTACTTTCAAGCTCAAAACATTGTGTCAGTCAAACCCAACTTCTTAGAACTATTAGAAGTTAACTCAATATCATTCAACTCTGAACTGCAAAAACTTATAAATTTTTCCATATTTTTTTTCTTTTGGCAGCACGATGCCTCCTCGTCCAAACCTAAGGCCCAGGCCGGGCACGGTACCACCACCACCTCCACCACCAGCTTATGATCCAGCCATGGTCCAGGTTGCTATCACAGCAGCAGTAACTGCAGCCCTCTCGCAAATAAACTCTCACGGAAATGGAGGGGCGGGAAGCAGCACGAATCATCCAAATCATGGCACTGGTCATGGACAAGGAAGAGAATGTACTTACAAGGAGTTCTCTAACGCTAAGCCAAAAATTTTTAATGGAACTGGGGGAGTCATTGCACTAATGTAATGGTTCGAGAAGACCGAAACGGTCTTCGAGATCTGCTCATGCCTAGAAGCTAGCAAAGTCAAGTTCGCTGCTTGCACTTTCGTGGATCGAGCCCTCACTTGGTGGAAAAGCCATGTGAATTCAGTGACGCTCACTGTCGCCAATGCCATGAGTTGGGACGATCTAAAGGTTCTACTACTGGAAGAATACTGCCCAAGGGGCGAAGTGCAAAAGCTGGAGCAGGAGCTCTGGAATCTGAAAATGACTGGGTCTGACCTAGTCACCTACACAGCTAGGTTCAACGACCTCGCTGCACTGTGCCCTACCATGGTCAACCCAGAATCAAAGAAGGTTGAAAGGTACATTTGGGGGTTGTCACCCCAGATTCAAGGGCATGTCCTAGCTTCCGGCCCTGTTACCTACAACAGCGCTAAACGCCTGGCTCAGCGACTCGTCGACCACGGAGTAAAACCCAGTATCATTTCAACAACCGCAAATCCACCTAGGGAGGCTCAGGGCCAGAGTAGGCCTTGGAACAAAAGGAAGGGACAAACTCTCCAGGAAAACCCCAAGAAACAACAAGTAATAGCGACCCACGCTATGACTATACCTGTGAACCCTGCCCCCACAAGCTCATATAACGGGAAATTTCCTAAATGCAACCGATGCAGCTTCCACCACCATGGTCCTTGCCCTGATCTTCAATGCACCAAGTGTAATAAGAAGGGACATATAGCCCACTATTGCAAAGGGCCAACCCAACCATCCGTCCCCACTACTAATACCGGGATAAGCCGCGCCTGCTTTGAGTGCGGAGACACGGGGCACTACTGCAGGGACTGCCCAAAGGCAAACAACCTGAATACCGGCGGAAGGGGGCGAGTTTTCGCAATGGGACAAGATGAAGCCATTGCGGACCCTACTGTTGTTATGGGTACGTTTCTTCTCGATAACACGTATGCATGCATTTTGTTTGATAGTGGAGCGGAAAGGAGTTTTGTGAGTCACGACTTTAAAGGCCAGCTAAAATCAATACCACAATCATTAAGTGAACCATTCATAGTAGAAATGGCCAACGGGAAAACCGAAGGCACTAAGGAGATATACTTAAACTGTACCCTAACTTTAAACGATAATCCCTTTTCAATCAACCTCATGCCAGTCTCGATTAAGAGTTTCGATGTCATCATTGGCATGGATTGGCTAAGTTCTCATCATGCGGACATTCTATGTTACGATAAGGTTGTTTGCCTTAATCTGCCAACCGGCGAAACTTTCATTGTCTTGGGCGACAAACCAAGTACCACTCTTCGTATCATCTCAAGTATCCAAGCTCGGAAATGCCTACGCAAGGAGTGTCATGCATTCTTGGCACATGTTGTAGATGTGAAACGCGAAGTCCAAGACATCAAGAGTATGCCCGACGTACGCGATTTTCCCGACGTCTTTCCCGAGGACCTTCCGGGAATACCACCCGCGAGACAAGTTGAGTTCCGAATCGATCTAGTTCCCGGAGCTACCCCAGTAGCCAAAGCACCCTATCGATTAGCCCCGGCAGAGATGCAGGAGCTATCCAGCCAACTGAATGAACTACTTGGAAAAGGATTCATCAGGCCGAGCTTCTCGCCATGGGGAGCACCCGTACTGTTCGTGAAAAAGAAGGATGGATCATTCAGAATGTGCATCGACTACCGAGAACTCAACAAACTTACCATCAAGAACCGATACCCCCTACCCCGAATCAATGACTTATTCGACCAACTCCAAGGAGCCAACTACTTCTCCAAGATCGATTTGAGGTCGGGATATCACCAGCTGCGAGTCCTGGAGAGTGATATTCCCAAGACGGCCTTCCGAACACGATACGGACATTACGAGTTCGTAGTGATGCCGTTCGGACTAACCAATGCCCCGGCCGTGTTCATGGATCTAATGAATCGGGTATGTCGTCCATTCTTGGATAAATTCGTGATAGTATTCATAGACGACATACTCATTTATTCAGAGAATAAAGAAGAGCATGGTCAACATCTGAGGCAAGTTTTAGAGACGTTACGGACTGAGAGACTGTATGCAAAATTCTCAAAATGTGAATTTTGGATTAGAAAGGTGGACTTCCTCGGTCACGTGGTCAGCAAGGAAGGAATCCACGTGGATCCATCAAAAATCAAGGCTATCAAAAATTCGCCAATTTCTAGGTCTTGCTGGTTATTACCGAAGGTTCATCCAGAATTTCTCCAGCATCACAAAGCCTCTTACCGCCTTAACCCAGAAAGGTGTGACCTACAATTGAGGAGAAAAGCAAGATGCTGCATTTCAGACTTTGAAACAGGCCCTTTGCAACGCGCCCATCCTTTCTCTCCCAGAAGGGACCGATGATTTTGTGGTGTATTGCGACGCTTCAAAGCAAGGGTTGGGCTGTGTACTAATGCAGAGGGGAAAGGTTATTGCATATGCCTCACGACAACTAAAAACGCATGAGGTCAATTACACCACTCATGATTTAGAACTTGGGGCGGTGGTGTTCGCTCTTAAAAATCTGGAGACACTACCTATATGGTACCAAATGCACTATCTTTACAGACCACAAGAGCCTACAACACATCTTCGACCAGAAGGAGTTGAACATGAGACAACGACGTTGGGTCGAATTGCTCAACGACTACGAATGTGAGATTCGTTATCATCCAGGAAAGGCTAACGTCGTGGCAGATGCCCTTAGTCGTAAGGAGTACTCTGGCTGAAGAGTGAAGTCATTAGCCATGTCAATCCATTCGCACCTGTCGACACAAGTCAAGGAAGCTCAAATAGAGGCCCTGAAACCCGAAAACGTGACAGGTGAGACCCGTAGGGGAGTGGACAAGAATTTAGAAATCAAGAGTGACGGAGCATGCTACCTCATGAACCGAATATGGATGCCCAAGTTTGGTGGACTTAGAGAGGTAGTTATGAGCGAGGCACACAAGACTCCATACTCCGTACACCCCGGGTCAGACAAGATGTATCAAGATCTCAAACAACTCTATTGGTGGCCAAACATGAAAGCAGAGATCGCTACATATGTGAGCAGGTGTTTGACTTGCGCCAAGATCAAAATAGAACACCAGAAACCCTCAGGACTACTCCAACAACCTGAAATTCCTGAGTGGAAATGGGAGCAGATTTCCATGGACTTTATAACGAAACTCCCCAAAACTCAGGGTGGCCAAGATACTATTTGGGTAATCGTCGATAGATTAACCAAGTCCGCTCATTTCCTACCGATCAAGGAAACTGATAAAATGGAAAAGCTATCAAGAATCTACATTCGACAGATCGTACGACTTCATGGAGTGCCAATGTCTATCATCTCGGATAGAGACAGCAGATTCACGTCTAGATTCTGGCAATCATTGCAAAAATCCATGGGAACAAGATTGGACATGAGTACTGCCTATCACCCCCAAACTGATGGACAGAGCGAAAGAACGATCCAAACCTTGGAAGACATGTTGCGAGCATGTGTAATGGACTTTGTTAAAGCATGGGATGTTCACTTATCTTTGGTTGAGTTCTCTTATAACAATAGTTATCATACTAGTATCAATACTGCTCCATTTGAAGCCCTTTACGGGCGTAAGTGCAGATCACCACTGTGCTGGACGGAAGTGGGCGACACACAACTAGCAAAAGGTCTAGTCCCTGATAGCACCCTCACTGGTCTAGAGATCATCAGGGAAACTACTGAAAAGATCGTGCAAATACGAGAACGACTGAAATCCTCGAGGGATAGGCAAAAGAGCTATGCCGACAAAAGACGTAAACCCTTGGAATTTCAGATTGGCGATCGGGTACTACTGAAGGTCTCACCCTGGAAGGGAATGATACGCTTTGGAAAGCGTGGGAAGCTAAATCCTAGGTACATTGGACCCTTCGAAATCATTTCAAGGATTGGTCCAGTAGCCTACAAACTCTGACTTCCAATTGAGCTTAACAAAGTACATCCAGTATTCCACGTATCAAACCTGAAGAAGTGTCTGTCCGATGAAACACTTGTAATTCCGCTCAATGAGATCGAACTAAATGAAAATCTTAACTTTGTGGAAGAACCCGTCGAGATCATGGATAGGGAAGTTAAACGAACTAAACAAAGTCGCATTCCAATAGTAAGGGTCCGATGGAATGCTAAGAGGGGACCTGAGTTCACGTGGGAACGAGAAGATCAAATGCAACAGAAGTATCCACATCTCTTCCCCAGCCCCTAAGACTCTTCTTTTGTATTAAAATTTCGGGATGAAATTCCCTCTAACGAGGGGATGATGTAACAACCCGTTATTTCAAGTCAGTAAAAATCGAGTTTTGTAACCTCTTTGAGAAAGGAAATAGAATATCATCGAAAAATGAAGTATTCAAAAACTCTATTTGGAGTACACTATGTGGTAGTTACCGTCTTAAGGTTTCCAAACATATAAATAACACAAAAATCCGAGTTATAACGAAGAAGTTATGCTCATTCTAAGTTTTCCAACAAAAACCAGCAATGCGAAGTTGCGTAAAAACGCAAAGTTTCAATAAAACACTTTCCGACCTTAAGTGTCTAAATGAAAGTCGTAGATATCGTTAAACTACAAACATGCATAAAAAGAACGCTCAAATCGGACATCGTATGAATAAGTTATGAATTTTTAAAGAAATTCCTGAATCACGTCATTTTAATAAATAAATAATAATAATAATTCCAGAATATGCCAACGGAATCTAAATGAAAGTTGTAGATCGTAGTCTCACCTTCGCGGGGATATAAAGAACGTCAAAAACGGAGTTCGTATGAAGGAGATATGAATTTTCGAAGTTTGATAATTAATTTATATATAATTTTTAATAAAACTTCAGTATTATCCGAAGGGGAGTCAGCGTCCTCATCCGAGGTACGCGCTCCGTACTCCTGTACGCCCTGCGTACCCGAGGAACTTGGCCTCAAACCGTCCACGTCGCCCTATGCGAGGCACCCGACCCGCCGTCCCATCCAACCCGACTACCTGAGCCGTCCCATCCGAGGCCGAGGAAGTCGAGGCTTCGGTCACGCATGACGTACGCGTACGCGCTGCGTACGAGCGTACGCCCCGCGTACGTGGCCTCTCAGGCCCCCCTATAAATAGCATGCGAGGGTTCCCGGGAAAATGGCCCATTCTCTCTCCTTTTTCTTGCGTTTTACCTCGTTTTCCGTGCTCGCACTACCCCGAAGCCCTGGTCATTTTGTGCAAGTCCCGAAGGTCGATTTTTCTGCCGAGGAATCCCAAGATTTCCAAGGAAAATCCATTTCCCGAGACGAAACTCTGCCCGGTTTTCCATCTTGCTATCTTCAAACTTTCAAGTGATTTCATACCCCTTTCAAACACACTTTAAATACATTTTAAATGCTTTTATACTCTTTTAGGGGGGGAATACAAGTAAACATACGGTTATTATCGTGTATTTTATAAAGTTTCACTTCACTTGTTTTATTGAATAAATCACTTGGAACTCATTACTATTATGGAAAACTCTTGTCATACTTTGCGTGCTTCAGACATTATACAAAGTATACAATGATTTCAAAGTAACTTTCGTTGTTAAGTCGTTTTATACATTCTAAAAACTGATGATTTTGCTTTGTCAAACATTGTGAAAAAGGATAAACTTTGCATAGAAAACTATCACTTTAATACAGGCTTAATTGAGAATCCATGAGACGTGTATATCTTCAAACATTACTTTTCTTTATTAGAAAGTAATGCTGCAAGTCCTGTCTATAACCAGAGTCTCCCGTTCGGAGAACGTGTCAAATGTGTATAGATCTATACGGGAAGTCATGATCCCGCGTCCTGACTATTTGCTACAGTCCGTCTTTTGGGGTGACAGTTGCCATAACGCTGCGACGCCTGAAGAACGTCGTTACAGGCATATTATGTTTAGTATGGTTATAAAACTCATTGGATATACAATTATTATGGTATTATGCTATTATGAACGAGTAGCTATTAAAACAATTCTTCATCTAATAAATGTGATCTTCGTATAGTTTTACTATATAAAACTATGACACAACTTTTGAGAACGTCGGTTTCTTGCGATTTTCGGTCTTAGAGACTGCCAATTATATTAGGAAAATAAGGGTTTCTCCTGCATACAAACCAAACAACTAATAGGAAAATAGGGGATTTTCCTGGTGCAATTATTTACAACTTATAACACGAACATTTATATGCATTTCATACTTTTATAAGAAAATAAGGGTTTTTCTTGGAAAACACAACAACTCGTATCTCAACCATTACGGAAAATATGGGATTTTCTGGATCTAATAAATTCACTTTCAACACAACAAATCACAACTCCTTACATTTGAAATGCTGCGTTTTCTGGAAAATATACACCCATTTTGGAATGGCATCCAATTTTTCTAAACTACTTATGAACTCACCAACTTAATTGTTGACACTTTTTCTTTGAAATAACTTGTATTCTCAGGGAACCGCTAAGCAGGTTTGGGAATCAACTTTTGGGATTAACGCACTGGCGTTAATTACTTCTTTTGGATGATGTTTATGTATTTATCTTTGAACATGTAATGAATACAATTATGTAAACATCTTGGAAACTTTAATATATATGGTGGTGTGTACTTTCCTTTCTATGAACTGTTATGATACTGAATATGACGTCCTCCGCCCCCGAACGTTTCCGCCGTTCTGGTTTGGGGGTGTGACAATGTTCCTTCTTCCAAAAGCTGGTAGTTACCTGTATCACTGATTCCCTGAGAAATACAAGTGGTTTTGAAAAAGTGTCAACAATTAAGTTGGTGAGTTCATGAGTGTTTCAAGTTGAAAAGTATATCCTTTTTTATAGTAAATTGGTAAACGAGGTTTTCAGAAAATACAATGTTTTCTTGTAAGTGATTCAAAAAGTTTCCAAAGTTGGAATGTGTTGGTATCCTTTGTACTTGAATGATAAAAACAACTTTGTATGAAAAATAATGTAGAAAACTATAATGCACATATGAATCTCGTAAATCAATCTTCTTTGATACTTTTTATGTGAGTTTTATAACCATACTATTGACACTGATGGCCTGTAACAACATTCTTCAAGTGTTGCAGTGTTATGACATTTGTCACCCCAGACCTGCCGGTCTAACTATAGCTAGTAGTTTAGGTGCGGGATCGTAAATCCTGTATAGATCTATACACAAGTATCACGCTCTCCCTCCAAGAGATTATGGTATATAATACAGGACTTGAAATGCATACAAAAATGTACGTTGAAGTTTGAATATCTCACATTGCCTAGTATAAGTAGATTTACAATGAAATGACCTTACTTCTTTTGAAAGTGTTTCGTTTTTCAAGATGTATATGTAAAATGTAGGACTGACTTGTTAACTATACCCATTATAGTTTTACAGATAGTATGTTCCTTTTAGTAGAAATAACTTAGTGACATAATAGCTCTTGTATACATAAGTTGTTTGTATCGATATTCGAAGATAGAAATTTCATTTATGTTTATAAAACGATACTTTAACGTGTAATGTACTTGTATTTCCCCCCCTAAAAAATGAAAAAGTAGGGGTATGAACTCACTCGTTAGGTTTGAAGAGAGGCTAGAGTTGAGTAGGATAGTTGTGTTGTCGGGCTCTTCGGGGATCTTTGCAGCGTAAATCTTTCATCGGGGGCTCGAGTGCGGAAACCGAGGTGAGGGGAGGGTCTCTGGAGCTTAGAAGTATGAGAGAATGACTGAGGAATTGTGAATGGTGTGCAAAAACTTGAGCTTATGCCATCTATTTATAGGGCTGGAAACCCCAGTACGCGGCGCGTACCTCCGAAGTACGCGGGGCGTACCTCGGTTACGCGGGGCATAACAATGCGTCATGGCTTACGACTCCTGGCAAGCTAAGCGTAGAGTGGGCGGGCCGATGGGACTCGACTCTGGGTCTAGTACGCGGGGCGTAATCTGGCCTGTCCTCTTCTAAATTCTGTAACTTTCGCGTACGAGCTCCGTTTTTCGTGTTCTTTATATCCACGCGTAGATTAGATTATGCTCTACAACTTTCTTTTAGACTCTGTCAGCTAGTTTTGACTTTATTTTTAATGACATAAGTTTAAATAGGTTGGGCCTCCTAAAGTTCGTTAAAGATTTATAGGTTCTTTATTCGGCGTCGGTTTCCGTTTGTCTTTTTATCAATTTGCTCCTATTGTGGAGATCTTCAACTCTCATTTAGATTGTGTTAGCTAACTTACACTCGATCTTCAATTCGAGTTTTTAGCCCTCTACTACTGTTAGGAAACATTGAAAATTCGTAACTTCTTCATACGCGGTCCAATTTGGGCGATCTTTTTATGCACGCTCACCTTTCAACGAGATCTACGATTTTTGTTTTAGATAATTAAGGCTAAAATGCACATTATTGAGATTTTACTTTTTACGTCAAATAATGTTTTAATGTCTTGTCGTAAATATACGAGTGGTTATAATTTCTTCAATATAACCCGGTTTTGAGGGTTCTTTATGTTTTCGGAAACCTTGACAGGTTATCTAATATTTGATGCATCCCAACTTAGACATTTGAACACTTTATCTTCAAGGTTAATTTAGTTGTATTTGACTTGTGAGCGTTACAATGCTTTTGGAAAATATAGGATTGTCACAAATATCATCTTCATGTGGAATGCTTGTTCCACGGGATTCAGGAAGACCATAGTTGTCAAACTTTGACATCTACAAAACGGGAGAAAACGAATTCAAGTTAGTTGATTGATTGAGTCCTTAGTAAATCACCCAAACGAGATACTAAGGCTAGGACCCAACACAATATGCTACAACCTAGAAAAGGGATGCCGTAATCCAGTTGCAGAATATTTTAAGGTAAGTGGATGCCGTAAAAATAAATTTAAGTTTTAAATCTATGAAAACTCCTAGATCCTTTGAGATTCATTGAACATTTCAATGACATGTTTAAATATCGATATGCTCCTCTTGTTTGTGACTGGGATACCGAGGATCACAAAGCGGGTGTGAATAACCATGCAAACTTACATGGTACCCTCACATGTTACAGTCACCTATTCGATGTGCCAGTAAACCACACACGCTCCACCGAACTATGACAAACATTGAGTCACCCTTTGCTACATTTTCTTAGAACCATTTAGTGTGCCGGTAAACCACACACGCTCCACTAACGTCTTCACAAGGGCACAAAGTGTAATTTCATGGAATTGCATCAATTCACTTTTGCCTAAGTAACTAAGATTGGGAATTTGAAAAACATTTAGTTACTTTGTATTTCATTATACTTATAATGGAAGGTTTCGTCCTATCCTACCCGTTCGGCTAACGACCCTCCACTAGTCATGAGTGCGGTGGGTAAGAGTGGATACCCATTCAATCGCCATTGTATAGACAATTTCCTTAAACACCCCTTGTAGACCAGCTTCGTGAATGAGGCCTACTAACAGTAAGACTGACTTTTACTCATACATATATATAATGTTAGACTTTTAATGTTATATATAGTATAGGGTGCATTTTACACTTTTAAAATATTAGGTGGTTAACTTTATCAATTACGCTTTTAATTCAATTAAATGGTTAACCCAGACTTTTATGGATTTATTAAGTCTCTTTTAATTATACTCCTTAATTAATTAATAAAACCATAAGGGTGTATTTGAATTTTCCAAACCATTACTAGGGTTTTAGAATTTAACATTCCTAATCAACTTTTAAATTCCAAAACTTGAGGGCAAGTTTTGAAACCTTTTTCAAAACATTAGGGTTTTAACTATTTAAAATTCAAAACTTCAAAACTTTTGGGTTTAAATTTAAACTATAAAACCTAAAGGGGAAAATATGAAACTTTTCATAACAAAAAGGATCAAATAACAAATAATTTTAAATTAACATTTAATCACATAATTATCCATATTTGATTTATTTAATGATTTATTGCAAAACAATTTATCAATTTACTCAAAATAATTAATCAGTTATCTTATAAGGAAACAATTACCTTATTAATTGATAAATATCTTTATTTAGATCAAAAATATAGTCAAATATATCATATAATCGGATTAATATTGATCTAACATGATAAGGTAACTATCCATATGCAAAAACAGCAAGAAATCCCGAGATAAGCACTATCTGACGAGTTGACTCGTCGAGTCAAGCCTGGACTCATCGAGTCACCCTGGACTCGGCGAGTTCAGCTATGGGCTCGGCGAGTCCAGCCTCTAGAACACCAAAAAATCGAAGTTTTTTTAGATATACAATGCATCAATACAATTGAAACCATCCTAGGCTCTAATACCACTGATGGGTTTTGGTCATAGGACATCCTATGTGCTCATACAAACCCTGATGCTTGGATCTAGGTTTCTCTATTGTACATGATTTGAATCCAAGACTATAAACACTAATACTAGCGTATAAGTGATCATATTAACATAAAATTAGGTTTAAGATATTACCTTGATTGTTATGTAGCAATAACAATCCTAATTCCTCCTTGAATTGACTTTGGAAGGCTTAGAGTCACAAGTGTCACTCCTCTAATGGCTTACAAACACCAAGAGCAAATGGAGAAGGTATAAAGAGAGAGAAGAGAGGTAGGAATTCGTCCTTAGGACTTCTTGGGAAGGCTTAGATGAATCCATGAGCCTTACGGGGTTTATAGAGGTGTAAAGATTAGGGTTTTAGTCCTTATCCTTATCTAGTAGCTTGCCCACCAAGTAACCAATAGATAAGTCTTAGAAACCCTTATCCTAGTCGAATTCTAAGGCATTATCTCCTTAAATTCGTTCACACTATATTTAAGAGAATCCTTAACTTATTTTGTAACTATCACATAATTACAAATCAGCCCCTCTAGTTTAATTAATTACACTTGATCACAAAATTAATTCTTAATTAATTATTGACCAATATTAATTAAAAAAATATGATTTCTCCTTTAATATATTATTCTTATAACATATTAATAAATCATAATAACCACTCTCTCTTTATTTATTTCTCCAATCAAGTTGCTTTGGTGAAGGCAACCCAAAAGGACCACGCACCATCGGGTCAAGTACATACCAAAATAGTTATGGAATTAGACACTAATCCAACAATATCCACTTGTAAGAAATATATATTCCGTAAACCATCAAATAATGGATTAATAGTTATAAACTATTCTCGTGGAAAACTCATGCAAGTATACACCTACCATAATAAATAATATTGTGTTATCATACTTTTTAAAATTTAGGTTTGGGTAAACCACCATACCGTCGTCGGAAGGGACTACTATGAGTTATAGGGTGGAGCCCGGTTAATAATTATCCCAGGTCTTTCACCGTGATCTATCAAAGGTCACGACACTTTGATTTTTTTTTCTTTTGTGATCAATTGCAAGAAATAACAAAGTTTATTAATTTCTTTGTTTATTTTAGCCATATGTTGTCAACTTTGAGAAGTTTTTTTATGTTTCACAACCAGTTATCATGCTTGGGTCATGGTTAACAAATTGGTATGTCATTGCAATTGTGGGTAGGCTTCTTAGCTGTCATTTACCAAGTTTTATGTTTAATTGACCTTGATATGACCACATCATTGTCAACTTTGAGAAGTTTTTTATGTTTCACAACCAGTTATCATGCTTGGGTCATGGTTAAGAAATTGGTATGTTATTGCAATTGTGGGTAGGCTTCTTAGCTGTCATTTACCAAGTTTTATGTTTAATTGACCTTGATATGACGACATCACTGGATTTTTTGAATGGTGTTTATCGTCATAAGATAAAAGAGAAATATTAATTTTCAACATAGGCCTCACCTATTAAGTTATTTACCAAGTTTCAATGTATTATCTACATGGCTAGTTATTTATAAGTAAAAGTAGCAATTTTGATCCAATTACTAAAAAATAGATTGATTTGGGTTATATTTTAGGGTTAAGTACAAGAAAGAGTCATGCATATTTTAATTTGGGATATTAATAATCTTCAGATGCACTGATCATGATGCTAATGATGATGTTGAAACTAATGTACATGCAATTATGATGGCGATCATTCAATCATACATATTTCACATATTATTGATATAAAAATATTCTGATATAAAGGTGTGAACACCAAATGAAAAGGGAAAAAGCAACAACCACGAATAACAAGGAAAAAAGTTTTGATAGTACTACTTCTATTAGTAGTAGATAAGGACGAAAATTTAACACATGTTGCTAGCAACATGACAGAAAAAATGGAAGGAAAACTCAAGGCCCAAGCTACAATTATACATGTTATTGAACTGTGAATTAAATAAAAATGCCCAAATGCGTATTGGATTACTGAAGTTGAAATTGGAGATATGATGTTGTAACATGTTTTTTAACTGTTTGGTAGAGTTAAAAAAAAAGTATTTTAGATGGATTGTTAACCAATCTTGTCATAATTTATCATACTTTATGTAAAGAACATAAGCTGGAAAGCCTAATAAATCTTTGAAACAAAAGTAAAAATTAATTTCATGTAATTGTTTGATTTCAGAATCAATGATAATAATTTTTTTTAATTGGATTTTGAGTTTCAAGAATTTTAGGATTGTACTGTCAATCATTTTCTCATCAAATACATTGCACTTTGCAAAATTTAAAATAATATAGCATTTTCTCATCAAATAGGTTGCACTTTGCAAAATTTATAGCAATATAGCATTGTACTTTTCATTCTTAGTCTTGCAAATCTAGAATTGATTTTTTCCATATTAGTTAGGAAGTACCAAAAGAAGTGAGAAGAATTAATGACATTGAGAGTGCTTTTTATGATTTATATCTAGACAAGCTTTGGTATCAGGGCCCATTACTATTTTCATAAATAAATTTACACGTCTTTTAAATAATTTAAGACGCCTGATGCATATTGAGTGTTTTATTGACGTAATTTTACATATTAAACTATATTTCATTTGCCATAAGTTTTAAATTCTTCAAATGTGATGACGTTTCAAAATGTAAGCAAGTTAGGTTATACTCCCTCCGTCCCTTGATAATTGTCCACTTTTGACTTTTGAAGTCTTTATTCATCAACTTTGACCCTAAATATTGTTATTTGTGTTATGTATTATTCATTGAAACTTATAGCAATGAAAAAACATTTAAAATACAATCCATTCATAAATTTTGCATTAAGTTTTATATATCAAGGACAAAAATATTTAAGGTCAAAGTTGAAGAATAATGACTTCAAAAGTCAAAAGTGGACAATAAATATTGGACGGAGGTAGTATTTAACAAGTCACATATATCTTATAAACTAACTTATTATTATTATTTTTTTTGCTTTTTTTACTATTTTAAAGTGTAATCTCTAGGCATAAAAAACCATTCCGGATATCAACTATAACCAACTTTCTAACAATGCAAAAGTCTTACTATGTTTTTAATACAAATGTAAATTTGACTTGTATATGTATCTCAAATATTATGTCTCATTTTTTTATTTGTCAATTTAAGTTAGTATGTCTCATTTAGTTTTGAATATTCATTTTATATAAATACTGTTTTATCTTATTAACTTAATCTATTAAGTTATATAGAAGTAATAAATTCTTTTTTAAATATATTATAATAATCTTATTTATAACACAAGACTATTTTTTGATTGAAATATCAATTATCAGGAAACATTTTTACGTACAAACAATTATATATTGCATTATCCAAAATTAAATGTATTGATTAATTTAAATTATTAATTTTAGATAAGTATACTAAATTTACTAATTGATAATCAAATGATATGTTTAACCAAGTTTTTACAGTTTTGTGAATTACAACATCGTGGTTTCATTTTTTATATTAATGCTTTAAATCTTTAATTAGTTAATTTACTTTTAATTTCAATAATCTTATTTTAAAATATCGTTTTGTAATTCATTATTTCTCATTACAAGCAATTTAATATATTTCTTTATAGAACATAACGTGTTATATATTTTTTGTAATTATGTTAATGGACTATATTTTTGTTATTTATCCATCTAAAATACTATTTTTTAACTCTTCCAAATGGTTAAAAAACAAGTTGCCAACATCATATCTCCGATTTTAACTTCAATAATGCAATATGCATTTGGGCATTTTTTTTTATTTAATTCACAATTCACTAACATGTGCAATTGAAGCTTAGGCCTTGATTTTACCTTAATTTTTATTTCTCAAGTTGTTATTGAGTTAAATTTTCTTCTTTATCTATTACTAACAAAAGCAACACTACTGAAACTTATTTCCATCTTGTTCGTGGCTGTTGCTTTTTCCTTTTTCATTTGGTGTTCACATCTTCATATCAGAATATTTTTATATCATTAATATGTGAAATATGTATGATTGAAACATCACCATGGTAATTGTATGTACATTGGTTTCAACATCTACATTAGCATCATGATCAGTGCATCTATAAGTTATTAATATCACAAATTAATAAATATACATGGCTCTTTCTTGTACTTAACGCTAAAATATAACCCAAATAAATCTATTTTTTAGTAATTGGATAAAAAACGATACTTTTACTCTTAAATAACTAGCCATGCAGATAAAATACACTAAAACTTGGTAAATGACTTAATAGGTGAGGCCGATTTTGAATATCAATATTTCTTCTTTTATCTCATAACTATAAATGGCATTCTAAAACTCCAATGATGTGGTCATAGCAAGGTCAATTTAAACGTTAAACTTCGTAATTGACAGGTAAGAAGCTTAACCACAATTGCAATGAGATACCAATTTGTTAACCATGACCCAAACAACGTAGATCATTATGAAACAGAAAAAGATTGTCAAAGTTGACAAGATATGGCTATAATAAACAAATAAATGAATAACTTTGCAATTTCTATCAACGAATTCCAAAAAAAATATCGAAGTGTTGCGACCTTTGATAGATAACGGTGTCAGATCCGAGATAAATGTCAATCGGGCTCCACCCTAAAACTTACAATAGTCCCTTCCAGCGACAGTGGCCAAAGATTCCTTAGGCAATAGTGGCTTACCCATAAATAAAATTAAGAAAGTAAGATAAAACCATTCTATTTAGTATGGTAGACGTCTACTTACATGCCATAGGGGACTCACTAAACCCACGGTTTACCCAAACATAAATTTGAAAATGGAAAAAAAATATTACATAAATAGTAGTAGTAATGTCAAAGACGTTCCATAGAGATGTAACATCTTGGAATACCCCATTAAAGGATTTTATTATATCTTTATTGTTTCCCTTTTATAAAAAATAAAATTGAAGGTTACAAAGTGATCCTCAGAGTTATTAAAAAGAAGTGGCTTCGGCTATTTAGTATCTTATGAAATTGTTGGGTGATGTATATTTGTTTATTAGTTACACATTCAAATAAATAAACGAACATTACCAGACTAACATTTTTTTTAATAGCTTTATGGGATTAACAGGTAGTTTAACGTAACATCAGTGTACCATGAAAATATTTTATCATTATTAACCCATTATTTGATGGTTTACGGAATATATATTCCTTACAAGTGGATATTAACACAATAGTAATTTAATCATGGCAACAACACTGAGATGAAGGCCCTGCTTCGCATGAACCTGTAGCAAAAGCTAGTTCTTGGCAAAGCTGTAAGCAATTGATGCTGATTGCGTCACACCGTCCAAAACATGCTGGGCCAAGAGCTGTATAGATGAAAATTCAATATATGTGTTAATTATATCATGCTTTATGGTAAATTTTTCTAAAATATCCAAAAATAGAGGAATGATGTCATACCTAAAATCGGAACACATATCATGAAAATATACAACACCAAAACCATCACGACAAAAAAACTTTTTTTTGTGTAAGCCATTGGCTTGAGGAACAATACTTCTTGATTTTTATTGTATGAATAGAATTATGAAAGGATCATACTTTATGTTGGATTACCACTCCTTAAATAGTCATTCAAAAGAAGCATAACACTCTTTAGTACCATTCAAGTTGAGCATAGTAGTTAGTTAGCACCATTAATCACCATCTTTAAATTTTCTTATTAATGTATGTTCATATTGAAATTAAATTAGCATGTAAATAGAAGAGGTTATGTTATGTTTGAAATTAATGATGTCACATACACTTAAATTGATGTCAAACGTAACATAACCTTTTCACTTTATATACTAATTTAATTTCAACATGAACATACATTAATAATAAAATTTCAAGATCGTAATTAATGGTGCTAACAAACTGTTATGCTCAAGTTGAACAATGCTGACAAGTTTATGCTTCACTTGAATGACTATGTAAGGAGTTCTAATTCGACATAAACTAAAATTGTTTTTTAATTCTATTCTTACAATAAAAATCATGCAATATTGTTTGTCAAATAAATGGCCTACACAACAAAAAATTCTGTTGTCGTGATGGTTTTTGTGTTGTGGTTTATTGTCATGACATGTATTCCGATTTTAGGTATGACATCATTCCTCTTTGTCTGGGTAATTTAGAAAATTTTACGATAAATCATGATTTAATAAAAATATCTATTTTGAGTTTCCATCCATACCACTCTTGGACCAGCGTGTTTTGGAAGGTGTGACGCAATCAGCATCGACTACTTACAACTTTGCCAAGAACTAGCTTTTGTTGCAGGTTCATGCGAAGTAGGGCCTCCATCTCAGTGTTGTTGCCATGATTAAATTATAATCGGGTCAAGTACATACCAAAATAGTTATGGAATTAGACACTAATCCAACAATATCCACTTGTAAGAAATATGTATTCCGTAAACCATCAAATAATGGATTAATAGTTATAAACTATTCCCGTGGAAAAGTCATGCAAGTATACACCTACCATAATAAATAATATTGTGTTAGCATACTTTATAAAATTTAGGTTTGGGTAAACCACCATACCGTCGTTGGAAGGGACTACTATGAGTTATAGGGTGGAGCCCGCTTAATATTTATCCCAGGTCTTTCACCGTGATCTATCAAAGGTCACGGGACTTTGATTTTTTTCTTTTGTGATCAATTGCAAGAAATAACAAATTTATTAATTTCTTTGTTTATTTTAGCCATATGTTGTCAACTTTGAGAAGTTTTTTATGTTTCATAACCAGTTATCATGCTTGGGTCATGGTTAACAAATTGGTATGTCATTGCAATTGTGGGTAGGCTTCTTAGCTGTCATTTACCAAGTTTTTTGTTTAATTGACCTTGATATGACCACATCATTGTCAACTTTGAGCAGTTTTCTATGTTTTAAAACCAATTATCATGCTTGGTCATGGTTAACAAATTGGTATGTCATTGCAATTGTGGGTAGGCTTCTTAGCTGTCATTTACCAAGTTTTATGTTTAATTGACCTTGATATGAGCACATCATTGGATTTTTTGAATGGTATTTATCGTCATAAGATAAAAGAGAAATATTGATTTTCAACATAGGCCTCACCTATTAAGTTATTTACCAAGTTTCAATGTATTATCTACATGGCTAGTTATTTATAAGTAAAAGAAGCAATTTTGATCCAATTACTAAAAAATAGATTGATTTGGGTTATATTTTAGGGTTAATGTAATTCGTAGTACAATTTACACAACCAAACGTCATTTCCAAATTTGATTTCCGATCTTTCGTTTAATTAAGTCAATAACTGATACGTATTTAAAATGACTTAATGGGTGTCTTAATACATTTAGAAATCATTTTAACACCCAACTTTAGTGATCGGAACATTTCTAGAAATTACCGTATCGGGTTACGGCAGCCAAATCGGGTACGACCAAAAGCCTCGTCTAACACCGGTATCGGGTAGAATTCCACCGTGTCCAAAACTTAAACACTATATAATGTGTCTTAAGCCTCCATTTGAAGCCTTTGGCAATTTTCTTATAGAACACTCCCAACCTCTCTCCTCATCCAAAATCAAAGGTCCAAAACAAAGATTTAAGGCTTCCAATCAAAGAGGTAACACCCCTAACTTATTATTCAACCTCTTTAGCCTTCAAATTGATGTTTAAATTATGTTTTGAGACCAAGAACATGATTTATGGCCAAGGATCAAGCTTGGGCCGTAAACTCCTCAAAATGGGGTTTTTAAGCCAAATTACCCTTCCAAATCATAGTTGGGACTTAGATATGACATTAAGGCTTGCTAATTGGGACTTGAAACACATTAAACATGAATTATATGGGACAAAAGAGAGTTTATGGCCAAGGCACCTTCTTGGGCCGTAAACTCCTCTAAAAGGGGGATTTAATGCCTTTAAACATGTCCAAATTCCTTGAAACTCAACCAATGGCCTTGTGGTAAAATACAGATGAATCTAAAAATAGTTTAAGGGTTTGTAACACATCAAAAATGTCATTTATGGGAGTTTACGGCCTAGGAACATACCCTTGGCCGTAAACTCATAAAACTTGTTAAAGGATGCATTAAATTCACTCTAATGGCTTGCATAAATTTCTAGAATCACATGTGATTGTTTTAAGCATCAAAAAATAAGTTTTCATGAGTATAGGAGAGTTTACGGCCATAGAACATGCCTCTAGGCCATAAACTCCTAAAAGTATGTTAAATGGTGTTCTAAATTCATATCAAGGCTTGGAAAATTAACTAGAATCACATGTGATTGTCCTTTATAGTTTAAAACCATTTTCTTGGCCATGGGTGAGTTTACGGCCGTAAACTACAAGCTGGTGGCTGTAAACTCCCTTCTTTGTGGTATAATTATATTTAATTCATTCCAAGGCATTTTATAAATCCATTCCAACAATCCCCATGTCCATTTAAACCATTAAACACTCAAAATCACACCAACATGTGTTTACGGCCGTAAACTCATGTGTGGGCGTGTTATGTGGCTGTAGACTCCTTAAAATGTTTACTATTGGGGAGTAAACCCAAGTCCCAAGTCCCTAGTGCCATTACACGTCCGAAGATGTCACCCGGGTCACTCCAAACGCTCGTTTTGAGGTGTTTAATCTCGTTGGAGTGGAATGTTCCATATGATTAGTGAATGTATCCCTAATTGTATATATATGGACATTATTTCATTTTACATAGGGACATCGCAAGTAATCAAACACTGAACCAACATCTAGTATCCAAAACAAACGCATTTCCGAGTCTGGTGAGTTCATACCCCTACCCTTTTTCACTGTTTTCACTGTTTTCAGGGGGGAACACAAGCAAAGTACAAGGGAATTCTTGTACTCAAAACATGTTTTCAAATGTGTGTTTCATATTTCATATGCTTTTATTACTGATTACCACAACTGATAACCATTTGAACATGCAGATCACGTAACATATATTTGTGAAATAGGTCTTTAAATTGTTATGTTTTACATATATTTCACAAATTGCTTTCCACATTTTACCAGTTAAAAGCATGACATTAGACATTTGAATATAATACCTGTACACTATTTTGTCCTCGGTAACACTCCTCATATATACGTGAGTGGAGCACTATCATATTATTACTAGTAAATTTGTTTATCCTGTATGATTGGAGACACGTCCTCGGCGAACACCTCACAAAGATACGCGAGTGGAGGACTACACCCATAACCAGAATCTCTGGTATTTAGAGAGCGTGACTTGAGTGTATAGATCTATATGGGGCTGACTACCCCACACCTGGCTGCTAGCTACAGTCGAACCAAAATGGTTCAAAGGTGACGAAAGTCATAAGTATGTGGACTACTTATTGCCACATGTGGACTACCTATTGCCACAGGTTTTAGTCTATCGTATGCTTATGGAACTCGCAATTAGGATAACAGAGATTTACTTAATGTAATAATGAACTACTTTTTACAACTTTTACATCTTTTACATCTTTCACGTACAATAACTAACATTCAGGAAAGTATGGGACCTTCCTGGGGAAAAACATGGAACCTAACCACGTTTACATCTTTTACATCTTTTACATCATTCACATTGGAAACCAGTATGTAGGAAAGCATGGTGCTTTCCTGGGTAACACTTACATAACTAGAAAGAGTAACAAACTGGATAATATTACATCTTTTACAATTGGTAATATACAATAAGGAAAGTATGGGACTTTCCTGGGAATACATGATAGGTAAATATAACAGTTTAACAAGCCGGATAACCAAACTATACATTTTTACATGAGTAGACATGTTTTCAGTGTACAAACTTACTATACTTTACATTTGTGAAACAATAATCAACTTTAAGAAAATATGGGATTTTCTTGGTATACATAACATTTCAGAAATAGAAAGGAAACTTGAAACATTCTCACAAACAAAAACCGCTTATGAACTCACCAGCTTTATGCTGATTTTTAAACTGCTTGTGTTCTCAGGTCAGCGTTAGAACAGGTACACGAAGATCCTTTTTGTTTGAAGATGGAGTACATGAAGACCCGTTTCATTTTGTTCATATATAGACTATGTATCACAACTGTACAAACTTTACTTTTGAAACAACTGTAAAACTTTTCTTATGTAATGTATTTGTAGTTTTACTTTAGTTACTATGTGAATTGGATTTGATACTCAACGTGGAGTCAACCTTGGAAATGTTTCCGCCTTCGGTTTTCGGGGGGTGACAGATTGGTATCAGAGCCCTTGTTTATAGTGAATGAAGTATACCAAACCTTACATGGTATAAAACTATAAACACTAAAGGGCCTAAGTGCTTTGAATTAAAAGTATCTTCAACCTACAAGTATTTTCAAAAGTATACAAGTATACCGAATCGTCGCGATCCGTAACCACAAGTAGAACAGAACATAAGTAATTAGGTGTTGCGTGCTATGGTTAAACCTGGGCAGTTATGTAGTTGTGTCTAGGGTCAATATAACCTGGCCAACTATATTCATTCGAGACACGACCAACATGTTCTTGGGAGTGACTGTGGTATGCGGCATGCCAAAAACTTACCCTAATATCCCAACATCGAACCATTGTCATAATCATTTCATGAAATACTATGGGAGTATTTCTCGATCCCAATCCTCTGTAGAAATCTTTATTCGAGTAGCTTCTGTGATTATTCTTAGCGATAAATTATCTATTACGATAATTCTTTCCTGGTTTATCACTTATTTGGATCATATAACTGCCATATCTATCGATTCAATGTAGAGGACTTACCATCCTCTCTTTCTTGATCTTATTAGATCAAGATGCCTCCCTGAAAGAGACCCAACTCAAAGAACAGCAACAATCCTTCTTCGCCGCCACCTCCTCCCCAATTTGACCTAGCGTCACCCCAGACGGTCATGACAGCTGCAATGGTGGCAGCCATGTCACAAATGAACCCTAGTGGTTCAGGAGGTGGTCCCCAATCTCAGAACCCCGAAGCTAGCCAGGGACACCAAAGAGTGGGTTCATATAAGGATTTCATAAACACGAAACCAACATCCTTCAATGGCACTGGAGGTGTCATTTCCTTATCCTGATGGTTCGAGAAAATCGAGTCCATTTTTGAAATTTGTGCTTGTGCGGAGTCCGATAAAATTAAATTCATGGCCTGTACCTTCGTTGATAAAGCCTTGACTTGGTGGAATGGACGAGTCAAATCTCTGACCTTACCCGTAGCCAATGCCATGGGCTGGGAAGCAATGAAAGAACTCCTTATAGCTGAGTACTGCCCCGTGGTGAAATGCAGAAACTAGAGCACGAGCTCTGGAACCTGAAGATGAAAGGTTCTGACATTGCTGCATACACTTCCCGATTCGATGATCTCGCACTTCTCTACCCGGGATTAGTCACTCCTGAGAACAAGAAGATCGAAAGTTTCGTTTGGGGGTTATCCCAACCGACAAAGAGTCATGTTTTCGCTGCTTGTCCGGATACCTATGATAGTGCCAAGACTTTAGCTCAAACTTTGATTGATCACAGCGATGACGTTAAGGAAATCACTAACACTTCTAAGCTGACCCAAAGGAGTGGAGAAAAGAGAAAATTCTGGAAGAAGAAGAAGGGTCAATCTTCTCAAGGATCTTCCAAGAAACAGCAGACGGTAGCAGTCCAGGCTGCTACTACTCCTGTGGCTGCTGCTTCTGTTTTGGGATCCACAACTCCAACTCCTACCAGTAAATATGCTGGTAATCTCCCTCCGTGTGACAAGTGTAAATACCATCATCATCCTGGTCCCTACTGAGAACTATCCTGTACCAACTATGGTAAGAAAGGGCACACAGTTCGATTCTGCAAAACTCCTACCCAATCAGCCAACCAATCATCTGGAGTAGGTGTTAACGAAGCCTACTACAACTGTGGAGAAGTTGGGCACTTTAAAAGGAATTGTCCTAAGAAGTCAACTGCTAATAACACTGGAAGGATTCTAACCATGGGACGGGAGGAAGCAGTCGCTGATCCCACTGTTGTTTCGGGTACGTTCCTTCTCAACAACTCATATGCTAGTATTCTTTTCGATTCGGGTGCTGAAAGGAGTTTTGTTAGTCATGCATTCAAACATAATCTAAAACGTAATCCCCAAACACTAACTAAAACGTTTACCGTCGAGATGGCTAACAGTGAGAAAGAAAGCGCTAGCGACGTATTCATAGGCTGTACGCTTACCCTAAATGATCACTCATTTCCTATAGATCTCATGCCCGTATCCATTAAGAGCTTTGATGTTATCATTGGCATGGATTGGTTGAGTCCCAATCATGCTGATATTCTTTGTTATGAAAAAGCCATCCGTCTCAATCTTCCTTTGGATCAAACTCTCGTAATCTATGGCGATAAACCCAGTTCCAATCTTCGTATCATTTTTTGCATCAAAGCTCGAAAGCTCCTACGAAAGGAGTGCATTGCATTCTTAGCCCATGTGATCAACGAGAAACAAGAAGTTAGAGACCTCGCGAGCATCCTCGAAGTCTGTAACTTTCCTGATGTGTTTCCTGAAGAGCTTCTAGGAATCCCTCCCGAACGTCAGGTCGAGTTTCGTATTGACCTAATTCCTGGAGCTACCCCCATAGCAAAGTCTCCATATCGCTTAGCTCCAGCAGAAATGAAGGAGTTATCCAGTCAACTCAATGAGTTTCTCAGTAAAGGATTCATTAGACCGAGTTCCTTACCTTGGGGAGCTCCGATACTATTTGTCAAGAAGAAAGATGGATCCTTTCGTATGTGTATCGACTACCGCGAACTGAACAAGTTGACCGTTAAGAACCGATATCCTCTTCCATGAATTGATGACCTCTTCGATCAACTCCAGGGAGCCAGCTACTTTTCAAAGATAGACCTTCGATCAGGGTACCATTAGTTACGAGTCCAGGAAAATGATGTTTCCAAAACAACTTTTAGGACTCGGTATGGACACTACGAGTTCGTAGTGATGCCCTTCGGTCTAACCAATGCACCGACTGTGTTCATGGACCTGATGAACCAGGTGTGCCATCCCTTCTTAGACAATTTTGTCATCGTGTTCATTGATGACATCCTCGTCTACTCCCGAAACGAAGAAGACCAAAAGCAACACTTGAGGTTAGTGTTGGAGACCCTTAGATCCGAAAAGCTATACGCGAAATTTTCCAAGTGTGAATTTTGGATACGGAAGGTAACTTTCCTCTGTCATGTGGTAAGCGAGGAGGGTATTCACGTAGATCCTTCCAAGATTAAAGGGATAGAGAATTGGTCGGCACCGAAAACACCCACAGAAATTCGTCAATTCTTGGGTCTCGCCGGCTACTATCGAAAATTCATTCAGAATTTTTCCAAAATCGCCAAACCCTTAACCTCTCTAATGTAGAAAGGTGTACCCTTTTGTTAGAGTGATAAACAAGAAACTGCATTCCAAACGTTAAAGAGAGCCTTATGCAGCGCGCCTGTTCTGTCTCTGCCCAAAGGGACAGAGGACTTCATTGTCTTCTGCGATGCATCTAATCAAGGTTTAGGCTGTGTGCTTATGCAAAGAGGAAAGGTGATTGCCTATGCCTCAAGACAGCTGAAAGCACACGAGGTCAACTATACCACACATGACTTGGAACTAGGAGCCGTAGTCTTTGCACTGAAGATTTAGAGACATTATCTCTACGAAACCAAGTGCACGATCTTCACTGATCACAAGAGCCTGCAGCACATCTTTAATCAGAAAGACTTAAACATGAGACAACAGAGATGGGTAGAATTACTCAGTGACTATGAGTGTGAAATTCGTTACCACCCCGGCAAGGCCAATGTGGTAGCAGATGCCCTTAGCCGAAAGGATAGTACAGGCCACAAAGTGAAGAAGCAGACGATGACCATCCATCCCAACCTACCCATGCAAATCCGAGAAGCCCAGTTAGAAGCCCTCAAACCCGAGAACATGTCAAATGAAGCCTTGAGAGGAATGGAAAAGAAACTTGAGATCAGAGGTGACGGAGTTCACTGTTTCATGGATCGAATCTGGATTCCCAAGTCCAGAGGATTCAGGGAAATAGTCATGGAGGAAGCACACAGAACCAAATACTCTGTTCACCCAGGTTCCGACAAGATGTACCTAGATCTCAAGAAACAATACTGGTAGCCCAACATGAAAGCTGAGATAGCTATATTCGTGGGCAAGTGTTAGACTTGCGCCAAAGTCAAAGTTGAACACCAGAAACCCTCGGGTCTGCTTCAACAGCCCGAAATCCCCGAATGGAAATGGGAGATGATTACCATGGACTTCATCACCAAACTGCCCAAGTGTTCTAGTGGGTACGATACCATTTGGGTAATTGTCGATCGTTTGACAAAATCCGCTCACTTCATTCCAATCAAAGAGTCTTACAAGATGGAAAGGATCGCGTGAATCTACATCCAGGAGGTAGTACGTCTACACGGTGTACCTGTATCCATTATCTCTGATCGAGATAGCAGGTTTACCTCCAAATTTTGGGAATCCCTTCAGAAAGCCCTTGGAACCAAACTAGATATGAGCACAGCGTATCATCCTCAGACCGATGGACAGAGTGAGAGAACCATCCAAACCCTGGAAGACATGCTTAGGGCATGTTTCATTGACTTTGGAAAGTCGTGGGACACACATCTATCTTTGATCAAATTCTCATACAGCAACAGTTACCACACCAGCATTAGGGCTGCTCCGTTTGAGGCCATATACGTTCGTAAGTGCAGATCCCCTCTGTGCTGGGCCGAGGTGGGGGATACACAGTTAGCCAGGAATCAAGTCCCCGACAGTGCTCTCACTGGTCCTGAAATCATCCGCGAAACAACCAAAAAGATCGTTCAAATCCGTAACCGACTGAAAGCTTAACGAGATCGCCAAAAGAGTTACGCTGATAATCGTCGGAAACCACTAGAATTCCAGGTTGGAGACCGGGTACTGTTGAAGGTTTGTCCCTGGAAAGGCACTGTACGCTTTGGTAAGCGTGGGAAACTTAATCCAAGGTACATTGGACCCTTCGAGATCCTCTTCAGGATCGGTGCAGTTGCCTATAAACTTAGTTTACCTCACGAACTCCCTAACATTCATCCTGTCTTCCATGTTTCAAATCTCAAAAAGTGCCTATCCGATGAAACCCTAACGATTCCCATAGACGAGATCGAGATCAATGAAAACCTCAACTTTGTGGAGGAACCGATCGAAATCATGGATTGAGAAGTCAAATGTACAAAACAAAGTCGCATCCTGTTAGTGAAGGTTCACTGGAATGCCAAGCGGGGACCAGAATTCAATTGGGAATGGGAAGATTCAATGAAACAGAAATATCCACAACTCTTTCCAGATCCATGATTTGTATCTTGTCTTGTGTTTTAAACTTTGAATTTCGGGACGAAATTCTCTTTAACGGGGGGATAATGTAACAACCCGAAATTTCCGTATCATCTCTTGTAACTCTTTCGTAGTACAATTTACACAACCAAACGTCATTTCCAAATTCGATTTCCGATCTTCCGTTTAATTAAGTTATTAACTGATACGTACTTAAAATGACTTAATGGGTGTCTTAGTACATTTAGAAATAATTTTAACACCCAACTTTATGATGGGTTTTGAGCATTCTAACACTTCCTAAGTGTACATGAAACCCTAATAACCTTGGATCTATGTTTGTGTAATTATCATGCAAAGCTGAATTCCAAGGCTATATTCCTATCTAGCATACATGGAGAAAAATTTTAACTTGAATGATAGATAGAATAACTTACCTTGTTGTTGCTTGTGTTCCTTGAAACCTTATGAGCCTAGCACCCCAAGTGTGATGCCTCAAATGCTTCACACAACACCAAATGCTCTTGGAAAAACTTATGAGATAACACACACTTCTTGAAATCGGCCAAGCCCTCTTGTTTCCTTAGTGTGTAGCCGATTTTGGTGGAGAATGAGATCCTTATATAGTGTTGACACATCTAGGGTTACACCATGTAAACCCTAATGTGTCATGAATCTTCATTTCCATGACCCATGGGTTTGTAACTCCCATGGAGCATCCTATGGGTGGAACCCAACTTGATAATCCATGGAGCCTCTTAGCCCACTATACAAGATATGGATGATTTACATAATCAACCCGTATATTTAATTAGTTATCTTTTGATCACTTAATTAATTCTAAATGAATTCTTGATCAAACTAATCAAATAATATTATTAATATATTAGAACTTATAATATATTAATAATCTCCAAGTGTTATTTCTCTCATTTAGTCTATCCAATTGCATGGTGCCATGCAACCCAAATGGATCATGCCGGGTCGGGTCAAGTACATACAAGAAATAGTTATGGACTTAGACACCTTATCCAACAGTCTCCCACTTGGATAAGTCTAATAACTATTACTGCAAGTATGACTTCAAGAACCGATCGGCAATCATAGCTCTTTTCAAGGTTTCTCGGAACTGAGAAGATGATGGTACGCCATTTAGGATAAGTGATCATATAATCCTCTGTTCTAGATATTAGTCGGACAAATACATGGAACAATGTCTTACTTATTGTCCAACAGTTTGTTTCCCGATTTCCGATTTGTTTGACAAAGAACTTAATTGAACATATCAACATAGTTCTGACTGGGCCCAGTACATGGGTCAAAACAAAATCATCGAGGGGCCCAGATATCATCTTCTAATCCAAGAAGGAACAGATAAACTTTGACTCATATGTTTGTTCTACCACTCATTGAATTACACACAAGAGCACGATTTATAACATCGAGTTACCAATGCGTTTTCGTACAATCAATGCATAACCAACTTGTAAGTAACAAATCATATCTCTAGGTTTGAAGACTTATATGATATTACCGTCTCACGATCACTCGAGATAGAATTCCATGAAGTGATTCCAGTGAGCGTGGGTTGAGTCCAATGCTTAGAACTTATGAGCACTCATGATTGTTGTAGCCTTGTCTAACACCTTAGACCTCTGCAACCAATCATGACAGTCTTGATTCATACCTACTTCCGACATATGACCGACTGTGGAGGTTTGAATAATATGTTATACCAAACAAAATTATTCAAGAAGTCAAAACATGCAAAAGAAATATAGTAAACGATTGACAAGAGATAGTAACACTTTACTTATAAATAAAACACCTTTTATTCATCATCTAATGTCAATTGCACTTTACAAATTTCGAGGTTATCTAACTACTAAATCTAATATCATCCTTTAGCCCTATGCTCCGAGCATGCTGGAGATGCTTAACCCAAGTCAATCCCTTCGTGAGGGGATCTACTGGGTTCTCATCCGATGATACCCTCTTTTCCACGAGGAGTCCTTCTATTCGATGTCTAATAAAATGGTATTTTCTGCCGATGTGCCTGGATCTCCCGTGATCCCTTGGTTCCTTGGCTAAGGCAACAGCGCTTTCACTACCACAGAAAATTTCCATTGGCTCTTTAATAGCTGGTACAACTCCAAGGTCTCCGATGAAGTTCTTCAGCCATATAGCCTCCTTTGCCGCCTCGCTCGTTGCAATATACTCTGATTCACAAGTAGAATCTGCCACTATCTCTTGCTTGGAACTCTTCCAAGAAATTGCTCCTCCATTTAGGGTAAAGATCCAGCCTAACTGAGAGCGGAAATTATCCCCATCAGTCTGGGAGCTAGCATCACTATACCCTACAACTCTCAAGTCATCACTCCCACCGAGGGTAAGGACCCAGTCCTTAGTCCTTCGTAGGTACTTGAGAATATTCTTTACCGCAGTCCAGTGTGCCTTGCCAAGGTTGCCCTGAAACCTGCTAACCATGCTCTAGGCAAAGGCTACATCAGGTCGAGTACACGTCATAGCATACATGATCGAACCTACAGCCGAATCATAAGTTATTCGACTCATTTCTGCTATCTCAGCCTCAGTGCTAGGGCTTTGTGTCTTACTAAATTTGGCGTTACTCTGGATGGGCCTTTCTTGGAGTCCTGCATGCTGAATCTTTTCAGCACCTTATCCAAGTAGGTACTCTGACTAAGTCCAATTAGTCTTTTACTCTGATCTCTCAAGATCCTTATCCCTAAAATATAGGCAGCTTCACCAAGGTCCATCATAGCGAAACACTTTCCAAGCCAGGACTTTACTTCCTGCAGGGTTGGAATGTCGTTTCCTATGAGTAGTATGTCATCCACATACAATACCAAAAAGCTAACTATACTCCCACTAGCCTTGACATACACACAAGATTCATCTTCACTCCTAGAAAAGCCAAATTCCTTGACCTTTTCATCAAAGCAAAGATTCCATCTGCGAGGTGCTTGCTTTAATCCATAGATGGATTTCTCAAGCTTACACACTCTATTAGGGTACTCGTTGCTGACAAAACCCTCTGGCTGACTCATGTAAACATCTTCAGCCAACTTCCCATTAAGGAAAGCGGTTTTGACATCCATTTGCCATATTTCATAGTCATGAAACGCGGCTATGGCTAACAGAACCCGAATAGACTTAATCTTGGCTACCGAAGAAAAGGTCTCATCATAATCCACTCCAGGAATTTGAGAGAAGCCCTTTGCAACCAGTCTGGCCTTATAAGTATGTACTTTACCATCCATGTCGGTCTTCTTCTTGAAGACCCATTTGCACCCCACTGTCTTACGACCTGGTACATTTTCAACCAAGTTCCAAACTTGATTGTCATACATGGATTGTATCTCGCTATCCATAGCCTCTTTCCATTTAGCAGACTCCGGGCCTGCCATGGCTTCCTCGTAGCTGTTAGGGTCATCTTGACTTACTAGTGTCCCATCACTAATAAGTGTCTCACCTTCTGCAGTAATATGGAATCCATAGTAATGCTTAGGTGCACTCCTAACTCTCGTGGAACGCCTCAGAGGCACAGATTCGTCAATTGGCTTAACAGGAGTTTCCTCCTCAAGTTGAGGGCTAGAGTTTGAAGTTCCTTCACCACTTGACTCTTGAATTTCTTCAAGATCAATTTTCCTCCCACTGTCTCCTTGGCTTATAAACTCTCTTTCTCGAAAGACTCCTCTTCTTGCTACAAAGACCACATTGTCACTAGGTCTGTAGAAGAGGAAACCAAAGGATTGCTGTGGGTAGCCGATGAAAATACACCTCTCGCTTCGAGGTTCGAGCTTATCATGAGTCTCGCATCTCACGAAAGCCTCGCAACCCCAAATCTTGATGTGGTCTAGTTTAGGTACTTTACCAGTCCACATCTCGTGAGGAGTTTTGGCAACTAGGGACTAGATTAAGGATATGGGCGGCAGTCTCTAAGGAATACCCCCAAAATGAGATTGGTAGCAAAGCTCGACTCATCATGGAACGAACCATGTCCAACAAGGTTCGATTACGCCTCTCAGCCACACCATTCAACTGCGGTGTCCTGGGAGGTGTCAATTGTGAGACAATCCCACATTCCCTTAGATAGTCGAGGAACTCTGAACTAAGATACTCACCACCTCGATCGGATCGAAGCATCTTAATGTTCCTGCCCAATTGATTCTTTACTTCCTGTTTAAATTCCTTAAACTTCTCGAAAGTCTCTAACTTATGCTTGAGTAAGTAGACATATCCATATCTACTGTAATCATCAGTAAAAGTAAAATAATAACGATTAGCATCCCTTGTGGCATGTTTGAATGGTCCACACACATCCGTGTATATAAGGTCCAACAAACCTTCACCCCTTTCACACGAGCCTGTGAAGGGTGACTCTGTCATTTTTCCAAGTAAGCATGATTCGCAACTATCATCTGACTTTAGGTCAAACGACTCCAAGACTCCATCCTTTTGGAGTTGGCCTATGCGTTTCTTGCTTATATGTCCAAGACAACAATGCCATAATGATGCTTGATCCAAGTTATTATTATTAGGAGAATCAATACACAAAACATTATTTCCTGAGTTATCTACAACAGATACAGCTTCATACACACCATCACAAGGTAATGCTTTAAAATAAAGAACATTATTAAAGAAAGCATTAATTGAACCAACTTCATTATCAAATGAAAAGGTGAAATCTTGTTTGTACAATGCATGAAAGGAAATAATATTTCTTGCCGTTTCTGGCGAATAACAACATTTATTCAAATCTAAATTTAACCCACTACTTAGCGATAAAGTATAAACTCCAATCTTGGTGACAGGTGTAACTTTCCTATTCCCCATGATTAAGTTTATTCTTCCTTGCCCCACATTCTCACTTCTTCCTAGTCCCTGCAAGTCACAACAAATGTGAATACCACAACCGGTATCAAGGACCCAAGATTTCGAATGGGTGAGTTATTAGAAATGATAGTATAAATACCTGCATGGTTGGGTTTAACTTTCCCATCCTTCACATCTTGCTGGTATTTTGGGCAGTTCCGCTTCCAATGTGATTTTTCATGGAAATAGAAGCATTCAGCCTCTTTTGGGTCAGAAGAAGGAGTGACAAAACCTTTCTTGGTTCCACTTGAAGAAGAGCCATCAAGGGTCCTAACCTTGGTACCCTTCGAAGAACTCTTCTCTCTTCTTCCCTCGACTTTTCCTGATTGCCAAAACCGGAGTGGAGTTTGGAGTAGGAGTGTTAACAACCGACTTCCCCTTAAGACCTGATTCTGCGGTCTTGAGAAGTCCCTGAAGTTTGCTGAGTGTGACCTCTTCCTTATTCATGTGATATGTCATGCGGAATTGATCATAGCATGATGGTAAGGAGCGCAAAATTATATCTATTGCAAGCTCCTCAGGGAAGTTCACATTAAGCTTCAGCAACCGATCCACATACCTTTGCATTTTCTGCATGTGGCTCGTGACGGAATCCCCATCCTTCATCATGGTTGTTATCATGGAGCAGATGATTTCGTACCTCTCTTGTCGTGCACTTTGATGGTATCTTTCCATCAAATCTTGGTGCATTTCATTAGGGTAGAAATCCTCATAGGACTTTTGGAGTTCTGCTGTCATTGTGGCCATCATTGTGGCCATCTTGGTGCATTTCATTAGGGTAGAAATCCTCATAGGACTTTTGGAGTTCTGCTGTCATTTGTAGCATCCCTTTCATGTGCCTGAAAGTCAGCGATCTCCTGAGGAGTTGCAGTGGTCTCATCAATCTCCTTAAGCTCCTTGTCAAGGACATATTCTTTGTCCTCGTAGCGGGTAATCATCCTGATGTTTCTGATCCACTCATTGAAGTTAGATCCATCAAAAGTGACTTTCCCACACAAGCTCATATGAGTAAAGGAGCCATTAGGATTCGAGCCAGAAGCATCATTGTTTGAAGACATCTGAAGGAAGAGGACAAGATTAGTTTAGATATTAAGATAGTCCTTAATAAAACACCCAAATGTAATATTAAGGCTAGGATCCAATCACAATATATTATAACTTAGAAGAGGTATGCCGTAATCCAAGCTATAACATATTTGAAAGGTAGGTGAATGACGATTCACCAATTTCCACCACGAAAACCGAAATATTAGATATTAGGTTTTATGATTGGTTCTTAGAAATTCCTTGATTCATTGAGATTCAATGAACTTTTCAAAGGCATGTTTCAATCTCAAGTGTGCCCTCCAAGTTTTGTGACTGGGATACCGAGGATCACAAAACGAGGTGTGAAGTAACCATGCAAATCACTTGGTACCCTTAAAGTTTATCACTCAATCGATGTGTCGGTAAACCACACACGCTCCACCGATACTATAATAAACCTTAAGTCACCCTTTACCTACCTTGTTAAGTCCATGTTAGTGTGTCGGTTAACCACACATGCTCCACCAACGACTTAGACAAAGTGTAAAGTGTAATTTCATGGATTAGCACCTTATTCACATTTTTCCTAAAGTAACTACGATTGGGAATTTAATAAAACATTTAGTTACTTTATAATATTTATCATACTTTGAATGAGAATTTATAAATCCTTGTCTTACCCGTTTGGCTAACGACCCTCCACCAGTCAAGCAAGCGGTGGGTGAGAGTAGACACCCATTAAGTCACCATTTTATAGGCAACAACCTTATACCCACCTTATAGACCGGCTTTGTGAATGAGGCGTACTAGCGGTAAGACCACTTTGTTCTTATACATATATATATATATATATATATATATATATATATATATATATATATATATATATATATATATAAGGGTTGAATTTTAACTTTTAAAATTCTGGGGGTTGGAACTAAAGTTTTAACTTAACTTTACTTGTTCCAAACCTTGAGGGCAATTTTTGTAACTTTCAAAACTTTTCATTTCTTGTAACTTATGAGTTTAATAGAGTAATAAAATGAAGACTCTTCATTTTCTAACTGTTATGTTCTTTTAATGGCTTTAATTCAAGTGTGACTCTTGGTTTTCCATAACTTGAGGACAAGTTATGGACTCCATTAAAACAGATTATGATCAAGAATTAATCTACCACATAGGTTACAAATAATTCCTATGATCATCTAAAACATCATAAGAACAAGAACATGAATATGAACACATTCATAAATCAAAATTACACTTAAAACTTTGTAATTTTGATAACTAGTTGTTGTAAATGAATTAGCAATGACATTACACCATCTAAAACAAGTTTTCAAGTACCAAAACAGTTTAGGGTAATGTTTCTAATTCATTTCCAGCAACTAAAGTCGAAATTCTGCAACCTGTCGACCCTACTCGCCGAGTGCATGAACTTACTCGCCGAGTTGGTTGAAGATACACGTGAACTCGACGAGTCCCTCCTATGGACTCGACGAGTCCATTCGTAGACAGCAAGATTTTCGACTTTTTTCAACTTTTAAGCACAAATAAAAACTAAACAAGCCTAGGCTCTGATACCACTGATGGGTTTTGAGCATTCTAACACTTCGTAAGTGTACATGCAACCCTAATAACCTTGGATCTATGTTTGTCTAATTATCATGCAAAGTTGAATTCCAAGGCTATATTCCTATCTAGCATACATGGGGAACAATTTTAACTTGAATGATAGATAGAATAACTTACCTTGTTGTTGCTTGTGTTCCTTGAAACCTTATGAGCCTAGAACCCCAAGTGTGATGCCTCAAATGCTTCACACAACACCAAATGCTCTTGGAAAAACTTATGAGAGAACACACACTTCTTGAAATCGGCCAAGCCCTCTTGTTTCCTTAGTGTGTAGCTGATTTTGGTGGAGAATGAGATCCTTATATAGTGTTAACACATCTAGGGTTACACCACGTAAACCCTAATGTGTCATGACTCTTCATTTCCATGACCCATGGGTTTGTAACTCCCATGGAGCATCCATGGAGCATCCTATGGGTGGAACCCAACTTGATAATCCATGGAGCCTCTTAGCCCACTATACAAGATATGGATGATTTACATAATCAACCCATATATTTAATTAGTTATCTTTTGATCACTTAATTAATTCTAAATTAATTCTTGATCAAACTAATCAAATAATATTATTAATATATTAGAACTTATAATATATTAATAATCTCCAAGTGTTATTTCTCTCATTTAGTCTATCCAATTGCATGGTGCCATGCAACCCAGATGGACCATGCCGGGTCGGGTCAAGTACATACCAGAAATAGTTATGGACTTAGACACCTTATCCAACACTTTAGTGATCGGAACATTTCTTGAAATTACCGTATCGGGTTACGGCAACCTAATCGGGTACGACCAAAAGCCTCGTCTAACGCCGGTATCGGGTAGAATTCCACCGTGTCCAAAACTTAAACACTATATAATGTGTCTTAAGCCTCCATTTGAAGCCTTTGGCCATTTTCTTATAGAACACTCCCAACCTCTCTCCTCATCCAAAATCAAAGGTCCAAAACAAAGATTTAAGGCTTCCAATCAAAGAGGTAACACCCCTAACTTATTATTCAACCTCTTTAACCTTCAAATTGATGTTTAAATTATGTTTTGGGACCAAGAACATGAGTTTACGGCCAAGGATCAAGCTTGGGCCGTAAACTCCTTAAAATGGGGTTTTTGAGCCAAATTACCCTTCCAAATCATAGTTGGGACTTAGATATGACATTAAGGCTTGCTAATTGGGACTTGAAACACATTAAACATGAATTATATGGGACAAAAGAGAGTTTACGGCCAAGGCACCTTCTTGGGCTGTAAACTCCTCTAAAAAGGGGATTTAATGCCTTTAAACATGTCTAAATTCCTTGAAACTCAACCAATGGCCTTGTGGTAAAATCTAGATGCATCTAAAAATAGTTTAAGGGTTTGTAACACATCAAAAATGTAATTTATGGGAGTTTATGTCCTAGGAACATACCCTTGGCCGTAAACTCATAAAACTTGTTAAAGCATGCATCAAATTCACTCTAACTGGCTTGCATAAATTTCTAGAATCACATGTGATTGTTTTAAGCATCAAAAACTAAGTTTTCATGAGTATAGGAGATTTTATGGCCATAGAACATGCCTCTAGGCCGTAAACTCCTAAAAGTATGTTTAATGGTGTTCTAAATTCATATCAAGGCTTGGAAAATTAACTAGAATCACATGTGATTGTCCTTTATAGTTTCAAAACCATTTTCTTGGCCATGGGAGAGTTTACGGCCGTAAACTCCAAGGTGGTGGCCGTAAACTCCCTTCTTTGTGGTATAATTACATTTAATTTATTCCAAGGCATTTTAGAAATCCATTCCAACAATCCCCATGTCCATTTAAGCCATTATACACTCAAAATCACACCAACATGAGTTTACGACCGTAAACTCATGTGTGGGTGTGTTATGTGGCTGTAAACTCCTTAAAATGTTTACTCTTGGGGAGTAAACCCAAGTCCCAAGTCCCTAGTGCCATTACACATCCGAAGATGTCACCCGGGTCACTCCAAACACTCGTTTTGAGGTGTTTAATCTCGTTGGAGTGTAATGTTCCATATGGTTAGTGAATGTATCCCTAATTGGATATATATGGACATTATTTCCTTTTACATAGGGACATCACAGGTAATCAAACACTGAACCAACATCTAGTATCCAAAACCAACGCATTTCCGAGTCTGGTGAGTTCATACCCCTACCCTTTTTCACTGTTTTCACTGTTTTCAGGGGGGAACACAAGCAAAGTACAAGGGAATTCTTGTACTCAAAACATGTTTTCAAATGTGTGTTTCATATTTCATATGCTTTTATTACTGATTACCACAACTGATAACCATTTGAACATGCAGATCACGTAACATATATTTGTGAAATAGGTCTTTAAATTGTTATGTTTTACATATATTTCACAAATTGCTTTCCACATTTTACCAGTTAAAAGCATGACATTAGACATTTGAATATAATACCTGTACACTATTTTGTCCTCAGTAACACTCCTCATATATACGCGAGTGGAGCACTATCATATTATTACTAGTAAATTTGTTTATCCTGTATGATTGGAGACACGTCCTCGGCGAACACCTCACAAAGATACGTGAGTGGAGGACTACACCCATAACCAGAATCTCTGGTATTTAGAGAGCGTGACTTGAGTGTATAGATCTATATGGGGCTGACTACCCCACACCTGGCTGCTAGCTACAGTCGAACCAAAATGGTTCAAAGGTGACGAAAGTCATAAGTATGTGGACTACTTATTGCCACATGTGGACTACCTATTGCTACAGGTTTTAGTCTATCGTATGCTTATGGAACTCGCAATTAGGATAACAGAGATTTACTTAATGTAATAATGAACTACTTTTTAAAACTTTTACATCTTTTAAATCTTTCACGTACAATAACTAACATTCAGGAAAGTATGGGACCTTCCTGGGGAAAAACATGGAACCTAACCACGTTTACATCTTTTACATCTTTTACATCATTCACATTGGAAACCAGTATGTAGGAAAGCATGGTGCTTTCCTGGGTAACACTTACATAACTAGAAAGAGTAACAAACTGGATAATATTACATCTTTTACAATTGGTAATATACAATAAGGAAAGTATGGAACTTTCCTGGGAATACATGATAGGTAAATATAACAGTTTAACAAGCCGGATAACCAAACTATACATTTTTACATGAGTAGACATGTTTTCAGTGTACAAACTTACTATACTTTACATTTGTGAAACAACAATCAACTTTAAGAAAATATGGGATTTTCTTGGTATACATAACATTTCAGAAATAGAAAGGAAACTTGAAACATTCTCACAAACAAAAACCGCTTATGAACTCACCAGCTTTATGCTGATTTTTAAACCGCTTGTGTTCTCAGGTCAGTGTTAGAACAGGTACCTGAAGATCCTTTTTGTTTGAAGACGGAGTATATGAAGATCCGTTTCATTTTGGTCATATATATACTATGTATCACGACTGTACAAACTTTACTTTTGAAACAACTGTAAAACTTTTCTTATGTAATGTATTGGTTGTTTTACTTTACTTACTATGTACATTGGATTTGATACTCAACATGGAGTCAACCCCGAAAATGTTTACGCCTTCGGTTTTCGGGGTGTGACAGTTAAGTACAAGAAAGAGTCATGCATATTTTAATTTGGGATATTAATAATCTTCAGATGCACTGATCTTGATGCTAATGAAGATGTTGAAACTAATGTACATGCAATTATGATGGCGATCATTCAATCATACATATTTCACATATTATTGATATAAAAATATTCTGATATAAAGGTGTGAACACCAAATGAAAAGGGAAAAAAACAACAACCACAAATAACAAGGAAAAAAGTTTTGATATACTTCTTCTATTAGTAATAAATAAGGACGAAAATTTAACACATGTTGCTAGCAACATGACAAAAAAAATGGAAGGAAAACTCAACGCCCAATCTACAATTATACATGTTATTGAACTGTGAATTAAGTAAAAATGCCCAAATGCATATTGGATTATTGAAGTTGAAATCGGAGATATGATGTTGTAACATGTTTTTTAACTGTTTGGTAAAGTTAAAAAAAAAAGTATTTTAGATGGATAGTTTTACGGTATATATTCATATATAATGTTGTAGACTGAAGCAAAAAGTTATCTATTATACAATAAAAAAATAATTGTTAACCAATCTTGTCATAATTTATCATACTTTAAGTAAAGAACATAAGCTCGAAAGCCTAATAAATCTTTGAAACAAAAGTAAAAATTAATTTCATGTAATTGTTTGATTTCAGAATCTATGATAATAAATTTTTTGTTTTTAATTGGATTTTGAGTTTCAAGAATTTTAGGATTGTACTGTCAATCATTTTCTCATCAAATACATTGCACTTTGCAAAATTTAAAGCAATATAGAATTGTACTTTTCATTCTTAGTCTTGCAAATCTAGAATTGATTTTTTCCATATTAGTTAGGAATGCAACCAAAGAAGTGCGAAGAAGTAATGACATTGAGAGTGCTTTTTATGATTTATATGTAGACAAGCTTTGTTATCAGGTCCCACTACTATTTTCATAAATAAATTTACACGTCTTTAAAATAATTTAAGACGCCTGACGCATATTGAGTGTTTTATTGACGTAATTTTACATATTAAACTATATTTCATTTTCCATAAGTTTTAAATTCTTCAAATGTGATGACGTTTCAAAATGTAAGCTAGTTAGGTTATACTCCCTCCGTCCCATAATAATTGTCCACTTTTGACTTTTGAAGTATTTATTCATCAACTTTGACCTTAAATATTGTTATTTGTGTTATGCATTATTCATTGAAACTTATAGCAATGAAAAAACGTTTAAAATACAATCCAATCATAAATTTTGCATTAAGTTTTATATATCAAGGACAAAAATATTTAAGGTCAAAGTTGAAGAATAAAGACTTCAAAAGTCAAAAGTGGACAATAAATAATGGATGGAGGTAGTATTTAACAAGTCACATATATCTTAGAAACTAACTTTTATTTTTATTTTTTTTTTTGCTTTTTTTTTACTATTTTAAAGTGTAATCTCTAGGCATAAAAAGCCATTCCAGATATCAACTAAAACCAACTTTCTAACAATGCACGTTTTGCCTTTGCAGCTCGGGAGGCCTGTTCTGGATCCACTTCAAAACGATCTACAACGATTGGGGATCTGATTGGTTGAGAGGAAATGGGAGCATCAACATGGTGAGTGTTAGGTCTATTGGATTGCGTCATGGGCTCGGTCGATAGCCTACTTTAGTTGCCGGTATGGGGCATATCCATTCATGCATAGTTTTGTATTAGGGTTTAAGTATATAAGCTGCACGCATGGAGACTTAGAAAGTAGTACTTTAATTGTTTTTGTTTTGTTGCTTGTAAACCCTAGCTCACCTTTACAGCGGAAGTTCTTTGTCGAGCTCTGCTGAGGCGTGACTAAATTTTGAATCATAAGCTCTTGTTTGATTCTTATCTGTGTTCATTCATAATTTGTTCTTTTCTGTTATAATTCTTATATCGCACTTGTGAAAGATCTAAACGATCTAAGAGTTTTGAACTCATCAGCGAGTATCTGGAACAGGGGAATCAACATAAGGTTCATCATCAATTGTCATGAAATCAACACACCAAACCTGCCTTCAAGCTTCGTTTGCAACTCTAGGAAACTTGCAGCCAGACGACCATATTGTCTCTGAAGATTTGCAATTTCCTTTGTCTTCAGAGCATTTTCTTCATTAAGTTCTGCCATTTGAATATTGAGCTCGGTATTTTCAGATTGGAGATCTGCGATCTTGATAACTAGCTCAATATTTCTTTGATCAAGTTCTACATTTTTCTGTTTGATGGCGTCGAGCTGGCTTTGAAGTCCATGGAATGATGGGGAGTCATCTCTTGTGTTTCCACCTCCGATGAAGATTCCTTTGCCATGAGGAGGTGGTGTCGAAAATTGATCTTCAGCTAACAGATGAGATAGCTTCACTGAGGCATCGACTTTGTTTGGTCTAGGAGATGAGGGATCCGCTTGAAATGAGGGACCACCAGCTTCAAATACAGTACTAGGGCCCTCACTAATGGGTTTGGCTGAGACAATAGTTGGTGTGATTGTTGGTGTAGCTGTAGCACTTTGGCTCGTTGTACTCTGAGTTGCTAACCTCAGTATAAGTCTACGACGTTTGTTAGGAGGAGGACTGGCTTGAGAAATGGTGAGATCTTCTTCCATTTGAGCCTTAAAACCCCTCCAAACCAACTTTGGGAGTTAGATATGATTTTATGGCTTACCATTTCGGACTTAGAACACCTTAAACATGATTTTTGATGAATAAACATGAGTTTACTGCCCAAGAACATGTTTGGCCGTAAACTCATAATTCATGGAGAGTAAACTCTAAACCAAGTGTTTAAAAGCCATTTAAACACACCATTAGCCTTGGAATAAATCCTAGAACCAACCATAATCGATTTGAGGACCTTAAACATAATAAAACTCTTCATTCGAAAGTTTACCGCCATGACCCCCCAAGGATAGGTTCCAGGGCCGTAAACTCACCTAAACTAGTCAAATGTTGCCCAAAATTCATCATAAGGCTTGTAAAAATTGTTTGAATCACATGTGATTGGTCTAAGGCAATTAAATCAACAATTCAAGAGAGGTATAGGACCTTACAGCTGTAAACTCCTTGTTTACGGCCGTAAACTCCCTTTGATGGTGTTCTTGGTGATTTAATTCATTCCTAAGCCTTAGATAAATTCATACCAACTCTTCCCATGTGATATTAGGCCATTTAGCATCATAAAACACCCCACCATGAGTTTACGGTCGTAAACTCATGGGGAGTGGTACATTAGGGCCGAAAACTCTTGTGTGATTTTACTCTTGAAGAGTAAACTTGATACCCAAGCTTTATGTGTCCTTAAATGCCACCCGGGTCCTTCCAAACACTTATAATGGAGTGTTTTCGCAACTAGAAGTGTTTGTCCCTAACTAATAAATGACTCAAGTCCTAATTAGATACAAATGTATATATTTTGATAATCCATAGGAACCTCGTGCATTTGCAAACCCAGAATTCACGTTTAGGATCCAAGCAGACACATTCCTCGTTCGGTGAGTTCATACCCCTACCATTTTTCAATGTTTTTAGGGGGGAATGCAAGCAAACTATAAATGTTTTTGAAACCTAAAACTGATGTATTTCTATAAATATCTGGCTAACTTATACATATTTTTACCCCTTATGTATTATGCTGAGCATAAGGGATGTTTTATCAATTATAACTACATAGATTTCAGTAGAGGAAACAATCAAACTAATCAAATTATTATGGGAATAATTTGGGATCTTCAGTACTCGTTTTATGAATTCGGATTTCGAGTAATAATAATAGATAAACTATGTCTGATTTAGTTTATCTCTGTTTCATTTAGAATGTATTGCCAGATAATTTCATTGTATGTAACTGTATTCACCGTATTATGTTTCATAACGTTTAGTATGTTTGATATCATCTGAGAACACCGTTAATAAGTTAGTACTAGCTTGTGAGATTCATCATTACCCTTTCGGTTATCAGTAAATCATCCCCGGAAGTGTAACCAGAGTCTCCTGGAGGGAGAGCGTGGAATTCGTGAATCGATCTATTCGGGACTGACAATCCCACACCTTAACTGCTAGCTACAGTTAGGCGGGCACGCCTGGGGTGACAAATTATGGATATCGTCCGACGTCTGACAAACATCAAGGTGGTCTCGTTGTCGTATCAGCATGGTTACCCGACTCACAATACGTATTAATATAAGTTTATTCATGGTTTTGATTTGATTTTATACCTATTTTCTATCTATAGTTCCTACATCTAGTACGAGATGATAGTCCCATGGTTTTGAAATCTATATAATTTATATCTAGTAAGGGAAGGTAATCCCATGATTTTCAATCTATATCTAGTACGGGATGATAGTCCCATGATTTTAAATATATATCTAGTACGGGATGGTAATCCCATGATTTTGAATCTATATCTAGTACGGGATGATACTCCCATGATTTTCAATCTATATCTAGTACGGGATGATACTCCCATGATTTTCAATCTATATCTAGTACGGGATGGTAATCCCATGATTTTCAATCTATATCGAGTACAGGATGGTAATCCCATGATTTTCAATCTATATCTAGTACGGGATGATAGTCCCATGATTTTCAATCTATATCTAGTACAGGATGATAGTCCCATGGTTTTCAATCTATATCTATCTATAGTTTTATGTATATCAAACTATCTTATATCTAGTTCGGGATCGTAATCCCATGATTTTCACTATATAGTTTTATCTATTAAACTATACACTGTGATATTCAACCAAGCCTACACTTAGGAAAATATGGGATTTTCCTGTGATAACATAACAACTCGTAAATGAATTGAAATGAATGGATAACTAAACTATTAGGAAAATATGGGATTTTCCTGGGGTAACATACAACACGTAATCGAATTGGTTACAAATGATAACTAAACTGTTTTACATTAGAAAATATGGGATTTTCTTGGATAACAACCTTTTCAGAAAACTAAAGGAAACTTACACATTTTTCATAAAACAAACATCTTATGAACTCACCAGCTTTATGCTGATTTTTAGAATGCTTGTATTCTCAGGTCCACATTAGACAGGTACCCGATGATCCCTTTTGGCGAAGACGGAGTGCGTAGAAGACATGTCCTACTTTTGTTCATATATACCATGTATCACACTTGTACAATTTACTTTTGACCAAATGTAAAGTTTTTATGTGATGTAACAGTTGTTTACCTTTCTTACTATGTTCATTGGATTTGATACTCAACGTGGAGTCCGCCCCGGAAATGTTTCTGCCTTTGGTTTTCTGGGTGTGACAGTTCAAGCCTCGAAATGACACTTAGCATCCTAACCGACACATTTCTCGACTGGTGAGTTCATACCCTACACCTTTTTTTGTGTTTTGCAATGTTTTCAGGGGGGAATACAAGCAAAAGTACAAGAATATCTTGTACTCAAACATATTATTTCATTTGAAATGTTTCATATTCTGTATGCTTTGCAGAGTTAGTTTTCAAACTAATTGCGAAACTCATTATAAAATGTTATATTTTATATCTCACAAATGATTTTCCTCATTAATTACTGTTAAAATCATTAATCTTAGAACTTTTGATATGTCCTCTGTAACACTCCACAAAGATACGTGAGTGGAGGACCACCTTTGTAACTAGAATCTAAAACAGTGTTTTCTGCATTATTACTTGTAAATTCGTTATTCTTAACATTGGAGACACGTCCTCTGTAACACTCCACAAAGATACGCGAGTGGAGGACCGCCTCTATAACCAGAATCTCTTAGAAGGAGAACGTGACTTGAGTGTATAGATCTATACGGGGCTGACTACCCTGCACCTTGCTGCTAGCTATAGTGGGACCGGCAGGTCTACGGCTAAAAAAATTCATAAAATGATATTGGACTTCTTATTGCCATATCTAGTCTATCGTATGGTTATGGAACTCGCAAACCTAGATAATGGAGATTTACCTTTAAGTAATAAAGAACTTAGTAAAATTAATAACCTTAGGAATTAGTTTACTACCTACTTAATAGTTTTATCTACATGTTATAACTAACGCACATTTCAAGGATAACTAGGCTTTCAAGAAACTTCACTTAAACGCTACAAGTATGGTAGATACTTGTACGCTGCATTCCGAATCGATAACCAACCACCAACTTTTAAGGAAAATAAGAGTTTTTCCTAAGATAACATAGTTGCTCTTAACCAAACTGTGTAAAAATGGATAAACAAACTTTTCTTATAAGAAAACATGGGATTTTCTTCGATGGCTACTTTTTTCAGAAAATCAAAGGAAACTTGTTCTTTTACATAGAAACAAACCGCTTTTGAACTCCCCAGCTTTATGTTGATATTTTTAAAATTGCTTGTACTCTCAGGTTCTTGTTAGACAGGTATCCCGCAATCTTTTGGAGAAGACGGAGCATATAGAAGTCACGTCTTTACTTTTGTTTAAACTAATGTATCTATAAAACATGTATTACTTTGTTTTCAAACATATGTAAATATTCCTATGTAATGTAATGTTTTGTGTTTACTATGCTTGCTATGTATATTGGTTGTGATACTTTACATGACGTCCTCCGCCTCGGAACGTTTCTGCCATCGGTTTTGGGGTGTGGAACAAGGCTTCCTGCTGAGCCTCCCTGATTTGTGCGGATTGATGGGAATGAACGGTCATTGTCAATGCCTTCACCTTTCGCCCGAAGTATTCCTTTCAGCTGAGGGCATCTACTACCACATTGGCCTTGCCATGATGGTATCGAATTTCGCACTCATAGTCACTGTGTAGCTCTACCCATGATCACTGTCTCATGTTTAACTCTTTCTAATCAACGATGTGTCGCAAGCTCTTATGGTCGGTGAAGATAGTGCACTTGGTTCCATAGAGATAGTGTCTCCAGATTTTCAATGCAAAGACAACTGCTCCCAACTATAGATCGTGAGTTGTGTAATTGACCTCGTGTGTCTTCAACTACCTCAAGGCATTGGAGATGACCTTTCCTCGCTGCATGAGAACACAACCTAGGCCTTGTTTTGATGCATTGTAATAGACCATGAAGTCTTCCGTCCCTTCGGGAAGCGACAAGATAGGTGCGCTACATAGGGCCTGCTTCAATGTTTGAAATGCATTTTCTTGCTTGACTCCCCAACTAAAGGTTACACCTTTCTGTGCCAGGGTAGTTAAGGGCTTAGCGATTCTGGAGAAGTTCTGGATGAACCTGCGATAATAGTCCGTGAGGCCCAAGAATTGTCGGATTTCTATGCGTCTTTCAGGTGCATACCAATTCTTTATCGCTTTGATCTTCGAAGGGTCTACGTGAATACCTTCCTTTCTAACCATGTGCCCAAGGAAATTTACCTTCCTGATCCAAAACTCGCACTTTGAAAACTTTGTGTATAGCTTTTCCGCCCTTAATGTTTCCAACACCTGTCTCAAGTGGTGTTTATGATCACTCTGACTACGCGAATAGACAAGTATGTCATCGATGAACACAATCACGAACTTGTCTAAGAAAGGGCGGAACACTCAATTCATCAGGTCCATGAATACTGCTGGTGCATTGGTCAGACCAAAGGGCATTACTACAAATTCGTAGTGTCTATAGCGAGTTCGGAATGCTGTCTTAGGCACACAATTCTCGTGGACTCGCAATTGATGGTACCCTGATCTTAGATCTATCTTTGACAAATAACTGGCTCCCTGAAGTTAGTCAAATAGATCGTCGATTCTGGGCAAGGGATATCGGTTCTTGACGGTCAGCTTATTTAGCTTTCGGTAGTCCATGCACATCTGAAAGGATCCATCTTTGTTTTTCACGAATAAGATCAGAGCTCCCAAGGGTGAGGAACTCGACCTTATGAATCCTTTGTTGATCAGCTCATTAAGCTGGCTGGATAATTCTTGCATCTCTGCTGGCGCTAAATGGTACGGAGACTTAGCTACAGAAGTAGCTCCGGGGATTAAGTCGATACGAAACTCGACTTGACATTCGGGAGGAATTCCTGGGAGATCTTTAGGAAAGACATCAGGAAAGTTGCAGACTTCGTGGATGCTCTCGAGGTTTTTAACTTTTTGCATCCCATCAACAACATGAGCTAGAAATGCATAGCATTCCTTCCGTAGGTACTTTTGAGCTTTGATGCACGAGATGATATGAAGGTTCGAACTAAGTTTGTCACCATAAATCATGAGGGCTTTGTCAGAGGGAAGGTTGAGGTGAATAGCTTTTTCGAAACAAAGGATATCAGCACGATTGGGGCTCAACCAATCCATACTAACAATGACATCGAAACTCTTGATAGATGCATGCATAAGATCGATAGGGAATGAATGATCGCCTAAGGTAAGAGTACATCCTAGGAATATGTCGTTCACGCTCTCTTTCTTTCTGTTAGCCATCTCGATGGTGAATGTTTTGGTTAAGGCTTGGGATTTACATTTGATTAGATGTTTGAATGCATGACTAACAAAACTCCTTTCCGTACCAGAATTGAAAAGAATGCATGGATGAGAGTGGCCAAGGAGGAATGTACCCATAACAACAGTAGGATAAACGACTGCTTCATTCTGGCCTATTGCCAAAACTCTCCCTGTATTGCCACCAGTCGTTGCATTGGGGCAATTTATCCTGAAATGCCCAACCTCTCCACGTCCATAACAAGCTTGACCAACATCTACTCCCGCAGTCTGGTTGGTGGGTTGCGTTGGCACCTTGCAGTATCGAGTTGTGTGATCCTTCTTCCTATAGCCATTGCAAATCAACTCATGCCACGGTTCGTGATGATGGAAGTTAAACTTGTTGCACAAAGCTAATTTCCAAGAATAAACATTGGTAGGATTTTGGGTGGTTAGAACAGTAGTTGGGGCAGCAGCACGAGCAATAACAACATGAACTGCCACTGTTTGTTGTTTCTTGGAGGGCTTCTGCGAAGATTGACCCTTGCGCTTGTTCCATGTTTTCTTCTTCTTCCCACCACTTTCCTTCTGTGGCTTAGAAACAGCTGCCTCTTCGTCTAGATCAACCCCATTATAGATCAGAATTTGTGCCAGATCCTTGGCACTCTCAAATGTAGTCGGTCTAGCAGCCAAGACATTTCCCTTGGTGGGTTGTGTCAGCCCCCAGATGTACCTTTCAATTTTCTTTCTTTCCGGGGTGACCATTCCTGGACAGAGAAGTGCCAGATCACATAATCTAGCAGTGTAAGCAGCCATTTCGAAACCATTCATCTTCAAGTTCCAAAGTTCGTGCTCCAGCTTTTGCACCTCACACCTCGGGCAGTATTCAGCCAACATGAGTTCCTTCAGTATTTCCCAACCCATAGCATTAGCTGATGGTAGGGTTAGAGTTTTGACTCGACCATTCCACCAAGTCAAAGCTCTATCAATGAAGGTGCAGGAGGTGAACTTCACCTTGTTGGCTTCGGAAGAGGTGCAAATTTCGAAGATGGATTCGATCTTCTCGAAGCATCGAGTCAGAGTGATGACTCCTTCGTTTCCATCGAAGGACTTGGGTTTTGCGATCAGGAAGTCCTTGTAGGAACATTCCTTTTGTTGTCCCTGACTTCCGACTTATCTTTGTGGGTCGGTTCCACCTACAGCCCCACCAGAGTTCACTTGTGCCATTGCTGTCGTCACGGCAGATGTAACTGCTGCCTGAAACCTGATGGGGTCAAACTGAGGGGGTGGTGGTTGTGGCGGAGTGTTGTTATTTCTTCTGATGTGTCTTGGTCAAGGAGGCATCTTTCTCTAGAAACAATCAGGAAGAAGAGGATGGTAAGTCCTTAAGATATATAAAAATAATATATATCTCATCTTGATAATAATAATAGTGTTCTACCATGCGATAAGCACAGGAAGTTTACTAATGTAACTAAGTTATTGCTACAAAATAGAAAGGTAGCAACACTAAGAATGAATCTCCTCACTGAATTTGGATCTAGTGAAATATTCCTAGAGTATTTTTCTATTGAATGTTTTTGGTAAGTTTTATGCCTACTGTAACACCACCGTTACTCCCAAGCACATGTTGGTTATGTTTTGACTGAATATAGTTGATCAGGCTATATTCACCCGAAACATGATTACATAACTGCCCAGGTTTGACCGCAGTGTCCCAACATCCAAATACTTTTTGTGTTGTTCCACTAATGACACGAAATTTGTTAGGTATGCATGCTTGTATACTTTTATAAAAATACTTATATTTTTTAAAGTATATTTTTAGTACAGAGCACTTAGGCCCCATTAGTGTTTATAGTTGTATACCATGTAAGGTTTGGTACAATAGTTCACTATAAACAAGGGCTCTTATACCAATCTGTCACACCCAAAAACCATAATGGCAGAAACGTTCTGGGGTGGAGGACATCATGTATAACATCAAAACCAATGTATAGTAGAAATCATTGCAACGCAACCATTACATTGAATACTTAAATAAAATTTTTTACATCAATTTGGAAATTGTCTGAAACTTGTTTGGATTTCATCATACAGAATATATATAGAATATAAACATTAAACTCTTATTGCTCCAAATCCTCAAAAACCCAACAGCTACCTGTCTACTGATTTCCTGAGAATACAAGCAGTTTAAAAATATCAGTATAAAGCTGGTGAGTTCATAAGCAGTAGTTTGTAATGAAACTTGTTGATGAGGTAGCAGAAATGTTTGTATAGTTTTAAGAAAATCCAATATTTTCTTTAATGAAAATGTAGTGTTATCAGTTCTGTAGTAAACCATGAATATTTGTATGTTTATAAGAAAATCCGATATTTTCTTTAGTGAAAATCTAACATTATCGATTCCGTGTAATACCATGAATGTTCGTTACTGAAAACTATAGTGATATGAGAAAATACTACCTCATGTGACTAGCTAAAGCTAATCATGAAGTATAAGTATTTTGTATGTGAAGCCATTGCATAATTGGTTTCGTTTGAAAACCCTAGCTTTGGCCAGTATACGTAGTGTGTTATAGTTCTATTTAGTATAAATAAATCCATTGAAAAGTGCAAGATTGTAAACTAAAGGTGATTTATACATAATGTGAGTCGTATAACCATACTTGATATGACTAGAGACCTTTCTAACATTCTTTAGGCGTCGAGTAAAATCAAATTTGTCACCCTGGGCATGCCTGATCAACTGTAGCTAGCAGTTCGGGTGTGGGATTGGCAGTCCCGAATAGATTTATTCAGAAATCTCCCACTCTCCCTCCAGGAGACTCTGGTTATACTATGATAGGATTTATCCCTGTACACCTAAGGGTACAATAGTGAAGTAGCACCTCACAATATCGTACAATATAGTTTACATGTTGTGTAGTAGCGTTGTACCGTAGTGAAAATCCGAATGTATATTGTTCGTAGAGATAATTATAGTTATGAAAAACGTGATAAAGTAGTGGAGCAAACTATAAACTATTCCTGTTCTTAGTGCATACATTTAGTAGTGAAAGTTTCTATACTTGTTATGTTTACAAAATCCCAAACTATAGCGAATCCGGAAAACTATGAAATTTTAGTGAAAAACGACCCTTATGATCAACACAATACAAAAGGGTTAAAGTATGAGAATTTCATGAGTTTTGAAAACATTAAAAATACGGAAAAATGTACGGGTATGAAGTCACCTTGGGTGATTTGAATGAAGGATCAATATGGAATGCGGGACGTTCAAGTGAATTCTTGAACACGATATGATCCTAATCAACCAGTAATGACACATAAAGGAGTCAAATGATGGTATTTCACCACTAGATGTGACGAAGAACCATTCTAAGAACTTGGGACTACTTGCACTAAGTGTTAGGACCTCAAAGGATTGCATGAGTGAGGTGTATGGCCAATTTAAAGGTGTGTACGGCCATGGGTGTGCGGCCGTACACTCATGATGGAAGGTGCCTTTGAGGTGTTTTTCAAGTTCCATACTTGCATCCATGAAGTTTCCTAAGCCCATACCTGGTTGTAGTACAAGTTTAGAGTCTTAGAAATGGGATTGCGGTCCTATGGTGTGTCTGTGTGTATGGTCACACAAATGTGTGCGCTGCCGCACACACGAGTGCAATGACGCACACATGAATGTGTTGCCGCACTCCTTCAACAAGATGAAGAACATGGCGGGACTTTCATGATTCAGGGCCTAGATCAAGAGGTTCTTCATGCACAACAAGTTAATGGATGAATTACTCACGTTTTTTATGCTTTGGAACGTTCAAAGTTGGAGAAACTTGAGAGGAAATGATGTTGTGTGCTGCCAAGGTGCTAAAGGAATGAAAGGAAGGGGCTACCCTTTATATATGGGTATAGGTGCTGCCCAAAAGTGAGTGTGCTGCCAAGGGAGTGGGTGTGCGGCCGCACACCCGTGTATACGGTCGTACACTCCTCCAAGAGGTGTGTATGGCCCAATTTTTCACTATTCAACACTCCGACTCATTCTTAAACTAAACATTGGTTATATATACAAGCTTAGAACACTTAAATGACCCCTTGCATGTCACTAGAAGTCGACAAAACAAGTTGAATATTGATTGAATTGATTAAATGTACAAGATTAAAATTCCGGGTTGTCAGAAAAAATACATAGGAGCTTCTAATGAATGTGGAGAAAAGTAAAATACTTCCTTTATAAGTATATAATGATATATAAGGATATAGATATATATATAACTAACTAGCCATGCAGATAATACACCGACACTTGGTAAATGACTTAATAGGCAAGGCCAATTTTGAAAATCAACATTTCTTCTTTTATCTCATAACTATAAACACCATACGAAAAGTACAATTGATGTGGTCATAGCAAGGTCAATGAAACATAAAGCATGGTAAATGAGAGCTAAGAAGCTTACCCACAATTGCAATGAGAAACCAATTTGTTAACGATGACCCGAACATATTAATTCCCTATGAAACATAAAAATCTTGTCAAAGCTGACAATATATGGTTATAATAAAAAACGAAATGAATAACTTGGCCATTTATTGCAATTAATCCCGAAAGAAAATAAATCTAAGTGTTGTGACCATTGAAAGATAATGGTGGCAGATTCGGAATATATATCAACCGATCTCCACCCCATAATGAAAAATATTCCCTTCCGGCGACAGTAGCCGAATATCCCTTAGGTAACGGTGGCTTACGAACACATAAATTTAAAAAAGTATGATAAAACCATCTTATTTAGTCTGGTAGACGTCTACTTGCATGTAACTGCGAACTCACTAAACCCAAGGTTTACCCAACCTTAAATTAAAAAAATGGAAAAAAAAAATTATACATAAATAGTAGAGAAATATCAAATTATGAAGTTGACAAAGGAGTTCCACAGAGATGTAAGATCTTGGAATACTCCATTCAAGGATTTTATTATATCTTTATTTTTTTCAATGTATAAAAAATAATATTAAAGGTTAGAAACTGATCTTGAGAGTTATTAAAACTAATTTCTGCAATCTAGTATATTATGAAATGTTTGTTTGATACATATATTTGTTTATTAATTACACATTCAACAAAAATAATGAATAAATGGTCATTTCGTAATACTAGTTTTGAAAATAAATTTGGGTTACGAAAAAAAAAGTCGAACATTACTAAACTAAAATGTTTTTTAATAGCATCATGGGATTATCATGTAGTTCAACGTAACATCAGTACTCCACGGAAATAGTTTATAACTATTAACTGATTATTTGATGGATTATTGAATATATATTCCTTACAAGTGGTTATTAAAACAATATTGATTTAATCATGACAACACTCAGATGGAGGCCCTCCTTTGCATGAACCCGTAACAAAAGCTAATTCTTGGCAAAGCTATAAGCAGTCCATGTTAATTGCATCACATTGTCCAAGACATGCTGGTCCAAGAGCTGTATAGATGTAAATTCAAAATAGATGTTGCAACTATATGATGATTTATGGTAAATTTTTCTAAATACCAAGAAAAAGAGGAATGATGTCATACCTAAAAGAGGAACACATGTCATGCAAATAAACAACACCAAAAGCATCACGACAAAAGAACTTTTTGTTGTGTAGGCCATTTGTTTCATGAACAATATTTCTAGATTTTTTTGTAAGTATAGAATTAAGAAAGGATCATATTTTATGTTGGATTACCAATCCTTAAATAGTTATTCAAATGAAGCATACACCTGTTAACATCATTCAAGTTGATCATAACAGATTATTAGCACCATTAATTAATATCTTTAAATTTTGTTATTAACATATATTCATATTGAAATTCAATTAGCATGTAATTTATAGAGGTTAAGTTATGTTTGAAATTAATGATGTCCATTTGAACATACATTAATAACAAAATCTAAAGTTAGTAATTAACGGTGCTAACAAACAGGATGATCAACTTGAATGGTGCTAAAAAGTGTTATGATTCACTTGAATGGCTATTTAGGGAGTGGTAATCCAAAATAAAGTACGACCATTTTTTAATTCTATTCTTAAAATTAAAATCAAGAAAAAAATTTCATCAAACAAATGTCCTAGACATGAAAAAGCTCTCTTGTCGTGATGGTTTTGGTGGTGTTGTTTATTTATATGATATATGTTACAATTTTAGGTAGGACATCATTCATGTATGTCTGGGTATTTGAGAAAATTTTTCGAAAAATCATGATATAATTACAACATCTATATTGAATTTACATCTATACAACTCTTAGACCAACATGTCTTGGATCGTGTGATGTAATCAACGTGGACTGCTAACAACTTTTCGAAGAAGTACTTTTTGTTACGGGTTTATGCATAGCAGGGCCTTCATCTGAGTGTTGTTGTCGTATTTAAATTAATATTGTGTTAATATCCACTTGTAAGGAATGTATATTCCGTAAACCACCAAATAATGAGTTAATAGTTTTTAACTATTTCCGTGGATACTGATGTTACGTTAAACTATATGATAATCATATAAAGCTATTAAATAAACATTTTAGTTTAGGAATGTCCAACTTGTTTTTTTCGTTACCCAAATATATTTTCAAAACTAGTAATACTAAGTAGCCAAGTATTCTTTTAATTTTTGAATGTGTGTTATTATTAAACAAATATACATAACACCCAAAAATTTTCATAAAATAATACATAGTCGAAGTCAGTTTTAATAAATCTCAAGATCATTTTCTAACGTTCAATGTTATTTTTTTATAAGGGAAAAAATAAAGATATAATAAAATTCTTTAATGGGCGTATTCCATGATGTTACCTCACTCTGGAACTCCTTTGTCAACTTCATACTTTGACATTGTTACGACTATTTATGTACATTTTTCAGTTTTTCCATTTTTAGATTTATCTTTTGGTAAACGTTGGGTTTAGTAAGTTCGCCTTTTCATGCAAGTAGATGTCTACGATAGTAAATAATATGGTTTTATCATGCTTTGTTAAATTTATGTTTGGGTATGCCACCGTTGCCTATAGGATCTTCGACCACCGTCGCCAGAAGGGATTATTGTTAGTTATAGGGTGGAGCAAGATTTATATTTATGTCGCATCTTACACTGTTATATATCAAAGGTCGCAACACTTCGATATTTTTCTTTTGGGATTAATTGCTAGAAATAGCAAAGTAATTTATTTCTTTGTTTATTATAGCCATACCTTGTTAACTTTGACAAGGTTTTTATGTTTTATAACGAGTTATGCTGTTTGGGTCTTGGTTAGCAAATTGGTATCTCATTGCAATTTTGGGTAAGCTTCTTAGCAGTCATTTACCAAGTTTTATATTTAATTGACCTTGCTATAACCACCTCATTTGAGTTTTAGATAAAAGAAGACATATTGATTTTCAAAATAGACCTCTCCTATTATCTTATTAACTGGTTTACCAAGTTTTATTGTGTGACAACCCCAAATCTATTCCCGTTACAAACCCCATTTTCACTAACGGAATGCGTTAACGTATGTTATTTTATGAAATATTTGGAATCATTAATATCCGAATATCTAATTATATGCATGTCCTAATATCATTATAAGTAATATAACTCATACGTGTTAATCTAGTTTAACCTAATAGAGTGGTGTCACTATTTCAACCACTTCACCCGGGTAAAAAGTTTCAACCCCGTTAAACTTTAGCATCGGCTAGTCGTGTATCGGGTACAATACCCGAGACATATAAAAACACTTGAACAACTACAATTGGACTCTTTTACCACCATTACACCTCTCTCTCACTACTTTCTCTCTTTAGACCCGAAATCGACTCCAAATCCGCGTATTTCCGACTTCCAAACGTAAGGATTCATCCCCTAACTTAATCTAATCATACTTTACTGCTTTTAAAGTCCAAAATCATGAAAATCAAGGACCATAAAGGAGTTTACGGCCTAAGAAGCTCCTTAGGCCGCAAACTCCCAAAATCACACCAAAAGCCTTGTTTTTCCTTCTTTTAAGCTTATGGACTAGTTAAGGCATAAACCTAGGGGACTTTGGACACTAAAACACAAGGATTTAGCATGTAAAAAGGAGTTTACGGCCCAAGCACATGCTTAGGCCGTAAACACCATAAACACCCCACAAACACTTGTTTAAGGTCCCTAAAACTCATCTAGGGTGTTTGGCAATTTAGACTTGACAATAAGGAACACTTGAATGCATCAAACAACTCCATTTGAGGGCAAATGAGGAGTTTACGGCCAAGGCTAAGCTTGGGCCGTAAGCACCCAAAAAGTTGTGTCAAACAAGTCCCTAAACCACCCAAATGCATGTAAGGATTTAAGATAAGGCCTTTGGAAGTGTGTTGTACAAATAAACTTCACATTTGGACACCAAATGAAGAGTTTACGGCCAAGGAAGTTCTTGGGCCGTAAACTCCTCAAAAACATACTTCAAATTGTCCCAAACTCATTATATGGCCTTCTAGGATTTATCTAAGGTGTGTGAGACTTTGTTGTACAAATAAAACACACATCTTGAAGGATTTACAAGAGTTTACGGCCCAAGAACAACTCTTGGCCGTAAACTCCCCAAAATGTCACAAATTATGTTGTTAAAGCCCCTAAAATGGTCCAAGACACATACCACTAAATCAAGGAAGTGAAACAAGACCCTAAACATGCACTTTGGAGAACCACTAGAGTTTACGGCCAAGCCTAAGGGGTTTACGGCCGTAAACTCTCAAAGTATGGCTTTTGGGCCATAAACTCCAAAAGAGTGAACTCTAAAGCCCTCCCGTAAATCATTATTGGCTTGTACCACTCCCGGGAACCCCATCTAGGCCTTAAAACCCCGAAAACGATGCTAGAATGTCCAAATACTATAATGAAAAGTTTAAGATGATTAACTTCTTGTAAAATACATATTTTATATGAAATTAGGATCCTAAGAGGTGCTCAAGTGGTTATTGGGTACCAAACGCTCAATCGACACTTTTACCCGATTTACCCGATTCACCCGATTTCCGCAATTTCAGGTGAGTTCATACCCCTTAATTGAACCTTTCAAATGTTTTATATGTTTTAGGGGGGAGATACAAGTTGAATATACATGTTTAAGAAAAGTTTTACAAGACTATCTTTCAGATTACAGAATTAATCACATGTGATTCACACCCTGTAGTTCAAATCACATGTGATTAATCACTATGCTTTATAAATAAATCAATGGTTTTCGAAACTACTTTGGATTAATAAACCAGTTTTAAATGTTCCTTTCGTACAATACTTTTGTTAAATAAAACTCTTTATAAGAATGTAATCATACTAATATATTTATATAAGTAAGACTTGAAAGACTTAGGACCGATAGCTCGCCTTATTTCCTGTTTCTTGTTTGATTGTGGACTTAGGGTAGTGGTTATCCATCCGAATGTCATTGATTTCTTAATTATATATCTCATATATTAGTACAGATTATGAGTACTTCTTAATTCATTAATCGCCTGAATCACTACTTGATTAAAACCACATACACTAAATTAACTATAATGGGTATAGTTAAGGACTCTATCCTTGTTTCCACTATTACTCTACACTACTATAATTCTCTATACTATGAAGCAATACACTAATAAGAGAATACAATACAAGTTATACGAAAGATTACTATACTATAATACAAGAGAATGCACTAATTATGAGATAACTCACTAATCCACTACGGGATATTCTATACGCTATTCACTATGCCCGAAGTTTTCCGACAGGAAGACGACACTATATGTATAGATCTATACGGGGCAGACACTATTACATCCCGACTGATAACTTCAGTCCGAGCCACTCAGGCCCAGGGATGCTGTTACTCTACTACACTATGCATGACTGTGTAGGTCATGGGGATTCACTATTACTCACATTATTGGGAATATACTAAGAAAGACACTATAATCGCACTATAATACTAAGAGAAAGATGAAGTAATATCCCGAAGTAAATCAGTATTTAATACTAAAGGATGTTGCACTACTATTATATACTCTAAGAATAACTCACTATATTACATTACTTAATGTTCTGGAAAATATGGGATTTTTTAGGTTTTACTACTAATTATGATTTCAAACTTCAGTTTTCATACTAATAACTCTAACGCTTTTTATACAAGTACTCACACTAAAACTCTTATGAACTCACCAGCTTTATGCTGATATTCTTTTCAAAATAACTTGTATCTTCAGGCCAAAGATAGACAGGTACAGCAGCAGCAGCAGCATTTTTGGAGAAGATGGAGGATACAAGACCCATCTCTTATTTTTGTTTACTTTTGGTGTTTGTCATACATTACGAAACACACATGTAATTACACTTACTATATAAATGAAATGGTTGTATGTTTCTTGCTTTTACTATTATACAATTGTGATGATACTGTACACTACGTCCTCCACCCCGAAACGTATTCCGCCGTTATCGGTTTTGGGGTGTGACAGAGTGGTATCAGAGCATTGTTTATAGTGAATCAAGTATATCAACCTATAAAAGATATACGAACTATAAACACTTCGGGACTAAAACACTCTAACCAAGAATATATATACTGTTAATTATCTAAAAGATTTAACTAAGTATATATACACACATCACTATAAAACACAGAAGTCAGTATCATCCTAGAACAAAACAAAAGTATTAAGATTGTTGGATAACACAATTGAACTTAGAGACATATAGTCGCATTTAGGGAGATGTAGCCTGATCAACTACATTTTCCTGGGAGTGACTAGCATGTGCCTAAGTTTGGTTGTGGTATTGCAACAAGTCTAAAACTTACCAACACTACCACAATAACGTTAACATTAGAATACTATAGGAGTATTCTGTACCTCTAAAAACATACATCTGTGAGAACTAAAAAGGGTCGTTACTGATGGAGCGATAGTTGCTAAATGGATACTTTCCAGTTACATGTCACTAGGGCGTTATAGACTTAGAATCTGTGATCTTTGCTTTACTTCCTGTTCCTTGTTTGGTTGTGAATTTAGAGTTAGGGTCACTTATTCGACGGGCTATCCTGCCCCAATCACATGTAATTAGTATGCATTATGCAAGTATTGGTCCAACTCCTGACGACCGTCTTATAAGTAATTTAGGTTAGTACGCCTATTAACCTTCTTTTCCCCTTTTCTCGCATAGATACCATGGCAGGCTTCCACCCTCCTGGTGACCCGTACTACCCAAACCAGGGTAATGGAGGATGGCTCAGTGAAGAGTCGGACGATGATCACCCAATCCCCTTGGATGACCACCGAGTAGAAGGCTTTCCGGATAACTCCGACTCCGAGCCAGAAGTTAATAATCTACCCCCTGGAGTTCCGAACCCTAACCCCCGCCCAACATTTCAGGGCCCCACTCCTATGTGGGCCATATCGTTACACAGATGGAGCGAAGAGCAGGGTCAGCCCATACCATACAATGGAGACCGAAGTTTCTACAACATAAACGAAGGTGGATCGGCAGATCAGGTTCTGCCCATCATGATCCGAAGGATTGCCAGGAATGTCGAGCAAGGTCAAGCTGCAATAGGTCGAGTTGTGGAAGTGAATGCCAACTCCAATCTCAACACAGTTCGCATCCGCCAACTCGAAGAAGCCATGGACAAGACAAGGAGGACTAACGAGGCTCTGCAGCACCAACTGGCTGCATCCCGAGCTGAAGTTAGAGAACTTCGTGCACGCCAAAGGACTCATGATCAACGCCTTCAAGAAGTTATGCGTCAGCTAGCAGAACTGAGGATTCACCCGACAAGTAACCGTCGCCAGTAGAAGACGTCTAGTTACCTCAATCTTTTGTTTAATGGATTAGCCTATTCCCTCTATGTTCCGTAGATCTATTATCTGTAAACATTTCTAGCTTGAAAGTACTCTAGTCAAACCTCTAAACTGCCAAACCTTTTCTCTATGGTATGATGTAAGACCTATTGCTAGGTCAAATTTTCAGGAACTTGTGTTGCATCATGAATACCAATACATTGGCAGTTGATTTCTCTATTGCTATAACTCTCATCTTAATCTTGGATTATGTTGATTTAGTCCACGAAACACTTTATTTATGTTTGCAATAGACCCTTACTATTGCTATCATTTCTATACTTCTTCCAGTAAAGGATGCCTCCACGAAAGCGTCCTGCCAGAGGAAGGCCTGCAACTCAAACCCCTACTCCACCACCCCCTCCTCCACAGATCGATCTGGTGTTATTTCAAACAGCGGTAACTGTGGCTGTGACAGCAGCCATGGCCCAAATGAATTCTGGGGACGCGAGCGGTGGTAACTCTAGGTTCGGTGAAGTCCATCATCGAGTGCAGGGATGTACTTATAAGGATTTCATGAACTGTAAACCTACCTTCTTCGATGGTACTGGAGGAATTCTGACATTATCCCGATGGTTCGAAAGAACCGAAGCCGTGTTCGAGATGTGCTCTTGTCCCGAGGAGAGCAAAATCAAGTTCGCTACTGCTACCCTTACTAACAGGGCCTTAAGATGGTGGAACGGCCATATTAGTTCACTTTCCTTGGTCACAGCCAATGCTATGGGCTGGGACACTCTGAAGGACCTCATGAGAGGAGAGTACTGCCCTAGAGGCGAAATTCAGAAACTTGAGGAAGAACTCTGGAACCTCAAGATGAAGGGGACCGATATAACAACTTATACGACCAGGTTCTGCGACTTGGCAGCTATGTGCCCCAATATGATCCCTACAGAGAACAAGAAGATTGAACGGTACATCTGGGGTTTAGTGCCCCCGTATCAAGGAAATGTTCTAGCTTCACGCCCTACAACTTTTGATAGCGCCAAGGAATTGGCCCAGAGCCTGATCAACCACGAAACTCCCTCTACACGGGCGACAACAACCACAACAACCACTGCACCGCCCGCTTCATCTGACAGAAAGAGGAAGCGATGGGATAAAATGAAAGGCAAGAAAACTCAAACCTCCTCAAGGGACCAACAAATTGTGGCGGCCCATGCTGCCACCACCCCGACTACTCCAGCTGCTCCAGCTCCGCCAAAAGCTTACAGTGGAAACCTACCCAAGTGTCCTAAGTGCCCTTTCCACCACAACGGCCCCTGCCGTGAACTGCAGTGTTCCAACTGTGGTCGAAAGGGCCATACTATCCGATTTTGTAAGGCCCCTCCCAAACCTATCACACAGGTTCCTGGTACGGGAGTGACCCCAACTTGTTATGGTTGCGGAGATGCGGGTCATTTTAAGAGAAACTGTCCAAAGACCCCAAATGCTGGAGGAACTGGAAGGCTACTTGCTATCGGTCACAATGAAGCGGTAGCAGATCCCACAGTGGTCACGGGTACGTTTCTTCTCAACAACTCCTATGCCTGTGTCTTATTTGATAGTGGTGCAGAAAGAAGCTTCGTAAATCATAACTTTAAACACTTACTCAAACAAACCCCTCAATCACTAAAAGAAACATTCGTCGTAGAAATGGCTAATGGGAAAATAGAAAGCTCTAGCGAAATCTACGTAGGGTGCACTCTTATGTTAGACGATCACTCATTCCAAATCGATCTTATGCCAGTCTCAATCAAAAATTTCGACGTCATTGTTGGTATGGATTGGTTGAGTCTCCATTGCGCCGATATCCTATGTTCCGACAAAGCCATTCGTCTGAACCTTCCGAATCACGAAACCCTCTTAATATATGGGGATAAGCCGAGTACGAGCCTTCGTATCATCTCCAGTGTTCAGGCTCAGAAATACTTACGCAAGGAGTATCGCGCCTTCCTTGCCCATGTTGTCGACACTAACCAGAAACCGAAAGATCCAAAAGACATTCCCGTGGTATGCGACTTCCCTGATGTCTTTCCAGAGGATCTACCCGGCCTACCTCCCAAACGTCAAATTGAGTTCAGAATCGACCTAATTCCAGGAGCTACCCCCGTAGCTAAATCGCCTTACCATCTAGCGCCCGCCGAAATGCAAGAACTATCCGGCCAACTCAACGAACTGCTCAGCAAGGGCTTCATAAGACCGAGCTTCTCACCGTGGGGAGCTCCGGTCTTGTTCGTGAAAAAGAAAGACGAATCGTTTCGAATGTGCATCGATTATAGAGAACTCAATAAACTCACTGTTAAAAATCGTTACCCCCTCCCTCGTATCGACGACCTGTTCGATCAACTGCAAGGAGCAAGTTACTTCTCCAAGATTGACCTTAGATCTGGGTATCATCAGTTACGGGTGCTTGAGGAAGATGTCCCGAAGACAGCTTTCCAAACCCGCTACGGACACTTTGAGTTCGTAGTGATGCCCTTTGGACTGACCAACGCCCCCGCAGTATTCATGGACTTAATGAATAGAGTGTGTCGTCCATACCTGGATCAGTTCGTCATCGTCTTCATTGACGATATCCTCGTTTACTCTCGGAACGAGGAAGAACACAAGAATCACTTACGACGAGTCTTGGAAACGTTGCGATCCGAAAAGTTATATGCAAAGTTCTCTAAGTGCGAGTTCTGGATCCGAAGAGTTGAATTCTTAGGTCACGTGGTTAGTGAAGAAGGAATTCATGTGGATCCCTCCAAGATTAAAGCCATTGAGAACTGGTCAGCACCGAAGACGCCTACGGAAATTCGTCAATTTCTAGGCCTCGCTGGCTACTACCGTAGATTCATTCAAAACTTTTCTCGGATTGCGAAGCCTCTCACTATGCTGACACAGAAAGGAGTACCGTTCGACTGGGAAGAAAGACAGGAGAAGGCATTCCAAACCCTGAAGCGAGCCCTATGCACTGCACCAGTATTATCCCTTCCCGAAGGGACAGAAGATTTTGTTGTATACTGTGATGCATCCAATCAGGGGCTCGGTTGCGTCTTGATGCAACGGGGTAAGGTTATCACATATGCCTCGAGACAGCTAAAGAACCATGAGGCGAACTACACTACGCACGACCTCGAGTTAGGAGCGGTTGTTTTTGCACTAAAAATCTGGAGACACTACTTATACGGGATGAAGAGTGTGGTATACACTGACCATAAAAGCCTCCAACACATAATGAACCAAAAGGAACTCAACATGAGGCAGCGTCGATGGGTCGAGCTACTTAACGATTACGACTGTGAAATTAGGTATCACCCGGGAAGAGCCAATGTAGTAGCAGATGCACTGAGCAGGAAGGAATATACTGGTCGAAGGACCAAATCGTTGACGATGACTATCCACTCGCACCTCTCCACGCAGATCAAAGAGGCTCAGCTGGAAGCCTTAAAGCCCAAGAACGTGTTGGGAGAATCTCTGCGTGGAATGGATAAAAATTTTGAGGTTAAGGATGACGGAGCCTACTACTTCATGGACCGAATCTGGACTCCACGCCATGGAGGTTTTAGAGATTTGCTTATGAGGGAAGCGCATAACACTCGCTACTCCATTCACCCAGGTTCAGATAAGATGTATCTGGATCTTAAAAAGCTATACTGGTGGCCAAACATGAAAGCAGAGATCGCCACCTTTGTGAGTAAGTGCCTTACTTGCGCAAAGGTCAAGGTCGAATATCAAAAGCCATCGGGACTTCTTCAACAACCTGAGGTACCAGAATGGAAGTGGGAGCGGATCACAATGGACTTTATAACCAAACTTCCCAAGACAACGGGTGGATTAGATACTATTTGGGTCATTGTCGATAGGTTGACTAAGTCCGCGCATTTCTTACCCATTAAGGAAACAGACAAGATGGAGAAACTCACTAGAACTTATGTTAAAGAAATAGTATGACTACATGGTGTCCCTATATCTATTATCTCGGACAGAGATAGTAGAATCACCTCTAGGTTCTGGCAATCATTGCAAGAAGCACTAGGGACGAGGCTGGACATGAGTACAGCCTACCATCCGCAGACCGATGGACAGAGTGAGAGAACGATTCAAACACTAGAGGATATGCTGCGAGCTTGTGTGATTGACTTCGGTAAATCATGGGACACACACTTACCTCTTGTGGAATTTTCTTATAATAATAGTTATCATACGAGCATCAAGGCGGCTCCATTCGAAGCCCTCTACGGCCGCAAGTGTAGATCCCCTCTATGCTGGGCTGAGGTGGGTGACACTCAACTAGCTAAAGGGAGAGTTCCTGATAGCTCTCTCACTGGTCCGGAGATCATTCGGGAAACGACCGAGAAGATTGTACAGATACGCGAACGACTAAAAGCCGCTAGGGATCGACAGAAAAGTTACGCCGACAAACGAAGAAAACCCTTGGAATTCCAGGTGGGAGATCGAGTCCTGTTGAAGGTCTCACCCTGGAAGGGTACGATACGCTTTGGGAAGCGTGGAAAGTTGAATCCAAGGTACATAGGGCCTTTTGAGATTCTCGCTAGAATCGGCCCCGTAGCTTATAAACTCAACCTACCTCACGAACTAAGCAACATACACCCTACCTTTCACATCTCTAACTTGAAGAAATGCCTGTCAGACGAGACACTCGTGATTCCTCTTGACGAAATTGAGGTCAATGAGAGCCTCAACTTCGTGGAAGAGCCCGTTGAGATTATGGATCGAGAAGTAAAACGAACGAAGCAAAGCCGTATCCCAATTGTGAAGGTTCGGTGGAACGCCAAACGAGGAGCGGAGTTCACTTAGGAGCGTGAGGATCAAATGAAACTCAAATATCCCCATCTCTTTACTTAGTAATAATGTATTAACGTACCTGTTGTGTTCTAAATTTCGGGACGAAATTCCCCTAACGGGGGGATGATGTGACAACCCCAAATCTATTCCCGTTACAAACCCCATTTTCACTAACGGAATGCGTTAACGTATGTTATTTTATGAAATATTTGGAATCATTAATATCCGAATATCTAATTATATGCATGTCCTAATATCATTATAAGTAATATAACTCATACGTGTTAATCTAGTTTAACCTAATAGAGTGGTGTCACTATTTCAACCACTTCACCCGGGTAAAAAGTTTCAACCCCGTTAAACTTTAGCATCGGGTAGTCGTGTATCGGGTACAATACCCGAGACATATAAAAACACTTGAACAACTACAATTGGACTCTTTTACCACCATTACACCTCTCTCTCACTACTTTCTCTCTCTAGACCCGAAATCGACTCCAAATCCGCGTATTTCCGACTTCCAAACGTAAGGATTCATCCCCTAACTTAATCTAATCATACTTTACTGCTTTTAGAGTCCAAAATCATGAAAATCAAGGACCATAAAGGAGTTTACGGCCTAAGAAGCTCCTTAGGCCACAAACTCCCAAAATCACACCAAAAGCCTTGTTTTTCCTTCTTTTAAGCTTATGGACTAGTTAAGGCATAAACCTAGGGGACTTTGGACACTAAAACACAAGGATTTAGCATGTAAAAAGGAGTTTATGGCCCAAGAACATGCTTAGGCCGTAAACACCATAAACACCCCACAAACACTTGTTTAAGGTCCCTAAAACTCATCTAGGGTGTTTGGCAATTTAGACTTGACAATAAGGAACACTTGAATGCATCAAACAACTCCATTTGAGGGCAAATGAGGAGTTTATGGCCAAGGCTAAGCTTGGGCCGTAAACACCCAAAAAGTTGTGTCAAACAAGTCCCTAAACCACCCAAATGCATGTAAGGATTTAAGATAAGGCCTTTGGAAGTGTGTTGTACAAATAAACTTCAAATTTGAACACCAAATGAAGAGTTTACGGCCAAGGAAGTTCTTGGGCCGTAAACTCCTCAAAAACATATGTCAAATTGTCCCAAACTCATTATATGGCCTTCTAGGATTTATCTAAGGTGTGTGAGACTTTGTTGTACAAATAAAACACACATCTTGAAGGATTTACAAGAGTTTACGGCCCAAGAACAACTCTTGGCCATAAACTCCCCAAAATGTCACAAATTATGTTGTTAAAGCCCCTAAAATGGTCCAAGACACATACCACTAAATCAAGGAAGTGAAACAAGACCCTAAACATGCACTTTGGAGAACCACTAGAGTTTACGGCCAAGCCTAAGGGGTCTACGGCCGTAAACTCCCAAAGTATGGCTTTTGGGCCATAAACTCCAAAAGAATGAACTCTAAAGCCCTCTCGTAAATCATTCTTGGCTTGTACCACTCCCGGGAACCCCATCTAGGCCTTAAAACCCCGAAAACGATGCTAGAATGTCCAAATACTATAATGAAAAGTTTAAGATGATTAACTTCTTGTAAAATACATATTTTATATGAAATTAGGATCCTAAGAGGTGCTCAAGTGGTTATTGAGTACCAAACGCTCAATCGACACTTTTACCCGATTCACCCGATTTCCGCAATTTCAGGTGAGTTCATACCCCTTAATTCAACCTTTCAAATGTTTTATATGTTTTAGGGGGGAGATACAAGTTGAATATACATGTTTAAGAAAAGTTTTACAAGACTATCTTTCAAATTACAGAATTAATCACATGTGATTCACACCCTTAGTTCAAATCACATGTGATTAATCACTATGCTTTATAAATAAATCAATGGTTTTCGAAACTACTTTGGATTAATAAACCAGTTTTAAATGTTCCTTTCGTACAATACTTTTGTTAAATAAAACTCTTTATAAGAATGTAATCATACTAATATATTTATATAAGTAAGACTTGAAAGACTTAGGACCGATAGCTCGCCTTATTTCCTGTTTCTTGTTTGATTGTGGACTTAGGTTAGTGGTTATCCATCTGACTGTCATTGATTTCTTAATTATATATCTCATATATTAGTACAAATTATGAGTACTTCTTAATTCATTAATCGCCTGAATCACTACTTGATTAAAACCACATACACTAAATTAACTATAATGGGTATAGTTAAGGACTCTATCCTTGTTTCCACTATTACTCTACACTACTATAATTCTCTATACTATGAAGCAATACACTAATAAGAGAATACAATACAAGTTATACGAAAGATTACTATACTATAATACAAGAGAATGCACTAATTATGAGATAACTCACTAATCCACTACGGGATACTCTATACGCTATTCACTATGCCCGAAGTTTTCCGACAGGAAGACGACACTATATGTATAGATCTATACGGGGCAGACACTATTACATCCCGACTGATAACTTCAGTCCGAGCCACTCAGGCCCAGGGATGCTGTTACTCTACTACACTATGCATGACTGTGTAGGTCATGGGGTTCACTATTACTCACACTATTGGGAATATACTAAGAAAGACACTATAATCGCACTATAATACTAAGAGAAAGATGAAGTAATATCCCGAAGTAAATCAGTATTTAATACTAAAGGATGTTGCACTACTATTATATACTCTAAGAATAACTCACTATATTACATTACTTAATGTTCTGGAAAATATGGGATTTTTTAGGTTTTACTACTAATTATGATTTCAAACTTCAGTTTTCATACTAATAACTCTAACGCTTTTTATACAAGTACTCACACTAAAACTCTTATGAACTCACCAGCTTTATGCTGATATTCTTTTCAAAATAACTTGTATCTTCAGGCCAAAGATAGACCGGTACAGCAGCAGCAGCATTTTTGGAGAAGATGGAGGATACAAGACCCATCTCTTATTTTTGTTTACTTTTGGTGTTTGTCATACATTACGAAACACACATGTAATTACACTTACTATATAAATGAAATGGTTGTATGTTTCTTGCTTTTACTATTATACAATTGTGATGATACTGTACACTACGTCCTCCACCCCGAAACGTATTCCGCCGTTATCGGTTTTGGGGTGTGACATATTGTATTATCTACATGGCTAGTAATTTAAGGATAAAAGTAGGAATTTTGATCCAATTACTAAAAAGTAGATTGATTTGAGTTATATTTTAGGTTTATGTACAAGAAAGAGCCATGACTATTTATTAATTTGTGATATTAATAACCATCATATGCAGTAATCATGACGCAAAAGAAGATATTGAAGCGAATGTACATGAAATTATGATGACTATCTTTCAATCATACATATTTCACATATTATTGATATAAAAATAATATTATATGAAGGTGTGAACATCAAATGAAAAGGGAAAAGGAAAAAACCACGAATAAGAAGGAAATAACTTCCAGTAGTGTTGCTTCTATTAGTAGTAGATAAGGGATAAAATTAAGCTTAGTAGCAATATGAGAAAAAAAATAAAAGAAAAAGTCAAGGCCTAAGTTTCAATTATACATGTGGTCTATGCGAGAATAGAGGTATGAGAAATATGTAGGGGTGTAAGTGTGTGGTTCTATTGTATCCTAAAATACTCATATAGTATTTTAAATGTTACGTTTGATTCTGGGTATCATGGTGTTGGTAAGGGTAGACTTGTCTTTTACTACGACTATTTCCCAACATACGCTAGTTACACCTCAGATAAATATAGTTGATTAGGCTATATTTATTTAAGTTCTAATTACATATCCAGAGGCCTACCCGTAGTTTTCAACTCATCATACTACTTTTATTATGCCCTCGTTATGACACTGCCCTAACTTGTATGTACTAATACTTAAAATATTATTATATTTTTAAAAGTATATTTATAGTCAGAGTGCTTTATCCCCATTTTATTTATAGTTTTACAACTTGTTTGGTTTGATATACTAGTTCTCCACAACCAATGCTCTGATAAAAATCTGTCACACCCCCGAACCGGAATAGAGGAAACATCTGAGGGCGAATGACATCATGTACAATATCATAACCATTTAATGGTAATGAAACATAGCAACTGAAATATTCATACATTGAAATTACTAGTCTACATCGTTTACAACACTTTACTTGTTCAGAAGTTAAATACAAATAATTGAAAAGTAATAATCATGAAACGACGATGTCGACTATCACACCCCGAAACCAAAGGTGGAAACGTTCAGGGGCGGAAGACGTAATGAAGTATCGCAACCAATGTACATAGTAAGCATAGTAAACGCAAAACATTACATTACATAGATTCATTTCATTTGTTTGAAAGTAAAGTAGTACAAATTATGTAGATACATAAGATTAAACAAAAGTAAGACGTAACTTCCATATGCTCCGTCTTCTGCAAAAAAAACGTTGGATACCTGTCTAAGGAGAACCTGAGAATACAAGCAGTTTAAAACTCAGCATAAATCTGGCGAGTTCATAACTGTTTTGTTTTCTGAAAATGAACATGTTTCCTTTAGTTTTCTGAAAAGTTGTTATCCAAGAAAATCCCATATTTTCTTATAAAGACAGTTTAGTTAAAGTTCTGAATTTCCGTTAAATACAACAGTGTATAGTTTAATACATAAAACTATATATTGAAAACCACTGGGAATACCATCCAGTACAACAACAGATATTTTTAATACATAAAAATATTGATTGAAAACCATGGGAATACCATCTTGTACTAGATATAAGATAGTTTTAATACACAAAAACTATAGATTGAATGCCATGGGATTACCGTCCCGTACTAGATATAAAACCATGGGAATACCATCCCGCACTAGATATAAGATAGTTTTAATACACAAAAACAATAGATTTAAAGCCATGGGATTACCGTCCCATACTAGATATAAAACCATGGGAATACCATCCCGAACTAGATATAAGATAGTTTTAATACACAAAAACTATAGATTGAAAGCCATGAGATTACCGTCCCATACTAGATATAAAACCATGGGAATACCATCCCGTACTAGATATAAAGACCATGGGAATACTATCCCGTACTAGATATAAATTCTATACATCAAAGATAGATATGAAAATAAAATCCGTGAATAAACTTATATTAATACGTATTGTGAGTCGGGTAACCACTTTAATACGACACCGATACCTCCTTGATGTTCGTCAGACGTCGGACGATATCCAAAATTTTACACCCCAGGCGTGCACGCCTAACTGTAGCTAGCAGTTTAGGTGTGGGATTGTTAGTCCCGAATAGATCTATTCACAAATTCCACGCTCTCCCACCAAGAGTCTCTACTTACACTTCAGGGGAGGATTTGCTGATAACCCAAAGGGTTTAATAAAGACAAATCTCACAAGCTAGTATTAAATTATTCACGGTGTTCTCAGACGTTATCAAACTTACTAACCGTTTTGAAACATGATACAGTGAAAACAGTTAAATATAATGGAATTATCTGGCAATATACTCTAAATTAAATAGAGATAAACTAACTCAGACATAGTTTATCTATTAACTTTACATAAATTTTTGCTCGTAAAACAAGAACTAAAGATCCCAAATGATTCCCATAATAATTTGATAGATTTGATTGTTTCCTTTAATGTAATTAAAATCCATGTATTTATATTCAAATAAACATCCCTTATGCTCCGCATAATACATAAGGGGTAAAGATATTTAAAAGTTAGCTACATATTCCAGAAGTACATCATTTTTAGGTTTTGAAAACATTTATAATTTTCTTGTATTCCCCCCCCCCCCCCTGAAAACATTGAAAACACGGAAAAGGCATAGGGGTATGAACTCACCAGACGAGAGATGTACCGGTTGGATGCTAAATGTCAGCTCAAGGCTTGAAACACGCGAGGTTCCTATGTAATATGAAGAGATACATAATTTGTATTTAATTAGACCTTGGTCTATTAATTAAATAAGAGTAAACACTTCTAAACAAGGAAACACTTCAATTCAAGTGTTTGGAGTGACCCGGGTAGCATCTATGGACGAGTATGGCTTGGATATGGAGTTTACTCTTCAAGAGTAAACCCTTTAGAAGTTTACGGTCCAAATGACCCTCTCCCCATGAGTTTACGGCCATAAACTCATGGTGGGGGTGTTCTTGGTTGCTAAATGGTGTTACAACACTTTAGGGTGATGCTAGACTTGGTTGTGTGGCATTGGAAGGGAATTTGGGCATTCTAAGGACCATTTGAGGAGTTTACAGTAGTAAACTATCAGTTTACAGCCATAAAGTCTTATGTAACAATTCTTAATGTGTTTTGATGGTCCTAGGTTAATTACAATGCACAAAGGAAGGTTCTAGTGTTGATTCCATGGCTTAGGAAGTGATTGGGACTTGAATTGACCTTGGAAAAGTAGTTTACGGTCTATGAAGATCTTCTTGGGAGTTTACTACCTTAAACACATGAGCTTACAACCATAAACTCATGTTTTTCCGTGATTCATGGGTTTTAGTGGTTGAAAGTTAAGCATACTAAGTTCTAGACCCATTTCTAAGCCATACAATGTGTTAAGGGCACTTTAACACCCATTGGATGAGTTTAAGGTCTAAGATGAAGTGTTTATTGTCCAAGAATGTTCTTAGGCCGTAAACTCAAGTTATTCCCATTTGTCTATGATTTGGTGCATTCTTTGAGGGATTATAAGGTTGTATGCACTCATGGAAGCTCATGGAAGCTTATGGAGGTGTTTAAGGGCAATATAACACCTTAAAAAGGTGTTTATGGTCCATGGATGAGGGTTTACGGTCCAAGCATGTTCTTGGGCCGTAAACTCATGTCCATACATCAATTGGTACGATTTTGGGGTCCTAAGCTCATGCATGCAAGTTCAAAAGTCTTAACTAAGCACTAGAAGTGATTTGGAGGGGTTTTGGGGCTTCAAAACCCTGTTTAGAGGTGTTCACAGTTTGGAGAGGTTCCTAGACCGTAAACACAAGTATTTGGTCCTATTTCATGATTTAAACACGAATTTGAAGGCTAAAGATGCTAATTTATTAGTTAGGATAGTTACCTTAATGATTTGAGGCTTGAATTGGATGATTTTGGATCAAAGTCGGATTTTAGAGGGAGAGTAGTGAGAGAAAGTGTTTTAAGAGAGAGAAAAAGCCTCAAAATGATGTCACTCAATCCCTTATATAGGGGTTGAGTTTATGGTCCGATGGAATCCTACCTGATACTAACGTTTACCGAGGCTTTTGGTCGTACCCGATTAAGTTGCCGTTACCCGATATGGTCGAATATAAAAATTTTCTAATTGTTAATTTGGAATATTTTCTTGTGTTATTAACGTGTTTGAGTACCCATTAAGTCATAATAAACGACTTAAATTTAATGACTTAATTTAATAACGAAACAGAAACAATTCGAAAACGACGTATTTTACTGACAATCGGTTAAAATGAAAGAACGAAATTTGGGTTGTCACATCGACCCCCAAGAACGGTTGAATACATGTGTTTTGGTTTCCTGAGAATACAAGTGACTTTGAAAAGTGTAACCGATTATGTTGGTGAGTTCTTAAGAATTTTGTATGAAAAGGATTTGTAACTTTTTCGAGAAACTGATTTTTGTCTACTTCTAAAAAAAATCCGATATTTTCTTTTAAAAACAAGTTGTAAGTGTTATACCCAAGACCAAAAATGTATGTACTTTCTTTGTATCCCTTTCTTGTAAAATGATAATGTATGTTTCTATAAAATCCAAAATTTTCTTATCTATGAACTGTATATGTATTGTATTTCCTGCGTATACTTTCCTTTTAATTGTAAAATGCATGTTCTCAGAAAATCCAATATTTTCTGATGTATGAAAACCATAGTCTTAAACCGTGAGACCAAAAATGTATGAGATTTGATGTACTGAACAATAGTATGTCGTTATATCTTTTTAGAAAAACTAAAGAAGTGTAAGCTTCCCGTAAACCGTAATACTATGTTAATTCCTATGAGAGTTCTTATAACCATGCTTGATATGACTAATATGCCTGAATGACGTTCTTCAGGCCTCAGAATTGGTAGACCCTTCTCACCCTATAGTTTCCGGTCTAACTGTAGCGAACAACTAAGTTATGGGGTGGTCAATCCTGTATTTAGATCTATACACAACGGTCTCACTCTCCCTCCAAGAGGCTCTGGTTATAATGCTTGACTTAAGGTGTACGTGTGACAACTTAAAATTTATCCCGTCATTGTAAGCCGTTTCCATTAAAAGAACTTGTTTTTATTAAAACTTTTTCGTTATCATTTGGGATCAGGCAAATTAAATTAGAACTTTTATTATGACTTCATAAGGGTCGGAACAAATTAGAAACACGTGAAACACCCTCAATACTTCCTTAAAAAGTTTTAGTTACAATCAAGTCAAATTCCGACCATTTAATCAGTTACGACCATAAGCCCCGTTTAACGTCGGTATCGGGTAGATTTCCACCTTGCCACAAACTCAAACCCTATATAAGGGTTGAGTGGTCACCAACTTAAGCTTTTTACCACTCTGGTCACTCTCTCTTCAAGGCCCGATTCTTCCAAAAATCCACATGTTTTCTTCCCCAAATTCTAAGTTCTCTTACCCTAGATTGTACTAAAGCTCACTTCATGTCAATATAGCATTTAAATCACCCAAGCATGTCAAGAACAAGGAGTTTACGACCCAAGAACCCTCTTAGGCTGCAAACCCTTAAAGTGTTTAGACACTAGCTTAGAGTGTAGCACCTAGTTTCTGGTATGTAAATCTTATTCGAATATTTCTTATTTTAGCCTTGGACTCAGCGAGTCATAGGTCCGACTCACCGAGTAGGGACGTGACCCAGGTCACGTTTTAAGTTGGCAACTCGGCGAGTCCATATCCTGGACACGGCGAGTCGCCCCTGTTGGATGAAACCCTAATTTTCAGGGGTTTGCACCCTATTTAAACGACTTAACTGCCCCAAGCTAGCCCTCATTCACCCTTAGAGCCCTGTATCCCTCGTTCTAAGTTGTCCCTTGAGAGTTTGAGGCTATTGTGTGTGTTTTTGAAGGTTTTGAAGGAGGAAGGAAGTAGATCCAGAAGAAGGGAAGCCATCCAGGAAACTATTGTGTTCTTCCAGTAGTTCCTTTGAGGTATAACCCGTTTTCCCCATGATTCTATGCTTAAAACTTCATTTGGGTCTTTCTTGATCAAATCCCCAAGCTTGTATGTGCATTATATGTCGTAATAAGATGTTTCGCCTCTGGATCTAGGCAAGATTGAGCTCCAGGAGCTCAGATATGTTAGCTTTATGGCCCCATGTTGCTTGTTAGCCCTAGATCCACCCTTTTAAGGCATTTTGAGCCCTAAAATCCATATTGGTGAATATCCACACGCAAAGTTGGAAACTTTATGTGTGATTTGTGTCCTAGAAGTCCAGATCTATGAATACCATGGAGTTGAATCGAGCAAATCCGTGTATTTAGTAAGTGCATGGCAACGACTCGGCGAGTCGTTCATATGACTCGGCGAGTGTGTTCGCGAGTCTCCGAGTTTGTCCTCTTTTCGTAATGTCGAGTGAGCAGTGAGTCACGGGGTGTGACTCAGTGAGTCGGAAGCTTAACCCATCTATGGAGGTACTCGGCGAGTCAATGCCCTGACTCGGCGAGTTCAGGGCAATCTCCTTAGATCAAGAACAGACTCGGCGAGTTGTTCATACAACTCGGCGAGTCTAAGCATGAGTGTTCAACGGATGAAGACGAACTCGACGAGTGTTCATATGACTCGGCGAGTAGGACGAAGAACTTTAATGTTAGTTTAGAAGAAGAACTCGTCGAGTCATAGCCTTACTCGACGAGTAGAATCATGGACCCAAGACAATCGTCTGGACAGGGACTCGGCGAGTTGGAGAGCCAACTCGACGAGTCGGGTCAACTAAAAGTTAACTCTGATTTGACTTAGGGCTAGAACAGGGGTAAAATGGTCTTTTTACCCAAAGGACAGTTAGCAGTGTATGATTAAGTATATTGTGGGAATTACAGCCGCGGAGTTTCCGGAGCAGCAGCAGCAGTAGTAGGTGATCAATTCCCACACAGACCAGCAGCTATTTCGAGGTGAGTTTCCTTTCCAGTAGGAATGGGTCTAAGGCACCGAGGCCGACCCGTGTAGACGAGATGTTAGTCCTAGAGTGTGGGCCGAGCCCGTGCCTCTGGGTTAAGTCAAGTATGAAATATGTGTAAATATGATAGAGTTGCTTATACTTGTTATCTGTGTGATACTTGTATGTTATGGGTTAGCGGTTGAGTGTGGGCAGGGCCCGTATCTCTCCGAGGTTGGAGTGTGGGCTAGGCCCGTATCTCCCCGATAGCAAAGTGTGGGCAGGGCCCGTATCTTCACAATAGTGGGCGAGGCCCGTATCTTCTGGATAGCGAAGTGTGGGTAGAGCCCGTATCTTCCCGAGTGTGGGCAAGGCCTGTAACTCCTAGCTGAACATTGTTTGTTATATGTATGCATGGTATGGGGTATTATGGGGGAACTCACTAAGCTTTGTGCTTAAAGTTTCAGTTTTGGTTTCAGGTACCTCCTCAGCTAGGGGAAAGGAGCCGGCGCGGTAGCAGCATGTGACACTCACACTCTCCGGTTTCCGCATTTACGAGCTTTTCTGGGATTGATACTCTGATATTCTGATTAGTTGTATGTTTTGGTTTTCAGACATGGTTCAATTTATATTATGGTTGATCAAACGATGTTTTAGTTATTAATATTTTCTAAAGTAACATTTTTAAACAAAATTTTTTTTGGATGTGAAAATTGGGTCGTTACATGTTGGTATCAGAGCCCTGGTTTGAGGGATTCGGACATGCCTTCGGAAGTGTCTGAACTCAAATCGAGGGATTGAAAGATTTTCTAAAAGAAAATGTTTTCTAAAATTGAGAAAAGGGTTTTGAGAAAGAATGAGGTGTGTGATGTGCGCGACTGGCCGAGCTTAAGTAATTATTCCCCATAGTACCCATACAAGTTTATGTTATGTTTATCAGCTTTCGTAGAACCGCATGCTAGAATAGGACTAAGGATCTAGGAGTGATGCCTTATGTTCCTACTATTTGTGTTTCAGTTGTATGAGAAATTGCATGCTAGTTATTGAGTACACAGTAAGTAGGATAGCCTGATTAGGTTATGCCTGGTAGTATGAGCTTAGCACTATATGCTAGCTCAGTTCCTGATTAGGTTATGCCTGGTAGTATGAGCTTAGCACTATATGTTACCCTTGTCTGAATGTTGCTTGCTTCGTGCTTCGTGGGACTCTGAATAATGGGAGTTAGCCATTAGGCGAATGCGTCACATCACATGTAATCAGGATTGAATAATCTTAGAGTGCCGAATTTGATCCTACTGCGTAGCTCTTGTTTGAGTCCAACCATTGTAGGGACGAGTCGGTACTCGAAGGATTATCTGAGCCTCGTCACATGTGATGGTATTTGGGTAATGGCCAATTGGCATTACAATGAGGCCTGCAGCAGCTGAGGAGTGGTTAGAGTAGAATTAGAGATCTCCCTAGGGCAAGCCTAGGATGAGTATAGCTGTGATCAGCAGTAGTGAAGGGGATCTAGTGGAGTCGAGGTATTCCTTGGAGAAGGTACAGATTGATGTGGAAGGTAGTATGGGCCCGTACTACTGAAAGCAGAGGATTTGTACCCGAACCAAGGAAGGCTAAGATAAGACCAGGGAACTTGTAAGTAGTTGTGATCCCTCGGGAAGTATCAGTATCACTAATGATTGTTGTGATGTATTTCAGAATGGTGGTACTTCGATCGAGGCCGGTAGATGACGGTTCAGGAGAGGGGTCAGGTTCGTGATCAGGCTCCGAGCCGATTGATGAGAGGCTACGTGAGTTCATCGCGTCAGAGATCACCAGGGGCATCCTTGAGTCGACCCCCATTCTCTTTGGGTCGATTAAGGAAGGGATCATGGAGTTGATGGAGGATCCCCTACGGGCATTCAGGAGCGATATGGCCTCTAGCCAGTCAGGATCTCGCACACTGTCCTTCAAGGACTTCAGGGGCAGTGGTGCGTCGGATTTCCATGGGGTGAAAGACCCCATTGTCGCCAGGCGATGGATTACAGATATCGAGTCTGCCCAGTTGACTAGCTTTTTCCCCGAGGGGTAGAAGGTGAGATACGCAGCGGGGTGTTTACGGGACCGAGCCCGGGATTGGTGGGAGTCAGTGGGTGACTCGTTGGGAGCCTCAGCTATCGAGGTAATGACCTGGTCGGACTTTGTGACCAGGTTCAGGGCAGAGTTTGCGCCGGCTGTCGAGCTTCAGCAGCTGGCCAGGGAGTTTCTAGACATGAGGCAGACGATGGAGACTGTGGCGGAGATCACCGCCAAGTTCCGGGAGAGGGCTTTATTCGTGCCCCAGTATGCTGGTGACGAGGACATGAGGAGGAGTCGTTACCATGATATGCTACGAGCTGACATCCGGGAGCATGTTAGCTTTTCGGCTTGCCCTACCCTGGACTCTATGATTGCCAAGGCTAGGGAGAGGGAGATAGATTTGGAGCACATCCAGAAACGGAAACTAGAGGAGGGTCAGGTAGGAGGGGCTTCGGGGAAGAAGCCCACGGGATCAGATGGTAGGCCGAAAGGCCAGTCAGGACCGAGCCGCTGCGGGAAATGTGGTAGGACGCATGTGGGGGCATGTAGGATGGGATCAGGAGGCTGCTACAAGTGCGACAAGACATGGCACTTTAGCAGGGATTGTACTACCCCAGTTTCAGCTATTCAGACATCGAAGTTGCTGTGTTTTCACTGCAACCAGAGGGGCCACAAGAAGGACAATTGCCCCCAGTTGACAGTTGCAGCGCCAGTGAAGGCGCCAGCTCCAGCGACCCTGCGGATCACGGATGGTCGGCAGGGCAAGGCAGAGGCTCTAGTGGTGAGGAGCCGGGCATTTCAGTTGACTACCGAGGAGGCACGCGCCGCACCCGATGTGGTGACGGGTATGATTCTTTCCCTCTATCTTATTTTTATGATGTTATGTTATTGATATGTGCTCTATATGTATATGTATGCATTAGGATCGTTCCATGTGAACGGCCTCCAAGTTCATGAGTCATCGGGCGAGTTAGATTGCCCTTTGGAAGTGGAGATTGCTGACGATCGATCGGTACAAGCATCGATGATATTTCGAGATTGCATGCTGCGTTTGTTTGAGGAGCTGATGTGCACGAAAGTACCCATTAATTTTAATATTTATAACCTAACAAACTTAGACTAACTATGCACTTATACGCAGTGTACCTAGTCAGATTACAGTATAGCTTAGGTAAGTCGGGTGTCGATCACAGGGAACGGTGGATTAATTTAATATATTTGATTATAGGTTACAGGTCACACAAAAAGAGTAAAAGAAATGGTTTAATAAATCTCAAACTAATAATTAATTAACAATTCTCGATAAACTAACAGGAAAACAAATCTCTTCAGGTACTTTGGTTTAGACAAATTCCATCTTAAAAACATAGACAATTGCATACACAAATTCATTTATTCATGTTCACCGATTCCTAAAATGATTAGATTCACGTTCACTATAACTAATCCTGTAGCAAACAAGTCAATTCAAACAGTGATCAATTGGTTAAACTAACATGCTTCCTAGTGTTCAGTTCGTATCAAGCAAGACTAGTAAATATAGTTAACCAAATTAAACATTCAATTAACCTCTTGTTGATGGTCATCAAACAAGGCTCACACATTAACTTACTTATTCCCATGTTAATCCTAGTTTCACATTCGTTATTTCTAGTCTTATAATCTCAATGGTCATCAAAAATCATAAGAGACAAGCAAATCAAGCAGGTGTTCATACAACTTAATTCACTTAACAATTAACAGCAAATAATCATCATTAACACATGAGGATCTTTGAACAAGCTTGGCAAGATAAATTAAACACAAATAAATTATTTAATATAACAATTATTCTAAGAATCAAAGCTTCATTCAATCGTAAACACAAAATAAAAGGTTTTTACACCCAAATCAGAAACTAAATACAAAAAGTACCATAATGAAGTGGTAAACATGGTCACGTTAGCAATCCATATGATTACCGACATGTATCCGCTCTCCAATCCTTCAGATCTCTGCTCCCGTTAGCTTAACGGCCTTCCGACCGCCTTCTAGACCCTCAAAACGGCAACTATGAAGTTTTCTTGTTGCACAAGTCGAAGTGGAATATCATAGATTCTTCAAATTGGTGGAATGATATGGGGTATTTATAGTTGATGGAGATGGAATTATATGGAATATTAGAGTTGGATTGGAATAAGGAAACTAATGTGGCTTAGGGATTAAGCAAATAAAGATAAGGAAAGTGGTGCTTGGGGAATAAGTAACTTGGAGGGAATTTCCGTCCAGCTTTTATGCTTCATCTTAAAGGCCGATTTTGGATAAGATAAGTGTCGAATTAGCCAAAAGTCCCTCTCACATAAGTCGTAGGAAATTTCGTCTAGTTTTCAGAACATTTTGAATCTCGTCAATTGGACTTGTGAGTCATCAGATATACCCGAAGCACTGAAGAGGGGTCAATCTGCCAGCACTATCCTTTTTGCATCTTTTCAGCTCCATTCTCTTTCTTTTGCAATCCATCTCCCATTTTAACTGTAATTAAATATTTCAAAGCATATTAAGTATATTTTAGTTCTAAATAATAATAATAAAGGATAGAAGATTAAGATATGTTATACATAAATATATATAAAAATACACATATCAAAATACCCCGCACTTAGCCTTTGCTTGCCCCCAAGCAAATTTACTTTTATTTTACCAATATTGCACTAAACAATCCATTTAAAACTCAACCATTATGCCAAGACCTCAACGCATGCATTTGTGTCTCTAATTTTCCTAAAGTACCCCCCCATACTTTAAATACTCACAATTTTCATAAACACTTGCCCACTTTTTCCGAACAATACTCATTTTATGCAACCCTCCGAATTCATCCGCAGAAAACCTCCTAACCTCAAGGTATATTTAGTTGAGCAACCTAAGCATACATAATCTAGAATTACAATTTATGATACCACTATGGAGCTTTTTAGGAATTCTTCACTTTCTTAACAATTTGATCTTTGATTTCTTTGAATTCACCACCTTATTTGATTTGATTTCTTGGTATCTTCAACTTTTTGAATTTCTTGGAATTTTTATCTTTTGATCTTCACTTTATTTGCTCCAAAATTCTTCAAACTTTTTTGTAATTCTCTCTTTTTTTTTTTACATGTACCTCTCTTTTTTCACTCAAAACCTACATGCTTAAGCAGAGGCGCTCAACCTCAACCTTTATTGGTTAATGATAATAATTTTCCTGGATACATTTCAGGTTTAGGCTGCTAAACATATTGCATCCTTCAAACCGAGCGGGGTTATGTTTTTGTTCCATGATTTCACTAAAATAAGGGAACCCACAAATGCACTATAACGTATATTGGCTCAACTAAACATTTGAGTTCTCATCGGATCATCTCATACAATATTAGCAAAATTTTAAATTATCACTAGATTTTTCTAAATTAAACTATTATTTCAAGTTTTCTTTTAAATTATTAAATTTCCCTAAATCTAGCAATTTCCAACTATTATTTCATTTTTATAATTTACTTTTACCGACCCCCTACCCCACACTTATTTCATACAATGCCCTCATTGTATGATAAAAAAAATTAAGAACATAAAAAGGGAGAAAAAGGAACAGACTCCCCTGGGTAGTTGTGGCAAGATCGAATGGGGCTGCTACAAGTTGCTTCAAATATTGCTAAAAAACTGAAAACTGGAAATGCTGCTTCGCGAATAATAGCATGGCCACGACGTGGTGAGTGGTGGTCACATCGTGGTATGTAGAATAGCAGCCTCCTCTTGCGATGAAAAACTCCCCCACGACATAGGAAAGTGTCAACCATGTCATGGCAGCCGGGATGATACTTCTACATCGCGTCAAAATAAAACTCCATGGTGTGGGAACACCTCATCCATGCCATGGGAATCAATGTATAGTTAGAAACGCCACTCTTCGAAATAATAATCCCTCCAAATATCGACACACACCCCACACTTATTGAAAGTCATGGCTCTCAAGTGTCAACTTCAAACCCTCACACGGTTTTTTTCTCTCGTAGCAAATCAACATTCGACCCCAATTATTGAAATTTCTGAAAGCATCTGAAGGGTAAAAGTTCTGCAAAGATCTGAAACATCAAGAGCATCAACATGGAAAACAAATTTTAAACAAACTAAAAATAAAAATAAAAACTCACTAAAATAACTAAAAAACCAAAATAACTAAAAAGGATATCACGATCACATGTCTTCGTCAAAATCAAACTACAATTGTTGATTAAATCCCTTGCATGCAAGAGGTGGTTTGTGAAAACAAAAACTTTCGGGACCTGTCAGACTATTTCCTTTGTTTTCTTTGCACCATTAACTAATAAGTAGAGCAAGAGTTGACCCAACTAGTCAAGAGTAGCAAGAGCTCAGTCTTCCACTTAACCACCTCGATACGCCTTCCTATACTACGCCTCGTGGATTGAGTTGGACAAATGACCCAAAGTAGTAGACTAAACAAGTCAAGAATTCCCTAATCGCTTGCAATCACGAAACCCATGCAAAAGGTAAAGCCAATCGATGTGTATGATCACAAATTCCTGCAAATAACAACAAGAACCTTCCCGACAAGTGAAATGATATCAACGAAAATAAAACTAAAAAAATAAAATAAAAAACTAACTAAAAATAAATAACGAATAATCAAATAAACTAAATTAATTGAAAGTCGTTCCCCGACAACGGCGCCAAAAACTTGATGTGCACGAAAGTACCCATTAATTTTAATATTTATAACCTAACAAACTTAGACTAACTATGCACTTATAGGCAGTGTACCTAGTCAGATTACAGTATAGCTTAGGTAAGTCGGGTGTCGATCACATGGAACGGTGGATTAATTTAATATATTTGATTATAGGTTACAGATCACACAAAAAGAGTAAAAGAAATGGTTTAATAAATCTCAAACTAATAATTAATTAACAATTCTCGATAAACTAACAGGAAAACAAATCTCTTCAGGTACTTTGGGTTAGACAAATTCCATCTTAAAAACATAGACAATTGCATACACAAATTCATTTATTCATGTTCACCGATTCCTAAAATGATTAGATTCACGTTCACTATAACTAATCCTGTAGCAAACAAGTCAATTCAAACAGTGATCAATTGGTTAAACTAACATGCTTCCTAGTGTTCAGTTCGTATCAAGCAAGACTAGTAAATATAGTTAACCAAATTAAACATTCAATTAACCTCTTGTTGATGGTCATCAAACAAGGCTCACACATTAACTTACTTATTCCCATGTTAATCCTAGTTTCACATTCGTTATTTCTAGTCTTATAATCTCAATGGTCATCAAAAATCATAAGAGACAAGCAAATCAAGCAGGTGTTCATACAACTTAATTCACATAACAATTAACAGCAAATAATCATCATTAACACATGAGGATCTTTGAACAAGCTTGGCAAGATAAATTAAACACAAATAAATTATTTAATATAACAATTATTATAAGAATCAAAGCTTCATTCAATCGTAAACACAAAATAAAAGGTTTTTACACCCAAATCAGAAACTAAATACAAAAAAGTACCATAATGAAGTGGTAAACATGGTAACGTTAGCAATCCATATGATTACCGACATGTATCCGCTCTCCAATCCTTCAGATCTCTGCTCCCGTTAGCTTAACGGCCTTCTGACCGCCTTCTAGACCCTCAAAACGGCAACTATGAAGTTTTCTTGTTGCACAAGTCGAAGTGGAATATCATAGATTCTTCAAATTGGTGGAATGATATGGGGTATTTATAGTTGATGGAGATGGAATTATATGGAATATTAGAGTTTGATTGGAATAAGGAAACTAATGTGGCTTAGGGATTAAGCAAATAAAGATAAGGAAAGTGGTGCTTGGGGAATAAGTAACTTGGAGGGAATTTCCGTCCAGCTTTTATGCTTCATCTTAAAGGCCGATTTTGGATAAGATAAGTGTCGAATTAGCCAAAAGTCCCTCTCACATAAGTCGTAGGAAATTTCGTCTAGTTTTCAGAACATTTTGAATCTCGTCAATTGGACTTGTGAGTCATCAGATATACCCGAAACACCGAAGAGGGGTCAATCTGCCAGCACTATCCTTTTTGCATCTTTTCAGCTCCATTCTCTTTCTTTTGCAATCCATCTCCCATTTTAACTGTAATTAAATATTTCAAAGCATATTAAGTATATTTTAGTTCTAAATAATAATAATAAAGGCTAGAATATTAAGATATGTTATACATAAATATATATAAAAATACACATATCAGGAGCGCTATTTGGTAGATTTGGTTCCCATTCCGTTGCGTGGGAACAAGGTGATTATAGGCATGGAGAGTTAGTGATTCATGGAGAGAGGCCTCAGTGTGGACCCACTATATGTTTAGCTGCGAGGGCAAGGCGCTACCTTCAGCAGGGATGCGCAGGATATGTTGCATATGTGATGGATACTCGGGAGGCGGGTAAGGCGACAGTGAGCGAGGTTCCGGTGGTCCGAGACTTTGCAGATAGTTTCCCATAGGAGCTTCCTGGGATACCTCCGGAGCGACAGGTGGAGTTCAGGATTGACCTTGTCCCTGGCGCGGCACCGATAGCCAAGGCGCCGTATCGTTTGGCCCCTCCCGAGATGCAGGAGTTGTCTACGCAGCTGCAGGAGCTGCTAGACAAGGGATTTATTCATCCGAGCAGTTGACCCTGGGGAGCCCTGATTCTGTTTGTAAAGAAGAAGGACGGGTCACATCGGATGTGTATAGATTATCGGGAGCTGAACAAGGTAACAGTGAAGAACCGTTACCCGCTTCTGAGGATTGATGACCTATTTGACCAGCTTCAGGGAGCATCTTGGTTCTCGAAGATTGATTTGCGTTCGGGTTATCATTAGATGAGGGTCAGGGAGGAGGATATGCAGAAGGCCGCGTTTCGGACGCGCTATGGTCATTATGAGTTCGTGGTGATGCCGTTTGGGCTCACCAATGCTCCTGCCGTGTTCATGGACCTTATGAACCGCGTATGCAGACCGATACTGGATCGATCTGTGATAGTCTTTATCGATGATATATTGGTTTATTCCAAGACTCGAGAGGAACACGAGGAGCATCTGAGAGAGGTATTGGAGACCCTGAGGAGGGAGAGCTTGTATGCCAAGTTCTCCAAGTGTGAGTTTTGGTTGCGCGAGGTGCAATTTCTTGGACACCTCTTCAACCAGAACGGGATTCTGGTTGATCCGGCCAAGGTCAAGGCCGTGATGAGATGGGAGGTCCCGAAGTCTCCATCTGAGATTCGAAGTTTCCTGGGATTGGCGGGCTACTATCGGAGATTTATCCAGGATTTCTCCAAGATAGTCGTACCCCTGACGCGGCTGACGAAGAAAGTCGTGGTCTTTCGGTGGGGACTCGAGTAGCAGGCTGCATTTGAGACGCTGAGACAGAGATTGTGTGAGGCATCGATCTTGGCCCTGCCAGAGGGCGTAGAGGATTTTGTGGTCTATTGTGATGCGTCCGTTTCTGGGTTGGGCGTGGTACTGATGCAGAGGGGGCATGTCATTGCCTACGCTTCGAGGCAGCTCAAACCTCACGAGGCGAACTACCCAACGCATGATTTGGAGTTAGGGGTGGTGGTCTTTGCTCTAAATATTTAGCAACATTACCTCTACAGGGTTCGATGTACCATCTACACGGACCACAAGAGTTTGAGGTACCTCATGGACCAGCCGAATCTGAACATGAGGCAGCGTCGGTGGTTGAATGTGGTGAAGGATTATGATTGCGAGATCCTTTACCACCCGGGGAAGGCCAATGTGGTGGCCGATGCGCTTAGCCGCAAGGCGGTGCCGATCAGGGACGTCTGCTTGAGGATGACCGTGGTGACTCCCCTATTGGAGCAGATTCGGGAGGCTCAACAAGAGGCTATCAAGGAGGAGCATCAGAAGAGCGAGCGCATGGTGGGTCAGGTTTCCTCCTTTGATTATGATAGCCGAGGACTATTGAAACTACACTCTAGGGTGTGGGTGCCGTATCACGGAGGCGTGCGCCAGATTTTGATGGAGGAGACGCACAAGTCCCGATTCTCTATTCATCTCGGGGCGACGAAGATGTATAGGGATCTTCGTATGGATTACTGGTGGCCCTGCATGAAGCGGGATGTGGCATGGTACGTCAAGCGGTGTTTGACCTGCAGGAAGGTCAAGGCCGAACATTAGAGACCGCATGGAAAGGTGCAGCCGTTGGATATTCCACTGTGGAAATGGGAAGATATCACGATGGATTTTATCACGAAACTTCCCAGGACCGCACGTCGAGTGGATTCGATTTGGGTCATCGTGGATAGATTGACCAAGAGTGCTCACTTTATTCCGATTCAGGAGAGCATATCGGCCGAAAAATTTGCCGACATCTATATCAGGGAGATTGTGGCACGGCATGGGGTGCCAGTATCGGTGATCTCGGACAGGGATGTGCATTTTACTTCCAGATTTTGGAATAAATTCCATGACGAGTTGGGCACTCGTCTTCATTTTAGCACCGCCTTTCACCTGCAGACGGATGGCCAGAGCGGGCGGACCATCTAGACTCTGGAGGATATGCTGTGGGCGTGCGTGCTAGACTTCGGTGGTAGCTAGGATACCTATCTTCCCCTGGCCGAGTTCTCCTACAACAATAGCTATCACACGAGTATCGACTGCCCTCCCTTTGAGATGTTGTATGGACGGAGGTGTAGGACCCCGATATGCTGGGGTGAAGTTGGCCAGAGGGTCATGGGGAGCACTGAAGTGGTGCTCAAAATGACCGAGAGGATCCAACAGGTCCGGAGCAGGCTTCAGACTGCTCAGAGTCGGCAGAAAAGTTATGCCGACAAGCGTCAATCCGATTTGGAGTTCCAAGTCGGGGATATGGTTCTCCTGAAGGTGTCGCCTTGGAAAGGCGTCATTCGATTCAGGAAGCGGGGCAAGTTGGGCCCGCGATTCATCGGACCATTCAGGGTCGTAGCCCGGGTGGGCAAGGTGGCGTACAGGTTGGATCTGCCAGCCGAGCTCAGCCAGATCCACAACACTTTCCATGTTTCTCAGTTGCGGAAGTGCTTAGTGGACGATTCAGCAGTAGTGCCTTTGGGAGGATATTCAGGTTGATGACAACCTGAAATACATTGAGCGCCCAGTCGCAATCCTTGACAGGAAGTCGAAGGATTTGAGGAACAAGAGAGTGGAATTAGTGAAGGTGCAATGGCAGCACCGCAAGGGTTCGGAATGGACTTGGGAGCCGATGGACGAGATGATGGAGCATTACCCCGATCTGTTTCAGGATCGAGCAGCAGACTTCGAGGACGAAGTCTAAAATAAGTGGGGGAGATTTGTAGCACCTGGTTTCTGGTATGTAAATCTTATTCGAATATTTCCTATTTTAGCCTTGGACTCGGCAAGTCATAGGTCCGACTCGCCGAGTAGGGACGTGACCCAGGTCACGTTTTAAGTTGGCGACTCAGCGAGTCCATATCCTAGACTCGGCGAGTCGCCGCTGTTGGATGAAACCCTAAGTTTCAGGGGTTTGCACCCTATTTAAACGACTTAACTGCCCCAAGCTAGCCCTCATTCACCCTTAGAGCCCTGTATCCCTCGTTCTAAGTTGTCCCTTGAGAGTTTGAGGCTATTGTGTGTGTTTTTGAAGGTTTTGAAGGAGGAAGGAAGTAGATCCAGAAGAAGGGAAGCCATCCAGGCAACTATTGTGTTCTTCCAGCAGTTCCTTTGAGGTATAACCCGTTTTCCCCATGATTCTATGCTTAAAACTTCATTTGGGTCTTTCTTGGTCAAATCCCCAAGCTTGTATGTGCATTATATGTCGTAATAAGATGTTTGGCCTCTGGATCTAGGCAAGATTGAGCTCCAGGAACTTAGATCTGTTAGCTTTATGGCCCCATGTTGCTTGTTAGCCCTAGATCTACCCTTTTAAGGCATTTTGAGCCCTAAAATCCATATTGGTGAATATCCACACGTAAAGTTGGAAAGTTTACATGTGATTTGTTTCCTAGAAGTCCAGAACTATGAATGCCATGGAGTGGAATCGAGCAAATCCGTGTATTTAGTAAGTGCATGGCAACGACTCGGCGAGTCGTTCATATGACTCGGCGAGTCTGTTCGCGAGTCTCCGAGTTTTTCCACTTTTCGTAATGTCGAGTGAGCAGTGAGTCATGGGGTGTGACTCAGTGAGTCGGAAGCTTAACCCATCTATGGAAGTACTTGGCGAGTCAATTCCCTGACTCGGCGAGTTCAAGGCAATCTCCTTAGATCAAGAACAGACTCGGCGAGTTGCTCATACAACTCGGCGAGTCTAAGCATGAGTGTTCAACGGATGAAGACGAACTCGACGTGTGTTCATATGACTCGGCGAGTCACGAAGAAGTTTAATGTCAGTTTAGAAGAAGAACTCGTCGAGTCATAGCCTAACTCGACGAGTAGAATCAGGGACCCAAGACAATCGTCTGGAGATGGACTCGGCGAGTTGGAGAGCCAACTCGGCGAGTGAGGTCAACTAAAAGTTGACTCTGATTTGACTTAGGGCTAGACCAGGGGTAAAATGGTCTTTTTACCCAAAGGACAGTTAGCAGTGTATGATTAAGTATATTGTGGGAATTACAGCCGGGGAGTTTCCGGACCAGCAGCAGTAGTAGTAGGTGATCAATTCCCACACAGACCAGCAGCTATTTCGAGGTGAGTTTCCTTTCCAGTAGGAATGGGTCTAAGGCACCGAGGCCGACCCGTGTAGACGAGATGTTAGTACTAGAGTGTGGGCCGAGCCCGTACCTCTGGGTTTAGTCAAGTATGAAATATTTGTTAATATGATAGAGTTGCTTATACTTGTTGTCTGTGTGATACTTGTATGTTATGGGTTAGCGGTTGAGTGTGGGCAGGGCCCGTATCTCTCCGAGGTTGGAGTGTGGGCTAGGCGCGTATCTCCCCGATGGCAAAGTGTGGGCAGGGCCCGTATCTTCACAAGTGTGGGTGAGGCCCGTATCTCCCGGCTACTGAAGTGTGGGTAGAGCCCGTATGTTCCCGAGTGTGGGCAAGTCCCGTAACTCCTAGCTGAACATTGTTTGTTATATGTATGCATGGTATGGGGTATTATGGAGGAACTCACTAAGCTTTGTGCTTACAGTTTCAGTTTTGGTTTCAGGTTCCTCCTCAGCTAGGGGAAAGGAGTCGGCGCGGTAGCAGCATGTCACACACACACTCTCCGGTTTCCGCATTTACGAGCATTTCTGGGATTGATACTCTGATATTCTGATTAGTTGTATGTTTTGGTTTTCAGACATGGTTCAGTTTATATTATGGTTGATCAAACGATGTTTTAGTTATTAATATTTTCTAAAGTAAAGTTTTTAAACAAAAAAATTTTTGGATGGGAAAATTGGGTCGTTACATAGAGACTAGCTTAGAACTTACCGTTGAAGTGTTCAAGACCTTAAATATCAACTTTGGAGGCTTGAATGAGGGTTTACAACCCAAGAACATTCTTAGGCCTTAAACTCCCTCAAATGATGCAAAATGAGACATAAACCCCTTATTTAACCTTGGATCTTAACTTAGAAACTTGTAGGAATGAACTTCGGAACACAAAAACGAAGGATAAGAGGTCTCCAAGGATTTACGGCTATAAACCATAGTGTTCACGACCTTAAACTCCCAAGGAGTGGTCCAAGGACCGCAAACTCCAAGGGAGTACCCCTTTTAGACCCTAATCACTTCTCAAGCGATGGATGTAACCTTATAACCCTTCCTAGTGATGTAAGCGACCCATAAGCACTCAAATACACTCCTCCCATGAGCTTACGGTCGTACACTCATGGGGGAATTGGTCCCTCAACTGCAAACTCGCCTAAGGTGGGTAATTAAGGAGTAAACTCCATAGTGAGGCCTTACACTCCTTCCTTTCAACCCAATAGCCTCCAAGCACTTGACCAAAGCGTTTTTCTTCACATTAGGATGTCTATACGTGTTTAATTAGTGTATTAATCACTAATTATATGTAAACATATGTCTTCATATGTTACTAGAGTCATAAAGTGTGTTCAATTCTTCACTTGAGACCAAACACTCAACCGACACTTCCATCTGATCCACTCACTGCAGGTGAGTTCATACCCCTTATTTAACCTTTCAAATGTTTTTAAATGTTTTATGGGGGGAATACAAGTTGAATACAACAAGTTATAGTATCAATCACATGTGATTTATAACTTGCACCAAAAATGATTTTTATACATTAACTACCTGTCAACAAAACTGTTTTAAATAATTATCAAACGCATTTTCTATCTTAAATTGTTATTAAACTATTTTCAAACTATTTTTAAACTTCTTTTCTTTTAAACTATATCTACACCAATATATTTATATAAGTAAGACTTAAAGGACTTAGGACTGATAGCTCGCCTTACTTCATGTTCCTGTTTGAATGTGGTCTTAGGGTATACTGTTATCTGTCCGACGATCGTTGAATTCTTAGTTATATATCATATATATTTGTGTTACATATGAAAGAATTCACTTAATTCAATACCTTTGTAAATCAAAGGCATGCAATCCCATACTCTATTTAACTATAATAGGTATAGTTAAGACTACTGCTCATTGCTCCTATCACTATGATGCTCACTATAATTACTACTATTACGGGTTAATATATGTCAAATAGAACACTCTATACACTATAATAAAAGTTCATTATACTATAATACAAGAGAATAAGCTAATACAGAATGTGACACACTATTCCTCTATACGACACTTTACTTTGCAAACACAACATGTATAGATCCATACACGACATACACTATCATATCCCGACTGCTAGCTATAGTCCGAGCCGACTAGGCCCACGGGTGACAAAACATCACTACACTACGTATGACTGGGAACGTCATCGGACACTGTCACACCCCAAAACCGATAACGGCGGAATATGTTTCGGGGTGGAGGACGTAGTGTACGGTATCATCACAATTGCATAATAGTAAAAGCAAGAAACATATAACCATTTCATTTACATAGTGAGTGTATTTACAAGTGTGTTTTGTAATGTTCAACAAACACCAAAAGTAAACAAAACTAAGAGATGGGTCTTGCATACTCCATCTTCTCCAAAAATGCTGCAGTCGTAGCTGTCTATCGTTGACCTGAAGATACAAGTTATTTTGAAAAGAATATCAGCATATAGCTGGTGAGTTCATAAGAGTTTAGTGTGAGTTCTTATATAAAAAGCATCAGAACCGATAGTATGAAAGCTGAAGTTTACAGTCATAAGTAGTAGTAAAACCTAGAAAATCCTATATTTTCCAGGAATGTATAGTAAGTGAAAACCTTTAAGAAGTATGACATTTTCATTTTTGCAAACCATTTATCGTGGAAGTATAATAGTGACTTACCAATAAGTAAAGCAACATGGTAAGTTATACTTGAAGTAAATAATAGTGGTGCAGCTTCCTTTAGTATTAGATACTTATTTACTTCGGGATATTAACTTTATCTTTTGTTTAGTATTTTAGTGCGGTTATAGTGTAATTCTTGTATGTTACCAATAGTATGAGTAATAACAGACCCCATGACCTTCCCGGTCATGTACGGTGTAGTGGAGTAAAGGCATCCCTGGACCTGTGCGGCTCAGACTGAAATCAACAGTTAGGATGTAATAGCATCTGCCCCGTATAGATCTATACATATAGTGTCGTCCTCCTATCGGACAACTTCGGGCGTAGTGCGTAGCGAATAGAGTATCTCGTAGTGGGTTAATGAGTTATCTCATGATTAGTAGTTACTCTTGTATTATAGTGTAGTAGTCTTTTGTATAACTCGTATTGTATTCTCTTATTAGTGTATAGTTTCATAATAGAGAGAATTATAGTAGTGTAGAGTAGTAGTTAAAACGAGTGATAGAGACCTTAAGTATACCTATTATAGTTAACTTAGTGTGTGTGGTTCTAGTCAGGTTAGTGATTTAGGCATCTAATGAAATAAGAAATACTTGTAATCGTACTAATATATGAGATATATAACTAAGAAATCAACGACATTCGGACGGATAACCACTACCCTAAGCCCATAATCAAACAAGAACTGGAAATAAGGCGAGCTATCGGTCCTAAGTCCTTCAAGTCTTACTGATATAAATATATCAGTGTGGTTACATTTTATAAGGAGATTTATTAAATAAAAGTATTGTACAAAAGAAAACATTTAAAACTTGTTTGTTTGTCCAAAAAAGTTTTGAAAACAATTGATTTATTTATAAGGCATAGTGATAAATCACATGTGATTTGAACTACGGGTAATGAATCACATGTGATTAATTCTGTAACATGAGTAATTGCCTTGTATAACTTTTCATAAACATGTATAATCAACTTGTATCCCCCCCCCCCTAAAACATATAAAACATTTTAAAGGTTCATTAAAGGGGTATGAACTCACCAGAATTCGCGTAAATCGGGTGAATCGGGTAAATCGGGTAAAAGTGTCGGTTGAGCGTTTTGTTCCAAATAATGACTTTTGCACCTTTTAGGACCCTAATGTCATATGAAAATATGTATTTAACAAGAAATTAATCATTTTATGCTTTCCATTTAAGTATTTATGCATTCTAGCATCCATTCGGGGTTTTAGGGCCTAGAAGAGGTTCCCGGGAGTGGTACAAGGCCAAGAGGGGTTTCCAGGGAAGTCCATGAGTTCACTCCCTTGGAGTTTACAGCCCAAAGGCCACTCCTTGGGAGTTTACAGCCGTAAGCCCCCTACGCTTGGCCGTAAACTCAAGTGGTCCTCTAAAATTGCATGTTAAGGCCTTTAATCACTTCCCTAATTTCCTAGCAAGTGTCTTGAACTAATTTGGAGGGTTTAAACCATCATTTTGGGGCATTTTGGGGAGTTTACGGCCAAGCTTCTTCTTAGGCTGTAAACTCCATTTTGTTCTTCAAAATGATTGTTTAAATGTTCCAAAACACATTCCTACATCTTAGATAAATTTATGAAGGCCTTATGTGGAGTTTTGATGCATTTTGACATAAAAATTGGGGAGTTTACAGCCCAAGTATAGTCTTGGCCGTAAACTCTTATTTTGGCTTCAAAATGAGATGTTTAATGGTACAACACACTTCCATTCCCTTTAGATAAATACTAGATGACCCTAGGTGAAGTTTTAGGGGCATTTTGGCACATTTATTGGGTGTTTACGGCCTAAGCATGAGCTTGGCCGTAAACTCCTCTTTTTGCCTCTAAATGGTGTTGTTTAATGTACTAAAGCATTTCCAAGGTTCATAGCTAATTTACTCCATGCCCTAGATGAGTTTTTGGGACTTAAATCCAAGGTTTTTGGGTGTTTACGGCCTAAGCATAAGCTTGGGCCGTAAACTCCTTTTTAGGCCTCAATTTCTCATGTTTTAATGTCCAAACATCCCTAGGTATATCCCTTAATTAGTATATAAGCTTAAAGGAAGGAAAAATGGGACATTTGGCAAGGTTTTGGGTGTTTACGGCCTAAGGGGCTTCCTAGGCCGTAAACTCCTTTTTGTCCCCTAAATTCTTTGATTTTTGGCCTCTAAATGTTATGGATAATGTTTAGAAAAAGATAGGGAAGAAACCCTTACGTTTGGAAGCCGGAATTCGCGGATTTGGAGTCGGTTTCAGGTCTAGAGAGAGAAAGTAGTGAGAGAGAGTGAAGAAGTGGTAAAAGGCTTAACAGTAGTGTTTCATTTGCTTATATATGTCTCGGGTATTGCACCCGGTACACGGCTACTCGATGCTAAAGTTTAACAGGGTTAAAATTTTTTACCCGGGTGAAGTGGTTGAAAAGTAATATAACTCCATTTAGTTAAACGGGGTTAACATTTACAAGTTACAATTACCTATGTTAATATCGGGACATATAAATAACTAGATATTTGTTTATTGAGGACTCCAAACATTACAGAAAATAACATATAGTGACGCATTCCGTTAGTGAAGATGGGATTTGTAACGGCAATATATTTGGGGTTGTCACAGACACTCTATTATCACTCATATTGGTTACATGAGAGATCACATTCATATCCGAGTTAATACACTAAGAATTACAGGCAAAACTAACTTCCCGAAGTGAATATATATATATATATATATATATATATATATATATATATATATATATATATATATATATTATATAACTGAAGTTTGCAACACTACTATAACAGCCGACAGTAAAACTGCTGAAAAAAGATATTAAGCTTTCCTCATCTACTTTACATGAATGAAACCTATAATCACATTTTTATAATTGAGAGTCTCAATGGGAAAAGTTTTACACACTCAAAGGGTCAAACTTACAAATATGGAACATATAGGAGTTTCTAGGGATTTCAGTATTTTTAAACAATAATCACAGCTTTTATATCACATGATGCTAAACACTTTTATGCAAGCAACGACACTAAATTCTTATGAACTCACCAGCTTTATGTTGATACTCGTTTTCAAAATAATTGGTGTTCTCAGGTCAACAATAGACAGGTACTGGTGCCGCTGTTGAGAAGAAGGAGCACATACAAGATCCAACTTTTATTTTTGTTTATACTTTTGGTGTCTATCAAACTGTATAGAACACGCTTGTATTTACAATTACTATATTAGTGCAATGGTTGTTGTCGCTAGTTTTTACTATTATGCATTGTTATGATATTGTACATGACGTCCTCCGCCCTAGAACGTATTCCGCCGTTCTCGGTTTTGGGGTGTGACAGATTGGTATCAGGGCATTGTTTGTAGTGAATCAAGTATATAAAACCATAAAAGATATACGAACTATAAACACTTCGGGACTAAAACACTCTGAACAAGAATATATACTTGTAAATATTAAAATATTTAACTATATATATATATATATATATATATATATATATATATATATATATATATATATATATATTTGAGTTTGGCGTTCGCGCTCCCAATTGATGGGGGTATTTGAGTTTCATTTGGTCTTCGCGCTCCCAAGTGAATTCTGGTACTTGTTTGGCGTTCCACTGAATTTTCACAATTGGGATACGGCTTTGTTTCGTTCGTTATACTTCCTAATCCATAATCTCCGCAGGCTCTTCCACGATGTTGAGGTTCTCATTGACTTCAATCTTGTCGAGGGGACTTACTAGAGTCTCGTCTGATAGGCATTTCTTCAAGTTTGAGACATGGAAGTTGGGGTGTATGTTGCTCAGCTCGTGAGGTAGGTTGAGTTTATAAGCTACGGGGCCGATTCTAGCGAGAATCTCAAAAGGCCCTATGTACGTTGGGTTCATATTTCCACGCTTTCCAAAGCGTATGGTGCCCTTCCAGGGCGAGACCTTCAACAAGACTCGATCTCCCACCTGGAATTCCAAGGGTTTTCTTCGTTTGTCGGCGTAGCTTTTCTGTCGATCCCTAGTGGCTTTTAGATGTTCACGTATCTGTACAATTTTCTCGGTCGTCTCTCGAATGATCTCCGGACCTGTGAGAGAGCTGTCAGGAACTCTTCCTTTAGCTACCTGAGTGTCACCCACCTCAGCCCAACACAGAGGGGATCAGCACTTACGGCCGTAGAGGGCTTCGAATGGAGCTGCCTTGATGCTCGTATGATAACTATTATTGTAAGAAAATTCCACAAGGGGTAAGTGTGTGTCCCATGATTTGCCTAAGTCAATCACACAAGCTCGCAGCATATCTTCTAAGGTTTGTATCGTCCTCTCACTTTGTCCGTCGGTGTGCGGATGGTAGGCTGTACTCATGTCCTGCCTCATCCCTAGTGCCTTTTGCAATGATTGCCAAAACCTAGAGGTGAATCTATTGCATCTATCTGAGATAATAGATATACGGACGCCATGTAGTCATACTATTTCTCTAAGGTATGTTCTAGTGACTTTCTCCATCTTGTCTATTTCTTTGATGGGTAGGAAGTGTGCGAACTTGGTCAACCTGTCAACAATGACCCAAATGGTATCTAATCCACCCGTTGTCTTGGGCAGTTTGGTTATAAAGTCCATTGTGATCCGCTCCCACTTCCATTCTGGTATCTCAGGTTGTTGGAGGAGTCCTAATGGCTTTTGATATTCAACCTTGACCTTCGTGCAAGTAAGGCACTTACTTACAAAGGTAGCGATATCCGCTTTCAAGTTCGGCCACCAATATAGCTTTTTAAGATCTAGATACATCTTATATGAACCCGGGTGAATGGAGTAGCGAGTGTTGTGTGCTTCCCTCATAACAAAGACTCTAAAACCTCCATGTCGTGGAGTCCATATTCGGTCCATGAAGTAGTAGGTTCCGTCACCCTTAACCTCCAGATTCCTATCCATTCCGCGCAGAGATTCTCCCGTCACATTCTCAGGATTTAAGGCTTCCAGCTGAGCTTCTTTGATCTGTGTGGATAGATGCGAATAGATAGTCCTCGTCAACGACTTGGTCTTTCGACCAATATACTCCTTCCTACTCAGTGCGTCTGCTACTACGTTGGCCTTTCCTGGGTGATATCTAATTTCACACTCGTAATCGTTAAGTAGCTTGACCCATCGACGCTGCCTCATGTTGAGTTCTTTTTGGTTCAGTATGTGTTGAAGGCTTTTATGATCACTGTACACCACGCTCTTTGTCCCGTATAAGTAGTGCCTCCATATTTTTAGTGCGAAAACAACCGCTCCTAACTTGAGGTCGTGAGTAGTGTAGTTCGCCTCATGGGTCTTTAGCTGCCTCGAGGCATAGGCGATAACCTTACCTCATTGCATCAAGACACAACTGACCCCCTGATTGGATGCATCACAGTATACAACAAAGTCTTCAGTCCCTTCGGGAAGGGATAGTACTGGTGCGGTGCATAGGGCTCGCTTTAGGGTCTGGAATGCCTTCTCCTGTTTCTCTTCCCAGTCAAATGATACACCCTTCTGTGTCAGCATAGTGAGAGGCTTTGCAATCCGAGAGAAGTTTTGGATGAATCTACGGTAGTAGCCAGCGAGGCCTAGAAATTGACGAATTTTCGTAGGCGTCTTCGGTGCTCACCAGTTCTCAATAGCTTTAATTTTGGAGGGATCCACGTGGATTCCCTCTTCACTAACTACGTGACCTAGGAATTCGACTCTTCGGATCCAAAACTCACATTTAGAGAACTTCGCATATAACCTTTCGGATCGCAACGTTTCCAGGATTCGTCGTAAATGATCCCTGTGTTCTTCCTTGATCCGAGAGTAGACGAGGATATCGTCAATGAAGACGATGACGAACTGATCCAGGTATGGACGACACACCCTATTCATCAAGTCCATGAATACTGCGGGGGCGTTAGTCAGTCCAAAGGGCATCACTACGAACTCAAAATGCCCGTAGCGGGTTCGGAAAGCTGTCTTCGGAACATCTTCCTCAAGCACCCGTAACTGATGATACCCAGATCTCAGATCAATCTTGGAGAAGTAACTTGCTCCTTGTAGTTGGTCGAATAGATTGTCGATACGAGGGAGAGGGTAGCGATTTTTAACCGTGAGTTTATTGAGTTCCCTATAATCGATGCACATCCGAAACGATCCATCCTTCTTTTTCACGACCAAGACCGAAGCTCCCCAAGGTGAGAAGCTCGGTCTTATAAAACCCTTGTTGAGCAGTTCGTTGAGTTGACCGGATAGTTCTTGCATTTCAGCAGATGCTAGGCGGTAGGGCGACTTAGCTATGGGGGTAGCTCTTGGGACTAGGTCGATTCTGAACTCAACCTGATGTTTGGGATGTAGGCCGGGAAGATCCTCCGGGAAGACATCGGGGAAATCGCATACTACGGGAATGTCTTCTGGATATTTCAATTTCTGGTTAGTGTCGACGACGTGGGCAAGAAAGGCACGATATTCCTTGCGTAAGTATTTCTGAGCCTGAATACTGCAGATGATACGAAGACTCGCACTCTGCTTATCTCCATATATTAATAGGGTTTCGTGATTCGGAAGGTTTAGGCGAATGGCTTGTCGGAGCATAGGATATCGGCGCGATGAAGACTCAACTAATCCATACCAACAATGACATCGAAATTTTTGATTGAGACTGGTATAAGATCGATTGGAAGTGAGTGATCGTCTAATATGAGAGTGCAACCTATGTAGATTTCGCTAGAGCGTTCTGTTTTCCCATTAGCCATCTCTACGACGAATGATTCTTTTAGTGGTTGAGGGGTTTGTTTGAGTAAGTGTTTAAAGTTATGATTTACGAAGCTTCTTTCTGCACCACTATCAAATAAGACACATGCATAGGAATTGTTGAGAAGAAACGTACCCGTGACTACCGTGGGATCCGCTACCGCTTCCTTGTGACCGATAGCGAGTAACCTTCCAGTTCCCCCAGCATTTGTAGCCTTCGTACAGTTCTTCTTGAAATGACTAGCTTCGCCGTAGCCGTAACACGTCGGGGTCACTCCCGAACCCGAAACTTGGGAAATAGGTTTGGGAGGGGCTTTGCAGAATCGGACAGTATGGCCCTTTCGGCCGCAGTTGGAACACTGCAATTCATGGCAGGGGCCGTTGTGGTGGAAAGGGCACTTGGGACACTTGGGCAGATTCCCGCTATAAGCTTTTGGCGGGGTTGGTGCGGCTGGAGTGGCTAGGATGGTGGCAGCATGGACCGCCACGATTTGTTGGTCCTTTGAGGAGGTTTGAGTTTTCTTGCCCTTCTTCTTATCCCATCGCTTCCTCTTCCTATCAGATGAAGCGGGTGGTGCAGTGGTTGTTGTGGTTGCTGTTGTTGGAGTGGAGGAAATTTCATGGTTGATCAGACTCTGGGCCAATTCCTTGGCGCTGTCAAAAGTCGTAGGGCGTGAGGCTAGAACATTTCCCCGATATGGGGGTACTAAACCCCAGATGTACCGTTCAATCTTCTTGCTTTCAGACGGGATCATGCTGGGACACATAGCCGGCAAGTCACAAAACCTGGCCGTGTAAGCTGTTATGTCAGTCCCTTTTCCAGAGTTCTTCCTTAAGTTTCTGAACTTTGCCCCTAGGGCAGTACTCCCCTCTCATGAGGTCTTTTAGAGTGTCCCAGCCCATGGCATTGGCTATGACCAAGGAGAGTGAACTGACATGGTCGTTCCACCATGTCAAGGCCCTGTTAGTGAGGGTAGGAGTAGCGAATTTGATTTTGCTATCCTCGGGGCAAGAGCACATTTCAAATACAGCTTCGGTTCTTTCGAACCATTGTGATAATGCCAGAATTCCTCCGGTACCATCGAAGAAGGTAGGTTTACAATTCACGAAATCCTTATAAGTGCATCCCTGCACCCTTTGATGGACTTCACCGAACCTGGAGTTACCACCGATCGGGTCCCCAGAATTCATTTGGGCCATGGCTGTTGTCACAGCCGCGGTCACCGCTGTTTGGAACAACACCGGATCAATTTGCGGAGGAGGAGGTGGTGGAGGAGGGGTTTGAGTTGCTGGTCTTCCTCTGCTTGGACGCTTTCCTGGAGGCATCCTTTACTGGAAGGTCATAGAAATGATAGAAATAGTAAGAGCCTATTGCGAATATGAATAAAGTGTCTCATGGATTGAATCACATAATTCAAGATCAGAATGAGAGCCATAGCAATAGAGTAGTTAACTGCCAATATACTGGTATTAATGATGTAATACAGGTTCATGAAAATTGACCTAACAGTAGGTCTTACATCAAACCATAGAGAAAATTTTGGCAGATAAGAGGTTTAACTAGAGTACTTTTAAGTTAGGAATGTTTACAGATGGGAGATCTACAGAACATAGAGAGAAAAAGGCTAGTCCTTTAAAAAAAATGGTGAGATAACTAGACGTCTTCTACTAGCGATGGTTACTTGTTGGACAAATCCTCAGATCCGCTAGTTGACGCATAACTTCTTGAAGGTGTCGATCATGAATCCTTTGGCGTGCTCGGAGTTCCCTAACTTCGGATCGGGATGCAGCCAGCTGATGCTGCAGAGCCTCGTTGGTCCTCCTTGTCCTCTCCATGGCTTCTTCGAGTTGACGGATGTGAACCGTGTTGAGATTCGAGTTGGCATCCACTTCTACGACTCGACCTATAGCAGCTTGACCTTGCTCGACATTCCTGGCAATCCTTCGGATCATGACGGGCAGAACCCGATCTGCTGATCCTCCTTCGCTTATGTTGTAGAAGCTTCGGTCTCCATTATATGGCATGGGCTGACCCTACTCCTCGCTCCATCTGTGCAAGGATATGGCCCACATAGGAGTGGGACCCTGAAATATCGCATGGGGATTGGGGTTCGGAGCTCCAGGAGGTAGGTTATTAACTTCTTGCTCGGAGTCGGAGTTATCCAAAAATCCTTCTACTCGGTGGTCATCCAGAGGGATTGGGTGATCGTCGTCCGACTCTTCGCTGAGCCATCCTCCATTGCCCTGGTTTGGGTAGTACGGGTCGCCAGGAGGGTGGAAGCCAGCCATGATATCTATGCGAGAAAAGGGAAAAGAAGATTAATAGGCGCACTAACCTAAATTACTTATAAGATGATCGTCACGAGTTAGACCAATACTTGTATAATGTATACTAATTACATGTGACTGGGGCAGGATAGTCCGTCGAATATGTGACCCTAACTCTAAATCCACAACCAAACAAGGAACAGGAAGTAAAGCAAAGATCACAGATTCTAAGTCTATAACGCCCTAGTCACATGTAACCGAAAAGTATCCATTTAGCAACTATTGCTCCATCAGTAACGACCCTTTTTAGTTCTCACAAATGTATGTTTTTAGAGGTACAAAATACTCCTATAGTATTCTTATGCTAACGTTATTGTGGTAGTGTTGGTAAGTTTTAGACTTGTTGTAACACCACAACCAAGCTTAGGCACATGCTAGTCACTCCCAATAAAACGTAGTTGGTCAGGCTACATCCCCCTAAATGTGACTATATGTCTCTAAGCCCAATTGTGCTATCCAACAATCTTAATACTTTTGTTTTGTTCTAGGGTGATACCGACTTCTGTGTTTTATAGTGATGTGTGTATATATGTATACTTAGTTAAATCCTTTAGATACTTAACAGTATATATTCTTAGTCAGAGTGTTTTAGTCTCGAAGTGTTTATAGTTCGTATATCTTTTATAGGTTGATATACTTGATTCACTATAAACAATGCTCTGATACCAATCTGTCACACCCCAAAACCGATAACGGTGGAATACGTTTAGGGGTGGAGGACGTAGTGTATGGTATCATCACAATTGCATAATAGTAAAAGCAAGAAACATACAACCATTTCATTTACGTAGTGTGTTTATTTACAAGTGTGTTTTGTAATGTTCAACAAACACCAAAAGTAAACAAAACTAAGAGATGGGTCTTGCATGCTCCATCTTCTCCAAAAATGCTGCAGTCGTACCTGTCTATCGTTGACCTAAAGATACAAGTTATTTTGAAAAGAATATCAGCATATAGCTGGTGAGTTCATAAGAGTTTAGTGTGAGTTCTTATATAAAAAGCATCAGAACCGATAGTATGAAAGCTGAAGTTTACAGTCATAAGTAGTAATAAAACCTAGAAAATCCTATATTTTCCAGGAATGTATAGTAAGTGAAAACCTTTAAGAAGTATGACATTTTCATCTTTGCAAACCATTTACTGTGGAAGTATAATAGTGACTCACCAATAAGTAAAGCAATATGGTAAGTTATACTTGAAGTAAATAATAGTGGTGCAGCTTCGTTTAGTATTAGATACTGATTTACTTCGGGATATTAACTTTATCTTTTGTTTAGTATTTTAGTGTGGTTATAGTGTAATTCTTGTATGTTACCAATAATATGAGTAATAACGGACCCCATGACCTTCCCGGTCATGTACGGTGTAATGGAGTAAAGGAATCCCTGGACCTGTTTGGCTCAGACTGAAATTAACAGTCGGGATGTAATAGCGTCTGCCCCGTATAGATCTATACATATAGTGTCGTCTTCCTATCAGAAAACTTCGGGCGTAGTGCGTAGCCAATAGAGTATCTCGTAGAGGGTTAATGAGTTATCTCATGATTAGTACTTACTCTTTTATTATAGTGTAGTAGTCTTTTGTATAACTCGTATTGTATTCTCTTATTAGTGTATAGTTTCATAATAGAGAGAATTATAGTAGTGTAGAGTAGTAGTTAAAACGAGTGATAGAGACCTTAACTATACCTATTATAGTTGACTTAGTGTGTGTGGTTCTAGTCAGGTTAGTGTTTTAGCCATCTAATGAAATAAGAAATACTCGTAATCCGTACTAATATACGAGATATATAACTAGGAAATCAACGACAGTCGGACGGATAACCACTACCCTAAGCCCACAATCAAACAAGTACAGGAAATAAGGCGAGCTATCGGTCCTAAGTCCTTCAAGTCTTACTTATATAAATATATCAGTGTGGTTACATTTTATAAGGAGATTTATTAAATAAAAGTATTGTACAAAAGAAAACATTTAAAACTTGTTTGTTTATCCAAAATAGTTTTCAAAACAATTGATTTATTTATAAGGCATAGTGATAAATCACATGTGATTTGAACTACGGGTAGTGAATCACATGTGATTAATTCTGTAACATGAGTAATTGCTTTGTATAAATTTTCATAAACATGTATAATCAACTTGTATCCCCCACCCCTAAAACATATAAAACATTTGAAAGGTTCATTAAAGGGGTATGAACTCACCTGAATTCTCGTAAATCGGGTGAATCGGGCAAATTGGGTAAAAGTGTCGGTTGAGCGTTTTGTTCCAAATAATGACTTGTGCACCTTTTAGGACCCTAATGTCATATGAAAATATGTATTTTACAAGAAATTAATCATTTTATGCTTTCCATTTAAGTATTTAGGCATTCTAGCATCAATTCGGGGTTTTAGGGCCTAGAAGGGGTTTCCGGGAGTGGTACAAGGCCAAGAGGGGTTCACGGGGAAGTCCATGAGTTCACTCCCTTGGAGTTTACGGCCGAAAGGCCACTCCTTGGGAGTTTACGGCTGTAAGCCCCCTAGTTATGGACAATGTTTAGAACAAGATAGGGAAGAAACCCTTACGTTTGGAAGCCAGAATTCGCGGATTCGGAGTCGGTTTCAGGTCTAGAGAGAGAAAGTAGTGAGAGTGAGTGAAGAAGTGGTAAAAGGCTTAAAAGTAGTGTTTCATTTGCTTATATATGTCTCGGGTATTGCACCCGGTACACGGCTACCCGATGCTAAAGTTTAACGGGGTTAAGACTTTTTACCCGGGTGAAGTGGTTGAAAAGTAATATAACTCTATTTAGTTAAACAGGGTTAACATTTACAAGTTATAATTACCTATGTTAATATCGGGACATATAAATAACTAGATATTTGTTATTGACGACTCCAAACATTACAGAAAATAACATATAGTGACGCATTCCGTTAATGAAGATGGGATTTGTAACGACAATATATTTGGGGTCGTCACAGACACTCTATTATCACTCAGATTGGTTACATGAGAGATCACATTCATACCCAAGTTAATACACTAAGCATTACAGGAAAAACTAACTTCCCGAAGTGAATATATATATATATATATATATATATATATATATATATATGTGTGTGTATTAGTAACTGAAGTTTGCAACACTACTATAACAGCCGACAATAAAACTGCTGAAATAAGATATTAAGCTTTCCTCATCTACTTTACCTGAATGAAATCTATAATCACATTTTTATAATTGAGAGTCTCAATGGGAAAAGTTTTACACACTCAAAGGATCAAACTTACAAATACGGAACATATAGGAGTTTCAAGGGATCTCAGTATTTTTAAACAATAATCACAGCTTTTATATCACATGATGCTAAACACTTTTATGCAAGCAATGACACTAAATTCTTATGAACTCACCAGCTTTATGCTGATACTCGTTTTCAAAATAACTGGTGTTCTTAGGTCAACAATATACAGGTACTGGTGCCGCTTTTGAGAAGATGGAGCACATACAAGATCCATCTTTTATTTTTGTTTATACTTTTGGTGCCTATCAAACTTTATAGAACACGCTTTTATTTACAATTACTATATTAGTGAAATAGTTGTTGTCGCTAGTTTTTACTATTATACATTGTTATGATACTGTACATGATGTCCTCCGCCCCAGAACGTATTCTGCCGTTCTCGGTTTTGGGGTGTGACAGATTGGTATCAGGGCATTGTTTATTGTGAATCAAGTATATAAACCCACAAAAGATATACGAACTATAAACACTTCGGGACTAAAACACTCTGACCAAGAATATATACTTTTAAATATTAAAATATTTAACTATATATATATATATATACATATATACATATATTAAGATTATTAAGTAGCACAATTAGGCTTAGAGACATATAGTTACATCTGGGTGGATGTAGCTATTGGAATAGTGTCTAAGGCTGCAACTATATTATGCAAGTATTTGACCCGGTTGTGCATGGTCCTTTTAGGTTTCCTTCACCATAGCAACTTGATGGGATGATTTGTTAAGAGAGAGTAAATATTATAAAGAATAATATATAGTTATTTGATTAATATAAGTCATAGATTAATTAGTATTAATTTGGTGACTTAAAGAGATTAATTAAATAAGAGGGTATAAACTGTCAATTGGTTGATAGTTAAACTTGAGACTGTAAATCCATACAGATATGGATTGGACGGATTCTAGGAGCTAATGGATACCTCAAATCGTCCATGATGTTATCTAGGAATGGATTTGGATAGCCTTCAGAGAAGATTATCCAATTAGGGTTTAGACTGTAACCCTTAAGGAGTCTGCAAGTATAAATAGACCCTATCGGTAAGGGAACTAAAGTAAGAGAACTCTGGCCGATTTCCTCCCCTCTCCTCTCTCCTAAATCATCTTTCATGCTATTGGTGTTTGTAAGCCATTAGAGGAGTGACATTTGTGACTCTAGAAGCTCCAAGACAACAAGATCAAAAAGGAATCCAAAGGTATGGTTCTAGATCTATTTCAATGTTGTTATTTAACCTAATTAGGCATTAGAAGTCTTGGATTAACTGAAACAAACCTGCAAAATTCGATTTTTTGGGTTCTGAGTCATGGACTCGGCGAGTTCCAAAGTGGACTCGGCGAGTAGGCCTGACTCGGCGAGTCCGGGCGTCAGGATTAGCCAAAACCGGTGTCACACCCCAAATCCGGGACGGCGGAAACGTTCTGGGGTGGATGACATCATGTCAAGTATCACAACACATGCATTATAGTAATCAAAGTACAACAAAATATTGCATTAATAGTAATAGTTTTACAAGGTTACATTACAACAATTTAAAGTAATACAAGTAATAGAATAAATACAACGTGGTACTAAGCTATCTTCATCAACAACTCTGGGGATGTACCTGTCTAATGCTAACCTGAGAATACAAGTTATTTGAAAAGCGAGTATCAGCATTTTTACAAATGCTGGTGAGTTCATAAGCATTTAGTGACATTTCATTCAAATGACTTAATAAAGTAATAGTTTAAGAGATTTCAGTGTATTAGAGTCCTTTCCAGAAAATCCTATATTTTCTTTAATAAAAGCAGCCTTCTACCAAGACTAGTCAGTGATGTGGGGTAAAAAGTAGTCTTCCCTAAATTGCTATTATTATCAAAATACTGAATTTGATTATTGAGGAAAGCAACGACATCAGGGAATATCATATGCCTCAGCAGTGAGGACTGCTGACTAAGGCAAAGAACCGTGGACTCCAGGAAAGTATCAAACAAATGACACGCCTGGTTCAGTCTAACAAGTGGAGACACAGACCCCAAAAGGTACCAAATGGAGGGTACAACTAGTAGGGTCTTCACAGTGATTACAGACCGCAAACAATATCAAATGAAAGATACGTCTACCAATGTCTAGAACGGTGAACACAGTGAATCCCATGAATACCGTGGATTCTGTGAATACAGTGGATACAGACCCCAGACAGCATCAAATGAAGGATACGTCTTGTAAGGTCAAAACAGAGATAACAGACCTCAGATAGTATCAAATGAAAGGATACGTCTTGTAAGGTCAAAACAGAGATAACAGACCTCAGACAGAATCAAATGAAAGATACGTCATGTAAGGTCAAAACAGTGTGACTCTGAAAATGAATTACCAGCATACAGTGTAGATTTGCTGGTGAAATAACATTACCTTAAGGCCGAAGAATTATAAGGTAACCCAGGATACTCGTAACCATACTAACTGACACTAGAGAACCAGACGCCCTACGAGCATCTTGAGAATGTGACATTTGTCACCCCTTGGCTTGGTGTGTCATGGATTGTAGCTAGCAGTCAGGGTGCGTGGGTTTCAATCCCGTGAAGATCTATACACACAATGCCCGCTCTCCCTAAAGAAGACTCTGGTTACCAACTAGACGACGGAGAAGTCCGTGTCCTGAAGATGCATCCCAAATAGTGGGTAGAGACTTCCAAATAGTGGGTAGTGTGTAAGTGTTGAACTAGAGGTAGAGACTTCCCAATAGTGGGTTTCTAATGTAAGTGTAGACTAGAAGTAGAGACTCTTAACTAAACTGACTAGAGAATTTCCTATATGTCCATTCTCATATACATAATATATAACTAATGAGTCAACTGACCTTCGGACGGCCATCCGATCCCACCAGACCACATCTCAACGAAGAAAAGGAAATAGGGCCAATGAGTATTCCTAAGTCTTTCAATCATTACTTATATGTACCTATATAAGCACGGACATACATCTAACTACGACTGAGTGAGTATCAAATAGAAGTGATCCTTGTGAAGTAGAAGTGCCTAACAAGTGAAGTAGAAACGATCGCAAGTGAAGTAGAAGTGTCGAACAAGTATAAGTGTATCACGAAGTAGAGGCGACAATTAGTGGAGCAAAAGTGTATCAAGTATAAGTGAAGTAGATTCGTTATCAAGTATAAGTGAATAAGAATCGTATCACTAAGTAAGAGCCTGAATAAGTATAAACGTCATCAGGTATACGCGACTACAAGTATAAGTGAAAGCGTTACCGAGTAGGAGTATAAAATAAATATAAGCGAAGCTGCAATATTTAACAAGTAAAATTATACGTCTAAAAGGAAATATTTAATGAAAAGCCTTTATGTACAGAGAAAATCACAAATTGTATTCTTTTGTAAAATATGTTTAAAAACCTTAAAGGATCATCCATAAACCAATTTAGAATGAATTTGGATAAATCAGTAAAAGTAAAAGTTATGAAATAAGTAAGAATCATTATAGTGTCCCACTCGGTAAAACAGTGTAAATTGGTAAAATCTTGTGCATGCGGGTTATCAATCACATGTGATTGACATGATAACTGGCATGTTTAACTTGTATCCCCCCTATAAAACATTTAAAAACATTAAAAAGGTTCATTCAGGGGTATGAACTCACCTCCGACGAAGGTGCTGTTTGGGCGTTCGGTGTCACGCAAGGACTTGAACACACACAATGACCTATTTAACATATGATAACATGTGTTTACATGCAATTAGCACATTTAATACTAATTAAACAATTATACACGCTCACAGGAGCGGAAAACACTTTAGCTAAGTGTTTGGGTGTCCCGGGTAGCGTTTAAGGGTGTGTATGGCTAAGGAATGGAGTTGATCGCCCGAGAGCACACCCTCCTAACCTAGTTTACGGCCCAGGGACTACTCACCATGAGTTTACGGCCGTAAACTCATGGTGATGGGTTCTAGGGTGTATTAAGGCTTCTACTTGTTCATTGAATTATTCTAAGCACTTTTCCCAAAAGGCATGAGTGGGTTTGGGGCTTCTAAGGGCACTTTCTATGAGTTTACGGCCAAGGGACCACTCCTAAAGGAGTTTACGGCCGTAAACTCTCATCCTTAGTGTTTTATGAAGTTTAAAGCCCCTATTTCCTTTCTAGTAATTTCTAATGAAGTGTGGTGCTATTTTGGGGGATTAAAACCAACATTTGAATGGGTTTTGGGGAGTTTACGACCTAGATAAATTCTTGGGCCGTAAACTCCAAGTCATCCCATATTTCCTTGTGTTTAAGTCCTTAAGTCCTTCCTAGTAATTTATGGTAAATGTATAAGGCCATTTGGGGGACAAAACAGCTAATTTGGGCATGTTTAAGGGTGTTTACGGCCTTGGTATACACCTGGGCCGTAAACTCCTTTTCCCTTTCATTTCATTGTCTTTAATTGTGTTAAACCTAGGATACTAAGTCCCTAAATTATGTGTTAAGCCCTAGGGTGGTTTGGGAGTCTATTTAGGACATTTAACCTAGGTTTAGAGGTGTTTACGGCCTAAGCATGTGCTTGGGCCGTAAACTCTATTTTATGCCCCAAGATGATTGTTTTAAATGTGCAAACACTCCTAGGCTAATTCTTCTATTTATTTCCAAGCCATTAAGGACAAGTTTCGGTCATTTTGGCATTGTTTAAGGGGTTTACGGCCTAAAGAGGAGCTTAGGCCGGAAACTCCTTTCTAACAACTTCTATGTCTGAAATTTGGGCTATAAACATGAATCAATATGGTTAGGATAAGCTAGGGTAAGCGGACTTACAATTTGGAAACGTTTGGTTGCGGTTTCGGGGCGAAAACGGGTCTAGAGAGTGTGTAAAAAGTCTCCAATAGACTCCACTCACTCTTATATAGGGTTTTGAGTCGGGGCTCAGTAAGATTTTTCCCTATACTGCCGTTAAATGGAGCTTTTGGTCGCACCCGATTTAGTGGTCATAATAATAAAACTTGACATTTTCCAAATAAAAGGAAATGTGTGTCCTGTGTTTTTATTTCCTTTTGTCACGACTTAACGGCATGCATATTGCAACCAAATGGAATGTTTACTAAATTGACGCCCTCTCAGTAACGGAACTTTTATACAGTGGAATATTCCGTTAATAGTGATGGGGAAATGTAACAGAACAACTTGGGTTGTCACATTATCCCCCCGTTAGAGGGAATTTCGTCCCGAAATTCAGGTTTAGGCAAGGAAGTAGGCATGAATGGCCAAGTAAATGTAGGTGGGTACTTCTTATACGGTTGTCCTCGCATTCCCAAGTGAACTCTAATATGTGCTTGTCATTCCGACAGACCTTCACGTACGGAATGCAGATTCCATCTAGTGTAGCTAGTGGGTTCCAACAGGTGTACCTACAAGGTTAGGGTTCTCGATGAATTTTATCAAGATGAGTGAGGCACGAAGAGTGTTGTCGGGAAATCACATATCAAGTCTAAGAAGTGGATCGACCGGGTGTGAATCCTATGGTATATCCGAAGGTAGAAGCGGCCTGAAAAGGGTTGGACCATGACTCCATGAGGATTTTCGGATGGTTCTACACTCTCAGAAGGGTAGAGCTTTTCAGTACTTAGAACATAGTCTACTTCTATGGCAAGATCATCATTGGCGTGATCGCCATTCCGAAGTTCCTAACGTTCTCTCTCGTACTGGTAGTGTTGTCCTTTAGGTTGGTTCTTAAGGAGCTCGGGTGGTCTTCGGTTTCGTGTTTTCTGTCAACTGGCTGATAGAGACTTTCTAGATTTTCGCGTGGATTGCGCGACTATGGTCATCGGTTTGCTATAGAGCGCCTATCCAAAAATTGTGCAAAATGGTCCTGCACTAACGACGCTTGAGATACGGAAACCCTAAGGGTTGGGGAGATAGGGTTTCACTAGATGAACGTTGGACTATCTTGGGAGGTGGTTCTACTATCTCTGCGTGAAATAGTATTCGTGGAACACCTAATAATCCAAGGAATCTCTAAGACTGTGGTTTATTCTAGAGTGGAAAGTGTATGTTCCTGCATAACCCTTCGACTAACACCAGGGCTGGTGTCAAGTCTATAACCTCTTCGGGATCTGGGTCACGAGGTTCAACGCAACTACTATTGCACCTTGATCAAGTATTCTTGGCTGTGAAGGTTATCCTGTGGGTTCTCGGTATTCTAGTGTTCACTTCGGAGAATGAAGTCTATCATCTACAGGGCAACGGCGATTTCCTCCATGCAATTGGGTGGAGGATGATAGGCACTACCTGTCCGTAACAGGGTGGGCAAGCTGCCCGAGCAGTGCGAGCATATACAACAACTACTCTTCCAAAGGTTCTGGGTTTTCTATGTCTAGGTAAAATCTAGTGGGTATAGAGTCTTCTCACTCGGAACTTTTAATAGCTCAACCCGTAATGATTCTCTTGACTCGGGTTCCTATTTTATGGAATAGGTTGAAAGTGCTTTGCTAAGAGGTTCGTGGTAGAGCTCATACTAAGCCTAACCGCAAATACCGGGTGTATACGAGCAGTATACAATTGAGGTTGGCGGGACGTTCAGCTGTGCGACTCCACCCCAAACCCACAACCCAACGAGGAACAGGGAATAGGGAGGAAACACACACCTTAAATCTTTTAGACCTCAATTATATGCCACCCTTATGCATATACCTGGTTATAGCGGTCAGTCCCATGAGTTCTATCTTCTGGGTTCACAAACCTGATGTGCAGGGTGCGAAGGGTCTCCCGGGGGAATCTAAGAGGTATGCCTCGGATGGTCGTCGTTTCCTGAAGTATCTGCAGTGTCTTTCGCTTTGGTGTTTATCTGACTACGAGGGGTCGGTCGACAGTGTATGGTACCCTCCCTTGGGTACTCCGAAAAGGTTTCGAGATAAGAGGGACGACTGGCGGATCGCATTAGGTTTGATTATTTGTGTTAGGTTTGGGTTCGGAAGAACCTTTATTTGCCGACTTGGCTATGGAGAAAGTTCTTTTACATAACACTAAGGATGTACACATGGTTGCACAAAGAAAAAACATGACCAATAGAGTCTTCGAAGTTGGCACACTTCGACATGCTATATGGTGAAGATCGATAGAGTCATATGCCGAACAGGCACCCAAGTTCTAGGTGTCTCGGGTTTCATCCTATCTATCGCTACCGCGGATACCTGGACTGATAGAGTCGATGCGGAACTATAAAGAGTTCTAAGTGTTTCCGAATAGAGTATCTTTTCGTGAATGAATACTCACAAGGCATTTCTATAATCGCCTCACATATACTAGTCATGTATATTTAAGGTGGGGAGGACTGTTGACTGAGCGACCCCGCCCTAAATCCACAACCAAACGAGGAATAGGAAATGAGGCGGCATTCGCTCACTCTAGGTTTTTCCATCTTAAATATACATGGTCGTAACGTATACGTTTAGCCATTATAGTTTTACCTAATGAAGTTAAATTTTTTTTTTTAACAGTGCTGCGACTTTCACCTTATTGGGGAGAATTTACATTTAAATTAGTCTTTTATTGTTCTTAGTTTAGTTATCTGAGATCGATAGACGTACCAAAATCTAATGAGTTCCTTGCCACTTCTCCCTACGCAGTAGTGTCAGGCTTCTTCTGTGTCTTTGTCTTTCTCTTCGGTTGGGTAGTCCTTCTTGAAGTGTCCCATTTTACCACATAGGTGGCAAACTGTACGGGTCGCCACATTGGTGATTGATGTAATGAACTCAACCGGGGTTCTGCAGACGCGAGCAGTATGTTCCAACATGTGGCACCTAGCACAATAGAGTTCCCAGCAAGCACCATGATGATGGTAGCTGCACTTGCTGCAGTGGGGAAGGTCTCCTAGATACGGTCTTCTTAGAGTCGGGAGGGAAGGGTTTACAGGGGTACAGACTGCCTCAGCTCATTGCCCTTCGGAAGGTCCTTGAGCCGAGGTACTTCCCTCCTCTATCTTGAGTTTTCTCTTTAGTGGGTTCGGTGAAGGTTCTTAGGTAACTGGGTATGAAAGTGTTGGTTGTTGTTGTCCATCGCCAGGATTAGAAATCCCGACAGGCACCTTGCTAACATTGGTGTTATTAGCATTCAGGTGAGCCATGGCAGTTGCTACGGCTGTTGAGACTACAACTTGGAATGTAGCTTCATCGAATAGGAGAGTAGGTTTCTTGCTTGTGGATTGGTTACGCTTCTTCGGTGGCATGGTTTTCCTACACGAAAAGGAATACAAGGCAATGAGAGACGATAGTCAACCCTAGACATTTCTGTCCCGATCACATTAGGCATAAATTGTCCCGTGCCTCGAATGTTGGTTGTCTGAGTGTCGACCTACATCCCTATGATGTAGTACTGGTAATCGAAGTGGGTGTACGAGTAATCAGAAAAAGGCCATAAGATGCGAGTCGTTCCTACTAAGTTACCTTTATACTGAGAAAGGTTCCACTCTCCGGCCTGGAGAGATTTGAGAACAGTTTGGAACGAAGCTGCGGAAAGAGAGGCTCATGAGGGCTTATGGCTAACCAACCTCAAAGAGGCGTGGGGATCCGCTCTAAGCGTATTACTGGCAACGGGAACAAGGCGATTTACCTAACACATAGCATGAGCAGTGTAACCACTAAATCACTAAATTGTATTATTTTATGGGTGTATTAGCGTGACGAACACGAGGAAAAGACACTTCTCGGGTTCCACGTACTGGCTCCCTCGGTCTGCCTTGTATCTTTGACTGGAATCGACGTTGGTTTCCTTCGGGTAGTTACCTAAGATTCTCTTCGCGTATGGATATATTGAATTTCTACTCCGCCTTCCTTCTAACTCTGACTATGGGTGTCATCACTTCATGATGGATGACTGGAATCTCGGAAGTTTTGGCGAATCTCTTCACCGGTGTCCCTAAAAGATATTGACACTTGGTGAATTCAGTAGTCTCGCCCTAGTTCATTTATTTCCGAACTGGAAATCTTCTCAATGAACTTCTTCAGGGTCAGAATCAACTCTTATGTTATGCACTGAAGTGGGTAGGGTTTGCTACAGGGTTCGTGCGAGAATGGAAATGTCTAAGGAATCCTAAGAGATTATTAACATTTCACTGTGTGATCCATATCGAGTCTGTTGGGTTTTGAGCAATCTAACACTTCCTTAGTGTGCATGCAACCCTAATAAACCTTGGATCTATGTTTGTCTAAATACATGCAAAATAATAATTTTCCAAGGTTTATAACCTATCTAACATGGCATGGGGAACATTTCAACATAAAAGAGTTAGAAGAGATTACATACCTTTTGGTGAGTTTGGTTCTAAGGAGTTTGAGGGCCAAGCACCAATAGTATGAATGCCTCAAATGGAATCACAAACACCACAAACTCTTGGAAAACTTTGAGAGAGTATACACCCTTGTATAAAATCGGCCACACACAAGCACACGCACACTAGTTCACTAGTTTTCTCTTAGGCTCCATTTCATGCTCCATACGCATGCTTATATAGTGTGCATTTTTAGGGTGAAACCCTAATAACCCATGTCTTTTCCTTTCCAAGGATCCATGGGTTAAAAGCTCCATGGATCATCCATGGACTTCCACATAAGCCTAGCCCATTAACAAATGAGTATTTGTCACACCCCGAAAACCAAAGGCGGAAACGTCTCTGGGGTTGACTACCAAGTTGAGTATCAAATCCAATGTACATAGTAAGCAAAGTAAACAACCATAACATTACATATCGAAGTTTACATTTGTTCTAAAGTAAAGTTGTACATTCGTAATACATATTATATATGAACAAAAGTAGAGATGAGTCTTCTGTACGCTCCGTCTTCTCCAAAAGATTGGCTAGGTACCTGTCTAATGTGGACCTGAGAATACAAGCAGTTTGAAAATCAGCATAAAGCTGGTGAGTTCATAAGATGTTTGCTTTGTGAAAATGTACAAGTTTCCTTTTGTTTATCGAAAAGTTGTTATCCAAGAAAATCCCATATTTTCTTAAAAGAGGAAGTCGATTGATTGTTAGGTTACACGGTTCTAGTTATGTTTTACTATGGTTCCAGGAAAGTCCCATACTTTCCTGATTGTACATTACTAGTTGTGAAATATATAATGTTATTCGGTTTACTACTCTTTCTAGTTATATAAGTGTTACCCAGGAAAGCCCCATGCTTTCCTGCATGTTGGTTTCTAATGTGAAAGATGTTAAAGATGTAAAAGATATACAAGTGATTAGGTAATGTTTTGTTTTCTCCAGGAAATCCCCATGTTTTCCTGACTGTGTGTGTGTGTCCTTACTGGTTACGGATGTTCAGTATTCTTATTCTTACACATATTCGCATACTTATTCGTCCTAGTATTCGTATTCGTTATTGTATTCGTTTCTCTATTTCTACTCTTATTACTTTTAGTATTCGTATTCGTATTCGTATTCGTATTCGTATTCGCAGTCGTATTCGTATTCATATTCGTAGTTGCATTTCTATTCCTAATCCTACTCCTAATACTATTCGCAGTCGTATTCGTATTCATAGTCGTATTCGTATTCGTATTCGTTCTGTTCCTAATTATTGTTTCGTTATCCATTCTGTTCCTAGTTATAATTGTGTTATCCGTTCTGTTTCTAGTTATTGATTCTTTATTCGTTCTATTCCTAGTTATAGCTTCGTATTCGTTTTCGTTTTCGTAATTAGTTATCATCGTAAATTAGTAAGTTATTCGTAGATTATGAAACATAGTTTAGATTAGAACATTTCATCGAGATATCTATGATTCGTTTGAAAGCTAAATTCGTAATTCGGACTATTTGATAAACACAGTTATTGATATTAGAACATACAGAATGAAAACGATTAAACTGAAAACAATGAGTTTGAGTACAAGATTTCCTTGTATTTTTGCTTGTATTCCCCCCCCCCCTTGAAAACAGTGAAAACAGTTGAAAAAGGGTAGGGGTATGAACTCACCAGACGAGAAATGTGGCGAATTCGGATGCTAAGTGTTGGTCCGGGACTTGTAAACACGCGAGGCTCCTAATTATAATGTAAAGATACAAATTTGTATCTAATTAGGACCTAGATTGATTATTTGATAAGGACCATTACTTTCAATCGCGGAAACACTCCATTACGAGTGTTTGGAGGGACCCGGGTGGCGTTTAAGGACGGGAATTGAAGCGAGGGACTTGGGACTTGAGTTTACTCCCCATGAATAAACTTATACAATAGTTTTTGGTCCAAAACACCCATTCCCCATGAGTTTACGGCCGTAAACTCATGGTGGTTGGTTTATGGTGCAAATTTAGGTCATAAATGGGTATGGACACTTGAAAATGCTTGGATTAATTTTTCTTAAGGCTTGGATTGAATTAAAAACATCATTTATAATACATAAGGGAGTTTACGGCCTAGCCATGGGGTCTTTGGCCGTAAACTCTCAAATCTCCAAGATTTAGTGTTTTTAAGGTGTTAAAATCAATCACATGTGATTCTAAAAATTCCCACAAGACTTGAAATGAGTTTAAGGCTCCATTTGACACCTTATTATGAGTTTATGGCCATGAGACATGTTCTATGGCCGTAAACTCTAAAATTTGGGGTTTTGTTGTTTGTGAAGCCTTAAAACTATTTTTGGTTGGTCCTTTGTTTTATTCTAAGGCTTTTGGTGGTGTTGGATGGCTTTCAAACACCCTAGATTTGGATTTGCACCATGTTTTATGGAGTTTATTGCCCAAGCACAAGCCTTGGCCGTAAACTCATGTTAGTCCCCCAAAAATTGTGTTTCAAGTGTCCAAATGCAAATATCTATGTTCTATAATTCATAACTAAGGCATATGAGTGATTTGGAAGGGTTTAAGGGCATGAAAACCCTAGATATATGAGTTTACGGCCCAAAAATGATCCTTGGCCGTAAACTCCTTCAAATGACTCAAAATCCAAGTTTAAAATGTTATAAGTCCAATTCATAAAGCCATTTAGCCATATCTAAGGTCCAATTGTGCTTAGGAAGGGTTTTTGAGCTCCAAAACCCATGATATATGAGTTTACGGCCTACGATGGTTCCATGGCCGTAAAATCATGATTATGGTCCTATTTCATGTCTTGAATCTCGAATTTGAAGGCTAGGAATGTTACATAACAAGCTAAAGGAAGTACCTCAAAGATTTGGAGCTTAAAATTGATGATTTGGACCTTTAAACTTGGATTTAGGAGAGAGGTTAGAGAGAGAGTAGAGAGAGAAGGAAAAAGCTTCAAATGATGGGTTAAACACGTTTATATAGTTCCTAAAACTTGGACACGGTGGAATTCTACCTGATACCGGCATTAAACGGGGCTTTTGGTCGCACCCGATTAAGTTACCGTCACCCGACGGGAATGTTTCTAACTTTTTGAAATAAATACTCTTGGGTTAATTTCATGAGTTCCTAAGGGATTTGAACACTCATTAAATTATAATAACATATAAATTTAAATAAATTAGCCCGAAGCAAGAACGAAACGAATCGATTGACGGCGAAGTCTCACGGGTAGAACAAGTTTTTGACAATGGAAAACTTCGAGTTGTTACAGTATTAGCCCACGCTATGTAAAACAAATAGCCCATAATCTAATTAGTCTTCCTTTTAATCTCTAAATTAATTCATAATTAATTTAAGACTAAAACTAATTAAATAACGTAACTTCATATTAATATATTATAACTCATAATATATTAATAAACATATGTGTATAACTCTCATAAAATTATCCATAATAGTTTGGATGAGATGCAACCCAAATGGACCATGCCGGTCGGGTCAAGTATATACCTAATAAGTTATGGACTTAGACACCTTATCCAACAGACTCCCACTTGGATAAGTCTAATAACTGTATTTGCCTATAACTTCAGGAACCAACCAGCAATCGTAGCTCTCAAAAACTCCCGCGAACTATGAAGACTCTGTTGAACTATGAAGCACCATTTTAGATAAGTGATCACATAATCCTCTGTTCTCATGATATCAGCCGGACAAACACATGGAACTATGTCTTGCTTATTGTCTAGCAGTTGTTTCTCGATTTTCTGATTTGTTTGACGAAGAACTTCACTTAACACATCGGTTTAGTTCTGACCAGGCCTGGTACATGGGTCAACACAAAATCATGGAGGGGCCCAGATATCGCTTCTATTTCTAGAAGGAACAGATAAACTTCGACTGATATGCTTGTTCTACTACTTATTGAATTGTACACAAAGGCACGTTTTATAACATCAAGTTACTGATGTGTTTACGTGCAATCAATGCACAACCAACTCATAGGTAACAACTCATATCTCTAGGTTTGAAGATTTATATGATGTTATCATCTCACGATCACTCGAGATAAATTCCATGAAGTGATACAAGTGAGCGTGGGTTTATACCAATACTCATAACGTATGAGTACTCATGAATGTTGAAGCAACCATTGCCATGTCTAAACACCTTTAAGGCATCTACAAACCTAATTCATGACAATCTTGATTCATACCTACTTCCGACGTATGATCGATTGTGGAGGTTTGAATAAATTAATTATTCTGGAAGTCAAAACATGCAAAACTGAAACAATAGTAAATAATTGACAATGATAGTAACACTTTACTCATAAATAAATCACAAATTTTATTCATCATCAAACATCGATTACATTTTACAAGTTTCAGGAAAACTATCTAATCTGTAAAACTAATATCGTCCCTCAGTCCGATGCGTCTCGCATGCTGAAAATGCTTAACCCTCGTCTGTCCCTTCGTAAGGGGATCTGCAGGATTCTCATCCGACAATATCCTCCTTGTCACAAGGATTCCTTCTTCAATCTTGTGTATTATGAAGTGATATTTTCTGTCAATGTGTCGGGATCTGCCATGATCTCTTGGTTCCTTGGCTAAGATAACCGCACCATTGTTGTCACAAAAAATCTTTATAGGTTCCTTAATAGCTGGTACAACTCCAAGGTCTCCGATGAAGTTCTTTAGCCATATCGCCTCCTTCGCTGCTTCACTCACTGCTATATACTCTGATTCACAAGTCGAATCAGCCACCGTCTCCTGCTTGGAACTCTTCCAAGAAATTGCCCCTCCATTTAAGGTAAAGATCCAGCCTGACTGAGAGCGGAAATTATCCCTATCAGTCTGAAAACCAGCATCACTATACCCTAATACTTTCAAGTCATCACTGCCACCAAGGGTAAGGATCCAATCCTTAGTCCTCCGCAGGTACTTGAGAATGTTCTTTACCGCGGTCCAATGAGCCTTGCCAGGGTTTCCCTGATACCTGCTGACCATGCTCAAAGCAAATGCCACATCAGGACGGGTACATTTCTCTTAATATCCTTATCCCTAGGATATAGGTAGCCTCTCCTAGGTCTTTCATAGCAAAGCACTTCCCAAGCCAGGACTTAACCTCCTGCAAGGTTGGGATGTCATTTCCTATGAGTAGTATGTCATCCACATACAGTACCAAGAAGCTAACTATACTCCCACTAGCTCTGACATACACGCAAGTCTCATCTTTGCTTCTCGAGAAGCCAAAATCTTTTACCTTCTCATCAAAACAAAGATTCCAGCTACGAGATGCTTGTTTTAATCCATAAATGGATTTTTCAAGCTTGCATACTCTATTAGGGTACTCTGCACTGACAAAACCCTCTGGCTGATTCATGTATACATCCTCAGCACTACTAGAATATAGGCCTTTAATGACACGCAAATTATGACACTCAGTGGTTTACAATACGCGAAAGCGTGTGTTCTAAAAATAATGTCATCTCTTCTAAAATTTAAAGGATTTAGAACACGCATTTTTGCGTGCCCTTAAAATTAGTGTATGAACAAAAACAATTAAAAACACGGAAGACACTCAGCATAATAGGCGTATCATCTAAGCATGTCGTTTTTATAAAATTTTCATCAAACACGCGTTCTCCATCTTTAACAGATGAGGGGGAAATCAAATCCCAAAAAGTTAAAACCCCCGCCTTGTTTCTCATCTCCTACCAGCGGAACGCCCCATTTCTTTTCCTTGACCTAATTTATCAAGCTCTGCAAATTCTATGGCCACTTTAAAATCTATAGTTGAATCGGATCCAACCATACCTTTGCCCAAAATTCTTTAGATATGGTGTGCCTTCATCTTTTTTCTTCACATATGGCCCATCTTCACATAATCAACAAAGATACTAGGGCTTTGAACCGGACCTCACAAAAGCCTTGGTGTTCACAGCAGCTTCTCACTCTTACTATGTGTCTCTATTTCTTCCTCTCACACCGGCGATTTAGGGCCATCCGTATTTCATATCTTCTAGTTGCTAGAGCCTGGAAGTTATTAAAGAAACACAAAATCATCATATTCTTATCCTCTTCATGTTCTCTTCCGCCGACCACCCTAAGCCGGTCAAAAAACCCTTCCGTTGGAAACCCTAAGTCGTCGCCGTCTTAATTAGTTCCTCCATCGCCCACCAGACGTGTTCTTCTCCAACATCGAGCAGCATCAACCACGCATTCTGTTACTCCATATACGAATTCTTTTTCCTCCAACCCTCTTGCCGACCACCCTTTCTCCTCCCCCTTGCCGGTACTCTTCTAGCCCTTTATTTTTTTTCTTTTTGAAAGCAGATGTATGTTTGGTGAAAGAAACATTACCTTTATGCAGAAATTAGTTGTTGAATGTTTATATATAGATATGTGCATATCGTTTGCTCCCTTTCATGTTCTTTTCTACATTTGGCACAGATGTTGATAAGTTTTCTCAGGTCCAAGTACATGAAAAAATTTTAAGCTAATTCTTTTGGCTTAATTCTATGCAAAACATCTCATTTATGGTGCAAAACACCCCAGTTGGAAGAACAAGAGTTTCAGAATCTAAAGAGGTTATGGAAAGTATCAGTAACCTCTCAAGATCTTCGGATGATTGGCAATATATGGGGATCGACTGTCTTCTGTTACTTCTTCATGTCAGGTAAGACCTACGTATCTCACATTCTCTGACTTTTGTGTTATTACATGTGTGTAATTGGTCATTTGGAAATATAGTTCGTCTTTTCTAACAAAAATATCAAATGAATTCACCAAAAGGAAGAGATTTTAAATTTTGATGGTTAAATGAACCAACATCGAACATAAACACTGAAATCATTTCTGAAACTTCTAAAGCATAGTAATCAAAACTAAATAACCAATTATAAGAATCAATATGAAATAAACTAAATAAAACTTGAGAAAGCGCCATACACTATTACATACCTGACTACCTATGTTTGACATCGGAAGTCAAGGGTATATATGATTTTTATTTAGAATAAAATGTATAAAACAGAACAATATATCATGCAGGCAATTTTGTATTCGAACTTTTTGCAGGGTTATATACCATTTTAGAAGACCCTGTTATCAGAAAAGATGGAGATACTAAAATAAAAATATACACACAGTTTAACCATAATGGTGGGCCACTTTGTATATGTTTCGACAACTTAGTCCCCACAAAGCTTTTCATCCAAAAATGGTAAAAAGCAAAATCTCACAATGCTATGCTCTAAGTGTAACGTGTAAGCTTTTTGACAGCAACAAAGCAACAGGGACAGAAAACTGAGGATAGGAAAGGAAGAACTAGTAAAATACAGGCACATGCATGTATAATTGGCTACATATAATCTATCAAATGTATGTTTTTTGTGTTTTTATCATTTTTATTTTGTTTTTCGTGTTTCCATGAAGTTCTTGAATACCATGTATGTACAAATTCAATCTACCTTCTGAATCACCAGGTTTTCTATCTTTTTTCTCTTAACAGTCAAGTATAATTTTTATATTTACTGTTCTAATGCTTTGATTTTGATTTGGATGAAACCTATGTTGATAAAAAGTTATATGTATATATTTTGGTAAAAGATTAACTTATCGCCCAATATCTGTTGAAACTGGAGTCATTGCTCAGGTAAAAACCTTTTCAAATTCTTTTTTATTTAATAAAAACACTTAGTTTATCTTCTTAATGAGCTTAATTAATGACAGGCATATGGTTCAGCAAGAGTGAAGATGGGTAAAACTGAAGTCATACCTTTGACTTGTCGTCTCAACTTGTTGACCATATCAAACATCACTGCTGGAAACAAGGAGCAGATTCAGGTCATAATTTGAAATTTTCATCAAGATTTAAACATCAAACATTATTTTCTTGACTGATATATCTACTTTATGATTTTTACAGACATCCATTGAAGCAAATATCATTGGCCCTCTTATTCAATAGCTTCAAAATGAAGAATTTGACATCAAAAAAGAGGTTGCATCAGCTATCTCAAATGCTACTTCTGGTGGAAGCCATGACCAAATCAAGTGGGATTCATAAACTTAAATTTTCATTATAATTTGTTTAGTATTTACATCTCAAAAGCTATATATTTATTGATAATAAAATGGTGGATGCAGGTATTTGGTAAGTGAGGGATGTATTAAGCTTTTGTGTGATTTACTGATATGTCCAGACCCAAGAATATTGACAGTTTGTTTAGTGGGGCTCGAGAATATATTAAAAGTTGGTGAAGACGAAAAGAATTTGGGAAGATCAGGGGATGTGAATCTTTATGCACAGATGGAGAAGGGTTGGAGAAGATTCAGAATTTACAGAGTCATGATAACAATGAGATTTATGAGAAAGCAGTGAAGCTTCTTGAGACTTATTGGTTGGAGGAAGTGGATGATGCTATTCCACTTGGCGATGCAGTTGCAACTCAGCCTCCTGCTGGTTTCCATTTTGGAGATGGTGATTTTCCGTTCCTTCTGGTGGATTCAACTTTAACTGAGGTAGGTAATAATAATATGTGTTATTTTGAATACCTTTGGAATGGAATGACTGATTCCGTCGGAATTGAAAAAACATCTTGTTTGGTTTGAATTTCATTCCATGAGGGAGGGGTGTTTTTTTAATACATTGAAGGAAAGGAATGATAATGTTATACTTAAAAATTAGTTTTATTTATATTATCTATTTTTCTTCAATAAGAAAAATCTTTTTATATTTTTTCTTAAGTTTTAATCAAATCAATCTTTTTCCTAATTAACGTCAAAACAATTATTTAATTATGTTATGTTAAGATTTTATGGTATATAGTTTTTTTTTTTTTTATAAACATTTAAGATCTTTTTTATTTGCTATTTGAAATAACATATACAGTATATAATAAAATGGTTCATTCCATTGGAATGAAAAATAAGTTTTTTTTCTTGATGGAATGGAATTTGATCTTTTTTTATAGAAGGTAATGCTTTCCATTTTCTTAAGTTGGGGATGATTCTTTTATTCCATTAGTTTTTTAATATTTTTGAACTTTTTTTTTATCGATTTACAATATTATTTTCTGAAAATAACTATATATTAATTCTATCTAGGTTGTAATCAGCTTTTGTTATGTTTGTACTTTGTTGATAGAAGTCTACATTAGGAAGACCAAGTTGTTCAACCCCTGACAAAGGAAACGTTTCTGTATACATCGATTGCAGTCCCACAGCAGCACCACAATACAAGGTTCAAATGACCGTTTTACCCTCACAAAATCTTTCAAAAATGTTTTTGTATGGCAGGAGTTGGAATCAATCTTTCATCTTTGTCAATTGTGGATGGGAGAGTGTGTTGGGGTTTATATATTGATGGTATTGCGATAAATATAGATGGAAATATACTCGATGGCGTCCTCTCACTCGTAAACTCAAAACATTTGTTGTTATTATAAGTCCATATCTGTGTGTTTAAATGCAAGAAATAGCAACCAACTTTAATTTATTTATTTATTATTTTGAAAATTATTCTTAATGCAGGCTTCTAGTTTTGGTTCAAATGGACGTTCTTCGATTGTTTCTTCATTCGAAACACCGTATCCCCAAAACCCTTTAGGAAAGTCTAATCTTCCAGGGTAGATGTATTTGTTTCCACAACAGATCTAGATAAAGAACCACCTAATGCCCAATTTCATACAGGTAATGGCCAATGGGATGAGTATTTTTTTCAATGTGAAGTTAAATCCCTTTCCATATACTAAAATTACGATAATGTCGTTTTTTTTAGGGCATGTACAAATTACGGCTGGAATATTGGAAAGAGTTAGATTTGTATCGTCAGCTCTACTTGGTCATGTCATTTGGTGAAGAAAACTTCTATTTTGGGGTCATCCACCCATCTTAGGTCTATGGGTGGTCAAACTTGTAGTCATTGCTTTGTTTGTTGCATTATCATTGGCCAACATTGTAAGTTTTTTTTATTCGAATAATCTTAGTCTCTTTTCAAATAATTTTTCAATTCACACCTCTCTAATATTTTTCAAATTTTCATCTTAATTACTTATAAGGTATTATGTACAAGGATTCAACCTGGTTGAGAACAACAAATAGTTCTGCTGCCTCGAGACTCATATCTTCAGGTATGATAAGCTTCTAATACAACTATTTATAAAAATTTGAGCTTATGTGGTAATATGTCAACAGTTAAAACATTTTTAAAATATCATTTCTTTTGCAGGGTTATTTTAATAATGTCTCAGAGTATCTCAGAATTAGTCCACCTCTATATTTTGTTGTGAAAAAATATAATTACTGATATACTTTTCTTTTCTTCTTAATGCACACTTCTGGTGAAGTTCATTTCAACTTGTAATGTAGACTAAAAGTTTTTTTTTTTCACATTAATTTTTTCTGTTTTCTCAGTTTGATCAGAATCAAGACATACAAATCAGCTGTGCTCCATCAATCATTGTGATGTAAACTCCCTTTTGAATGAGGTATGAAAGTGTTGATTACTTGGGGAACCGTTTGGTTGGATTGAATGGAATTATGATGAAAGGTGTAACGGAATGAGTTGTTAATTCTATTCTGAATACTAATGTGTTGATTATGAAAACAGGTATCATGTGGAAACAGAAGCATAACAATGAGAAGTAGAAACAAGGTGTCCCTTAGCAATGTAGTATTAGGTTATATAGTTAGGGAAAACCTCTTAATAACAATGTACAATCAGATCCCCTTAATACTAATGTATTACAATTTTTTGACATGATGTTATTGGATGAAATTGATTGTTTTGATCTATATTTGTTTCCACATTTTTTTCTTATACGTAAATGACTATCGTAAAGACGCGTCGCAAATGTATATCGTAAATGGTTGTTGAAGTTTATGACACGCAAATACGTGTCATCTTTATTTATGACAGGGGCTTTAATGATATGCAATGCGGGTCATCTTCCTTTACGACACGCAAATGCATGTCGTCTTCCTTTATGACAGAGCCTTCCTTGATACGTATTGCGTATCGTAAATGTGCGTCGTAAATGAGCGTCGTAAATGCATGTCGTCTATAGACGACGCGCAAAAGCGCGTCGTCTCTCTTTATGACAGGGCCTTCCTTGACGCGCAATTGCGCATCGTCTAAGCTTTTTACGACGCGCAATGAGCGTCGTAAAAGGATGTTTTTCTAGTAGTGCAACCAACTTTCCGTTAAGGAAAGCGGGTTTGACATCCATTTGCCATATTTCATAATCATGAAATGCTGCAATGGCTAACATAACCCTAATAGACTTAATCTTTGTTACCGGGGAGAAGGTTTCATCATAATCAATACCTTGAGTTTGAGTAAAACCCTTCGCAACCAGTCGAGCCTTATAAGTATGCACTTTTCCTTCCATGTCGGTCTTCCTCTTGAAGATCCATTTGCACCCGACTGTTTTACGGCCTGGTACATTGTCAACCAAGTTCCAAACTTGATTGTCATACATGGACTGTATCTCGCTGTCCATAGCCTCTTTCCATTTAGCAGACTCCGGGCCTGCCATGGCTTCCTTAACACTGCTGGGTTCATCCAAATTTACCAGTGTACTATCACTAATAAACGTATCACCTTCCGTAGTAATATGAAAACCATAATAAAATGAAGGTGTGTTCCTAACCCTTGTAGAACGCCTTGGAGGTACAGCCTCGTCAGCTGGATCAACAGAAGTTTCCTCCTCAGGTTGATTGCTAGTGTCTGAGGTTCCTTCACCAATTGATTCTTGAATTTCTTCAAGATCAATCTGCCTCCCACTGTCTCCTTGGCTTATAAATTCTTTCTCCCGAAAGATCCCTCTTCGTGCTACAAAGACCACATTCTCACAGGGTTTGTAGAAGAGGTAACCGAAGGATTTTTGTGGGTAGCCGATGAAAATACACCTTTCGCTTCGGGGTTCAAGCTTATCATGAGTTTCACGCCTCACGAAAGCTTCGCAACCCCAAATTTTGATGTGGTCCAAATTGGGAACCTTCCCAGTCCACATCTCATGAGGTGTTTTGGTAACCTTCTTTGTAGGGACTAGATTAAGGATATGGGCGGCAGTCTCTAAGGCATACCCCCAAAAAGAAATTGGTAACGAAACTCGACTCATCATAGAGCGAACCATGTCCAACAAGGTTCGATTACACCTCTCAGCTACACCATTCAGCTGTGGCGTCCTGGGAGGAGTCAATTGTGAGACAATCCCACACTCCTTAAGATAGTCAAGGAACTCGGTACTAAGATACTCACCACCTCGATCGGATCAAAGCATCTTAATGTTCCTGCCCAATTGATTTTCTACTTCCTGTTTGAATTCCTTAAACCTTTCAAAGGTTTCTGACTTATGTTTGATTAAGTAGACATACCCATATCTACTAAAACCATAAATAAAAGTCACATAATACTGATTAGCATCCCTTGTGGCGGTTTTGAATGGCTCACATACATCAGTATGTATTAGGTCCAACAAACCGTCACCCTTCTCACAAGTTCCAGTGAAGGGTGATTTTTTCATTTTTCCAAGTAGACAAGATTCACAATTATCATCCGACTTAAGGTCAAATGATTCTAAGACTCCACTCTTTTGGAGTTGGCCTATGCGTTTCTTGTTTACATGTCCAAGACGACAATGCCACAATGATGCTTTATCTAGGCTAGTAGAAGAATCAATATACAACACATTATTTCCTAAGTTGTCTACAATCGACACAGTTTCATACACACCATCACAAGGTAATGCTTTAAAATAAAACACATTATTAAAGAAAGCATTAATACCACCACATTCATTATCAAACGAAAAGGTAAAACCTTGTTTGTACAAAGCATGAAAAGAAATAATATTCCTCGCCATTTCAAACGTGTACACACATTTATTCAAATCTAATTTTAACCCATTATTAAGCAACAAAGTATAAACTCCAATCTTGGAAACAGGTGAAGCCTTCCTATTCCCCATGATTAAGTTTATCTTTCCGTGCTCTACATCCTCACTTCTTCTTAGGCCCTGCAAATCAGAACATATGTGAATACCACATCCTGTATCAAGAACCCAAGAGTTAGAATATGTTGAGTAATTAGACAATATAGTGTAAATACCTGCATGGGTGGGTTTCACTTTCCCATCCTTTAGATCCTGCAAGTACTTAGGGCGGTTTCGCTTCCATTGTGCCTTTTCATGGCAATAAAAGCATTCAGCATCCTTAGGAAGGGCAGAAGGAGTGGCAGAACCGCTCTTAGTCTTTGATGAGGAGCCTTTAAGAGACTTTCCCTTGGTACCCTTCGAAGGGTGCTTCCTCTTCATCCCTTTGCCTTGCCCAATAGCTAAAATAGGGGTAGATGTTGGAGTAGGAGTAGTAGAGGTAACAACCGCTTTACCCTTAAGACCGGATTCCGCGGTCTTCAAGAGTCCTTGAAGCTTACTGAGGGTAACTTCCTCCTTGTTCATATGGTATGTCATTTGAAAATGATCATAACAAGAAGGAAAGGAGTGCAAAATGATGTCAATTGCCAACTCCTCAGGGATGTTAACATTCAGCTTCAGCAAACGGTTCACATACCTTTGCATCTTTTGCATGTGGCCCGTGACGGATTCACCGTCCTTCATGCGGGTAGTTATTATGGAGGACATTATTTCATACCGCTCGTGACGAGCACTCTGATGGTACCTTTCCATCAGGCCTTGGTGCATCTCAAAAGGGTAGAAATCTTCATATGAGTTTTGGAGCTCGGCTGTCATCGTGGCCATCATGATACATGCCACCTTAGTATCACCTCTCTCACGAGTCCTGAATTCTGCGATATCCTCAGGAGTAGCAGTAGACTGATCAAGTTCTTTTAACTCCTTATCGAGGACATATTTCTTATCCTCATAACAAGTAACCATCCTAATGTTCCTAATCTAATCCATGAAGTTGGAACCATCAATGATGACCCTCCTACAAAGATTCATGAGAGAGAAAGAACTAGTTGGGTTAGAGCCTGAAGCATTAGTGTTGGAAGACATCTGGAAAAAGAAAGTAAGTTTAGATTAGATATTTAGGATCCTTAATAAGACACCCAAATGTAATATTAAGGCTAGGATCCAATCACAATATATTACACATAGAAGAGGGATGCCGTAATCTAAGTAATAATATATTTGAAAGGTAGGTGAATGACGATTCACCAATTTCCACCATGAAAACGAAATGATTTATTAGGTTTAATTGGATTTGAAATTCCTAGATTCTTTTGAGATTCATTGAACTTTTCAATGGCATGTTTCAATCTCGATTGTGCCCTTCAAGTTTTGTGACTGGGATGCCGAGGATCACAAAACAAGGTGTGAATAACCATGCTAATTCACTTGGTACTCTTAATATTATCACCTAATCAATGTGCTGGTTAACCACACACGCTCCATTGATCTATGACAAACATTAAGTCACCCTTCGTGATCCTTACTAGTCCTAGTTAGTGTGCTAGTTAACCACACACGCTCCACCAACGACTTGGTAAGGTACAAAGTGTGAATTCCATGGACTAGCACCATGTTCACATTTTTCCAAAAGTAACTAAGATTGGGAATTAAAAGATTTTAGTTACTTTATAATATTCATTATACTTTTAATGAGGATTTAAAGTCATTGTTCTACCCGTTAGGCTAAGGACCCTCCACCGATCAAGCAAATGGTGGGTGAGAGTATACACCCATTAAGTCGCCATTTTATAAGCAACAACCTTATACCCACCTTATAGACCGACTTCGTGAATTAGGCCTACTAACGGTAAAACGACTTATTCTTATACATATATATAATAATTAACCATTAATGTTATAAATAGTATAAGGGTTGAATTTCAACTATTAAAACTCTAAGGGTTGGAATTAAAGTTTATTAAAGTGTGTGAAACTTTACAAATTCCAAAACTTGAGGGCAAGTTTTGTAACTTTGCATTATATGGCATGGGCTGACCCTGCTCCTCGCTCCATCTGTGCAAGGATATGGCCCACATAGGAGTGGGACCCTGAAATATCGGATGGGGATTGGGGTTCGGAGCTCCAGGAGGTAGGTTATTAACTTCTTGCTCGGAGTCGGAGTTATCCAAAAATCCTTGTGCTCGGTGGTCATCCAGAGGGATTGGGTGATCGTCGTCCGACTCTTCGCTGAGCCATCCTCCATTGCCCTGGTTTGGGTAGTACGGGTCGCCAGGAGGGTGGAAGACAGCCATGATATCTATGCGATAAAAGGGAAAAGAAGATTAATAGGCGCACTAACATAAATTACTTATAAGATGATCGTCACGAGTTAGACCAATACTTGTATAATGTATACTAATTACATGTGACTGGGGCAGGATAGACCATCGAATATGTGACCTTAACTCTAAATCCACAACCAAACAAGGAACAGGAAGTAAAGCAAAGATCATAGATTCTAAGTCTATAACGCCCTAGTCACATGTAACCGGAAAGTATCCATTTAGCAACTATTGCTCCATCAGTAACGACCCTTTTTAGTTCTCACAGATGTATGTTTTTAGAGGTACAGAATACTCCTATAGTATTCTTATGCTAACGTTATTGTGGTAGTGTTGGTAAGTTTTAGACTTGTTGTAACACCACAACCAAGCTTAGGCACATGCTAGTCACTCCCAAGAAAACGTAGTTGGTCAGGCTACATCCCCCTAAATGTGACTATATGTCTCTAAGCCCAATTGTGCTATCCAACAATCTTAATACTTTTGTTTTGTTCTAGGGCGATACCGACATCTGTGTTTTATAGTGATGTGTGTATATATATATACTTAGTTAAATCCTTTAGATACTTAACAGTATATATTCTTAGTCAGAGTGTTTTAGTCTCGAAGTGTTTATAGTTCGTATATCTTTTATAGGTTGATATACTTGATTCACTATAAACAATGCTCTGATACCAATCTGTCACACCCCAAAACCGATAACGGCGGAATACGTTTCGGGGTGGAGGACGTAGTGTACGGTATCATCACAATTGTATAATAGTAAAAGCAAGAAACATACAACCATTTCATTTACGTAGTGTGTTTATTTACAAGTGTGTTTTGTAATGTTCAACAAACACCAAAAGTAAACAAAACTAAGAGATGGGTCTTGCATGCTCCGTCTTCTCCAAAAATGCTGTAGTCGTACCTGTCTATCGTTGACCTGAAGATACAAGTTATTTTGAAAAGAATATCAGCATAAAGCTGGTGAGTTCATAAGAGTTTAGTGTGAGTTCTTATATAAAAAGCATCAGAACCGATAGTATGAAAGCTGAAGTTTACAGTCATAAGTAGTAGTAAAACCTAGAAAATCCTATATTTTCTAGGAATGTATAGTAAGTGAAAACCTTTAAGAAGTATGACATTTTCATCTTTGCAAACCATTTATTGTGGAAGTATAATAGTGACTCACCAATAAGTAAAGCAATATGGTATGTTATACTTGAAGTAAATAATAGTGGTGCAGCTTCGTTTAGTATTAGATACTTATTTACTTCGGGATATTAACTTTATCTTTTGTTTAGTATTTTAGTGCGGTTATAGTGTAATTCTTGTATGTTACCAATAATATGAGTAATAACGGACCCCATGACCTTCCCGGTCATGTACGGTGTAATGGAGTAAAGGCATCCCTGGACCTGTGCGGCTCGGACTGAAATTAACAGTCGGGATGTAATAGCATCTGCACCGTATAGATCTATACATATAGTGTCGTCTTCCTATCGGAAAACTTCGGGCGTAGTGCGTAGCGAATAGAGTATCTCGTAGTGGGTTAATGAGTTATCTCATGATTAGTACTTACTCTTGTATTATAGTGTAGTAGTCTTTTGTATAACTCGTATTGTATTCTCTTATTAGTGTATAGTTTCATAATAGAGAGAATTATAGTAGTGTAGAGTAGTAGTTAAAACGAGTGATAGAGACCTTAACTATACCTATTATAGTTGACTTAGTGTGTGTGGTTCTAGTCAGGTTAGTGATTTAGCCATCTAATGAAATAAGAAATACTCGTAATCCGTACTAATATACGAGATATATAACTAGGAAATCAACGACAGTCGGACGGATAACCACTACACTAAGCCCACAATCAAACAAGTACAGGAAATGAGGCGAGCTATCGGTCCTAAGTCCTTCAAGTCTTACTTATATAAATATATCAGTGTGGTTACATTTTATAAGGAGATTTATTAAATAAAAGTATTGTACAAAAGAAAAAATTTAAAACTTGTTTGTTTATCCAAAATAGTTTTCAAAACAATTGATTTATTTATAAGGCATAGTGATAAATCACATGTGATTTGAACTACGGGTAGTGAATCACATGTGATTAATTCTGTAACATGAGTAATTGCTTTGTATAAATTTTCATAAACATGTATAATCAACTTGTATCCCCCACCCCTAAAACATATAAAACATTTGGAAGGTTCATTAAAGGGGTATGAACTCACCTGAATTCTCGTAAATCGGGTGAATCGGGCAAATCGGGTAAAAGTGTCGGTTGAGCGTTTTGCTCCAAATAATGACTTGTGCACCTTTTAGGACCCTAATGTCATATGAAAATATGTATTTTACAAGAAATTAATCATTTTATGCTTTCCATTTATGTATTTAGGCATTCTAGCATCAATTCGGGGTTTTAGGGCCTAGAAGGGGTTTCCGGGAGTGGTACAAGGCCAAGAGGGGTTCACGGGGAAGTCCATGAGTTCACTCCCTTGGAGTTTACGGCCGAAAGGCCACTCCTTGGGAGTTTACGGCTGTAAGCCCCCTAGTTATGGAAAACGTTTAGAACAAGATAGGGAAGAAACCCTGACGTTTGGAAGCCAGAATTCGCGGATTCGGAGTCGGTTTTAGCTCTACAGAGAGAAAGTAGTGAGAGTGAGTAAAGAAGTGGTAAAAGGCTTAAAAGCAGTGTTTCATTTGCTTATATATGTCTCGGGTATTGCACCCGGTACACGGCTACCCGATGCTAAAGTTTAACGGGGCTAAAACTTTTTACCCGGGTGAAGTGGTTGAAAAGTAATATAACTCTATTTAGTTAAACGGGGTTAACATTTACAAGTTATAATTACCTATGTTAATATCGGGACATATAAATAACTAGATATTTGTTTATTGACGACTCCAAACATTACAGAAAATAACACATAGTGACGCATTCCGTTAGTGAAGATGGGATTTGTAACGACAATATATTTGGGGTCGTCACAGACACTCTATTATCACTCAGATTGGTTACATGAGAGATCACATTCATACCCAAGTTAATACACTAAGCATTACAGGAAAAACTAACTTCCCGAAGTGAATATATATATATATATATATATATATATATATATATATATATATATATATATATATATATTACTAACTGAAGTTTGCAACACTACTATAACAGCCGACAGTAAAACTGCTGAAATAAGATATTAAGCTTTCCTCATCTACTTTACATGAATGAAATCTATAATCACATTTTTATAATTGAGAGTCTCAATGGGAAAAGTTTTACACACTCAAAGGATCAAACTTACAAATATGGAACATATAGGAGTTTCAAGGGATTTCAGTATTTTTAAACAATAATCACAGCTTTTATATCACATGATGCTAAACACTTTTATGCAAGCAACGACACTAAATTCTTATGAACTCACCAGCTTTATGCTGATACTCGTTTTCAAAATAACTGGTGTTCTTAGGTCAACAATATACAGATACTGGTGCCGCTTTTGAGAAGATGGAGCACATACAAGATCCATCTTTTATTTTTATTTATACTTTTGCTGTCTATCATACTTTATAGAACACGCTTGTATTTACAATTACTATATTAGTGAAATAGTTGTTGTCGCTAGTTTTTACTATTATGCATTGTTATGATACTGTACATGATGTCCTCCACCCCAGAACGTATTCTGCCGTTCTCGGTTTTGGGGTGTGACAGATTGGTATCAGGGCATTGTTTATAGTGAATCAAGTATATAAACCCATAAAAGATATACGAACTATAAACACTTCGGGACTAAAACACTCTGACCAAGAATATATACTTTTAAATATTAAAATATTTAACTATATATATATATATATATATATATATATATATATATATATATATACATATATTAAGATTGTTAAGAAGCACAATTAGGCTTAGAGACATATAGTCACATCTGGGTGGATGTAGCTGTTGGAATAGTGTCTAAGCCTGCAACTATATTATGCAAGTATTTGACCCGGTTGTGCATGGTCCTTTTGGGTTGCCTTCACCATAGCAACTTGATGGGATGATTTGTTAAGAGAGAGTATGTGACATCCCCAAAATCACGGCCAGAAAAGACCGGTTTTGTTTATACTTTATTTCAAAATCAGAGTTATCTTTTAATAAAAGGTTTGCGGAATTTGTCCCAAAACAATAATATGATAAAGATTTATCAAAATCATTTCCATAGAAATGTATTCATTAAAAGACTCGGGATGTCATGTTCGTACAGATCAAAAGTATAAACAGTACAATATAAGCCTTACTACATTATTTCATATCTACAGGCCTATATCCGTAATCCCTCGTCCAAAACATCACACCTATGCTCATGTGCCACTTCCTGTAATACATAAAACTGAGTGGGTCAGGCTTGGGAGCCTGGTGAGCACATAGGGTTTTCAACCCACAATAAATAAGTTTATTAATTTCATCAATCAACAATAACCCGATTACCCGTTCCCGTTATCCTCACTTTACGTCCCTAAACACCTATCATAAGGGACCTAGCCTAAGGATCATCATCGGGACGGACACTACTGCTAAGGGGATTCCTCAGCAATAAATGTCCTAATAGGCAACCATGTGGGGGATGGAGTACACCGGTGAACACATCGTTCACAACACCTATAGGTTGCGAGCCTGCTAGTGTTCCACTGGACTGTCTAGAAGAGTCCGTGGTCGTCATCTATACCCCGCTAAATGACTAGATCAACAACAACAACAACATCGAGGCCTCTCATCATTTTATCACACATCACCTATTATATCTACCCATGTTTTACCCCAACATTTTCGTAGATATAAAATACATATACAGTTTAAATCATTGAAAACATGTATAACAACGTTCATCTAGCACAGATAGCAAGCATTCAGATAATATGCACACATAGCACGTAAAATACTTCATATCTATGTGTAAGTTGAAGGTAACTATGCACTCACTTGATTAGGTGGTGACTCAGCACTCGGACAGCGCTTCGATACTCTTAAAATGATATTCCTTCGATAAAACCTAGTATCGATATCACTAGGGTTTAGTTTAATGATAACCGCGATGAATTAATTAGTATGACTATTATTAAGCGTTAATAATGCTCAATATAACTCATAATAATAGCCCAAATAATTATTTTAAGGACCTAATAACATTCCTATAATTATTTGGAAGCTATACTAAAAATTGCGTAAGCGTAGCATACTTACAGCGAATTTTATTGAAAACCGGGACTCAATTAGAGCAGCGTTTTGAAACCGAAAAACTCCTTTTTCTCGGGACTCCGGGAGCCTCGGGGCTTCCTTAGGGTGCTAGGGGTTCAACAAGGGCTTAGGGGTGGTTTGGAACCTTAGAGAGAGAAAGAAACTAGAGAGAGAAAGGATTTTGGTGTGAAATATGAGGGCACCTTCGGCCCCCTTATATAGGCGCGAGGCCTCAGCAGTACGCGGGGCGTTCCCTCGGATAAGGGCGCCAGCTCGCAGCCAGCTGTCTCGCACCGGACGGAGGGGAGGCGAAGGTACGCGGGGCGTACCCGGATCTCGTACGCGGGGCGTAGGGCGAGGCGGCGTGGCGTCTTCTGGACCGAGAGCGAGCGGACGCAGGGCACACAAAGTCGGACACTGGGCATAGCAAGGAGCGACGCGTCGCTCATCCGAGCGAGACCGTGGGCCGCAAGCGACGGCTCTGATCGCGCCACGTCACCCGATTTCGCATCACTTTCGCATTTTCGAGTTCAAATTTCAAAAATTCGTAACTTTCTCATACAAGCTCTGTTTTCGATGTTCTTTATATCCACGTGAAGGTGGGAACGTACTCTACAACTTTCGTTTAGACTTCGTCGGCTAATTTTGGCTCGATTTTAAATTTTATATTATTAATGGGCCGAGATACGATTGATCCGTTAAATTCTCATAACGCCTTCATCCGACATCCGTTTTTGCCCATCTTTTTCTCGTTACGCTACTCTCAACGAGATCTTCGATTCTCGTTCAGGTCGTGTCGGCTAAAAACCGCTCGATCAAACATTCGAATTTCGGGCAGTATATTGCTAGTTCGAAACTTCGAAAAGGCGTAACTTCTTCATACGAAGTCGGATTTGGGCGTTCTTTTTATCGATGTTCTTAGTTTAACATATTCTACAACTTTTGTTTAGATTGCTAAGGCTAAAAAGTCTTCTATCGTAAATTTACTATTTTATGTCTTCCGGTGTCGTGTCGGTTTTGCCGTAAAACTTTGGCGGACCATAACTTCTTCGTTATAGCTCGGATTTCGGCATTCTTTATATGTACAGAAACCTCGAGACATATTCTACAAATTTATGTAGAGATATCGGGATTATCTCACACTTTAATTTTGACGCTCATTTTTATTCTTTATTAATTATACATTTATAATTTAATAATAAACACATAAACACATAGTTCACATAATACTCAAATATTTCATATTTATTACTTCAAAAAGAGTTACAATAGTTAACCTAGACTATTACACTGACAAAATGCTTAGCCCTGAAAACCCGGGCGTTACAATTCTCTCCCCCTGAGGATGATTCCGTCCCGGAATCATGCATCAGCAAATAGATGCGGATAACGACTCATCATGTCATCCTCTGTTTCCCAAGTGAGATTCGGCCCATTCGAATGTTTCCATTGGACTAGCACTAAGTCGACCATCTTGCGTCGTAACTTCTTAGTCTTACGGTCAACAATTGTCTCGGGCTCTTCGATCAACCTTTTATTTTCATCTATCCTTAACTCTGAGATTGGAATTATGTCGGGAACATCTCCAACGAATTTCCTCAAATAACACGCATGAAAGGTGTTATGAATACCATTGAGTTCTTCGGGCAAATCCAGCTTGTAAGCTTGGTTCCCAATCCTCTGAAGAACTTTGAACGGTCCAATAAACCTTGGATTCAACTTTCCTCGTTTCCCAAATCGTATAAGTCCCTTCCACGGTGAGACTTTAAGTAAAACGGAATCCCCAACTTCGAAGGTTATCGGTCGTCTTTTCTTGTTAGCATAGCTCTTCTGACGATCCTGAGCTGCTAACATTCTTTCCCTAATCACCTTCAATTTCTCAGCAGTCTCATGGACTATCTCGGGGCCCATAAACTGCTTCTCTCCGGCTTCAAGCCAACAAGACGGTGTACGACACTTTTGTCCATACAAGGCTTGGTAAGGTGCCATCTTGATGCTCGAGTGAAAACTATTATTGTAGGAAAATTCTACTAGAGGTAAGTGTTCGTCCCAATTCCCTTGGAATTCGAGGGTACATGCTCTCAGCATATCTTCCAACGTCTGAATCGTTCTTTCGCTCTGACCATCAGTTTGCGGATGGTAAGCAGTACTCAAACACAACTTTGTACCCAACTCCTCTTGTAGACTCCTCCAAAACCTCGACGTGAAACGACTATCACGATCTGATACAATCGTAAGAGGGACACCGTGAAGTCTTACAATTTCCTTCACATAAGCATTTGCGAGCTTATCCATAGACCACTTCTCATTGGCTGCTATGAAGTGTGCACTCTTGGTGAAACGATCCACGACTACCCAAATCATGTCGTGTCCGTTGTTCGTTCTGGGCAGTTTAGTCACAAAATCCATGGTGATGTCTTCCCATTTACCCATGGGTACAGGTAAAGGTTCTAAACTCCCATACGGTTTCTGATGTTGTGCCTTAACCCTCGCGTATGTTACACACTCAGCCACATACTTTGCAACATCGAGCTTCATCGTCGGCCACCAGTAGTAGGGTTTTAGGTCCCTGTACATTTTAGTGCTACCGGGATGAATCGAGTACATGGTCTTGTGTGCTTCTTCCATTAGAAGATCCCTTATTCCTCCCATCTTAGGTACCCAAATTCGATCTTGGAATACCTTCAGTCCTCGACTGTTTGTACCGAACACTAACGTTTTTCCCAAACGTTCTTCCTTTCGGTCATTCTTCTCTAAGGCTTCTTCTTGAGCTTTCCTGATACTTTCCACGATCGTCGAGACGACTTCAATTCTTAATGCTCTTGGCCTTTTCCTTTCAAGATTGACTTTCCGACTAAGAGCATCAGCAACAATATTTGCTTTACCTGGGTGGTAAAGTATCTCACAGTCGTAGTCCTTGAGAAGTTCTAGCCAGCGTCGTTGCCTCATGTTCAGCTCCTTCTGATTAAAGAGATACTGGAGACTCTTATGATCAGTGAAGAGCTTGCACTTCGTGCCGTAGAGGTAATGCCTCCATATCTTTAAGGCGAATACTACCGCTGCCAACTCCAGATCATGAGTGGGGTAGTTCTTTTCGTGCTCTTTCAATTGTCGAGATGCATATGCTATCACCTTTTCTCTTTGGGTCAGAACACAACCTAACCCGACTCCAGATGCATCACTATAAACTGCGAAATCTTCTACTCCGTCGGGTAGAGAAAGTATCGGTGCTTCGCATAACTTCTTCTTTAGCTTCTCGAACGCCTCATCGTGTTTCTCACTCCATGTATACGTAGCTCCTTTATGGGTCAAAGCTGTTAATGGAGCAGCTATCGAAGAAAAGCCTTGGATAAATCGTCGGTAATATCCGGCTAATCCTAGAAAGCTTCGAATCTCCGTGGAATTCTTCGGACGTTCCCACTTCATTACAGCTTTGATCTTGGCGGGGTCAACCATTATTCCTTCTTCGTTAACGACATGACCCAAGAATTGGACTTCTCGTATCCAAAAGTCGCATTTGGAGAACCTTGCAAAAAGCTTCTCCTTCTTTAACACCTCCAACACTTCTCGTAGATGCTTGCCGTGCTCCTCCTGGCTTTTCGAGTAGATGAGAATGTCGTCGATGAACACTATCACGGATTTATCGAGGAATGGTTTACAAACCCTGTTCATTAAATCCATGAATGCTGCGGGAGCATTGGTTAATCCGAATGACATAACCAAGAACTCGTAGTGTCCATATCTTGTTCTGAATGCAGTCTTCTCAATATCCTGCTCTCTCACTTTCAGCTGATGATATCCTGACCTAAGATCGATCTTTGAGAAGTAGCTTGAACCTTGCAGCTGATCGAATAGGTCATCAATCCTCGGCAATGGATACTTGTTCTTCACCGTTGCCTTATTCAGCTCTCGGTAGTCTATGCACATCCTCATGCTTCCGTCCTTCTTCTTCACGAATAACACCGAAGCTCCCCAGGGTGATGAACTAGGTCGAATGAAACCGTTGTCCAACAGCTCCTGAAGTTGCGTCATGAGCTCCTTCATCTCTGTCGGTGCTAATCGGTAAGGTGCTTTTGCTATCGGTGTTGTTCCTGGTAATAGGTCTATACGAAATTCTACTTGCCTATCAGGTGGTAATCCGGGAAGATCTTCGGGAAAGACTTCCGGATAATCGCACACAACCGGTATATTCTGCATCTCTTTCTTTTCCTTCTTAGCATCGATTACGAATGCCAAGTATGATGCACATCCTTTGGACAAACATTTTCTGGCTTTCATCAAGGAGATGATTCCAGAATTTACTCTGCGTTTGTCCCCGTACACCATAAATGATTCCTTTCCAGGTGGGTTTATCCTAACTATCTTCTTTCGGCATAATATCTCGGCATCGTTGGCGCTAAGCCAATCCATACCCAAAACGATGTCGAAACCGTTTAACTCTATGGGTAATAGTTCCTCATGGAATTCGTTTCTGTTTAGGTCAATGACGATGTTCCTAATACGATTACTAACAGGTACGAATTTGCCACTGGCAACTTCTACAATTAGGGCATTATCTAGTTTTTCTATAGGCAATGCTAATCTTCCACCAAATTTATGCGACACAAAGGAGTAATTGGCTCCGGAATCAAATAGTATATTTGCAGGTAAACCATTTACAAGAAAGGTACCTGAAGCGACGTCTGCTGCCTCCTTTGCAGCCTCGAGCGTCATCTGGAAGGCTCTCGCCTTCGGCTTCGGTGGTATGTTGGGTCTTCCTGCCTCCTTCTTCTTCGGGCAGTCCTTCAAAATGTGCCCTTCTTCATTACACCCATAACAGGCCTTCTGGTTGAGGGTGCATTCGTTGGCGTAGTGACCAGGCTTTCCGCATTTGTAACAAGTGACTCCTCCATCACACTTCCCAAAGTGCTTATTCTTGCACTTGTCACACCACTTTGCTTCTGATCTTCCTCCTCTCGAACCAGGTTTCGAGAATCTACTCTTCTTGTTGGACTTCGAGGATCCATCGAACTTTCGTTTCTCACCGACCTCAGCCCTTTCCAGACCCCTTTCCTTTTGTTGGGTCTCCACATTCTTAGCTGCTCGAACAGCTGATTTCAGAGTGGTTGCCATCTTGACTGTTGGGCCAAAGTCAGCCGGCAGTCCGTTTGCGAATTTCTCAATCTTAGAAAGTTCGGTTGGCACTAGGTATGGAAACAACTTCATCTTTTCCGTAAATGCAGCAACATAGTCATCGATGCTCATTCTCCCCTTCTTCAAATTTTGGAACTCATTGTTCAGATCAATCAGGTCTATCTCTGAACAGTACTGTGCTTTCAGTTGTTCCAAGAACTCATCCCATGACATTTTCAGGGCTTCTCCTCGTGGCATCGTATCTGCCAATAGCTTCCACCAACTCAAGACTCCAGTTTTCAATTGTCTCACAGCGAAGACAGTCTTCTGCTTCTCGTTGCAGTCACAGCTCTCAAACACCATCTCCATCTCGGAGATCCAGTCCATAATCTCAACAGGCTTTGGGCTTCCTGAGAGACTTGGTGGTTTTGCACCCAAGAAATTTTTGTACATCCGCCCATCCTTGTTGTTTCTCCCTTCTGGGCCATCCCTTTGCTCACCTTGAGTCCCTATTTGACTCACTTGACGGCTATAGTTCCCTTCCTCAGATGGCTCGGGAACTGGCTCCGTTGGTTCAACATGTATGGTAGGTTCGTCCCTATTCTCGCGAAGCATCCGTCTCATTTCTTCCCTTTGTTCAGCTAGCATAGCCTGAATCATGGCTTGAACTCCAGCCATGGTAACTGGCTCAGGTGCAACTTCTTCGACAATAGGTATTTGCTGAACCACTGGGGGTTGGTGTCTATTCCCATTTGCGTTTACGTTTCCGCTACGGGTCCTTACCATCTTGATCTATATACCGAATAAGGCGAATTTAGATCTTTATTTAGGAGAGACGTTTTAAATTGTCCTTATCACTTCGTAACGTTTATATGCTAGTTCTAATATCGTAGTCGTACGTTTAGAATCCTAAACACATAAGGTTTCCAGATCCGGTCGGCAACAGACCATAGATCCGAACAAAATAACAGCATATCATGCATAAAGCATTTAGCACATAAAAGCATTTTAGGCATAATTCCTAAAATAAGCTAGTGCTCACACCTCACAATCATCGCTTAGCATTCTAAGTTTAAGTCTAGAAATCCTACAAATTCCTAGTTCGCTTAAACTAATGCTTTGATACCAACTGTGACATCCCCAAAATCACGGCCAGAAAAGACCGGTTTTGTTTATACTTTATTTCAAAATCAGAGTTATCTTTTAATAAAAGGTTTGCGGAATTTGTCCCAAAACAATAATATGATAAAGATTTATCAAAAGCATTTCCATAGAAATGTATTCATTAAAAGACTCGGGATGTCATGTTCGTACAGATCAAAAGTATAAACAGTACAATATAAGCCTTACTACATTATTTCATATCTACAGGCCTATATCCGTAATCCCTCGTCCAAAACAACACACCTATGCTCATGCGCCACTTCCTGTAATACATAAAACTGAGTGGATCAGGCTTGGGAGCCTGGTGAGCACATAGGGTTTTCAACCCACAACAAATAAGTTTATTAATTTCATCAATCAACAATAACCCGATTACCCGTTCCCGTTATCCTCACTTTACGTCCCTAAACACCTATCATAAGGGACCTAGCCTAAGGATCATCATCGGGACGGACACTACTGCTAAGGGGATTCCTCAGCAATAAATGTCCTAATAGGCAACCATGTGGGGGATGGAGTACACCGGTGAACACATCGTTCACAACACCTACAGGTTGCGAGCCTGCTAGTGTTCCACTGGACTGTCTAGAAGAGTCCGTGGTCGTCATCTATACCCCGCTAAATGACTAGATCAACAACAACAACAACATCGAGGCCTCTCATCATTTTATCACACATCACCTATTATATCTACCCATGTTTTACCCCAACATTTTCGTAGATATAAAATACATATACAGTTTAAATCATTGAAAACATGTATAACAACGTTCATCTAGCACAGATAGCATGCATTCAGATAATATGCACACATAGCACGTAAAATACTTCATATCTATGTGTAAGTTGAAGGTAACTATGCACTCACTTGATTAGGTGGTGACTCAGCACTCGGACAGCGCTTCGATACTCTTAAAATGATATTCCTTCGATAAAACCTAGTATCGATATCACTAGGGTTTAGTTTAATGATAACCGCGATGAATTAATTAGTCTGACTATTATTAAGCGTTAATAATGCTCAATATAACTCATAATAATAGCCCAAATAATTATTTTAAGGACCTAATAACATTCCTATAATTATTTGGAAGCTATATTAAAAATTGCGTAAGCGTAGCATACTTACAGCGAATTTTATTGAAAACCGGGACTCAATTGGAGCAGCGTTTTGAAACCGAAAAACTCCTTTTTCTCGAGACTCCGGGAGCCTCGGGGCTTCCTTAGGGTGCTAGGGGTTCAACTAGGGCTTAAGGGTGGTTTGGAACCTTAGAGAGAGAAAGAAACTAGAGAGAGAAAGGATTTTGGTGTGAAAAATGAGGGCACCTTCGGCCCCCTTATATAGGCGCGAGGCCTCGGCAGTACGCGGGGCGTTCAGCAGCTACGTGGGGCGTTCCCTCGGATAAGGGCGCCAGCTCGCAGCCAGCTGTCTCGCACCGGACGGAGGGGAGGCGAAGGTACACGGGGCGTACCCGGATCTCGTACGCGTGGCGTAGGGCGAGGCGGCGTGGCATCTTCTGGACCGAGAGCGAGCCGACGTGGGGCGCACGAAGTCGGACGATGGGCGTAGCGAGGAGCGACGCGTCGCTCATCCGAGCGAGACCGTGGGCCGCAAGCGACGGCTCTGATCGCGCCACGTCACCCGATTTCGCATCATTTTCGCATTTTCGAGTTCAAACTTCAAAAATTCGTAACTTTCGCATATGAGCTCCGTTTTTGACGTTCTTTATATCCACGCGAAGGTGGGAACGTACTATACAACTTTCGTTTAGACTTCGTCGGCTAATTTTGGCTCGATTTTAAATTTTATATTATTAATGGGCCGGGATACGATTGATCCGTTAAATTCTCATAACTTCTTCATCCGACATCCGTTTTTGCCCATCTTTTTCTCGTTACGCTACTCTCAACGAGATCTTCGATTCTCGTTCAGGTCGTGTCAGCTAAAAACCGCTCGATCAAACATTCGAATTTCGGGCAGTATATTGCTAGTTCGAAACTTCGAAAAGGCGTAACTTCTTCATACGAAGTCGGATTTGGGCGTTCTTTTTATCGATGTTCTTAGTTTAACATATTCTACAACTTTTGTTTAGATTGCTAAGGCTAAAAAGTCTTCTATCGTAAATTTACTATTTTATGTCTTCCGGTGTCGTGTCGGTTTTGCCGTAAAACTTTGGCGGACCATAACTTCTTCGTTATAGCTCGGATTTCGGCATTCTTTATATGTACGGAAACCTCGAGACATATTCTACAAATTTATGTAGAGATATAGGGATTATCTCACACTTTAATTTTGACGCTCATTTTTATTCTTTATTAATTATACATTTATAATTTAATAATAAACACATAAACACATAGTTCACATAATACTCAAATATTTCATATTTATTACTTCAAAAAGAGTTACAATAGTTGACCTAGACTATTACACTGACAAAATGCTTAGCCCTGAAAACCCGGGCGTTACAGAGTAAATATTATAAACAATAATATATAGTTATTTGATTAATATAAGTCATAGATTAATTAGTATTAATTTGATGACTTAAAGTGATTAATTAAATAAGAGGGTATAAACTGTCAATTGGTTGATAGTTAAACTTGAGACTGTAAATCCACACAGATATGGATTGGACGGATTCTAGGAGCTAATGGATACCTCAAATTGTCCATGATGTTATCTTGGAATGGATTTGGATAGCCTTAAGAGAAGATTATCCAATTAGGGTTTAGACTGTAACCCTTAAGGAGTCTGCAAGTATAAATAGACCCTATGGGTAAGGGAAATTGGAACTCATCTAAAGTAAGAGAACTCTGGCCGATTTCCACCACTCTCCTCTCTCCTAAATCATCTTTCTTGCTATTGGTGTTTGTAAGCCATTAGAGGAGTGACATTTGTGACTCTAGAAACTCCAAGACAACAAGATCAACAAGGAATCCAAAGGTATGGTTCTAGATCTATTTCAATGTTGTTATTTAATCTAATTAGGCATTAGAAGTCTTGGATTCAAAGCATGTTTAATTAGAAAGCCTAGATCGGAGCATTAGGGTTTTGCATGTGCATATAGGAAATTTATTATGGCTAAAACCCATCAGTGGTATCAGAGACTAGCTTGGTTTTCTTTAAATTGTTGCTTGATTAACTGAAACAAACCTGCAAAATTCGATTTTTTGGGTTCTGAGTCATGGACTCGGCGAGTTCCAAAGTGGACTCGGCGAGTAGGCCTGACTCGGTGAGTCCGAGCGTCAGGATTAGCCAAAACCGGTGTCACACCCCAAATCCGGGATGGCGGAAACGTTCTGGGGTGGATGACGTCATGTCAAGTATCACAACACATGCATTATAGTAATCAAAGTACAACAAAATATTGCATTAATAGTAATAGTTTTACAAGGTTACATTACAACAATTTAAAGTAATACAAGTAATAGAATAAATACAACGTGGTACTAAGCTATCTTCATCAACAGCTCCGGGGATGTACCTGTCTAATGCTAACCTGAGAATACAAGTTATTTGAAAAGCGAGTATCAGCATTTTTACAAATGCTGGTGAGTTCATAAGCATTTAGTGACATTTCATTCAAATGACTTAATAAAGTAATAGTTTAAGAGATTTCAGTGTATTAGAGTCCTTTCCAGAAAATCCTATATTTTCTTTAATAAAAGCAGCCTTCTACCAAGACTAGTCAGTGATGTGGGGTAAAAAGTAGTCTTCCCTAAATTGCTATTATTATCAAAATACTGAATTTGATTATTGAGGAAAGCAACGACATCAGGGAATATCATATGCCTCAGCAGTGAGGACTGCTGACTAGGGCAAAGAACCGTGGACTCCAGGAAAGTATCACACAAACGACACGCCTGGTTCAGTCTAACAAGTGGAGACACAGACCCCAAAAGGTACCAAATGGAGGGTACAACTAGTAGGGTCTTAACAGTGATTACAGACCGCAGACAATATCAAATGAAAGATATGTCTAGCAATGTCTAGAACGGTGAACACAGTGAATCCCATGAATACCGTGGATTCTGTGAATACAGTGGATACAGACCCCAGACAGCATTAAATGAAGGATACGTCTTGTAAGGTCAAAACAGAGATAACAGACCTCAGACAGTATCAAATGAAAGGATACGTCATGTAAGGTCAAAACAGAGATAACAGACCTCAGACAGAATCAAATGAAAGATACGTCATGTAAGGTCAAAACAGTGTGACTCTGAAAATGAATTACCAGCATACAGTGTAGATTTGCTGGTGAAATACCATTACCTTAAGGCCGAAGAATTATAAGGTAACCCAGGATACTCGTAACCATACTAACCGACACTAGAGAACCAGATGCCCTACGAGCATCTTGAGAATGTGACATTTGTCACCCCTTGGCTTGGTGTGCCATGGACTGTAGCTAGCAGTCAGGGTGCAGGGGTTTCAATCCCGTGAAGATCTATACACACAATGCCCGCTCTCCCTACAGAAGACTCTGGTTACCAACTAGACGACGGAGAAGGCCGTGTCCTGAAGATGCATCCCAAATAGTGGGTAGAGACTTCCAAATAGTGGGTAGTGTGTAAGTGTTGAACTAGAGGTAGAGACTTCCCAATAGTGGGTTTCTAATGTAAGTGTAGACTAGAAGTAGAGACTCTTAACTGAACTGACTAGAGAATTTCCTATATGTCCATTCTCATATACATAATATATAACTAATGAGTCAAATGACCTTCGGACGGCCATCCGATCCCACCAAACCACATCTCAACGAAGAAAAGGAAATAGGGCCGACGAGTATTCCTAAGTCTTTCAATCATTACTTATATGTACCTATATAAGCACGGACATACATCTAACTACGACTGAGTGAGTATCAAGTAGAAGTGATCCTTGTGAAGTAGAAGTGTCTAACAAGTGAAGTAGAAATGATCGCAAGTGAAGTAGAAGTGTCGAACAAGTATAAGCATATCACGAAGTAGAGGCGATAATAAGTGGAGCAAAAGTGTATCAAGTATAAGTGAAGTAGAGTCGTTATCAAGTATAAGTGAATAAGAATCGTATCACTAAGTAAGAGCGTGAATAAGTACAAACGTCATCAGGTATACGCGACTACAAGTATAAGTGAAAGCGTTACCGAGTATGAGTATAAAATAAATATAAGCGAAGCTGCAATATTTAACAAGTAAAAGTATATGTCTAAAAGGAAATCTTTAATGAAAAGCCTTTATGTACAGAGAAAATCACAAATTGTATTCTTTTGTAAAATATGTTTAAAAACCTTAGATGATCATCCATAAACCAATTTAGAATGAATTTGGATAAATCAGTATAAGTAAAAGTTATGAAATAAGTAGGAATCATTATAGTGTCCCACTCGGTAAAACAGTGTAAATTGGTAAAATCTTGTGCATGCGGGTTATCAATCACATGTGATTGACATGATAACTGGCATGTTTAACTTGTATTCCCCCCCTATAAAACATTTAAAAGCATTAAAAAGGTTCATTCAGGGGTATGAACTCACCTCCGACGAAGGTGCCGTTTGGGCGTTCGGTGTCACGCAAGGACTTGAACACACAGAATGACCTATTAAACATATGATAACATGTGTTTACATGCAATTAGCACATTTAATACTAATTAAACAATTATACACGCTCACAGGAGCGGTAAACACTTTAGCTAAGTGTTTGGGTGTCCCGGGTAGCGTTTAAGGGTGTGTATGGCTAAGGAATGGAGTTGATCACCCGAGAGCACACCCTCCTAACCTAGTTTACGGCCCAGGGACTACTCACCATGAGTTTACGGCTGTAAACTCATGGTGATGGGTTCTAGGGTGTATTACGGCTTCTACTTGTTCATTGAATTATTCTAAGCACTTTTCCCAAAAGGCATGAGTGGGTTTGAGGCTTCTAAGGGCACTTTCTATGAGTTTACGGCCAAGGGACCACTCCTAAAGGAGTTTAAGGCCGTAAACTCTCATCCTTAGTGTTTTATGAAGTTTAAAGCCCCTATTTCCTTTCTAGTAATTTCTAATGAAGTGTGGTGCTATTTTGGGTGATTAAAACCAACATTTGAATGGGTTTTGGGGAGTTTACGACCTAGATAAATTCTTGGGCCGTAAACTCCAAGTCATCCCATATTTCCTTGTGTTTAAGTCCTTAACTCCTTCCTAGTAATTTATGGTAAATCTATAAGGCCATTTGGGGGACAAAACAACTAATTTGGGCATGTTTAAGGGTGTTTACGGCCTTGGTATACACCTGGGCCGTAAACTCCTTTTCCCTTTCATTTCATTGTGTTTAATTGTGTTAAACCCAGGATACTAAGTCCCTAAATTATGTGTTAAGCCCTAGGGTGGATTGGGAGTGTATTTAGGACATTTATCCAAGGTTTAGAGGTGTTTACGTCCTAATCATGTTCTTGGGCCGTAAACTCTCTTTTATGCCCCAAAATGATTGTTTTAAATGTGCAAACACTCCTAGGCTAATTCTTCTATTTATTTCCAAGCCTTAAGGACAAGTTTGGGTCATTTTGGCCTTGTTGAAGGGGTTTACGGCCTAAAGAGGAGCTTAGGCTGTAAACTCCTTTCTAACAGCTTCTATGTCTGAATTTTGGGCTATAAACATGAATCAATATGTTTAGGATAAGCTAGGGTAAGCGGACTTACAATTTGGGTTGTCACATTATCCCCCGTTAGAGGGAATTTCGTCCCGAAATTCAGGTTTAGGCAAGGAAGTAGGCTTGAATGGCCAAGTAAAGGTAGGTGGGTACTTCCTATACGGTTGTCCTCGCATTCCCAAGTTAACTCTAATATGTGCTTGTCATTCCGACAGACCTTCACGTACGGAATGCATATTCCATCTAGTGTAGCTAGTGGGTTCCAATAGGCGTACCTACAAGGTTAAGGTTCTCGATGAATTCTATCAAGATGAGTGAGGCACGAAGAGTGTTGTCGGAAAATCACATATCAAGTCTAAGAAGTGGATCGACCGGGTGTGAATCCTATGGTATATCCGAAGGTAGAAGCGGCCTGAAAAGGGTTGGACCATGTCTCCATAAGGATTTTCGGATGGTTCTACGCTCTCAGAAGGGTAGAGCTTTTCAGTACTTAGAACATAGTCTACTTCTATGGCAAGACCATCATTGGCGTGATCGCCATTCCGAAGTGCCTAACGTTCTCTCTCGTACTGGTAGTGTAGTCCTTTAGGTTGGTTCTTAGGGAGCTCGGGTGGTCTTCGGTTTCGTGTTTTCTGTCAACTGGCTGATCGAGACTTTCTTGATTGTCGTGTGGATTGCGCGACTATGGTCATCGGTTTGCTATAGAGCGTCTATCCCAAACTCGTGTAAAATGGTCCTGCACTAACGACGCTTGAGATACGGAAACCCTAAGGGTCGGGGAGATAGGGTTTCACTAGATGAACGTTGGACTATCTTGGGAGGTGGTTCTACTATCTCTGTGTGAAATAGTATTCGTGGAACACCAAATAATACAAGGAATCTCTAAGACTGTGGTTTATTCTAGAGTGGAAAGTGTATGTTCCTGCATAACCCTTCGACTAACACTAGGGCTGGTGTCAAGTCTATAACCTCTTCGGGATCTGGCTCACGAGGTTCAACGCAACTACTATTGCACCTTGATCAAGTATTCTTGGCTGTGAAGGTTATCCTGTGGGTTCTCGGTATTCTAGTGTTCACTTCGGAGAATGAAGTCTATCATCTACAGGGCAACGGCGATTTCCTCCATGCAATTGGGTGGAGGATGATAGGCACTACCTGTCCGTAACAGGGTGGGCAAGGTGCCCGAGCAGTGCGAGCATATACAACAACTACTCTTCCGAAGGTTCTGGGTTTTCTATGTCTAGGTAAAATCTAGTGGGTATAGAGTCTTCTCACTCGGAACTTTTAATAGCTCAACCCGTAATGATGCTCTTGACTCGGGTTCCTATTTTATGGAATAGGTTGAAAGTGCTTTGCTAAGAGGTTCGTGGTAGAGCTCATACTAAGCCTAACTGCAAATACCGGGTGTATACGAGCAGTATACAATTGAGGTTGGCGGGACGTTCAGCTGTGCGACTCCACCCCAAACCCACAACCCAACGAGGAACAGGGAATAGGGAGGAAACACACAACTTAAATCTTTTAGACCTCAATTATATGCCACCCTAATGCATATACCTGGTTATAGAGGTCAGTCCCATGAGTGTATGGTACCCTCCCGTGGGTACTCCGAAAAGTTTTCGAGATAAGAGGGACGATAGGCGGATCGCATTAGGTTTGATTATTTGTGTTAGGTTTAGGTTCGGAAGATCCTTTATTTGCCGACTTGGCTATGGAGAAAGTTCTTTTACACAGCACTAAGGATGTACACATGGTTGCACAAAGACAAAACATGATCAATAGAGTCATCAAAGTTGGCACACTTCGACATGCTATACGGTGAAGATCGATAGAGTCATATGCCGAACAGGCACCCAAGTTCTAGGTGTCTCAGGTTTCGTCCTATGTATCGCTACCGCGGATACCTGGACTGATAGAGTTGATGCGGAACTATAAAGAGTTCTAAGTGTTTCCGAATAGAGTATCTTTTCGTGAATGCATGAATACTCACAAGGCATTTCTATAATCGCCTCACATATACTAGTCATGTATATTTAAGGTGGGGAGGACTGTTGACTGAGCGACCCCGCCCTAAATCCACAACCAAACGAGGAATAGGAAATGAGGCGGCATTCACTCACTTTAGGTTTGTCCATCTTAAATATACATGGTCGTAACGTATACGTTTAGCCATTATAGTTTTACCTAATGAAGTTTAATTTATTTTTTTTAACAGTGCTACGACTTTCACCTTATTAGGGAGAACTTACATTTAAATTAGTCTTTTATTGTTGTTAGTTTAGTTATCTGAGATCGATAGACGTACCAAAATCTAATGAGTTCCTTGCCGTTTCTCCCTACGCAGTAGTGTCAGGCTTCTTCTGTGTCTTTGTCTTTCTCTTCGGTTGGGCAGTCCTTCTTGAAGTGTCCTATTTTACCACATAGGTGGCAAACTGTACGGGTCGCCACATTGGTGATTGATGTAATGAACTCAACCGGGGTTCTGCAGACGCGAGCAGTATGTTCCAACATGTGGCACCTAGCACAATAGAGTTCCCGGCAGGCACCATGATGATGGTAGCTGCACTTGCTGCAGTGGGGAAGGTCTCCTAGATATGGTCTTCTTAGAGTCGGGAGGGAAGGGTTTACAGGGGTACATACTGCCTCAGCTTATTGCCCTTCGGAAGGTCCTTTAGCCGAGGTACTTCCCTCCTCTATCTTGAGTTTTCTCTTTAGTGGGTTCGGTGAAGATTCTTGGGTAACTGGGTATGAAAGTGTTGGTTGTTGTTGTCCATCGCCAGGATTAGAAATCCCGACAGGCACCTTGCTAACATTGGTGTTATTAGCATTCAGGTGAGCCATGGCAGCTGCTACGGCTGCTGAGACTGCAACTTGGAATGTAGCTTCATCGAATAGGAGAGTAGGTTTCTTGCTTGTGGATTGGTTACGCTTCTTCGGTGGCATGGTTTTCCTACACGAAAAGGAATACAAGGCAATGAGAGACGATGGTCAACCCTGGACATTTCTGTCCTGATTGCATTAGGCATAAATTGTCCCGTGCCTCGAATGTTGGTTGTCTGAGTGTCGACCTACATCCCTATGATGTAGTACTGGTAATCGAAGTGGGTGTAGGAGTAATCAGAAAAAGGCCATAAGATGCAAGTCATTCCTACTAAGTTACCTTTATACTGTGAAAGGTTTCACTCTCCGGCCTGGAGAGATTTGAGAACAGTTTGGAACGAAGCTCTGGAAAGAGAGGCTCATGAGGGCTTATGGCTAAACAACCTCAAATAGGCGTGGGGATCCACTCTAAGCGTATTACTGGCAACGGGAACAAGGCAATTTACCTAACACATAGCATGAGCAGTGTAACCACTAAATCACTAAATTGTATTATTTTATAGGTGTATTAGCGTGACAACCACGAGGAAAAGACACTTCTCGGGTTCCACGTACTGGCTCCCTCGGTCTGCCTCGTATCTTTGACTGGAATCGACGTTGGTTTCCTTCGGGTAGTTACCTAAGATTCTCTTCGCGTATGGATATATTGAATTTCTACTCCACCTTCCTTCTGACTCTGACTATGGGTGTCATCACTTCATGATGGATGACTGGAATCTCGGAAGTTTAGGCGAATCTTTTCACCGGTGTCCCTAAAAGATATTGACACTTGGTGAATTCAGTAGTCTCGCCCTAGTTCATTTATTTCCGAACTCGAAATCTTCTTAATGAACTTCTTCGGGGTCAGAATCAACTCTTCTGTTATGCACTGAAGTGGGTAGGGTTTGCTACAGGGTTCGTGCGAGAATGGAAATGTCTAAGGAATCCTAAGAGATTATTAACATTTCACTGTGTGATCCATATCGAGTCTGTTGGGTTTTGAGCAATCTAACACTTCCTAAGTGTGCATGCAACCCTAATAAACCTTGGATCTATGTTTGTCTAAATACATGCAAAATAGTAATTTTCCAAGGTTTATAACCTATCTAACATGGCATGGGGAACATTTCAACATAAAAGAGTTAGAAGAGATGACATACCTTTTGGTGAGTTTGGTTCTAAGGAGTTTGAGGGCCAAGCACCAATAGTGTGAATGCCTCAAATGGAATCACAAACACCACAAACTCTTGGAAAACTTTAAGAGAGTATACACCCTTGTATAAAATCGGCCACACACAAGCACACACACACTAGTTCACTAGTTTTCTCTTAGGCTCCATTTCATGCTCCATAAGCATGCTTATATAGCGTGCATTGTTAGGGTGAAACCCTAATAACCCATGTCTTTTCCTTTCCAAGGATCCATGGGTTAAAAGCTCCATGGATCATCCATGGACTTCCACATAAGCCTAGCCCATTAACAAATGAGTATTAGCCCACACTATATAAAACAAATAGCCCATAATCTAATTAGTCTTCCTTTTAATCTCTAAATTAATTCATAATTAATTTAAGACCTAAACTAATTAAATAATGTAACTTCATATTAATATATTATAACTCATAATATATTAATAAACATATGTGTATAACTCTCATAAAATTATCCATAATAGTTTGGATGAGATGCAACCCAAATGGACCATGTCGGTCGGGTCAAGTATATACCAAATAAGTGATGGACTTAGACACCTTATCCAACAAACTCCCTCGAACTATGAAGACTCTGTTGAACTATGAAGCACCATTTTAGATAAGTGATCACATAATCCTCTGTTCTCATGATATCAGCCGGACAAACACATGGAACTATGTCTTGCTTATTGTCTAGCAGTTGTTTCTCGATTTTCCGATTTGTTTGACGAAGAACTTCACTGAACACATCGGTTTAGTTCTGACCAGGCCTGGTACATGGGTCAACACAAAATCATCGAGGGGCCCAGATAACGCTTCTATTTCTAGAAGGAACAGATAAACTTCGACTGATATGCTTGTTCTACTACTTATTGAATTGTACACAAAGGCACATTTTATAACATCAAGTTACTGATGTGTTTACGTGCAATCAATGCACAACCAACTCATAGGTAACAACTCATATCTCTAGGTTTGAAGATTTATATGATGTTATCGTCTCACGATCACTCGAGATAAATTCCATGAAGTAATACAAGTGAGCGTGGGTTTATACCAATACTCATAACGTATGAGTACTCATGAATGTTGAAGCAACCATTGCCATGTCTAAACACCTTTAAGGCATCTACAAACCTAATTCATGACAATCTTGATTCATACCTACTTCCGACGTATGATCGATTGTGGAGGTTTGAATAAATTAATTATTCTGGAAGTCAAAACATGCAAAACTGAAACAATAGTAAATAATTGACAATGATAGTAACACTTTACTCATAAATAAATCACAAATTTTATTCATCATCAAACATCGATTACATTTTACAAGTTTCAGGAAAACTATCTAATCTGTAAAACTAATATCGTCCCTCAGCCCGATGCGTCTCGCATGCTGAAAATGCTTAACCCTCGTCTGTCCCTTCGTAAGGGGATCTGCAGGATTCTCATCCGACGATATCCTCCTTGTCACAAGGAGTCCTTCTTCAATCTTGTGTCTTATGAAGTGATATTTTTTGTCAATGTGTCGGGATCTGCCATGATCTCTTGGTTCCTTGGCTAAGATAACCGCACCATTGTTGTCACAAAAAATCTTTATAGGTTCCTTAATAGCTGGTACAACTCCAAGGTCTCCGATGAAGTTCTTTAGCCATATCGCCTCCTTCGCTGCTTCACTCGCTGCTATATACTCTGATTCACAAGTCGAATCAGCCACCGTCTCCTGCTTGGAACTCTTCCAAGAAATTGCCCCTCCATTTAAGGTAAAGATCCAGCCCGACTGAGAGCGGAAATTATCCTTATCAGTCTGAAAACCAGCATCACTATACCCTAATACTTTCAAGTCATCACTGCTACCAAGGGTAAGGATCCAATCCTTAGTCCTCCGCAGGTACTTGAGAATGTTCTTTACCGTAGTCCATTTGTAGGATATTATTCCTTTTATATATCAGCTCAGATACCGATTTGTTGGAAATATAACAATCTAATCACCACAACAAAAGGCTCGGTTACCAGTTACTGTGTGACAGATATATTAGTTTAAGATATAAGATATATATATATATATATATATATATATATATATATATATATAAAGAATAATAATTGCGGAATAAGTATAAATATGAAAGCTGTAAATGACTGAAAGCTATAATAATATAAATGACTGTATTTAAATGACGTTAAGCTATAAATAATATAAATGACTGTATTTAAATGACATAAAGCTATAAATAATTTAAATGACTATATTTAAATGACGTAAAGCTATAATAAAGTATATAAATATATAAATATATATCAAGTAGGTTCGTCAATATATTGACTGAACCGGACTCATGAAGCGACTGGTCGATATTTGTTCTTTGAATGGACTGGTCGATATTGGGACTCTTGGAGCGACTTGTCAATATATGTTCTTTGAATGGACTGGTCGATATTGGGACTCTTGGAGCGACTGGTCTATATTAGTTCAAAGATCAATCCGGCATTGGATAAGTAACAAAAGTTCATTTAAAGCTCGATTTTATGTAAAACAAGTGTTTACAAAAGGGTACAAAATACATGGGTTTATGTATTTGTATTTGAAGTATTTTTGGTAAAAACATGCACACGGGTCGTGTACGATAAGGTACAAGTGACACGGGTCGTGTAGGAGGGTTTTGAAGGGTTTTCTTGAAGAATGATGCTGACACGGGGCGTGTTGATTTAGCCTTGCTGAACACGGGGCGTGTTCATGATGCAGATGCTGACACGGGGCGTGTTGATTTAGCCTTGCTGAACACGGGGCGTGTTGAGGTTCAGGAGTATGAAGAAGGCAATCAGAGGGCAACACGGGGCGTGTTGATTTTTCCTTGTATTTTAACACGGGGCGTGTTCGTGTCAGAGTCCATTTCGGGATTTTTGTGATTTGAAGGTAAGTTTTGTTTGTGATGTTTTGGCTAGGGTAATGGTGTTAAGGTGTTTTGAGGATGTTTTCAAGGTTGTTTAGAGGTTGGAAGGAGGTTTATATAAGGTGGTAAAGGTGGTGAAATTTCTCATGAAGATGATGATGAATAGTGATGGGTCTTGTGGTTGATCTTGATGCAGGAGGTTTTGGGTTGTTTCATGGTTGGGTTTTGGTTTTTTTATGTAAGGAAAGTGTTTGGTGGTGTATGATGTGATGATCAAAGGTGGTGAAGATGAAAAACCTTTAGTTTCAATGAAGAAGATGAAGATAGTTGATGGTGTTCTTCATGTAGCTTCTTGTTTGATCTTGGTGTTCTTCACTTGGCTTCTTGTTTGATCTTGGTGTTCTTCATTTAGCTCCAGGGATTTGTCTTTGTTCTTGAGGAGGATGAAGATGGTTGATGTTCTTGAGAGAGTTTGTAGTTTGTAGAAGTGTTACAAAAATTACAAATGAACACACACACACAATACATACTCACGTGTACATATACGCATTGAAACAAATATCTTCTTCACTTGTACTTGAGTGTAAGATGCAAGTAGATGTAGAGTTGTAGGAGCAAAAAATGTGGGAAGGGCTTTTGCTTCTCATCTTTGACTATTCAACATATATACATATATAATACATATATACATATATAATACATACATATGTATATAATACACACACACACACACACATATATATATATATATATATATATATATTGTTGAATTTGTTTAGTCACACATATGTGTTTTCGTCATTCGCGTGTTTTCGTATTTTCCATTTTATCACGCATTCATGCAACCTGAAATAACTGATAATATTTGTTAGATTGTATAAAAACAGTTCATCTTATTTCAGTGATGGTCACATACTAGGTTACATAAGAACATTTTTCAACAATTTCCCCCTATGTGATCATTGCTGAAATAAGGACAGGTATGATATAATCATATTGACAGTTTAACTTTTGAAGATTCGAGATAAAAGATTTGTCAATAGATAAGATATATATAAAACCATAGCAATTGATTTGAAAGTTTGTGACTTGGTTTAACATATCTTATGTAAAAGATTTTCAGAAATTTGTTTCCGAATCAAAGTCTCGGGTTCGGTTATCAAAGGGTAGCCATATATGTATCTAAAGAAATTTCTTAAGATTTTATAGCATTATTAATGACGACAAGTGGTCTAACAGGTCGATTCAGATGAACGCTCATAGGTATAGCTCACACTTCACTTGGGTGTTTGGTTGTTCTGGCAGCAGAACAAGTTAATGATCACTAAAAATGAGTGATATCTCTCTCTGACGACTCACACTCATATTGGAGGTGTTCAACTATGCTTTTCCTGAAAGGTCACTTAGTCTCATTATTAGATAATCAATCACATAAGACTGGTTTCGGCATTACTCAGCGGGTTTCTTCATTCCTGCCATTAACTTTCTCTCTCTCTCCGTCGGGAAATACATGTAGAGGGGTTTAGCAATTTTCATAGTGCAGTTTGCAACTAAGAATCTTCAGTGATGAAGGCTACAGTATCCCGGGAAATCCATTGTTGTTGCAGCTTTTTCTTTGATGGTATCCTTTTTGTTGATCAATATCTTTTTGTTGTAAAAGGATATTTTGTTTTAGCATCGAGAATTTGCTACATTTGAGAAATTTGGGATTTTTGAGAGTATCTATCTTGCGGGATTAAGATATCCCTTTTTATGAAAAATGGTTAAAAATAGATCACGAGATCTTTTGATGTTTGCTTTGAAATAACCATTTGGTTGAACTTTGTTTGAAAATACCAAATGTAGAGTTTTTTTTTGTTTTGTTTGGTATTTCTTCGGTGAATGATTTGGCTTTCTTGTTGATTCTTCTTTATCTTGTTTCGTCTTTTCTTGTTGATGGATCACGGGATCTCAAGACATCATTTTTGTTGGCTTATATCTAGGTAGGGATTAGTGGCATAAAAGACAGTTTGTCTAGTATGTAAGAAATGAATGTATCGTCCCTGGTCATTTTGATATCTAAGCAAAAATGAGACCGTGACAAGGTATAATCGGATATACCTTATAAGCAATAGTGACACACCTAAGCTCACAAGAAATGAATTCCACAATGATTCAGATTGATGAGGCACAAATTCTCACATGGGTTTTTGTTTTCATCTGAACCTCCTAACCTTATGTCCCTTTTTAAAATCATCAATAATGATATAAAATTGAAGGAAATAAAGTTATGTACATTATGAAAAGTAGGAGATTTGAACCTTCACTCCAATTGAGAATCAATATGACTTAAAATCTTCATCGAGCATAAGCATCTGAAAATTAAGTCAAAAGACGATTAATCACAAGGTTCTATAAAAGCTTATTATGGCAAGTCTTTTATTATATTTTTGAAGATTTGTTTTTCTGAATGTTTTTGGAAATATTGGTTATTTCAATGTTTTTGGTTTTTTTGAAAAGAAAGTAGTTTTCAAATTGTTTTTGAATTTTCTTTTTGAATGAAAGTAAACACACTTTTGTACAAACAAAAAGTAAAAGTTTAAGGATGGATGTTATCTGGATTTAACATTCCTAGACGGCCTAGGAAGTATTGAGACTTTGTTTCATCGAGAGCCTTAGTGAAGACATCGGCAATTTGATCTTCGGAGTTGATGAAGTGTAGTTCGATATGACCCTTTTGAATGTTGTCTTTGATAAAGTGATATCGAATGTCGATGTGCTTTGTCATGGAATGGTGAACGGGATTGTGAGAAATGGCAATTGCACTGGTTGAGTCACAAAATATGGGAATTTGTGAGATTTTGAATCCATAGTCACGCAGTTGAGTTTGCATCCATATGACTTGTGAACAACAGCTGGCGGCAGCGACATATTCAGCTTCTGCTGTTGATGAGGACACACACGTCTGTTTCTTTGAAGTCCAACTCACTAGTCTACCTCCTAGGAATTGACAGCTACCAGATGTACTCTTCCTATCTAGCTTGCATCCTCCGTAGTCTGAGTCGGTGAAAGCGTTCAGCTAAAAATCGGATTTAGCTGGATACCAAAGGCCAAGTTTGGGAGTGCCTTTAAGGTATTTGAAGATGCGTTTCACAGCAACTACATGGGATTCCATAGGATTTGCATGGTATCTAGCACAAACACATGTAGAAAACATGATGTCAGGTCTGCTGGCAATGAGGTACAAGAGTGATCCGATCATTCCACGATATCTTTTCTAGTCAACAGGTTTGCCATTTAAGTCTGCATCAATTTTGTATCCAAAAGCCATTGGGGTTTTTGCGGTATTGGATTTTTCCATTGAAAAACGAGTGAGTAGGTTTTTGACATAATTCTCTTGGTTGATGAAAATGCCATCAGTTGACTGTTTGATTTGAAGTCCGAGAAAAGTAGTCATCTCCCCAATCATGCTCATTTCAAATTTGCTCTTCATTAGATCTGCAACTTAACACTTAAAGATTCATCAGTAGAACCGAAAATAATGTCATCAACATATATTTGTACGATTAACAGATGTTTATTAAAGATTTTACGAAAGAGTGTTTGATCAATTGAACCTCTTTTAAAACCTGATTCTTCGAGAAAGGTTGACAGCGTGGCATACCAAGCTCGAGGTGCTTGTTTCAAGCCGTAGACGGCTTTCTGCAATTTAAAGCTGTGATATGGAAATTTGGGATCTTCGAAACCTGGTGGTTGTTGGATGTATACTTCGCGATCTATCTCTCCATGTAGGAATGCACATTTAACATCCATTTGGAATACTTTGAAATTCTTATGTGCAGCATATGCAAGAAAGATGCGAATTGCTTCGATTCGGGCAACTGGAGCATATGTTTCATCGTAGTCGATTCCCTCTTGTTGTGAATATCCTTTGACTACAAGACGTGCCTTGTTTCGACAAATGATTCGTTGATCGTCAGTCTTGTTTCTGTATACCCATCTTGAACCTATAACAGTAACATCGGGTGGAGTAGGAACAAGATTCCATACGTCGTTTCTTTCAAATTCTGCTAGCTCTTCTTGCATAGCTTTTACCCAATCTGGATCTTTTATAGCAGAATGTATGGTTTTGGGTTCGGTCGTGGATAAGAAGGCTCCAAATAAACATTCATTTATGGATGCGCCTCTAGTCTGAATGCCTATGTTGGGATCTCCGATGATTTGGTCTGTTGGATGATTTCTGGTCCACTTTATTAAGCGATTCTCTTCCGCTATAATAATTGGAGTTTCAATATCCCATTGTTCTTCTCCGGACGTTTCATCTTGGAATAGGTTTGAAGGTTCCCCCATAAATGATGCATCGGGATTGTTTTGGCTATTTGGGGTTGGGGTGTTTAAAGGAGGATTTGGTGTTTGTTCCAAAGAGGAAGTATGTGTTGGTGGTTCCCCCTCGAATTGATTTGCATCATTTTGGTTTGTTTGTGGAATTACTTCACTGGGTGTTCCTGTAGGGTCAATTAAAGTAGTTAGAAGTTCAGAATTGTAAGCGGTTTTTGGTTGTTCAAAAAGCAAATCAAGATCGATTTCAATGTCTATGTCAGGAGAAGGTGTTTGTTGAATTGAATTTTGAAAAATATTTTCAATCATTTTTGAACCAAAGTGTTCACGATCCAATTTCCTAACATAAAATTCATCGAAATGAACATCGGTACTTTCTTCAATTACTCTAGTACGTTTATTCAGTACTCGATAAGCAGCTGAAGAAAAAGAGTAACCAAGGAAAATTCCTTCATCCGACCTTGATTCAAATTTTGAAAGGTGATCTTTATTATTCTTTACGAAGCATCGACAACCGAAAATATGAAAAAATTTGATGTTTGGTTTTCGGTTGTTAATGACTTCATATGGTGTTTTATGAAGATGTTTATGGATTAAGGAACGATTTTGAGTATAGCAAGCTGTGGCTATTGCTTCTGCCCAGAAGTATTGTGGCAGATCAGCGAAGATAAGCATTGATCTTGCAGCTTCACATAGAGTTCGGTTCCTTCTTTCGACAACACCGTTCTGATTTGGAGTGTATGGGGCTGAGAAGTTGTGTTCAATTCCTTTGTCTTTGAGAAATGAATCTAGAGTATTGTTTTTGAACTCTAAACCATTATCACTTCGGATTCTTCGAACATGTCGTTTCAACTTCAGCTCGATTTGTTTGATGAAGTTGATCATCTCTTCAGGTGCTTCTGATTTTAGTCTTAAGAAAAAGACCCAAGTAAAGCGCGAGAAACCATCAACGACAACAAGAATGTACTTCTTCCCATGTATGGTTTGGGTTTTGGCAGGGCCACAAAGGTCTATGTGCAACAACTCTAGTGGTTCGGATACACTAGATTCTGAGATGCTTTTGTGAGTGGATTTGGAAAGTTTTCCTTTTTCACATGCAGCACAAAGAGTTTCGTTATCAAGCTTCAGAAGTGGTAGCCCTCGAACAAGATCATCGCCGATTAATTTGTTCATGTACCCAAAGTTTAGATGGGAAAGGCGGCGGTGCCATAACCAACTAATATCTGTTAGGGCTTTAGATAGCAGACATATACCGGGTTTACCATAAATAAGATCCATGACAAGTGGATACATATTTCCGGCACGGTCAGAATCAACTATAACATCTTTGGTTTTGGCGTCCATGATCAAGCTTCGTTGTTTGGTGAAAAGAACTTCAAGATTGTTATCACACAGTTGAGAAACACTGATGAGGTTGTGTTTCAGGTCATCGACGAAGGCAACTTTCTTTATGGTAAAATTACCATTTGTTATGTTTCCATAACCTTTGATTTTTGCTTTCATGTTGTTGCCGAAGGTAACATCTTGATTGGTTTGTATAGGTTTGAAGTCACGTAAGTAGTTCCGGTTTCCTGTCATATGCTTGGAGCAGCCACTATCAATATACCATGTATCATCATTGGGTTCTCTAGCATTAAGTACCTACAATCAGACAGAAACTTTATCTACCCAAATCTAAATGGGTCCTGGTTTGTCAGTTGTTATTTTGGGTGCTTTTCTTAATGAATTTCTTTTATCATTTGACTTCACATTATTGTAATGGTTTGGTTTATAACGATGGAATGGTTGAGGTTTGATTTGATCTATCAATTTTACCCAAAATGCGATTTGTTTTTGAAAACCTGTGGGTTGATAAGATCTGTGATTTGGTGAAAGATATCCTAGATGTGAAGGTTTGTTTGAAAAGTTTTCTTCATATCTGGGATGTGATGGGCGGTTTTGAAAAGCTTTTTGAGGATGATGGTTTGAAACTTTCGGATGTGATGGTTTTTGAAAGTTCCTTGAATGATTAAAAGTAATATCTTGAAAGCGGTTTTCAAAAGGTTTTTGAAAAGATTTTGGTTTTTGTTTGGAAACCTGTTTATGAGGTATGACGTTTGGTTTCTTTGGTTGTTTTTCAAAAAGGTTTGGTTTGATTAGTGGGGTTTTGGTGACTTGAATGGATATTTTGCTTGTTTGTTGTTTCTTGGAGTATTTTTGTCCCAGACTAGTTTTTCCAACAATTGATGAAGTCATTGTAGGAAAAGCAGTTGGTATAGAAGTACTACCATCCTCATAAGAGGAGTTTTCTCCATTCAAAAAGTTTTTGAGTTTAGTGGTTCCATCGGTATTTTTGATTTGGTGAGTTAAAGAACTTGCAGAGTCTGTTTCAGAATTTACAACTCTTTTGAAAGACTTTTTGGAAACACTAAAAGCAGTATCATCTGGACTACAGTTGATAACTGTTTCGTCATCTGAATCTTCCTCATTAACAGATGTGAAAAGATTAGGTAGAGTAGATTCAGAGTTTTCACAATTCGTCATGTTTTCCTGTTTTGCTTGTTCAATTTCAAAGGATTCTCTTCCAATTCCTGGTCTATAATTCGTATCAATTTTGCCAGTTCCCAAGGTGTTTGCCTTGGTGAAAATATCATCACTTAGTTTTCTGGCAACTTTGATAGAATCCATATTCCATATCAGTCTTTTATTCTTGGTTTCAAGAGAATTGATTTGTTTTAAAGAATCAGTCAGTTTTTCATTTAAAACGTTGTATTTGTCAGTTGATTCTTGAAAGTTTTGTTTCAACTGAAGGATTTCCATTTCTAAAACATCTTTTATTTCAGAAGAAATGACTGACTGATTTTTTTGTTCCAAATCCCTTTTCTGAATTAGGGACTGATTTAATTGTTCCAAGACATGATTATAATCTTCTGATTTTCTTTCAACGTCTCTTTCCAATTTGCTTTTTGTTCTTGTTGATTCTCCAAATTTGAGTTGCAAGGTTTGTAACTCAGATTTGCAAATATCATAATTGACCATTGTGTCATGATATGTTTTGAGATCAACTTCCAGACTAGTCTCAATTTTGGTTATGTGGGACTCAAAAATTGTTTTGGAAAAACCAAGTTCAGAGATCATAGACCATACCTGTTCTATGACGTTTGGAGCTCTTGAAGGTATTTCAACACCAGCTACGAAGCAGAAGTTTGATTGTGTTGGTTCGTGTTCAGCTTCGTCATCAGAAGTTGGCCAGTATTCCACACTTGGTTCATGGATTGCCATCAATGCTCTTTGCTTTTCTTGGTTTTCCAGTTTCTTCAATTCATCGGCTCTTTGAGCATAGTATGCTGAGTCTTTGATTTTGGTTTTGTTTTTGGCTCGACATTCTCTAGCATAGTGATTTGTTCCTTTGCAGTTGTGACAAATGATCACTTCTTCATCACTATCATCCTTTTGACTTTTAATCGGAAGTCTTTCAGGAGTTTGAGTTTGGGCTTGTTGGGAAGGTTGAGAATGGTTTTGATGGAATCCAAAATTTTGGTTGTTTTGAAAACCATTGTTTTGATTGTTGTAACCTTGATTTTGGAAACCTCTGTTTTGATTTTGAAAACTGTTGTTTGGATTGTGATTATGACCTGAGTTGGGATGGTTTTGAAATCCTTGGTTTTGAAAACCTTGGTTTGAGTTATTTTGGAAAGAAGGTCTTTGAGAATTTTGTCCAAAGTAAGGTCTAGGTTGAAAACCTGAGTTGTTTTGACCAAAAGATGGTCTTGGTTGAAAACTTGAGTTATTTTGTCCAAAAGATGGTCTTGGTTGAAAATTTGGTCTAAAATTTGATTGACCATGATTTGGGATAAATCTCTGGAGATTTGTGTTTGCAACCAACGCACACAGTTGTTGATAATCTGCTTCATCATTTGAATCAGACTGGAAGGCATGGTTTTGAAAAGATGTAGTCTGATTAATATGATTAAAGTTTTGATCATTGAAAGGTGTTTGGTTTTGAGAAGTTGTGGACACAAGTGCAAGTGGTCCTCCAAAAGCTGCAGTGGTTGGTGGGTCAATCGAGGATTCATACGATTGAAGTTCTCCATACAAGTTGTACAAAGTTTCAGTATGAATAGCTGGATTTCCCTGAATAATGAGTTTAACCATTTTCCAGCTTTCAAAAAGATTGTTTAAAAACTTGAGATTTATCTCGTGTTGTGTCTTTTTGATACCCAAATTGTTCATTTTAACCATAATCAAATTGAACCTATCATGAGCATCATGGATGGTTTCTGATGAAAGCATTTTGAAATTATCGAATTCATTCAAAACAGATATTCTTTTGTTTCCGATAATTCTTTTATTTCCACAAAAACGATTTTTCAAATTCTCCCAAATTTGATTTGCGGTTAACAGTATAATGTCATCCATTTGACTTAGAATACTGTGAGGTATTCCAAAAACAAGTTCCTTTTTGGCTTGGAGTTCCAACTTTTTTGTAATTTCAACTTGAGTGGCTTGATTTGTAGCAAGAGTAGCCATATTTTCTGGAGTAACATATGTTCCTTCTACACACTTCCAGGCATCTTCATTTATAGCATTAAGATGAAGATTCATACGGCCAACCCACGAATTATACTCTTCAGGAATAAGTATGGGTGCCCGTGAACCAGATCCTAAGCTATTTGCAATGGAGACAGAGTTCATGTTGGAGTAATTTGCCAAAGACATTTTTTTTGAAAGGATTTTGAACAAGTGATATTAAAATGAAATTTTTAAACAAAAGCTTATGGAAGGTTTATAAACGCTATAACCAAAAGTTTTTCGACAAAAATTTCAAGGTAAATCACACAAGCTCTTATACCAATTGTAGGATATTATTCCTTTTATATATCAGCTCAGATACCGATTTGTTGGAAATATAACAATCTGATCACCACAACAAAAGGCTCGGTTACCAGTTACTGTGTGACAGATATATTAGTTTAAGATATAAGATAGATATATATATATCTATATATATATATATATATATATATATATATATATATATATATATATATATATATATATATATATATATATATATAAAGAATAATAATTGCGGAATAAGTATAAATATGAAAGCTGTAAATGACTGAAAGCTATAATAATATAAATGACTGTATTTAAATGACGTTAAGCTATAAATAATATAAATGACTGTATTTAAATGACATAAAGCTATAAATAATATAAATGACTATATTTAAATGACGTAAAGCTATAATAAAGTATATAAATATATAAATATATATCAAGTAGGTTCGTCAATAAATTGACTGAACCGGACTCATGAAGCGACTGGTCGATATTTGTTCTTTGAATGGACTGGTCGATATTGGGACTCTTGGAGTGACTTGTCGATATATGTTCTTTGAATGGACTGGTCGATATTGGGACTCTTGGAGCGACTGGTCTATATTAGTTCAAAGATCAATCCGGCATTGGATAAGTAACAAAAGTTCATTTAAAGCTCGATTTTATGTAAAACAAGTGTTTACAAAAGGGTACAAAATACATGGGTTTATGTATTTGTATTTGAAGTATTTTTGGGTAAAAACATGCACACGGGTCATGTAAGATAAGGCACAAGTGACACGGGTCGTGTAGGAGGGTTTTGAAGGGTTTTCTTGAAGAATGATGCTGACATGGGGCGTGTTGATTTAGCCTTGCTGAACACGGGGCGTGTTCATGATGCAGATGCTGACACGGGGCGTGTTGATTTAGCCTTGCTGAACACGGGGCGTGTTGAGGTTCAGGAGTATGAAGAAGGCAAACAGAGGGCAACACGGGGCGTGTTGATTTTGCCTTGTATTTTAACACGGGGCGTGTTCGTGTCAGAGTCCATTTCGGGATTTTTGTGATTTGAAGGTAAGTTTTGTTTGTGATGTTTTGGCTAGGGTAATGGTGTTAAGGTGTTTTGAGGATGTTTTCAAGGTTGTTTAGAGGTTGGAAGGAGGTTTATATAAGGTGGTAAAGGTGGTGAAATTTCTCATGAAGATGATGATGAATAGTGATGGGTCTTGTGGTTGATCTTGATGCAGGAGGTTTTGGGTTGTTTCATGGTTGGGTTTTGGTGTTTTGATGTAAGGAAAGTGTTTGGTGGTGTATGATGTGATGATCAAAGGTGGTGAAGATGAAAAACCTTTAGTTTCAATGAAGAAGATGAAGATGGTTGATGGTGTTCTTCATGTAGCTTCTTGTTTGATCTTGGTGTTCTTCACTTGGCTTCTTGTTTGATCTTGGTGTTCTTCATTTAGCTCCAGGGATTTGTCTTTGTTCTTGAGGAGGATGAAGATGGTTGATGTTCTTGAGAGAGTTTGTAGTTTGTAGAAGTGTTACAAAAATTACAAATGAACACACACACACACTACATACTCACGTGTACATATACACATTGAAACAAATATCTTCTTCACTTGTACTTGAGTGTAAGATGCAAGTAGATGTAGAGTTGTAGGAGCAAAAAACGTGGGAAGGGCTTTTGCTTCTCATCTTTGACTATTCAACATATATACATATATAATACATATATACATATATAATACATACATATGTATATAATACACACACACACACACACGTATATATATATATATATATATATATATATATATATATATATATATATATTGTTGAATTTGTTTAGTCACACATATGTGTTTTTGTCATTCGCGTGTTTTCGTATTTTCCATTTTATCACGCATTCATGCAACCTGAAATAACTGATAATATTTTTTAGATTGTATAAAAACAGTTCATCTTATTTCAGTGATGGTCACATACTAGGTTACATAAGAACATTTTTCAACACCATTGAGCCTTGCTAGGGTTCCCCTGATACCTGTTGACCATGCTCAAAGCAAATGCCACATCAGGACGGGTACAAGTCATAGCATACATGATCGAGCCAACTGCGGAAGCATACGGTAATTGGCTCATCTCAACTATCTCTGCCTCTGTACGCGGACTCTGAGTCTTACTCAGTTTGGTATTGCTTTGGATTGGTAAATCTCCTTTCTTGGAATTCTTCATGTTGAACCTTTTCAACACATTATCCAAGTAGATACTCTGACTAAGTCCAATTAGTCTTCTACTCCTTTCTCTTAATATCCTTATCCCTAGGATATAGGTAGCCTCTCCTAGGTCTTTCATAGCAAAGCACTTCCCAAGCCAGGACTTAACCTCCTGCAAGGTTGGGATGTCATTTCCTATGAGTAGTATGTCATCCACATACAGTACCAAGAAGCTAACTATACTCCCACTAGCTCTGACATACACGCAAGTCTCATCTTTGCTACTCGAGAAGCCAAAATCTTTTACCTTCTCATCAAAACAAAGATTCCAGCTACGAGATGCTTGTTTTAATCCATAAATGGATTTCTCAAGCTTGCATACTCTATTAGGGTACTCTGCACTGACAAAACCCTCTGGCTGATTCATGTATACATCCTCAGCCAACTTTCCGTTAAGGAAAGCAGGTTTGACATCCATTTGCCATATTTCATAATCATGAAATGCTGCAATGGCTAACATAACCCTAATAGACTTAATCTTTGCTACCGGCGACAAGGTTTCATCATAATCAATACCTTGAGTTTGAGTAAAACCCTTCGCAACCAGTCGAGCCTTATAAGTATAAACTTTTCCTTCCATGTCGGTCTTCTTCTTGAAGATCCATTTGGACCCGACTATTTTACGGCCTGGTACATTGTCAACCAAGTTCCAAAGTTGATTGTCATACATGGACTGTATCTCGCTGTCCATAGCCTCCTTCCATTTAGCAGACTCCGGGCCTGCCATGGCTTCCTTAACACTGCTGGGTTCATCCAAATTTACCAGTGTACTATCACTAATAAACGTATCACCTTCCGTAGTAATATGAAAACCATAGTAAAACGAAGGTGTGTTCCTAACCCTTGTAGAACGCCTTGGAGGTACACACTAGTCAGCTGGATCAACATAAGTTTCCTCCTCAGGTTGATTGCTAGTGTATGAGGTTCCTTCACCAATTGATTCTTGAATTTCTTCAAGATCAATTTGCCTCCCACTGTCTCCTTGGCTTATAAATTCTTTCTCCCGAAAGATCCCTCTTTGTGGGTAGCCAACGAAAATACACCTTTCGCTTCGGGGTTCAAGCTTATCATGAGTTTCATGCCTCATGAAAGCTTCGCAACCCCAAATTTTGATGTGGTCCAAATTGGGAACCTTCCCAGTCCACATCTCATGAGGTGTTTTGGTAACCTTCTTTGTAGGGACTAGATTAAGGATATGGGCGGCAGTTTCTAAGGCATACCCCCAAAAAGAAATTGGTAACGAAACTCGACTCATCATAGAGCGAACCATGTCCAACAAGGTTCGATTACACCTCTCAGCTACACCATTCAGCTGTGGCGTCCTGGGAGGAGTCAATTGTGAGACAATCCCACACTCCTTAAGATAGTCAAGGAACTCGGTACTAAGATGCTCACCACCTCGATCGGATCGAAGCATCTTAATGTTCCTGCCCAATTGATTTTCTACTTCCTGTTTGAATTCCTTAAACCTTTCAAAGGTTTCTGACTTATGTTTGATTAAGTAGACATACCCATATCTACTAAAATCATCAATAAAAGTCACATAATACCGATTAGCATCCCTTGTGGCGGTTTGAATGGCCCACATACATCAGTATGTATTAGGTCCAACAAACTGTCACCCCTCTCACAAGTTCCAGTGAAGGGTGATTTTTTCATTTTTCCAAGTAGACAAGATTCACAATTATCATCCGACTTAAGGTCAAATGATTCTAAGACTCCTCTCTTTTGGAGTTGGCCTATGCGTTTCTTGTTTACATGTCCAAGACGACAATGCCACAATGATGCTTTATCTAGGCTAGTAGAAGAATCAATATACAACACATTATTTCCTAAGTTGTCTACAATCAACACAATTTCATACACACAATCACAAGGTAATGCTTTAAAATAAAACACATTATTAAAGAAAGCATTAATACCACCACATTCATTATCAAACGAAAAGGTAAAACCTTGTTTGTACAAAGCATGAAAAGAAATAATATTCCTCGCCATTTCAGACGAGTACACACATTTATTCAAATCTAATTTTAACCCATTATTAAGCAACAAAGTATAAACTCCAATCTTGGAAACAGGTGAAGCCTTCCTATTCCCCATGATTAAGTTTATCTTTCCGTGCTCCACATCCTCACTTCTTCTTAGGCCCTACAAATCAGAACATATGTGAATACCACATCCTGTATCAAGAACCCAAGAGTTAGAATATGTTGAGTAATTAGACAAGATAGTGTAAATACCTGCATGGGTGGGTTTCACTTTCCCATCCTTTAGATCCTGCAAGTACTTAGGGCAGTTTCGCTTCCATTGTGCCTTTTCATGGCAATAAAAGCATTCAGCATCCTTGGGAATGGCATAAGGAGTGGCAGAACCACTCTTAGTCTTTGATGAGGAGCCTTCAAGAGACTTTCCCTTGGTTCCCTTCGAAGGGTGCTTCCTTTTCTTCCCTTTGCCTTGCCCAATAACTAAAACAGGGGTAGATGTTGGAGTAGGAGTAGTAGAGGTAACAACCGCTTTACCCTTAAGACCGGATTCCGCGGTCTTCAAGAGTCCTTGAAGCTTGCTGAGGGTAACTTCCTCCTTGTTCATATGGTATGTCATTTGAAAATGATCATAACAAGAAGGCAAGGAGTGCAAAATGATGTCAATTGCCAACTCCTCAGGGATGTTAACATTCAGCTTCAGCAAACGGTCCACATACCTTTGCATCTTTTGCATGTGGCCCGTGACGGATTCAGCGTCCTTCATGCAGGTAGTTATTATGGAGGAGATTTTTTCATACCGCTCCTGACGAGCACTCTGATGGTACCTTTCCATCAGGTCTTGGTGCATCTCAAAAGGGTAGAAATCTTCATATGACTTTTGGAGCTCGGCTGTCATCGTGGCCATCATGATACATGCCACCTTAGTAGCATCTCTCTCATGAGTCCTGAATTCTGCGATATCCTTAGGAGTAGCAGTAGACTCATCAAGTTCTTTTAACTCCTTATCGAGGACATATTCCTTATCCTCATAACAAGTAACCATCCTGATGTTCCTAATCCAATCCATGAAGTTGGAACCATCAAAGATGACCCTCCCACAAAGCTTCATGAGAGAGAAAGAACTAGTTGGGTTAGAGCCTGAAGCATTAGTGTTGGAAGACATCTGGAAAAAGAAAGTAAGTTTAGATTAGATATTTAGGATCCTTAATAAGACACCCAAATGTAATATTAAGGCTAGGATCCAATCACAATATATTACACTTAGAAGAGGGATGCCGTAATCTAAGTAATAATATATTTGAAAGGTAGGTGAATGACGATTCACCAATTTCCACCATGAAAACGAAATGATTTATTAGGTTTAATTGGATTTGAAATTCCTACATTCTTTTGAGATTCATTGAACTTTTCAATGGCATGTTTCAATCTCGATTGTGCCCTTCAAGTTTTGTGACTGGGATGCCGAGGATCACAAAACAAGGTGTGAATAACCATGCTAATTCACTTGGTACTCTTAATATTATCACCTAATCAATGTTCCGGTTAACCACACACGCTCCATTGATCTATGACAAACATTAAGTCACCCTTCGTGATCCTTACTAGTCCTAGTTAGTGTGCTAGTTAACCACACACGCTCCACCAACGACTTGGTAAGGTACAAAGTGTGAATTCCATGGACTAGCACCATGTTCATATTTTTCCAAAAATAACTAAGATTGGGAATTAGAAGAGTTTAGTTACTTTATAATATTCATTATACTTTTAATGAGGATTTAAAGTCATTGTTCTACCCGTTAGGCTAAGGACCCTCCACCGATCAATCAAACGGTGGGTGAGAGTATACACCCATTAAGTCGCCATTTTATAGGCAACAACCTTATACCCACCTTATAGAACGGCTTCGTGAATGAGGCCTACTAACGGTAAAACGACTTATTCTTATACATATATATAATAATTAACCATTAATGTTATAAATAGTATAAGGGTTGAATTTCAACTATTAAAACTCTAAGGGTTGGAATTAAAGTTTATTAAAGTGTGTGAAACTTTACAAATTCCAAAACTTGAGGGCAAGTTTTGTATCTTTGCAAAACTCTTCATTTCATAACTTATGAATTAAAGGTTCATAAAAATGAAGACTCTTCATTTTCATGTAACTTATGTGTTTTAAGTGTGTGTTAAATAAAAGTGACCTTTGGTAATCCATAACTTGAGGACAAATTATGGACTCCATTAAAACACATAAATGATCAAGAATTAATCCTAAACAATTCAGCAAATAATTCCTATCATTTTCTAAATTCATAAGAACATGAACATGATCATCAAAAATTCAAGAATTATATGAACACATAAAATCATGGAATTTTGATATATGCTATTGTAAATGGATTAGAACAACCATTACACCAACTAAAATAAGTTTTATAACACCAAAACAATTTAGGGTAATGTTTCTAGTCCATTTCCAGCAGCAAAAGTCGAGAATCTGCACTCTTTCGATCCTACTCGACGAGTGCATGAACTGACTCGTCGAGTAGGTTGAAGTTTGCCTTGGACTCGTCGAGTTCCCCCAATGGACTCGGCGAGTCCACCATGCAGACAACAACGATTTCGACTTTTTTCACTATTTTGCATCAAGTATCAAACAAGCAAGCCTAGGCTCTGATACCACTGTTGGGTTTTCAGCAATCTAAGACTTCCTAAGTGTGCATGCAACCCTAATAAACCTTGGATCTATGTTTGTCTAAATACATGCAAAATAATAATTTTCCAAGGTTTATAACCTATCTAACATGGCATGGGGAACATTTCAACATAAAAGAGTTAGAAGAGATTACATACCTTTTGGTGAGTTTGGTTCTAAGGAGCTTGAGGGCCAAGCACCAATAGTGTGAATGCCTCAAATGGAATCACAAACACCACAAACTCTTGGAAAACTTTGAGAGAGTATACACCCTTGTATAAAATCAGCCACACACAAGCACACACACACTAGTTCACTAGTTTTCTCTTAGGCTCCATTTCATGCTCCATAAGCATGCTTATATAGAGTGCATTGTTAGGGTGAAACCCTAATAACCCATGTCTTTTCCTTTCCAAGGATCCATGGGTTAAAAGCTCCATGGATCATCCATGGACTTCCACATAAGCCTAGCCCATTAACAAATGAGTATTAGCCCACACTATATAAAACAAATAGCCCATAATTTAATTAGTCTTCCTTTTAATCTCTAAATTAATTCATAATTAATTTAAGACTAAAACTAATTAAATAACGTAACTTCATATTAATATATTATAACTCATAATATATTAATAAACATATGTGTATAACTCTCATAAAATTATCCATAATAGTTTGGATGAGATGCAACCCAAATGGACCATGCCGGTCGGGTCAAGTATATACCAAATAAGTTATGGACTTAGACACCTTATCCAACAGAGTCCTGCTACAATTACACAGGGTGTACAAATCATATATAGCTTAGATCCGATAGGCCTTCGAATATATGATACTACTCTAGAACCACATCCCAACGAGGAAAAGGTAATAGAGCGAAACCACACATTCTTAGCCTATGGGGTCCTTATTATATATAACCTTGGGAGTATACCCTCTCTAGTTGTAGGTATATCAATAAGGACCCTTTTAGTTATTCACGCAAGGTTGTTTATGATTCCTAAAATACCCCTATGGTATTTTAATTCTTGTTTGTTTTCTTATCTTCTGAATAGGAATTCTGGGATTAGTGTGGATCTTTTAGCGTTCTAAAATACTCATATAGTATTTTAACTTTATGTTTGGCTCTAACAATCCTAGTTGGTAAGTTTCAGACCTGTTGCACACCACCATCACTCCCGAGCACACGTTCATCGCACCTCGAATAAATGTAGTTGATCAGGTTACATTTATTCCAGCTTACGATTACATAACTGCCCAGGTTTGACTATAGGGTTCAACATCTGAAGACTTTTACTATTGTTCTTCCTGTGATACTTTTGTTCAAGTGCTTAGATTCTGGATGTTATTATACTTTGGTAAAATATGGTTATATTTTAAAGTATAATTCTTGGTCAGAGTGTTTTATCCCTTTTGTATTTATAGGTTGTATATCTTTTATGAATTGATATACTTAGCTCACTATAAACAATGCTATGATACCAATCTGTCACACCCCAAAACCGGGACGGCGGAAATGTTCTGGGGTGGATGACGTCATGTCAAGTATCGCAACACACGCATTATAGTAATCAAAGTACAACAAAACAATGCATTAATAGTAATAGTTTTACAAGGTTACATTAAAACAATTTAAAGTAATACAAGTAATAGAATAAATACAGCGTGGTACTAAGCTATCTTCATCAACAGCTCTGGGGATGTACCTGTCTAATGCTAACCTGAGAGTACAAGTTATTTGAAAAGCGAGTATCAGCATTTTTACAAATGTTGGTGAGTTCATAAGCATTTAGTGACATTTCATTCAAATGACTTAATAAAGTAATAGTTTAAAAGATTTCATTGTATTAGAGTCCTTTCCAGAAAATCCTATATTTTCTTTAATAAAAGCAGCCTTCTACCAAGACTGGTCAGTGATGTAGGGTAAAAAGTAGTCTTCCCTAAATTGCTATCATTATCAAAATACTGAATTTGATTATTGAGGAAAGCAACGACATCAGGGAATATCATATGCCTCAGCAGTGAGGATTGCTGACTAAGGCAAAGAACCGTGGACTCCAGGAAAGTATCAAACAAACGACACGCCTGTTTCAGTCTAACAAGTGGAGACACAGACCCCAGAAGGTACCAAATGAAGGGTACAACTAGTAGGGTCTAAACAGTGATTACAGACCGCAGACAATATCAAATGAAAGATACGTCTAGCAATGTCTAGAACGGTGAACACAGTGAATACCATGAATACCGTGGATTCTGTGAATACAGTGGATACAGACCCCAGACAGCATCAAATGAAGGAGACATCTTGTAAGTTCAAAACAGAGATAACAGACCTCAGAAAGTATCAAATTAAAGGATACGTCTTGTAAGGTCAAAACAGAGATAACAGACCTGAGACAGTATCAAATGAAAGATACATCATGTAAGGTCAAAACGATTACCTTAAGGCTGAAGAATTATAAGGTAACCCAGGATACTCGTAACCATACTAACCGACACTAGAGAACCAGACGCCCTACGAGCGTCTTGAGAATGTGATATTTGTCACCCCTTGGCTTGGTGTGCCGTGGACAGTAGCTAGAAATCAGGGTGCGGGGGTGTCAATCCCGTATAGACCAATACACACAATGTCCGATCTCCCTACACGAGACTCTGGTTACCAACTAGACGACGGAGAAGGCCGTGTCCTGAAGATGCATCCCAAATAGTGGGTAGAGACTTCCAAATAGTGGGTAGTGTGTAAATGTTGAACTAGAGATAAAGACTTCCCAATAGTGGGTTTCTAATGTAAGTGTAGACTAGAAGTAGAGACTCTTAACTGAACTGACTAGAGAATTTCCTATATGTCCATTCTCATATACTTAATATATAACTATTGAGTCAAACGACCTTCGGATGGCCATCCGATCCCACTAGACCACATCTCAATGAAGAAAAGGAAATAGGGCACACGAGTCTTCCTAAGTCTTTCAATCATTACTTATATGTACCTATATAAGCACGGACATACATATAACTACGACTGAGTGAGTATCAAGTAGAAGTGATCCTTGTGAAGTAGAAGTGTCTAACAAGTGAATTAGAAATGATCGCAAGTGAAGTAGAAGTGTCGAACAAGTATAAGCGTATCACGAAGTAGAGGTGACAATAAGTGGAGCAAAAGCGTATATGGTATAAGTGAAGTAGAGTCGTTATCAAGTATAAGTGAAGAAGAATCGTATCACTAAGTAAGAGCGTGAATAAGTATAAACGTCATCAGGTATACGCGACTACAAGTATAAGTGAAAGCATTACCGAGTGGGAGTATAAAATAAATATAAGCGAAGCTGCAATATTTAACAAGTAAAAGTATACGTCTAAAAGGAAATCTTTAATGAAAAGCCTTTATGTACAGAGAAAATCACAAATTGTATTCTTTTGTAAAATATGTTTAAAAACCTTAGAGGATCTTCCATAAACCAATTTAGAATGAATTTGGATAAATCAGTATAAGTAAAAGTTATGAAATAAGTAAGAATCATTATAGTGTCCCACTCGGTAAAACAGTGTACATTGGTAAAATCTTGTGCATGCGGGTTATCAATCACATGTGATTGGCATGATAACTAGCATGTTTAACTTGTATTCCCCCCTATAAAACATTTAAAAACATTAAAAAGGTTCATTCATGGGTATGAACTCACCTGGTGTAAGTAGGTCCGACGAAGGTGTCGTTTGGGCGTTCGGTGTCACACAAGGACTTGAACACACACAATGACCTATTTAACATATGATAACCTATGTTTACATGCAATTAGCACATTTAATACTAATTAAACAATTATGCACGCTCACAGGAGCGGAAAACACTTTAGCTAAGTGTTTGGGTGTCCCGGGCAGCGTTTAAGGGTGTGTATGGCTGAGGAATGGAGTTCATCGCCCGAGAGCACACCCTCCTAACCTAGTTTAAGGCCCAAGGACTACTCACCATGAGTTTACGGCCATAAACTCATGGTGATGGGTTCTAGGGTGTATTAAGGCTTCTACTTGTTCATTGAATTATTCTAAGCACTTTTCCCAAAAGGCATGAGTGGGTTTGGGGCTTCTAAGGGCACTTTCTATGAGTTTACGGACAAAGGACCACTCCTAAAGGAGTTTACGGCCGTAAACTCTCATCCTTAATGTTTTATGAAGTTTAAAGCCCCTATTGCCTTTCTAGTAATTTCTAATGAAGTGTGGTGCTATTTTGGGGGATTAAAACCAACATTTGAATGGGTTTTGGGGAGTTTATGGCCTAGATAATTGCTTGGGCCGTAAACTCCAAGTCATCCCATATTTCCTTGTGTTTAAGTCCTTAAGTCCTTCCTAGTAATTTATGGTAAATGTATAAGGTCATTTGGGGGACAAAACAATTATTTTGGGCATGTTTAAGGGTGTTTACGACCTTGGTATACACCTGGGCCGTAAACTCCTTTTTCCCTTTCATTTCATTGAGTTTAATTGTGTTATACCCAAGATACTAAGTCCCTAAATTATGTGTTAAGCCATAGGGTGTTTTGGGAGTGTATTTGGGACATTTAACCAAGGTTTAGAGGTGTTTACGGCCTAATCATGTGCTTCGGCTGTAAACTCTCTTTTATGCCCCAAAATGATTGTTTTAAATGTGAAAACACTCCTAGGCAAATTCTTCTATTTATTTCCAAGCCGTTAAGGACAAGTTTGGGTCATTTTGGCCTTGTTTAAGGGGTTTACGGCCTAAGGAGGAGCTTAGGCCGTAAACTCCTTTCTAACAGCTTCTAAGTCTGAATTTTGGGCTATAAACATGAATCAATATGTTTAGGATAAGCTAGGGTAAGCAGACTTACAGTTTGGAAGCGTTTGGTTGCGGCTTCGGGGCGAAAACGGGTCTAGAGAGAGAGTATAGAGAGAGAGTGTAAAAAGTCTCCAATAGACTCCACTCACTCTTATATAGGGTTTTGAGTCGGGGCTCAGTGGGATTTTACCCGATACTACCGTGAAACGGAGCTTTTGGTCGCACCAGATTTAGTGGTCGTAATAATAAAACTTGACATTTTCCAAATAAAAGGAAATGTGTGTCCTGTGTTTTTATTTCCTTTTATCACGACTTAACGGCATGCATATTGCAACCAAATGGAATGTTTACTAAATTGACGCCCTCTTAGTAACGGAACCTTTATACAGTGGAATATTTCGTTATTGGTAATGGGGAAATGTAACAGAACAACTTGGGTTGTCACAACCGGGATTTTTTCATGTTTATCTTATGAAAACTTACCTTAATCATATTAGATCAACCCTAATCTGATTTTTTGATATATATGACTATAATCATGATCTAATTAAAGATATTTATCATTTAATAAAATATTTAATTTCCTTATATGATAATTAATTAATTATTTTGATAATTATCTTAAAAGAAATCTTGGATGAATCAAATATAGATAATTAGGATATTAATTGTTAATTGGAATTATTTGTTATTTGATCCTCCATGTTTTAAATGTTTAAAACTTGCCCTCACGTTTTGAAATTTATATTTGTGATTAAAAGTTTTAATTTAGACAACTTAAATTTCAAACCCTACGTTTTAAAAAGGTTTAAAACACAACCCTATACTAATATGATATTACTAGAATAATATATATATGTATAACTAAATGCTAGTCTTACCGTTAGTAGGCCTCATTCACGAAGCCGATCTATAAGGTGGGTATAAGGTTGCGGCCTATAAAATGGCGCTTAATGGGTGTACACTCACACCCACCGGTTGCTTGATTGGTGGAGGGTCGTTAGCCAAACGGGTAGGATAGGGCAACCTCATCCTCTCATTAAAAGTATAATAAGTAATACAAAGTAACTACACGTTTTTAAAATTTCCCAATCTTAGTTACTTTAGGAAAAGTGAATTGATGCAATCCTATTAAATTACACTTTGCACCCTTGATAAGAAGTTAGTGGAGCGTGTGTGGTTTACCGGCACACTAATTGTTTCTAAGCGAAGGTGGCAAAGGGTGATTCATTGTTTATCATAGTTCGATGGAGTGTGTGTGGTTTACCGGCACATCGAATAGGTGATCGTTACAATGAAGGCACCATGTGAATTTGCATGGTAATTCACACCCGCTTTGTGATCCTCGGTATCCCAGTCACAAACAAGAGGGGCATATCGAGATTTAAACATGCCATTAAATAGTATCAATGAATCTCATCCGAACCTAAGAATTCTCAATACACTTAGGACTAATAGTTTAGGTTTTGTGATGGAGAATTAGTGAATCGTCATTCACTTACCTTCAATTTATTTGCATGTTAGATTACGATATCCCTTTTCTAGTATGTAAATGTTATTGTTGGATCCTAACCCTAATTTTTCTTATTGGGTGATAATTAGGGATTCTTATTCTAATCTATCTTTTTGCTTTCTATAGATGTCGAATGCAAACAACGCTGCTGCTAGTTCTTTCACGTTGATGAGCCTTTGCCAAAAGGTCACCTTCAATGGAACGAACTTTAGCGAATGGATAAGATACATTCGCACCATTGCTCGCTATGAGGATAAAGAGTATGTCCTCGATGAAAAGCTTGAGAAGATCAACCCTGTAATCGCTACTCCGGCCGAAATCACCGCTTTTGAGACACATGAGCGAGATGCAACAAAGGTACATTGCATCATGATTGCCACCATGAACTCCGAATTCCAAAAGTCCTGCGAGGACATGTACCCGTACGAGATGCATCAAGACTTATTGGAGAGATACCACCAAAACGTGAGACAAGAGTGTTACAAGATTTTCACTAACATGATTTCCGCTAAGATGGGTCATGGAGAATCTCTTACCGTGCACCTGCAAAAGATGCAAAGGTATGTCGACCGCCTTCGCAAGTTAAATGTTTACTTTGGGGAAGACTTGGCGATCGACGTGGTGCTTCACTCTTTGCCTCCGATGTACAACCAATTTAGGATGGCCTACCACATGAACAAAGAGGAGGTCACCCTAAGCAAACTCCAAGGTCTCTTGAGGGTCGCTGAGAGCAACTTCAAAGACAAGTTTGTTGCACCTACTCCCAATCCGCCTGCTGCTCATGTCTTGGCAATTGGTCAAGGAAAGGGAAAGAAGAGGAAGGCTTCATCGAAGAACTATCACAAGGTTAAAGCCCGAGATGGTGCCTCTTCTAGTGGGACCAAAGTTGATCCCACTAAGCCCTATCGTAACCCGAAGGAGGCAGAGTGCCACCACTACCACAAGATAGGAAATTGGAAGAGAAGCTGCCCAGAATACCTGCAAGCAATCAAAGAAGGAAAGATCAAGCCATCTTTCGTAGGCATATACACAATTAAATATAACGATTCTAATCATGCTATTTCTTGGGTTCTTGACACCGGTTGTGGTTATCACATTTTTTCTAATGTGCAGGGACTAAGAAGAAGTAGGGATGTGGAGCAAGGAAGGATCAATCTAATCATGGGGAACAGAAGATCATCGCCTGTGACCAAGATTGGAGTGTATTCTTTAGTGCTTAGGAATAATTTATGTTTAGATTTGAACAATTGTTGCTATTCGCCAGAAATGGCTAGAAACATCATTTCATTTCATGGTTTATATAGACAAGGATTTAGATTTTCTTTTAATAATGAGAATGGTTCTATTTTGGCTTATCTAAATAGTGTCTTTTACTTTGAAGCTATACCATGTAATGGAATATATGAAACTGTTATGATTGTTGATAACTTAGGAAATGATGTTTTGAATATTGATTCTTCCACTAGTATGGATAAAACATCCTTGTGGCATTGTCGTCTTGGACATGTCAACAAGAAATGCATAGCCCAACTCGAAAAGGATGGAGTGTTGGAGTCATTCGACCTTAGGGAAGATGACACATGTGAGTCTTGTTTACTTGGAAATATGACTAAGTCACCCTTCACGAGTACTTGTGAAAGGGGTGAGGGGCTATTGGACCTAATACATACCGATGTATGTGGACCCTTTAGATCAACCACGAAGGATGGGAACTGCTTCTATGTGACTTTTACCGATGATTATAGTAGATATGGGTATATCTATTTAATCAAGCCAAAAGTCAGAAACCTTTGAAAAGTTCAAAGAGTTGAAAAATGAAGTTGAGAATCAGATGGGCAGGAAAATCAAGATGCTTCGATCCGATCGAGGAGGAGAGTACCTAAGTCTTGAATTCCACGATTATCTCAAGGAGTGTGGAATAGTTTTGCAATTGACGCCTCCTAGGACACCGTAGTTGAATGGTGTGGTAGAAAGGCGTAATCGAACCTTATTGGATATGGTTTGCTCTATGATGAGTCGTGATTCACTACCTATCTTCTTTTGGGGGTATGCCTTAGAGACTGCTGCCCATATCCTTAACCGAGTCCCTACTAAGAAGGTTGCCAAAACACCTCACGAGATGTGGACAGGCAAAGCTCCCTCGTTGTCACACATCAAGGTTTGGGGTTGCGAGGCTTTCATAAGACGAGATACTCACGACAAGCTTGAACCTCGAAGTGAGCGATGTATTTTCATCGGCTACCCACAGACATCCTTTGGATATCTCTTCTATAGACCGAAGGACAACGTCGTTTTTGTTGCGAGGAGAGGAGTTTTCCGAGAGCGAGAAATCATAAACCAAGGAGACAGTGGGAGGCAAATCGAACTTGAAAAGATTCAAGAGTCGATAGATGAAGTAACCTCTACTGCTGGCACTCAACCCGAGGAGGAAACTCCGGTTGAACCGATTGACCAGTCCTTACCTCTTGGACATTCCTATATAGTTAGAGTTCATCCCCAGTTTTATGGTTTTCATATTACTACCGAAGGGGACACGCATATTAGTGATGGTACACTAGTAAATCTTGATGAACCTAATAGCTATAAGGAAGCCATGGTAGGCCTGGAGTCTGCAAAATGGAAAGAGGCAATGGATAGCGAGATCCAATCCATGTACGATAACCTAGTTTGGAATTTGGTTGATTATGTGCCCGGACATAAGATCGTTGGGTGCAAATGGATCTTCAAGAAGAAGACCGACGTGGATGGGAACGTACACACGTATAAAACTCGATTGGTTGCGAAGGGTTTTACTCAAACTCCAGGAGTTGACTATTATGAGACCTTCTCACCAGTTGCGAAGATTAAATCTATCAGAGTGATGCTAGCAATTGCCGCATTTCATGATTATGAAATTTGGCAAATGGATGTCAAGACCGCCTTCCTTAACGGAAAGTTGGCTGAGGATGTTTACATGGCTCAGCCAGAGGGGTTAGTGGATCTGAAGCATCCAAATAGAGTGTGTAAGCTTGAGAAGTCCATTTATGGACTTAAGCAAGCGTCTCGCAGATGGAATCTTTGCTTCGATGAGAAAGTCAAAGAGTTTGGATTTGTACGAAGCGAAGACGAATCTTGTGTATATGTCAAAGGCAGTGGGAGTATAGTAAGCTTCCTCGTTCTATATGTCGATGACATATTACTCATAGGAAATGACATCCCGACTCTGCAGGAAGTCAAGTCCTGGCTCGGGAAGTGTTTCGCTATGACAGAATCTCGGAGAGGCTTCTTACATTTTGGGAATAAGGATAGTAAGAGAAAGAAGTAAGAGACTAATTGGACTTAGTTAGAATACTTAATTAGAGAAGGTACTAAAACGTTTTAGTATGGAAAACTCAAAGAAGGGAGAACTACCGATACAAGGAAATGCCAAGTTGAGTAAGACTCAAAGTCCAAGTACCGAAGCTGAAATAGCAGAAATGAGCCAAGTACCATACACTTCCGCAGTTGGCTCAATCATGTACGCTATGACTTGTACTCGCCCTGATGTAGCCTTTGCTTTGAGCATGGTTAGCAGATATCAAGGGAACCCTGGCAAAGCACATTGGATTGCGGTGAAAAAAATCCTTAAGTACCATCAGAGGACGAATGAATGGTTCTTAGTCCTCGGAGGGAGTGATGACTTGAAGGTGCGAGGGTATAGTGTTGCCAGTTTTCAGACCGACAGGGACAACTACCGTTCGCAGTCGGGCTGGGTCTTTACCCTAAATGGAGGAGAAGTAACTTGGAAGAGTTCCAAGTAGGAAACCGTAGCTGATTCAACGTGCGAATTAGAGTACATCGCAGCGAACGAAGCGTCGAAGGAGGCAATATGGCTATAGAACTTCATCGGTGATCTTGGAGTTGTGCATGCCATAAAGGAGCCCATGGAGATTTTCTGTGATAACGAAGGTGCGGTTGCCTTGACCAAGGAACCGAGGGATCATGGTAGATCAATACATATCGACAAAAAATATCACTTCATTAGACATCGTGTAGAAGAAGGACAACTCAAAGTTAAGAGGATAGCATCAGAAGATAACCCAGCAGATCCGCTTACGAAGGGACTGAGTAGGGTTAAGCACTTGCAGCCTGCTAGGAGTATTGGGCTGAAGGATGATATTAGTATAGATTAGATAGTATTAGAAATGTGTAATAGATAAATGTAATTAACATTTGGCGATTAAATAAAGGAGTTTTATTTATGAGTAATGTTACTGTCTTATGTTAATCATTTAACTATTGTTTCACTTTGCATGTTTTGACTTCCAGAATAATTGAATTTATTAGGAATAATCGAATTGTTCAAATTGTCCACAATCGTTCATATGTTGGAAGTAGATATGAATGAAGATTGTCATGAATTGGTGTGTAGATTATCTAAATGGTGTTAGACATAGCAAAGGGTTGCTGCAACGTTCATGAGTGCTTATGAAATGGTTTTGAGCATTGGAATAAACCCGCGCTTGCTGGAATCACTTTATGGAATACGATATAAAAGGTGATCGCAAGATGATAATATCATATAGTCTTAAAACCTAGATATATGGTTTATTATTTGTTAATTGATTGTACATTGATAATGCGAAAACGCATCAGTAACTCGGTGTTATAAAACGCATTGTTGTGTATAGTTGGTTAATGAATAAGTAAATGCATATAAGTCGAAGTTCATCTGTAACTTTTATCAAAAAGGTAAAAGTGATGTCTCGGCCGCTCGATGATTTGATTTGACTTATGTGTCGGGCCCGGTCAGAACTGAATTGATGTGTTTGATTAAGTTCTATGTCGAATAAATCAGAGATCGAGAAATCAAATGCTAGACTAACCATTCCATAGGATTGTCAGCATGATATCTAATAGAGGATTGTACGATCCCTTATCTAAAGGACAAGATTGATTAGATCAGAGTTTGACAGCGTCTTTGAGAGCTACGATTGCAAACCGAATTGTACTTGTATAGTTACTAGACTTATCCAAGTGGGAGACTGTTGGAATAGTGTCTAAGGTTGCAACTATATTATGCAAGTATTTGACCCGGTTGTGCATGGTCCTTTTGGGTTGCCTTCACCATAGCAACTTGATGGGATGATTTGTTAAGAGAGAGTAAATATTATAAAGAATAATATATAGTTATTTGATTAATATAAGCCATAGATTAATTAGTATTAATTTGGTGACTTAAAGAGATTAATTAAATAACAGTGTATAAACTGTCAATTGGTTTATAGTTAAACTTGAGACTGTAAATCCATACAGATATGGATTGGACGGATTCTAGGAGCTAAAGGATATCTCAAATCGTCCATGATGTTATCTAGGAATGGATTTGTATAGCCTTAAGAGAAGATTATCCAATTAGGTTTTACACTGTAACCCTTAAGGAGTCTGCAAGTAAAAATAGACCCTATGGGTAAGGGAAATCGGAACTCATCTAAAGTAAGAGAACTCTGGCCGATTTCCTCCCCTCTCCTCTCTCCTAAATCATCTTTCTTGCTATTTGTGTTTGTAAGCCATTAGAGGAGTGACATTTGTGACTCTAGATGCTCCAAGACAACAAGATCAACAAGGAATCCAAAGTTATGGTTCTAGATCTATTTCATTGTTTTTATTTAACCTAATTAGGCATTAGAAGTCTTGGATTCAAAGCATGTTTAATTAAAAAGCCTAGATCCGAGCATTAGGGTTTTGCATGCGCACATAGGAAAGTTCTTATGGCTAAAACCCATCAGTAGCCTGATCAACTACATTTTTCTAGGAGTGACTAGCATGTGCCTAGGATTGATTGTGGTGTTGCAACAAGTCTAAAAACTTACCAACACTACCACAAGAACGTTAGAACAAGAATAATATAGGAGTATTCTGCATTCTATTAACTACATATGTGATAACTAAAAGGGTCGTTACTAGTAGGGCAATAGTTGCTAAGTGGATACACGACGGGTACACGTAACTAAGGCGCTAGAGACTTAGAATCTGTGACCTTTGCTTAGTTTCCTATTCCTGTTTGATTGTGGATTTAGAGTTAGGGTCACTTATTCGAAGGTCTATCTTGCTTAGGTTACAAGTAATTGGTATGCACTATACAAGTATTGGGTCGACTAATAACGATAATCTTACAAGTATGCTAGATTAGTACGTCTATTAAACTTTCTTTCCCCATTCTCACGTAGATAGCATGGCTGGCTTCCACCTTCCCAGTGATCTGTATTATCCGAACCAAGGCAATGGAGGATGGCTCGATGAGGAGCCAGAATGTCACACCCCAAAACCGAGAACGGTGGAAACGTTCTGGGGCGGAGGACGTCATGTATGCATCACAACAAATGCAAAGTAGTAAACAAGCAACAACATCATCCATTGCATTAATAGTATAATTTTAGTTACAAGTGTTTTCTTTCATAGTACAAGACAATATGATAACTGATCAAAATAAAAGACGAGTCTTGACTACTCCGTCTTCTCTAAACCTTGCATCGGCACCTGTCTATTTGTGACCTGAGAATACAAGTGATTTTAAAAGTGTAGGTCAGCATTTAAGCTGGTGAGTTCATAAGTATTTAATGTCATTGCTTTGATTAGTTGATATGAAAGACTGGTGAATGATTGATGAAACATTTAATATATGTATGAAAACTTTAGAAAATCCCATATTTCCTACTAGTATAAAAGTAGTCTTCTACCAACACCCGAATGTTTTGAAAGTACGCATCACTTGAAAATGTGACGGTTTTTCCCTGTTTAACAATTATTATAAAACTATAAAAGTAATAATATAATAACTTATGTTGTATCCTTTGGTACTAAGATACACACGGCGTGGAAACTCGCCGTAAATAGATCAACCGTAGACATCCGTAGATGTGCATTTACCTCTGTTGCTAACAGCTGGGTTTAGGAATAGTTAGTCCCTTAAGTAAAGATACACACAGCGAGGAAACTCGCCGTAAATAGATCAACTGTAGACATCCGTAGAGGTGTCAGCATCCCCTGTAACTAACAGTGGCTATGAGAATGGTTAGTTCCTCAAAGTATCCTTTGGTACTAGGATATAAAGTCCAATTCATCTCGTCGATTATGTGATTGTATCACAAGGTAAAGATAAGAAGGTGATCGATATAACAGTATCTACACATATCATATGTAGTAGTAACTCATCATATATGATCTATCTAAATGTACTCATCTAAGCGTATCTATGTAAACGTATTCATATAATCGGAATCTATGTAAGAGTATCCCTTCATATAGCATGTAGTCTACACTCATGAATCGACTGAATCTGGTGTAATTTCTTGTATACGAATGTATCTCCTTGCAATAGTATTTCTAGTATATAAAAGTCCGTGATGTTCTCATAAAACTATACCTATTATAGTTTTCTAAAAGTGTGTCTCGTTTGTATAATAATCCCTAGTGAAATGCCCACTTGTTATGAAAGATATAAATTTTGTAGTGCCTAAGATGGACACATGTACATACAGTACAAGCAGTGTGTTTGATTTATACATAAATAACAATACCTTTTATTTCAAAAGATATGATGTTATCGTGATACATTTTGCATACGAAAGTTTCCTTATAATAGTTATAAATCACATGTGATTCCGTTGATAAAAGGTGTATAATGAAACTTTATATAACATACGATAATTATCGTGTGTTTTACTTGTATCCCCCCCCCCCTTAAAAGCATATAAAAACACTTATAAAACATTTAAAAGTGTGGATTATAGGGGTATGAACTCACTTGATTGATTGAAGAAAATGTGACGAAAACCGAGCAAAACTTCTACTCGAGAAAGTGGATCTCTCGAGATTCTCGGGAAATCTCCGGAGTCTCGGGAGTATAAAACTTTCTCCCCCCCCCCCTTGGATATGAAAACCGGGCCTTTGGGATGACTCCGACGGTTGAAACGCAGAGCTTCGGGGCGCGAAAGGAAGGAAATTAGCCAATTTGGCCGGCACCCTCACATCTCTATTTATAAGGGTCTGAGAGGTTTCGTTACGCGGGGAGTACTAGAGTATGCATTGTGTTCTCATGCGTCATGCATGAGCGCATCCTCGGTCGAAACATTAGAGCGACGTGGACGAACCGGAGCCTAGCATCCGACTACGCAGGGCGTACGAGGGATCGGACAGCTGACTCGTTCTTCGGATAATACCGGGTTTTAATTAAATTTATATTTTAATTAATTAGCAAACTTCAAAAATTCATATCTTTCTCATACGAACTCCATTTTTGATGTTGTTTATATCCACGCGTAGGTGAGACTACGATCTACAACTTTCGTTTAGACTCCGTCGGGTAGTTTTGAATTTATTTTTAATATTATATTTTTAATAGGCCGAGACATGATAAGTCCGTTAAAATTCCATAACATCTTCATCCGACGTCCGTTTGCGTCAGACTTTTTACCGTTGCGCTAGTATTGTTGAGCCCTTCGATTCTCATTTAGATTGTGTCGGCCAAAAGTCTCTCGATCTCTATTTCGAGTTTTTAGCTGTCTACTGCTATATCTGTAACTTAGAAAAATCACAATTTCCTCATACGAAGTCAGATTTGGACGTTCTTTTTATGTACGTTTACTTTTTGATGATATCTAAAACTTTCATTTAGATACCTAAGGCCAAAAAATATTGTATTGAAATTTCACATTTTACGTCTATCAGTATTGCCGGTTTTGCCGAGAATCTTCGGTTGGTCATAACTTCTTTGTTATAACTCGGATTTTAGGTTTCTTTTTATGTATGAAAACCTTGACACGATTCCTACTACTTTATTTAACCCAAATAAGATTCAAGGAAAGTTCAATTTTTATCTATATTTGACTGGTGTTACATTTCATTGTCTCGAAATATCGGGTTGTCACATCATCCCCCCGTTAGAGGGAATTTCGTCTCGTAATTAGAGTTTAAGCATAATTGATGCTACGCTACAGATAGAAGTTTTATTTGATATTTTCATTCCTAAGTGAATTTAGATCCTCGCATGGCCTTCCAACGAACTTTTGACTATCGGGGAACGGCTTTGTTTCTTTCGTTGGCCTTACTAGTGTGATAACTCTTCTTGGTGGAATGCATGTTGGATGTTTTGTGGACTGTGAAAATAGTACACCTTGTACCCTACAAGTAGTGTGTCCAGATCTTCAGAGCAATTATCACTGCTCCTGACTGAAGATCATGTGTTGTATAGTTAACTTCCTATGTCTTAAACTGTCTTGAGATATAGGCAGTGACCTTTCCTCTTGCATAAGAACACAACCTAGTCGTACTGATTATGAAGTCAAAACCTTGTGGTCGATTAGATGTCGTGAAGATCTAAAAGTAAGTATGATTACTCACGAATTTAGGAAAAAGAATAGGTGTTTGGCTTCTAAGTTTATTCGCATGGCAGCATGATCACTCGTAGTCTTAAGTAGTCACCATCCTGAAGTTCTTAATAGAACTCATACCTGGTTCATTAATTATAGTTTTGCGTATATGAGTCGTATATAATTAAGGTTGAAAAGGTAGTAGAATAAATGATTCTTCTTTAAGCCCACATCCCAATGAGGAAATGAAGTTAAAGTGGAAGAATCAATTATAAACCTGTAAAACCTTGATTATATACTACCCCTATGTATACATTCTTCAACGATAGATCAACCGTATGGGTCTTTGGATTGAACTTGACGTGCTATACGAGTGGTACTTCGGGGAGGTTTGCTGAGTTTTTCTTCGAAAGGATAAGAAACATGAGGGACTCTATGCATGAGTACCTCGGAGTTCTGGAGTGACGGCTTCGCTTAGAAAGGCAATTTCGGAGAAAGAGATGTGCGCACGAAACTGGTATTGTAAGGATTGAATTGAGTCAAGTTGTACGATGATATCAGACTAACTTGGAAATAAGGGCATTAGATTTGATCATAAGGGTGTTACAGACACAAGACAACAGTGCAACTTTTAAAGGAGTTATAGTACTTTAGTTTTACTATAAGACTATTGTTGCGAACAAAGTATACTACAAAAGGCAAGTATACGCAGCACGAGGGTGCCCTTTACTGACGGGATCTCACAAAAGATAAGACTCGAGTTGCACTAGTTTTAAACATGTTTTTAAAAAAACATACATAATACTGACGACTGGAAGTGAACCTATACTATAGTAGGGTCCTTCGTTTCCTCCTTTCATTCTGAGATGAAACTCCTCCGGATTCACCGCCGTCCTTCTCTGTTGGATAGTCCCTCTTGAAGTGTCCAATTACGCCACATAGATGGCATATTCGAGTGATTTCGACATTGGTGTTTGAAGTAATGTTTTGGGTCCGAGTCCGGCAGTAGTTGGTAGTATGTCCGTTCTTATTACATTTAAAGTAGTGCAACGGACGACAACTACCTAGATGATGGAAGCTGCACTTATTGCATTTCGGTAGGTTTCCGGCATACTGCCTAGCTGGTGTAGGGACAATTGGGATACCAGAAGGGATGGTAGTAGGAGGTACATATGTTGTGGCTGCGAAGGTTGCCACATGTTGTTGTCTTTTGCTCACCCCTTGGGGTGATTTTCCTTTAGCTTTAACCCAGAACTTTCGTTTGTTATTCTTGGGCTTGGGATTCGGGGTTCCGTGGTAGTTTGTTGCCCGTTGAGGTATTTGATTATTACTTGGATTGGAGTTATTGTTAACAATTCCGTTAACATTCGCGTTGTTAGCGTTAAGGTGGGTCAGAACAGCTGACACGGCAGCCGAGACTGCAACTTGAAAGGTAGTTGCATCAATATGAAAAGTTGGTGTTTGGTTGATGGTTTGATCGTTTTTCTTCGGCGACATGATTCTGTTACATGGAAAGAAAATGAATTTGTGAGTGAGAATGGTTGAAGCTGGATGTACTTCGATCGCTTATGTAAAGAGTAGAAGTATGTTCTCGAAGTTTTGACCTACATCTCTATGATGCAGTCCTAGTACAAATTAGAAGTATGTTCATGATGGTTTGACTTACATCCCTATGATGCAGTCCTAGTTCAGAGTAGACATATGTTTGTAGGATGGTCTTTTGACGTTTGTCATTCAAGTTGAGGCATTATAGGTTGGTGGATAATATGATCCAAACTATAAAAGAGGCTTGAAAATGATTTTGGAGTTAAATTACCATAGTCCAATAACTTGACTAGATGGGGTTTCAGATAGACTCCATTGGTAGTAACATGAAGGTATTTGAACAAATAGTAACACGGAAGTTAGTCGACTTTCGATATCATTGATGTTTAAGATGTAATAGGTTTGGGGAAATTGACATTGTGGTAGGTCATACATCATATCCGGAGTAGAAAAGTCTTTGACAGCATACCGACTTAACTAAAAGTACTTATAGTACAAGGTAGTCACATAAAAAGTACTACACAGAACATAGACAGGAACATGGTTCTTTAAAACAAAGAAGGAAGTAAGGTGTCTCCTACTGGCGATGGTCACCCCTATGGTGAACCCTTAGTTGACGTTTCATGTCAAGCAGGTATCTCTCACCCTCTAGCATACTTGGAGCTCTATGACTTCGGCTCGGGTTTCAGCTAGTGCTTGCAGCAGGGTTTCATGGTTTCTCTCAGGTCTCTCACTGGTGATCAAGGTGATAGGTGTGAATGGTATGCATTCTTGCATTGGCATTAACCTCTTTGATATGTTGAAAAATCGTCCTGCCCTGAATTTCGTTTCAGGCAACTCTATGGGTTAGGATTGGCAAGATTCGGTCTGTTGAGCTCCCATTGCTCAGGTCATAATAATTTTGGTCACCATTAAATGGCATGGGTTGTTCTTGCTCTTCGCTCCCTATTTCCACGCATTCTACCCAAGAGCGTCGGGCTATGAAAAAGTCGGACGAGGGTGAGGAATTTGAACGGGAGCTGTCTGGGGTAGGTTCTTAACCTCGGGTTCGAAGTTATCAACATCCGAAAGGTTTTCAGCATGGTGATCATTCAAGGGATTGGATGATCACTCTTCAGTTCTTTTTCAAACTATCTAACATTGTCTTTGTTCGGGATGTACGGGTTGTCGTGGGGATGGAGTCCAGCCATGTTATCTACACTAGAATTTGGGTAAAGAAATAATTATTAGACGAACTATCTAGATAAATATTAGATAATCTTCATTAGTTATATCATTATTTGTAAAGTGATACCAGTTATATGTAAACAAAAAAGGATAGACTTTTGAATAAGTGAACTTAACTCCAAATTCACAAGGAACCGGGGTAAAGCAGAATTTCACAGATTATAAGTCTATGACATCCTAGTTACATATAACCTTAGTATATCCACTTAGCAACCATCAACTTAGTAATGAAGAACCTTTTCAGTTCTCAAGTAAGTAATTATAGTAACACAAAATACTCCTATAGTATTTTACACTTAGGTTCTGTTATAATGTTTTCATTGTGGTAGTGTTGGTAAGTTTTTAGACTTGTTGCCACATCACAACCATTCTTGGGCATATGCTAATCACTCCTCGGACCAGCATAGTTGATCAGGCTATGCCATTCCTAGGACTGACCATACATCCCCAAGCTTACTTGTGATATTCAACAATCGTAATACTTTTGTTCTTGTCATTGTGACACTGATTTTAGTATGAATGCAGGCACGTATACTTAATTAAAGATTTTATTATTTAAAAGTATAAACTCTAAGTCAGAGTATTTTTCATCCCATTGTACTTATAGTTAGTATATCTTTTATGGGTTGATATACTCAATTCACTATAAACAATGCTCTGATACCAATCTGTCACACCCCAAAACCGAGAACAGCGGAAACGTTCTGAGGCGGAGGACGTCATGTATGCATCACAACAAATGCAAAGTAGTAAACAAGCAACAACATCATCCATTGCATTAATAGTATATATTTAGTTACAAGTGTTTTCTTTCATAGTACAAGACCACATGATAACTGATCAAAATAAATGATGAGTATTGACTGCTCCGTCTTCTCTAAACCTTGCATTGGCACCTGTCTATTTGTGACCTGAGAATACAAGTGATTTTGAAAGTGTAGGTCAACATTTAAGCTGGTGAGTTCATAAGTATTTAATGTCATTGCTTTGATTAGTAGATATGAAAGACTAGTGAATGATTGATGAAACATTTAGTATAAATAAGAAAACTCTAGAAAATCTCATATTTCCTACTAGTATAAAAGTAGTCTTCTACCAAGACCCGAATGTTTTGAAAGTACGCATCACTTGAAAATGTGACGGTTTTTCCCTGTTTAACTATTATTATAAAACTATAAAAGTAATAATATAATAACTTATGTTGTATCCTTTGGTACTAAGATACACACGGCGTGGAAAATCGCCGTAAACAGATCAACCGTAGACATCCGTAGATGTGCATTTACCTCTGTTGCTAACAGCTGGGTTTAGGAATAGTTAGTCCCTTAAGTAAAGATACACACAGCGTGGAAACTCGCCGTAAATAGATCAACCGTAGACATCCGTAGATGTGTCATCATCCTCTGTAGCTAACAGTGGCTATAGGAATGGTTAGTCCCTCAAAGTATCCTTTGGTACTAGGATATAAAGTCCAACTCATCTCGTCGATTATGTGATTGTATCACAAGGTAAAGATAAGAAGGTGATCGATATAACAGTATCTACACATATCATATTTAGTAGTAACTCGTCATATATGATCTATCTAAATGTACTCATCTAAGCGTATCTGTGTAAACGTATTCATATAAGCAGAATCTCTGTAAGAGTATCCCTTCATATAGCATGTAGTCTAGACTCATGAATGAACTGACTTTGGTGTAATTTCTTGTATACGAATGTATCTCCTTGCAATAGTATTTCTAGTATATAAAAGTTCGTGATGTTCTCATAAAACTATACCTATTATAGTTTTCTAAAAGTGTGTCTCGTTTGTATAGTAATCCCTAATGAAATGCCCACTTGTTATGAAAGATATAAATTTTGTAGCGCCTAAGATGGACACATATACATACAGTATAGGCAGTGTGTTTGATTTATACATAAATAACAACACCTTTCATTTCAAAAGATATGATGTTATTGTGATACATATTGCATACGAAAGTTTCCTTATAATAGTTGTAAATCACATGTGATTCCGTTGATAAAAGGTGTATAATGAAACTTTATATAACATACGATAATTATCGTGTGTTTTACTTGTATTCCCCCCCCCCCCTTAAAAGCATATAAAAACATTTATAAAACATTTAAAAGTGTGGATTATAGGGGTATGAACTCACTTGGTTGATTGAAGAAAGTGTGATGAAAACCGAGCATAACTTCTACTCGAGAAAGCGGATCTCTCGAGATTCTCGGGAAATCTCCGGAGTCTCGGGAGTGTAAAACTTTCTCCACCCTTTGGATATGAAAACCAGGCCTTTGGGATGACTCCGACGGTTGAAACGCAGAGCTTCGGCGCGCGAAAGGAAGGAAATTAGCCAATTTGGCCGGCACCCTCACATCTCAATTTATAGAGGTCTGAGAGGTTTCGTTACGCGGGGCGTACTAGAGTACGCGCTGCATTCTCATGCGTCATGCATGAGCACATCCTCGGTTGAAACATTGGAGCGATGTGGACGAACCAGAGCCTAGCATCCGAGTACGTTGGGCGTACGACGGTACGCTGGGCGTACAACGGATCGGACCGCTGACTCGTTCTTCGGATAATACCGGGTTTTAATTAATTAGCAAACTTCAAAAATTCATATCTTTCTCATACAAACTCCGTTTTTGACATTCTTTATATCCACGCGAAGGTGAGACTACGATCTACAACTTTCGTTTAGACTCCATCGGCTAGTTTTGAATTTATTTTTAGTATTATATTTTTAATAGGCCAAGACATGATAAGTCCGTTAAAATTCCATAACTTCCTCATCCGACGTCCGTTTTCATCAGACTTTTTACCATTGCGCTAGTATTGTTGAGCCCTTCGATTCTCATTTAGATTGTGTCGGCCAAAAGTCTCTCGATCTCTATTTTGAGTTTTTAGTTATCTACTGCTATATCTGTAACTTAGAAAAATCACACCTTCCTCATACGAAGTCAGATTTGGATGTTCTTTTTATGTACGTTTACGTTTTGATGATATCTAAAACTTTCATTTGGATACCTAAGGCCTAAAACTATTGTATTGAAACTTCACATTTTACGTCTATCAATATTGACGGTTTTGCCAAGAATCTTCGGTTGGTCATAACTTCTTCGTTATAACTCGGATTTTAGGTTTTTTTATATGTATGAAAACCTTGACACGATTCCTACTACATTATTTAACCCAAATAAGATTCTAGGAAAGTTCAATTTTTATCTATATTTGACTGGTGTTACATTTCATTGTCTCGAAATATCGGGTTGTCACATAAAAGATGCTCACCCGATCCCTTTGGAGGATCACCGTGCTGATGGCTATTCGGATAGCTCCGACTCCGAACCAGAAGTCAAAAACCTGCCCCCAGTAGCTCCAAACCGTAATCCTCATCCGCCATTTCAAGGTCTCACACCCATGTGGGCAATAACCTTGAACCGATGGAGCGATGAGCAGGGTCAGCCTTTACCTTTCAACGGAGACCGAAGCTTCTACAACATAAGCGAGGGAGGTGCAGCAGACCAAGTCTTGCCCATCATGGTCCGTAGGATTTCTAGGAACACCGAGCAAGGTCAAGCAACCATTGGCAGAGTTGTGGAAATTGATGCTAACTCCAACCTTAACACTGTTCGTATCCGCCAACTAGAAGAAGCCATGAATAGGACTAGGAGGACCAATGAGGCTCTGCAGCAACAGCTAAGTGCATCACGAGACGAAGTTAGGGAACTCCGAGTGCGTCAGAGAGTTCAGGAAAGACATCTTCAGGAAGTTGTACGCCAGCTGGATGATCTTAGGGTTCGCCCAATTAGTACCCATCGCCAATAGAAGATATCTACTTATCTTTCCCTTTTGTTTAAGGAATAGCCTTTTCTCTTTGTATGCTCAGTAGAGCACTTTTCTGTAAAAGTTCCTAACTTTGAAAGTACTCTAATTAGGCCTCTAGGATACCAACATTTTCCCTTATGGTTTGATGTAAGACCTACTGTTAGGTCGTTTTTCCCGAATTCACTTTACATCATTAATACCAGTAATATTAGCAGTAATCCACTTTATGAGAAAGTCTGTAGTTTATGTTTTTTCCTACTATGTTGCTATGATTCTATATAATAATTGAACTATGTCAATTTGGCCTTTGAAACTCTCGCAAGTTATTTACAATCGATTCTTACTATTATCTTCATCTTTAGGTATAACATCATTCCTATATTTTTGGGTATTTTAGAAAAAATTGCAATAAAGCATGATATAATTAAAACATCTATATTGTATTTTCATCTATACAACTGTTGGCCCAACATGTTTTGGACGGTGTGATGCGATCAGCATCGATTGCTTACAGCTTTGCCAAGAACTAGCTTTTGCTACACGTTCATGTGAAGCAGGGCCTTCATCTCAGTGTTGTTTCCATGACTAAATTACTATTGTGTTAATATCCACTTCTAAGGAATATATATTCCGTAAACCATCAAATAATGGGTTAATAATGATAAAATATTTTCATGGTATATTGATGTTACGTTAAACTACATGATAATCCCATAAAGTTATTAAAAAAAAATTTAGTTTAGTAATGTTCTTTTATTTATTTGAATGTGTAACTAATAAACAAATATACATCACCCCAAAATTTCAAAAGATTCTACATAGCCAAAGCCACTTTTAATAACTCTGAAGATCACTTTGTAACGTTCAATGTTATTTTTTATAAAAGCGAAACAATAAAGATATAATAAAATCCTTTAATGAGGTATTCCAAGATGTTACATATCTATGGAACGTCTTTGTCAACTTCATACTTTGACATTACTACTACTATTTATGTAATATTTTTTTTTTCCATTTTTAAATTTATGTTTGGGTAAACCTTGGGTTTAGTGAGTCCCCTATGGCATGTAATTAGACGTCTACCATACTAAATATTATGGTTTTATCTTACTTTTTTAATTTTATTTATGGGTAAGCCACTGTTGCCTAAGGAATCTTTGGCCACCGTCGCCGTAAGGGACTATTGTTAGTTATAGGGTCGAGCCCGATTGACATTTATCCCGGATCTGACACCGTTACCTGTCAAAGCTCGCAACACTTCGATATTTTTTTTTTTGGAATTAGTTGATAAAAATAGCAAAGTTACTCATTTATTTGTTTATTATAGCCATATCTTGTCAACTTCGACAATCTTTTTCTATTTCATAATGATCTACGTTGTTTGGGTCATGATTAACAAATTGGTATCTCATTGCAATTGTTGTTCAGCTTTTTAGCTGTCAATCACCAAGTTTAATGTTTAAATTGACCTTGCTATGACCACATATCATTGGATTTTCAGAATGCCATTTATAGTTATGAGATAAAAGGAGAAATATTGATATTCAAAATTGGCCTCACCTATTAAGTCATTTACCAAGTTTTAGTGTATTATCTAGATGGCTAGTTATTTAAGAGTAAAAGTATCATTTTTTATCCAATTGCTAAAACATAGACTGGTTTGGGTTATATTTTAGGGTTAAGTACAAGAAAGAGCTATGTATATTTATTTATTTGTGATATTAATAACCTATAGATGCATTGATCATGCTGCTAATGTAGATGTTGAAACCAATGTACATACAATTACGATGGTCATGTTTCAATCATACACATTTCACATATTATTGATATAAAAATATTCTGATATGAAGGTGTGAACACCGAATGAAAAAGGAAAAAAGCAACAGCCACGACTAAGATGGAAATAAGTTTCAGTAGTGCTGCTTCTGTTAGTAGTAGATAAAGAAGAAAATATAACTCAGTAACAACATGAGAAATAAAAATGAAGGTAAAATCAAGGCCTAAGCTTCAATTGCACATGTTAGTGAATTGTGAATTAAATAAAAAAATGCCCAAATGCATATTGGATTATTGAAGTTAAAATCGGAGATATGATGTTGGCAACTTGTTTTTTAACCAGTGGGTAGAGTTAAAAAATAGTATTTTAGATGGATAAATAACAAAAATATAGTTCATTAACATAATTACGAAAAATATATTACACTTTATGTTCTATAAAGAAATATAATAAATTGCTTGTAATGAGAAATAATGAATTACAAAACGATATTTTAAAATAAGATTATTCAAATTAAAAGTAAGTTAACTAATCAAAGATTTAAAGTATTAATATAAAAATGAAACCACGATATTATAATTCATAAAACAGTAAAAACTTGTTTAAACATATCATTTGATGATCAATTAGTAAATTTAGTATATTTATCTAAAATTAGTAATTTAAATTATTCAATACATTTAATTTTGGATAATGCAATATACAACTGTTTGTACGTAAAAATGTTTCTCGATAGTTGATATTTGAATAAAAAATGGTCTTGTGTTAGAAATAAGATTCTTATAATATATTTAAAAAAGAATTTATTACTTCTATATAACTTAATAGATTAAGTTAATAAGATAAAACAATATTTATATAAAATGAATATTCAAAACTACATGAGACATAGTAACTTAAATTGACAAATAAAAAAAATTAGACATAACATTTGAGATACATATACAAGTCGAATTTACATTTGCATTAAAAATATACTAAGACTTTTGCATTGTTAGAAAGTTGGTTTTACTTGATATCTGGAATGGTTTTTTATGCCTAGAGATTACACTTTAAAATAGTAAAAAAAATCAAAAAAATAAGTTACTTTATAAGATATATGTGACTTGTTAAATATAACCTAACTTGCTTACATTTTGAAACGTCATCACATTTGTAGAATTTAAAACTTATGGCAAATGAAATATAGTTTAATATGTAAAATTACGTTAATAAAAAACTCAATATGCGTCATGCATCTTAAATTATTTAAAAGACGTGTAAATTTATTTATGAAAATAGTAATGGGACCTGATAACAAAGCTTGTCTAGATATAAATCATAAAAAGCACTCTCAATGTCATTACTTCTTCTCATTTCTTTGGTTGCATTCCTAACTAATATGGAAAAAATCAATTCCAGATTTGCAAGACTAAGAATGAAAAGTACAATGTTATATTGCTTTAAATTTTGCAAAGTACAATGTATTTGATGAGATAATGTGTGACAACCCGACACTTTTTGTCACACCCCGCTAAAGCGGAAACGCAAGGTATGACAGCGATAACGGTTTCATTGCAAAAGATAAAGATACATCACCATAGCAGTATTTAAAAGTTTACAACCCATAGCTTCAAAAGAACAAAATACAAGTTTTTCAAAATAACATTGTTCAAAATATAGCTTCATGATAGCTTCAACACGATGCAGCATGCTCTATGATGATGAATCTTTACATCCACTTACTAATTATTTCCTGAAAAAGCATGTAAAACGAGCGTCAACTATGAAAATAGTTGGTGAGTATCACAAGTTTATAAAATCGAGCGTACAATAAGGCTTTTCGTAAATACAAGTACATTGCTTCAATGATAAACAAGTTGATTGCTATTAATGAATACAAGTTTATTGCTATAACGAGAAACGAGTTTGTATGTGTATGAGCAAACAATGAGTCTCAACCAAACCTATGACTGAAGCCCTATCGAGATCTATGCTTATCGTTCCATAGATGAATATGGTATCATGCACTCCAGCGATTCGGGCGAGTGAGGAGTTGTCAATTCCTAATAGCGCTATCCATAACGACCATTGGCTCAAAGAGTTAATGGTTAGAGATAAGGGAAGGGCCTTTGTACGATAAGTTCTCATGTTCCGTGTTGCATAGACATACATAAAGAAACATAGCAATACAATAGCAATCATGTTTGATACAATTCAATTTAAGTACAACATGCAAACAATAGTTTTTCTGGACATGCTTTTCCACCCCAAAACATAAAAAACGAAAATAGGGGAGTGCGTGAATACTCACGATGTTTTGTGTAGACACAAGCGGTACTTCGGGATGCACCAACGTCTTACTACCGGGATCCTACGACACCAAACACACGCACTAGTGAGTTTCCATGTCGATATCTAATGCTAATATACTAAACTCTACATATAGGGAAATGCCAATTTATGTTTTAGTATTGGATTTATATCATTTTGTTACACTTTTTCTGATGTATTGAAATTTTACAAGTCGTGCGATTAATTACAACCTTGGAAGGTTAATTTTCCAAATTTTAAGTCTCAATAACAACATAAATTCACGAAAAATAGTATTCGAGGGATAAAAATTCTCAAACTTTTTATTTAACTGTTAATACACAACACTAAGCTGGGAAAATTATAAAAATGGATTTCCAAGCTGTTTAATTATATTTTATAATTTTTGAGCATTTATTTCAATAAAAATTGAAATAAATAGTAAACAGTTTCCAAAATTACCCAAACTTTTTATTTAATTGTTATTATACATAAATAGGCTGGGAAAAATATAAAATATATTTTTCAGTGGTTATTTGTATTTTTCCTTGTTTTATTCCTTTAAATAGTCATTAATTAAAGAAATATTATTAAACAGTTAAAATAAATTACCATAAATTTTTGTAACATCATTTACAGTATAAATATCTTGGGAAAAATATCAAAAGTGGTTTTCATAATGTATAAACTGGTTTTGGGTATTTATGTATATTTAAGTGAATTTTAGTGCAATTAACTTTAGAAAATAAGGGAAAAATAGTTTACAGTGGAGAAAAATATTCAAAATTTTTATGTAACCTCCTACTATATAATATGATATCCTGGCAAATTTTCATGAATTTTGGATAATCAGAACTATTTTTCCCATTTTTAAGCCATTATAATTACCAAAAATTGGGAAAAATAGCTAGACATGATGAAAAATCTTGAAATTATTTTCTTGAGTCACCCATCACAAGTAAGGTATGCGAAAATTGTTAGATACAATTTTCACATCCTAAAAAGTGGTTTTGTAATTTATCATGTCCTAAATAAAAGAAAATTAGAAATCATATGAAACAGTAACAAAAATTGCTGAAATTTGGTGAGGGGTCATTATTCCCCATAAGTATCATCCATGAATTTATTTAGGATTTATTGACCTCTGGAAGTATTTTATATGATTTATGCCCTTGGTTTTAGCAATAATTCTAATAAATCAAATAAATAACAAAAGCTCTTGAAATTTTCCAGATTATCTCATGCATGCAAGGGCTTTCAAAAGTAAAAATGTTAAGAATGTATTCAGAAGAGAAATGAGGGTAATGATTCCAAACAATTTAAGAAAAGTTGCATGCAATAATGCATGAAGTGTAGATGTGGCTGAGGTTCATGAATTTTTGTAGCCCATTCAGTGAGGTTTTAAGCCACGAAATTTCAACCATAACTCACTAGATATGTTAAGTTTCTAAGGTATTTTTCCTAAGATTTATGGTTGGGTTTAAGACCATTGTTTAAGCAAGATAAAAATAGTGATCACAGAAAAAGAGCTGTATGCGCAACCTTTTTGTAAAATCTGCCAAAAATCGGATATTTAATATTTTACAGTAAGACCAGTTGGGTTTGAAAGTTAACTCGTGGAACTAACCAATACAAAAAGAATATCATGATTTGGTTAAAAAATGACTGAGTTATGACTGTTCAAAGTCGAACAAAATAATCTGGCAGATTGCATGTTTGCTTGTGTGCATTTTTAGGGTATTTCAATAAGAACATCATGCATGTCCTTGGTAAGGCCCGATTTCTAACACATGCATGGAATGAATGAGCATCCAAGATGTACTAGAAATGGTTTAATGCTTTCGTTCATGCATGAACACACAAGAAATGGAGAAGAACATGAAATATTATGTTTTGATGTCACATGATCATATGTGCATCTTTTTCACTCCTTGCATGGGTTTGATCCCGGATTTTCACCATTTCAAACACATGCATTGTGTTATGGTGAGAATCTACAAACCACAAGGGGAGAATAAAGATTTCTAGCCATGGAAAGGCATAGAATCCTAAAAGAAGAGAAAACTAAGAAGGAAAAGAAGTAGAATCATCAAACTATGGAAGAAGATGATGTTGTTTACCTTGGTTATGATCTTGAGAGAAGTAAGAACACTTCAAGGTCTTCAAAGTCTTGAAATTTGGCAGAGAAATGAGAGAAATTTCGTGAGTTTAGAGAGAGAGAGGAAGAGGGTGAAGTGTGTGAAGAGAGTGAAGTGAGAAGAGTGAAGAGAGAAGAGGTGGAGTGTGGGTTTGAGTTTAATCATGAGTTTTGGGAAGAGAGTGCATGGGGAGAGGGGAGATGGCCAGATTTTTGAGGCATTAAAGCCTCCTCTCTCCTAAATTCAAATTTTTATAAAAAATCCCTCCTTAATTTTTATAAAAATCTAATTTTTATAAAAATCTAATTTTTATAAAAGTGATTCTTTAAGCAATTTTTGATTTATTTAAAAATCTTGTTTTTAACTAATAAATTATGATTAATACTTGTAATTTATATTTCTATTTCATTGGTATAATCCATAATTTGATTAATAAAATTTGATATTAGAAAGTTTATAGCCAAATTTTATAAAGTTTTTAAGCTTTATATTTTATAACTTTGGATTTTTGGCTCTTTAGGGTTTTTGGAACATTGTTTGGTATTCAACAACATGTTGAAGTATAATTAGAGTGTTTTAATTTATTTTTAGAGTTTTATACCCTATTTCAATTATAACAAAGTTTGAAGCTTATTCTAATTATAGTATTGGCATTTCCTATTGTAGCTAAGCAACTTACTAGAATTGTAAGTATCAAGTATATTAGTCCTAGACCTTAGTTGGATCCTAGTTTATGCAAGATTTTTGACCTAATTTATACTACTAGGTCATGGCATGTTGTGCATGAATGGTTATTATAAAGATGCATGAGTCCAAGAATGACCTGAATTGACAGTTGTCACAGTATCCCCCACTTAAAAAGAATTTCGTCCCGAAATTCATTCTATATCATCGCTTGTCATCGCATGGGAATAGTTGCGGATACTTTTCCTTTATGTAATCCTCGCGCTCCCAGGTGTACTCCGGCCCGCGTTTTGAGTTCCATCGAACTTTCACAATCGGGATCTTACTCCGCTTAAGTTGTTTTACCTCCCTGTCAAGGATTTCTATCGGTTCCTCAACGAAGCTCAGCTTATCATTGATCTTAATTTCCTCCAGGGGTACTATTAATGTTTCGTCGGCTAGACATTTCTTAAGGTTGGAGACGTGGAATGTGTCGTGAATGGCGCTTAACTCTTGGGGCAATTGGAGTTTATACGCTACCGGACCAATCCTTTCAAGGATTTCAAAGGGTCCAACATATCTCGGGCTTAGTTTTCCTTTCTTACCAAAACGCACAAGCCCTTTCCAAGGCGACACTTTTAAAAGTACCTTGTCTCCTACTTGGAATTCTAATGGTTTTCGACGATTATCCGCATAACTTTTCTGACGATCTCTAGCAGCTTTAAGCTTATCTTTGATGATAGTAATCTTGTCAGATGTTTCCTGGATAAGTTCGACTCTAGTCAACTGTCTGTCACCGATTTCTGTCCAGCATAAGGGCGAACGACACTTGCGTCCATACAATGCTTCATATGGAGCACATTGGATACTCGTGTGGTAACTGTTATTGTAGGAAAACTCAATTAGGGGCAAATGAGTATCCCAATTTCCTTTGAACTCAATGACACACGCTCGTAGCATGTCTTCCAATGTTTGTATTGTTCTCTCTGTTTGCCCATCTGTCTGAGGGTGGTAAGCTGTGCTCAAATCTATCTTGGTTCCTAGTGCCCTCTGTAACATCCACCAAAATCGAGATGTAAAACGACTATCTCTATCAGAAATGATAGATAGGGGTACACCATGCAGAGAAACAATTTTGTCGATGTAGATTTGGGCCAATTTTTCCATCTTGAAATCTTCTCGAATAGGGAGAAAGTGAGCGGATTTCGTCAGTCGATCCACTATGACCCAAATTGAGTCGTGACCTCTAGCAGTTCTAGGGAGTTTGGTAACGAAATCCATAGATATTTGCTCCCATTTCCATTGGGGAATTTCAGGTTGTTGCAACAACCCGGAAGGTTTCTGATGTTCAGCTTTGACTATTGAGCATGTCAAACACTTCCCGACGTACAAGGCAATATCCTTTTTCATTCCAGGCCACCAATAGTACTCTTTAAGATCCTTGTACATCTTATCTGCTCCAGGGTGGATGGAGTATTTAGATCGATGAGACTCTTCTAATACCATGTCTCTCAGGTTGTTAACCCTTGGAATCCAGACCCTGTCTTTAAAATAACGAACTCCATCAGGTTTGGTTTCAAATCTTTCTTCCAAACCATGTAAAGTTTCGCCTGGAAGATTTTCCTTGCATAACGCTTTCTCCTGGGCATTAATGATTTGAGATTTCAAGCTTGTCTAAATTACCATTCCCAAAGCTCTCACACGGGAAGGTTTCACTCTTACTTTCCTACTAAGAGCGTCGGCTACTACGTTAGCCTTTCCTGGGTGGTATCGTATCTCACAATCATAATCACTAAACAACTCTACCCATCTTCTCTGCCGCATGTTTAACGTTTTCTGATCCAGGATATGCTGAAGGCTTTTGTGATCGGTATAAATGGTGCATTTGGTTCCGTACAAATAATGCCTCCATATCTTAAGGGCGAAAACTATTGCTCCTAGTTCTAGATCATGGGTGGTATAATTCTTCTCGTGCGGTTTGAGTTGTCTGGAAGCATATGCAATGACCCTATCTTTTTGCATTAGCACACATCCTAATCCTTGATGAGACGCATCACAATACACCACAAAGTTCTCTGATCCTTCTGGTAAAGCCAGAATTGGTGCATTGCACAGCTTGTTTTTCAGGATTTGAAACGCCTCTCCGTGTTTCTCTTCCCAGAGAAATTTTCTATCCTTTTGGGTCAAAGATGTTAATGGTTGAGCAATCCTAGAGAAATTCTCAATGAAGCGTCTGTAGTACCCAGCTAATCCTAGGAATTGTCGTATTTCTGTCGGGGTTTTGGGGGCCTCCCATTTCTTGATTGCCTCTATCTTAGCTGGATCTACATGGATTCCTCTTTCACCGATCACATGACCAAGAAAATGTACTTCCCGAATCCAAAATTCACACTTAGTGAACTTGGCATACAATTTTTGTTCCTTCAACAGCTCCAACACTAGCTTTAGATGTCTATTGTGATCTTCTTTGGTCCGCGAGTAAACAAGTATGTCATCGATAAAGACAATTATAAACCTGTCTAGGTATGGTCTACAGACCCTATTCATCAAATCCATGAATACAGCGGGTGCGTTCGTTAGTCCAAAAGGCATGACTAAGAATTCATAATGTCCATAACGGGTTCTAAACGCTGTCTTGTGAATGTCCTCTTCGTGAATTCTTAGCTGATGATACCCTGACCGAAGGTCGATTTTTGAGAAGTAGGAAGCGCCCTGCAACTGATCGAACAAGTCATCTATTCTAGGGAGGGGATATCGATTCTTGATTGTCAACTTGTTCAATTCTCTGTAATCAATGCACATTCGGAACGAACCATCTTTCTTTTTGACGAATAACACTGGGGCTCCCCAAGGTGAAGAACTTGGTCGAATAAACCCTTTGTCTAGAAGTTCTTGAAGTTTTCCGGATAGTTCTTGCATCTCGGATGGTGCAAGGCGATATGGTGCTTTTGCTACCGGTGCCGCTCCGGGAACTAAGTCTATCCGAAATTCGACCTGTCTATAAGGGGGTAGACCGGGCAATTCCTCCGGAAATACTTCGGGATAGTTTTGAACCACTGGAATCTCCTTGAGTTGCTTAGCTTCAGGTTCTCTTTCTAGCACATGGGCCATGCATGCAATACAATTCTTCTTCAGGTACTTGTGAACCTTCACGCTTGATACTATGTTTAAACTTCTTCCTGGCTTCTCACCGTGTATGATAAGGGTTTCTCCATTAGGGAGAGGCACTCTGATGACTTTCTCATAACAACCAATGTCTGCTCTATTTTTGGATAACCAATCCATCCCTACTATCACATCAAAACTACCTAGCTCTATAGGAATTAGGTCAATGCTAAAGAGTTTATCAGCTAAATTCAGAGTACAACCAGGAATTATATCACTAGCCCTAATTTCATACCCATCAGCAAGTTCAATAGCATATGCAATCCTCATCTTTACCGATTTCAATCCAATTAACGGTCTAAATGCTAAAGAAACAAAACTCCTATCTGCTCCCGCATCGAATATTACTGATGCAAAGTGGTTGTTCAGGAGGAACGTACCTGTTATCACTTCAGGGTTCTGACGAGCTTCTTCTGCACCAATCACAAAGGCTACACCTCTTGGTTGTCTAACTTGATTTCCTTGAAAGTTTTGCCTGGCTTGGCCTTGTCCATGGTTACCAGGTCCATTGTTCAGTTTAGGACATGCTCTACGGAGATGATCAATACTCCCGCACTCGTAACATGTCCTTTTTCCCTCCTTATTCACCTTACAATACTTCGAGTAATGGCCTGTTTGCTTACAGTTTTGGCACACCGGGCAAGCTCCCTTGTGATGGAAGTTACACTTATTGCACTTCGGAAGCGACCCTGAGTACTGCTTTCGCTCCTGCACTTCTTGTCCTTGAGTTTTCACTGGTTCTTGCTCCTGGGCTCTTACCATAAAGTTTCTTGAGACTTTCTGCTTCCTCCCTGACTTGCCTCCATACTTCTTCTCTCCCTGATCTGCTGGCTTCCTCTTGCTACTAGAGCTTTCCATTGTCGATGCTCCCATCCTTATCACATCACAATCAATAATAGCCAACCAAACATATAATATGCTGTCATCGCATGACCTGCCTCTCGTCTAGCAGCACTAGCAGTGTCAGTAGTCTCCATCGAATGCTGATACAGGATTTCCATTCCTGCTAAAACTTCATCCAAAACTTCTCGATGCCCAGCTATCGCAGCGAGACTGTGACGTAGGCCTGCTACTATCGACTGCAATCTCCGGGACTCCTCCGGGGTCATACCTGGCTGTCGGACAGGTATCCCTATGACTTGCTGAGGTGAGGATGCTCTTGGTCCTGCATCGCTGGGTCCTACCCCGCTAGGTCCTGCCGTGCCATGTCCTGCTGTGCTGGCGGGTATCCTTCCTGGAATGGGGACACTCTTCCTCGCTGTCCTCCGAATGCGAAGTCCATAGAGCGGTGGCTGTGGCAACACCGATGTCGGTGATGCCTCGCGTCGTTGACTCGGGGCGTTGTCATTGCTGATCTCCACCGAGTTCCCAGTATCTTCCGTATCCTCTGATGGGTCTTCTTCTATCGAGGCGGGGGGATTACGTCGAGGGATAACAGTGACGTAGCCGGATTCATCGGCTGAGGCGGTAGAGCGGGAAGATGACGATCTTGACATAGTGGACTGTGACATAGTTTCAATGAGATATGAAATAAATGACAATGCATGCCTATAATATGCAATGCTTACACACACCAAAATTAACCTTTTGAAATTTTTAAATAAGGTTTTCTCAAATATTTTTGTTGAACATATTCCCATTATAATTAGCTCAAGCTTTGTATAAATCTTTTCTTAATTAAACATAGGTGATCAGGCTATGTTTAATCAAGGTCCAATAATACAACTCCCAACCTAATTATACTTGTAATATGTTTGATGTAAAAGGAATTTCTTTGTAAGTTTTAGTTATAGGTTGTGTTTTCTTAAAGAAAAACCGATGTTCTCTATAACTTTAGCTCTGATACCACTTCTGTCACACCCCGCTAAAGCGGAAACGCAAGGTATGACAGCGATAACGGTTTCATTGCAAAAGATAAAGATACATCACCATAGCAGTATTTAAAAGTTTACAACCCATAGCTTCAAAAGAACAAAATACAAGTTTTTCAAAATAACATTGTTCAAAATATAGCTTCATGATAGCTTCAACACGATGCAGCATGCTCTATGATGATGAATCTTTACATCCACTTACTAATTATTTCCTGAAAAAGCATGTAAAACGAGCGTCAACTATGAAAATAGTTGGTGAGTATCACAAGTTTATAAAATCGAGCGTACAATAAGGCTTTTCGTAAATACAAGTACATTGCTTCAATGATAAACAAGTTGATTGCTATTAATGAATACAAGTTTATTGCTATAACGAGAAACGAGTTTGTATGTGTATGAGCAAACAATGAGTCTCAACCAAACCTATGACTGAAGCCCTATCGAGATCTATGCTTATCGTTCCATAGATGAATATGGTATCATGCACTCCAGCGATTCGGGCGAGTGAGGAGTTGTCAATTCCTAATAGCGCTATCCATAACGACCATTGGCTCAAAGAGTTAATGGTTAGAGATAAGGGAAGGGCCTTTGTACGATAAGTTCTCATGTTCCGTGTTGCATAGACATACATAAAGAAACATAGCAATACAATAGCAATCATGTTTGATACAATTCAATTTAAGTACAACATGCAAACAATAGTTTTTCTGGACATGCTTTTCCACCCCAAAACATAAAAAATGAAAATAGGGGAGTGCGTGAATACTCACGATGTTTTGTGTAGACACAAGCGGTACTTCGGGATGCACCAACGTCTTACTACCGGGATCCTACGACACCAAACACACGCACTAGTGAGTTTCCATGTCGATATCTAATGCTAATATACTAAACTCTACATATAGGGAAATGCCAATTTATGTTTTAGTATTGGATTTATATCATTTTGTTACACTTTTTCTGATGTATTGAAATTTTACAAGTCGTGCGATTAATTACAACCTTGGAAGGTTAATTTTCCAAATTTTAAGTCTCAATAACAACATAAATTCACGAAAAATAGTATTCGAGGGATAAAAATTCTCAAACTTTTTATTTAACTGTTAATACACAACACTAAGCTGGGAAAATTATAAAAATGGATTTCCAAGCTGTTTAATTATATTTTATAATTTTTGAGCATTTATTTCAATAAAAATTGAAATAAATAGTAAACAGTTTCCAAAATTACCCAAACTTTTTATTTAATTGTTATTATACATAAATAGGCTGGGAAAAATATAAAATATATTTTTCAGTGGTTATTTGTATTTTTCCTTGTTTTATTCCTTTAAATAGTCATTAATTAAAGAAATATTATTAAACAGTTAAAATAAATTACCATAAATTTTTGTAACATCATTTACAGTATAAATATCTTGGGAAAAATATCAAAAGTGGTTTTCATAATGTATAAACTGGTTTTGGGTATTTATGTATATTTAAGTGAATTTTAGTGCAATTAACTTTAGAAAATAAGGGAAAAATAGTTTACAGTGGAGAAAAATATTCAAAATTTTTATGTAACCTCCTACTATATAATATGATATCCTGGCAAATTTTCATGAATTTTGGATAATCAGAACTATTTTTCCCATTTTTAAGCCATTATAATTACCAAAAATTGGGAAAAATAGCTAGACATGATGAAAAATCTTGAAATTATTTTCTTGAGTCACCCATCACATGTAAGGTATGCGAAAATTGTTAGATACAATTTTCACATCCTAAAAAGTGGTTTTGTAATTTATCATGTCCTAAATAAAAGAAAATTAGAAATCATATGAAACAGTAACAAAAATTGCTGAAATTTGGTGAGGGGTCATTATTCCCCATAAGTATCATCCATGAATTTATTTAGGATTTATTGACCTCTGGAAGTATTTTATATGATTTATGCCCTTGGTTTTAGCAATAATTCTAATAAATCAAATAAATAACAAAAGCTCTTGAAATTTTCCAGATTATCTCATGCATGCAAGGGCTTTCAAAAGTAAAAATGTTAAGAATGTATTCAGAAGAGAAATGAGGGTAATGATTCCAAACAATTTAAGAAAAGTTGCATGCAATAATGCATGAAGTGTAGATGTGGCTGAGGTTCATGAATTTTTGTAGCCCATTCAGTGAGGTTTTAAGCCACGAAATTTCAACCATAACTCACTAGATATGTTAAGTTTCTAAGGTATTTTTCCTAAGATTTATGGTTGGGTTTAAGACCATTGTTTAAGCAAGATAAAAATAGTGATCACAGAAAAAGAGCTGTATGCGCAACCTTTTTGTAAAATCTGCCAAAAATCGGATATTTAATATTTTACAGTAAGACCAGTTGGGTTTTAAAGTTAACTCGTGGAACTAACCAATACAAAAAGAATATCATGATTTGGTTAAAAAATGACTGAGTTATGACTGTTCAAAGTCGAACAAAATAATCTGGCAGATTGCATGTTTGCTTGTGTGCATTTTTAGGGTATTTCAATAAGAACATCATGCATGTCCTTGGTAAGGCCCGATTTCTAACACATGCATGGAATGAATGAGCATCCAAGATGTACTAGAAATGGTTTAATGCTTTCGTTCATGCATGAACACACAAGAAATGGAGAAGAACATGAAATATTATGTTTTGATGTCACATGATCATATGTGCATCTTTTTCACTCCTTGCATGGGTTTGATCCCGGATTTTCACCATTTCAAACACATGCATTGTGTTATGGTGAGAATCTACAAACCACAAGGGGAGAATAAAGATTTCTAGCCATGGAAAGGCATAGAATCCTAAAAGAAGAGAAAACTAAGAAGGAAAAGAAGTAGAATCATCAAACTATGGAAGAAGATGATGTTGTTTACCTTGGTTATGATCTTGAGAGAAGTAAGAACACTTCAAGGTCTTCAAAGTCTTGAAATTTGGCAGAGAAATGAGAGAAATTTCGTGAGTTTAGAGAGAGAGAGGAAGAGGGTGAAGTGTGTGAAGAGAGTGAAGTGAGAAGAGTGAAGAGAGAAGAGGTGGAGTGTGGGTTTGAGTTTAATCATGAGTTTTGGGAAGAGAGTGCATGGGGAGAGGGGAGATGGCCAGATTTTTGAGGCATTAAAGCCTCCTCTCTCCTAAATTCAAATTTTTATAAAAAATCCCTCCTTAATTTTTATAAAAATCTAATTTTTATAAAAATCTAATTTTTATAAAAGTGATTCTTTAAGCAATTTTTGATTTATTTAAAAATCTTGTTTTTAACTAATAAATTATGATTAATACTTGTAATTTATATTTCTATTTCATTGGTATAATCCATAATTTGATTAATAAAATTTGATATTAGAAAGTTTATAGCCAAATTTTATAAAGTTTTTAAGCTTTATATTTTATAACTTTGGATTTTTGGCTCTTTAGGGTTTTTGGAACATTGTTTGGTATTCAACAACATGTTGAAGTATAATTAGAGTGTTTTAATTTATTTTTAGAGTTTTATACCCTATTTCAATTATAACAAAGTTTGAAGCTTATTCTAATTATAGTATTGGCATTTCCTATTGTAGCTAAGCAACTTACTAGAATTGTAAGTATCAAGTATATTAGTCCTAGACCTTAGTTGGATCCTAGTTTATGCAAGATTTTTGACCTAATTTATACTACTAGGTCATGGCATGTTGTGCATGAATGGTTATTATAAAGATGCATGAGTCCAAGAATGACCTGAATTGACAGTTGTCACACTTTTACACTGTGAAATCGATCCATATATCTATAATTCACTTGAATTTAGCATCTTTTAGCAAAATGTTCGATCCGCGCGAGTGTTTTACGCTTAGTATATCATAGATATGGGCCTTAGGAAGGGTTAGGAAGGTGTTGCATCACAAAATGCAGCCAAACACACCAAGAGAGGTGTGTGCGGCCAGCCAGCCGCACATCCAGCCGCAAACCCCCTTCAACCTCACACTGAACCCTATATATAGTAAAGGACACCTTTCCATTCACTTTTGGTTGCATCTTTCTCTCTCTATAATTTCTCTCTCTAAAAACATCACCCAAGAACACTTAGAAGGCCTCCAAAACATGATGAACATCATCTTTCAGCTTGTTATAGAGGTAAAACACTTGAATCCAAGCCTAAAACTCATAGTGTTCTGTGTGTTCTTCACCCCTTGATGGAGTACGGCCACACACCTTCATCAGGTGGCCGCACACGTTCAAAACACCCTCCAAAGTGAGAGTATGGCCACACAATCGACACATAGGACTCAAACAAGGAGTGTACGGCCGCACACCCCTGTGTACGACTGCACACACACCCTGTATGGCCACACACTCTACTGTGCAGCCTCACACACAATTCTGGTCGTATTCCCCAGCCACACACTCACTTTTATGGTTATACACCCGCCCTACTACTCATATTTGGCCTTAAAATTGCATAGATCATTGAGTATAGAACATGGGACACTTAGTCCTAGTGATTCCAAGGCCTTAGGGTGGTTTCCCATAATTTTTAGTCACAAATCACCGTAGTTCTAACTTATATATGTGTCACCATATAATTAATAGGGGCTATTTGCGTTCAGAGCATCCGTTTACACTCGACACTCATATCGATAGCACACTTGAACCCTACGTCAAACGGTGAGTTCATACCCCTTAATTAACCTTTCAAATGTTTTTAAGTGCATTTATGGGGGGGGGGGGGGGGGGGAATGCAAGTTGAATCCAATACATTGCATAATCAATCACACGTAATTTAAGACTTACTATCAAAAGGATTTTCTAAAATTTCAAAGTATCTTGTCAGTAAAGTTATTTCAAATGTTTATCAACCTCATTTTCACGAATCAACTGTCTCAAAACTACTTTTTAATGTTTTCAAACCTTAAATTATTTCCAAATCATGTCTACGCTAATATATTTATATAAATAAGTATTGAAGGACTTAGAACTGATAACTGACCTTATTTCCTGTTCTTGTTTGATTGTGGACTTAGGGTATTAGGTTATCTGTTCGATTGTCGTTTAGTACTTATTTATATATCTTGTATATTTGTGTTAGATATAAAAATTTTCACTCTAGTTCAATACTCCTACATATCGAAGACACTTAATTAAGTACTCTATTTAACTATAATAGGTATAGTTAAGGATTACCATTCACTACGGATGTTACTATGATACACACTAAGGTCAGTACGATTACAAGACTATATGTACAATACACTGTGTGAAAAGAACGCTATATACTATACTATACTAAGGCAACACTATTCACTATATGAAAAAACACTAATAAACTACATCAAGAGAACGTTACATAGTACAGTAAGAGAATACTATATACTATACGAGAGAAAATACTATAATGGAATGTGATGCACTATTTCTCTATACGACACTTTGTTATGCAACTGTCGGGTAACCATCACTTCCTGGAGGTAGAGCGACCACTATGTGTAGAGATCTATACGGGATGGATTTTCCCCCTTCCCGAATGCTAGCTACTGTCTGAGCCTTTTTGGCCCAGGGATGACAAAACACTACTACACTATTGGTGACCTGGAGGGTTAGCCGCTATACTACTATCTCTCAGTATGAGTTCATACGAGCTCACATTCAAACCTTAATCAAACACACATCCCGAGGTGTATACAAAACTAATACTATCCGGAGTTACATTCACTATTACATTTCACCGGCAGGGATGCTGCTGGGGTGAAACTCCATTCCTCCTATAAAATGAACGAGTTTAAAACTGTATTTTCATTACTGATATTTTCACGAGAAGATTATTACAGTTTCAAAGAAACGAACTTACAAAACCTAGTTTTGGTAAAATACCATTTTTGCTGGAAAATATGGGATTTTCTAGGGATCAAACTACATTCAAATTTTGATAACAACTATTTCACTACATGATTGTAAACATTTTTATACATGCAACGACACTAAATACTTATGAACTCACCAGCTTTATGCTGATACTCATTTTCAAAATAACTTGTATTCCTAGGTCAACAGTAAACAGGTACTGATGCAGCTTTTGAGAAGATGGAGTGCATATAAGGCTTATCTTTTATTTTTATTATACTTTTGGTGTCTATTGTACAGAACACACACGTATTACAAATTGTTATAGTAATGAAACGGATGTGGTTGCTTGTTTTTACTATTATGCATTGTTATGATACCGTACATGACGTCCTCCACCCCAGAACATATTCCACCGTTCTCGGTTTTGGGGTGTGACAAATTGATTGACAGTACAATCCTAAAATTCTTGAAACTCAAAATCTAAGTAAAAACAAAAAATTTATTCTCATAGATTCCGAAATCAAACAATTATATGAAATTAATTTTTACTTTTGTTTAATAGATTTATTAGGCTTGCCAGCTTATGTTCTTTACTTAAAGTATGATAAATTACGACAAGATTGGTTCACAATTATTTTTTTATTGTATAATAGATTACTTTTTTGCTTCAGCGTATGTGACAACATGAAATTTATTCCTTCACCGTAACCCGTTTCCGTTAATAGAACTCATTCTTATTAAACTTTTCCGATAACATTTGGGATCAGGCAAATTAAATTAGAACTTATATTATAAATTCATAAGGGTCGGAACAAATTAGAAACACGTGAAACACCCTCAATATTCCCTTAAAAGGTTTTAGTTAAAACAAGTCAAATTACGACCATTTAATCGGGTACGACCATAAGCCCCGTTTAACGTCGGTATCGGGTAGATTTCCACATGGCCACAAACTCAAACCCTATATAAGGTTTGAGTGGTCACCAAATTAAACTTTTTACCACTCTAGTCACTCTCTCTCTCTCTACTCTCTCTCTCTCTCTCTCTCTCTCTCTCTCTTCAAGGCCCGATTCCTCCAAAAATCCGCAAGTTTTCGCCCCCATACTGTAAGTTCTCTTACCCTAGATTCTTCTAAAGCTCATTACATGTCTATATAGCATGAAAATCATCCAAGAAGGTCAAGAACAAGGAGTTTACGGCCCAAGAACCCTCTTAGGCCGTAAACCCATAAAAGGGTGCCAAAATGCCCCTAAATATGTTCCTTAGGCTTAAAGACTAACTTAGAACTTACCCTTGAAGTGTTTTAGACATTAAACATTAAGTTTGGAGGCTTGAAAGATGGTTTACGGCCCAGGAACACTCTTAGGCCGTAAACTCCCTCAAATGATGCAAATTGAGCCCTAAACCCCCTATTTAGCCTTAGACCTTAACTTAGAAACTTGTAGGAGTGAGCAAAGGATCTAAAAAACGAAGGATAAAGGGTGTCCAAGGGTTTACGGCTGTAAACCATGGTGTTCACGATTGTAAACTCCCAAGGAGTGGTCCAAGGACCGCAACCGCCAAAGGAGTGCCCCTTTTGAACCCTAAGCACCCCTCAAGTCTTGGAATTGACCTTAGAACCCTTCATAGTGATACAAGAGACCTTAAGGAACACAAATACACTCCTCCCATGAGCATACAGCCGTAACTCATGGGGGAAGTGGTCCCTCAACTGTAAACTCACCTAAGGTGAGTATTTGAGAATTAAACTCCATAGTGAGGCCTTACACTCCTTCCTTGCAAACCAATAGCCTCCTAGCACTTGACTAAAGAGTTTTTCTTCGCATTAGGATGTTTATACGTGTTTAATTAGTGTTTAATCACTAATTATATGCAAACATATGCTTTCATATGTTACTAGGGTCATAAAGTGTGTTCAAGTCTTCAATTAACACAAAGCACTCAACCGACACTTCTGTTGGGTTTGGAGCATTCTAACATTCTTATGGTATGCATGCAACCCTATAATCCTTGGATCTATGTTTTCTTCTAAAATACATGCAAATAATAATTTCCAAGGTTTCTTCCTAACTAGCATAGCATAAGCGTTATGAATCATAAAACTACTAGTAGAAATACATACCTTTTGATGGTGGTTGATTGCTTGGAGTTTGAGAGCCTAGCACCAATAATGTGAATGCCTCAAGTCGAATCACAAATCACCAGAAACTTGGAAACCGTGAGAGAATAATATGCTTATGTAGAAATCAGTCACCGTTAGTTCTCACACAACTAGTTGCCAATTCTTGCAATATGTGCATCTTTATATAGTGTGGAGGATTAGGGTAAACCCTAATAACCCATGTCTTTTCCTTTCCAAGGATCCAGGGGTTAAAAGCTCCATGGATCATCCATGGAACCCCATGCATGCTTAGCCCATTCCTAACGAGTTTAAGCCCACATTATATAAAATGCAAAAGCCCATGTTTAATTACTCTTCCTTTTAATCACTAAATTAATTCATAATTAATTTAAGACTAAAGCTAATTAAATAACATCACTTCATATTAATATATTATAACTTATAATATATTAATAAATCATAAACATACTATTCTCATAAGATTATCCATATAAATTGTTCGGGTGAAGTGCAACCCAAATGGACCATGCCGGGTCGGGTCAAGTATATACCAAATAAGTTATGGATTTAGACACCTTATCCAACAGTCTCCTACTTGGATAAGTCTAATAACTGTATTTGCGTATGTTACTTCAGGAACCAATCAGCAATCGTAGCTCTCGAAAACTCTGTTGAACTATGAAGCGCCATTTTAGATAAGTGATCATATAATCCTCTGTTCTCATGATATCAGCCATACAAATACATGGAACAACGTCGTACTTATTTTGCTGCAATTTGTTTCCCGATTTCCGATTTGTTTCACAAAGAACTAAATTGAACACATCAATTAGGTTCTAACCGGGCTTGGTACATAGGTCGACTCAAAACCATCGAGGGGCCCAAATATCGCTTCTATTTCTAGAAGAAACAGATAAACTTCGACTCATATGCTTGTTCTACTACTTGTTGAATTGTACACAAAGGCACGTTTTATAACATCAAGTTACTGATGCGTTTACGTGCAATCAATGCATAACCAACTCATAGGTAACAACTCATTTCTCTAGGTTTGAAGACTTATATGATATTACCGTCTCACGATCACTCGAGATAAATTCCATGAAGTGATACAACTGATCATGGGTTTATTCCAATACTCCTAACTTATGAGCACTCATGAATATTGTTGCAACTATTGTTATGTCTAAACACATTTAGCCATCTACAACCTCGATTCATGACAGTCTTAATTCATACCTACTTCCAACATATAAACGACTGTGGAGTGTTTAAATAACTTAGTCGTTCGAAAGAATAACCTAGCTGTAAGTCCCAAATCTAATGATCCTTGATTTGTTTGGTCTTTTCTTCATCTTTTTCCCTGAGCTCAAAAATATGTGCAGAAAGCCGATCCATCTGAATAGATTTTTCAATGAGCTGTTGACGGAGGATTCCAACTTCTTCTCGTAGATCAGATGAAGAGGATCTGTCATCATCTGTCCGTCCCTGAATAAATAATATTCCTTTTCCGTGTGACGAGGTTGGACTATATTGAGCTAAATGTTTTACTAATCTGATAGATGCTTCATCAAGAGAAGGTCGTGTTACGGAATATTGTGGAATAGAAGAAGATCCACCAGTCTCGAACATGGTGCTTAGATCATCTTCAGTCTGTTTTGATGGAGAGTAAGCAGTGGTTGTAGTGATTGTTGAGATAATTTGAGGAGCACTTTTCACATATGGTACCTCCAGACTCTAAAGAGATTAGCTTGTTCTAATGGAGGTCTGGGAAGTCTGAGGTTCAGATATCATAGAAATGACTGGAGTTGATGTTGAGACAGGTGACACAGAGGGAGGAATCTCTAATGTCACATCTCCTTGACTTGTAGTGATTTCCAAGGGCTTGGGAGGTGAGCAGAATTTTGAGAGAGTTTCCTTCACTTCTAGTCTTGGTTGCTAGAGAAGCAACTTCATTGACTTTATTTGCATGGATGCTGGGAGTATCCAGAAAGGGATCAAAATCTTCATCACCAAAATCAAACTCGATGTTTGTTGGAATATCATCATTGATTCCTGTAAAGTCGATTTCATTCAAAAACTCTACATCTTCATAAAGATCATCATCGTCATCCCCTCGAGAAGATATTGAATCATTTGCTTTCTGGTGATCATGCTCATCAGCAACACAAGTTATGGGAGATTGATGAATCTCCTCCACTACAGGCTCAGAGGGAGAATTATGAGTGTATACATCTTTTGTCGGCATGGATTTATCTGCTGCTTCTTCTCTATCATCCTTTGTAAAAATTCCAAATTTTATTAAAGGAAATTTTCCTTCAAAAACAAATTTTCCACCTCTCTTTTGCTTCATTAATCCAAAGGCACTTGGACCAATGGATTTGAAATCCAGAGTATCATTTCCTCTCTGCAACTCAGGGTGAGTTACGTTAAGGATGATTTGAAGGAATCTTGGATACATGCAAAATTTGTCTCTTCTGCTTCCTTCAATATTCAGTATCATTTCATTCAAAATGAATTTTGAGAAATTAAACTCAAAACCTGCTGCCAATGCAGCAATAGCACCAGTATTTGCTAGAGAAATCTCATTAGGTCCTGATCTCCGTACAGAAACGCAACTTACGAACACATGAGCTAACAGCTTCCAGTATGGCGGAAGCAGATTTTTGATTGCAGGAGGAAAAGTTCCTTCGTATCCCATACGTTCCAAAAGTTTCTCAATTTGATGGACTTCAATTTCCATGGGGTACTCAGGTCTGTCCTCAAGTTGAAGAGATTCTCTGATGATACTTTCTGTCACTAGAACTTTTTCGTCTTCAATTGTGGTTTCCAGAAATTTTTCGCCTTGATCATTCTTCTTTACTTCAGCATTTCTCTAGAAATTCTTAATTAAGCTTTGGTAGATAGCAAGGTTTGTAGATAAGCAGTGAACCAAGCACGACTTCTTCAAACCATCCACAATGAATTTCAAGTCATTATGGGCAGCATGAGGATCTACAAGAAAAAATGTAGAATTATGAGCTTTAGCAAACTCCATGTCTCCCATTTTAATCTGAAAGTTAACACATGAAAAATTATGGCAACAAAAGAAATCTCAGCCGCAAACGTAGATACATTCAGCCGCACACGCATGTGTACAGCTGTACAAGGTCAGCCGTACACACTCGTTGTGGCAGCAAACAGCCATCCGCACATGATCTCAACATGAATGAGTGCGGCTGCACACGGTTAGCCGCACAAGGACGTGTGCGGCCGCACACACCATGTGTGGTTACACTCATAACAGAAACAACAATCTTTTAAGAAGATTTAACAGCAAACCATGACAATTTGGTGAAAATAATATAAAATTTTAACCACATTCATGAAAATTACCACGTGAACAGCTAGATTTCACAACAATTTTAATGGAAATTCAAACGACTTTGAGAGAGTTTTATAGTCTGCGGTTGAAACGTGAATAGAGAATGTGAGAAAGGTACCGCACACGCATTCCTTTTATATGAGAGAATGTTTCGCTTTTTCCCCTTGATCCTTTATTTATTTAACCAAAAACCCTTTCACTTCGTAATTTAAAAAAAAAAACAATTATTTTGAGGATTAATAAAATTTTAATTTCAAAGATTTTAAGATAAAATAAAAAATAAAATAAAACAAAAATAAGTAAGTAAAAAAAATAAAAATAAAAATAAAAATAAAAATAAAATGAGATTTAAAGATCCAGTTAACGACAAGAATCAATTTAAACCTATATGAATTGCTTTAACCTGTTGAGGATTAGGGATCAAAGTTTTTAGACAACCATTATCCGCTTGTCGGTACCCTTCATATTCACATCTTTGTCTGGTCGATTGTCGGTATTGTTGTCCACCTGAAACACGAAAAATTGTGACAAAATTAGGACATACTATAAGTGACAAGACATTGAGATCCTAAGTTCCTAGATAATATATTTGATCCTAAGTTTCTAGATACTATATCTTAAAGACCATTCAGCTGACGACGACCAGGGATATTGCTGTCCACCTAAATTGAGCAGCGAGATCTATAGACAATCTTTGAGTATTCAATTTTAATTGTACTAGAACATGTTTCCCGCATCCAGATATGCCCCGGTAATCAAGAACTCCCAGAGTACTCCTTACATCGGATGAGCAGACAATCATTTAGGGGAGAAGATAGATTCATAGTATTATCATTTATAGTGCATATGCTGTGTACCACGTCGGATTGTTAGTCACGCAAAGGAGACATCATATGGCTAATAGATAAGAGGAATTTCATATATGTATATGTATAATATGCCAAGAAATAGAGTTGCATATGTTACAGTCCAGGTCGGATCTCTTCCAATCACGCAGAGGAGGTAACATATGACTAACAGACAGAAAGAAAGAAAATGATTTTCTACAGACCTAATTTATCGGAATTTACCAGTTGCCCCATCAATACCGGAATTAAGGACAAAATCCGCACACTGAGGAAAAGTTAAACCACGGTTCAAGATACGGGTTCATTTAATGTGACGAGTAGATTTCCATATATATCTCCCTGCTCAACCTATCCGAGCGTCATATTGTCAGGCTAAACGGAACTATCTAGATCAAGATTTGTCAAGTCTCTAGATACCTTAAGTTCATCTGCACCTAGTCAAGTCTGTTAAATTCTTCGTCCCTACCGACACATCAAGCCAGAGCATAGATCCTTCAACTTTGGGTACGTTACACAGACTCCGGTTTCCTGTTATCACATGATCATATCACTTCCCTGAACAACTACCTCAAACATATTTTCTAATTTTTTTTAATGTTTTTTGGATTTTCTATTTTTTAATGTTTTTGGATTTTCTATTTTTTAATGTTTACGGATTTTCTCCCCCTAAATCTGTGCATAAAAAGAAATAAAATGCGCAAATTTATGTAAAAATTAAAAAAAAAATCATTCCTCAAAACGAATCATTTTTAGAAAATTAACCGGCACATCGAATCGAGCTTTGTTAAAAGGCTTGGTAAACAGATATGATACATTATTATCAGCGAGATCTATAGACAATCTTTGAGTATTCAATTTTAATTGTACTAGAACATGTTTCCCGCTTCCAGATATGCCCCGGTAATCAAGAACTCCCAGAGTACTCCTTAAATCGGATGAGAAGACCATCATTTAGGGGAGAAGATAGATTCATAGTATTATCACTTATAGTGCATATGCTGTGTACCACGTTGGATGGTTAGTCACGCAAAGGAGACATCATATGGCTAACAGATAAGAGTAATTTCATATATGTATATGTATAATATGCCAAGAAATAGAGTTGCAAATGTTACAGTCCAGGTCGGATCTCTTCCAATCACGCAGAGGAGGTAACATATGACTAACAGACAGAAAGAAAGAAAAATGATTTTCTATAGACCTAATTTATCAGAATTTACCAGTTGCCCCATCAATACCGGAATTAAGGACAAAATCCGCACATGGAGGAAAAGTTAAACCACGGTTCCAGATACGAGTTCATTTAATGTGAAGAGTAGATTCCCATATATATCTCCCTGCTCAACCTATCCGAGCGTCGTATTGTCAGGCTAAACGTAGCTATCTAGATCAAGATTTATCAAGTCTCTAGATACCTTAAGTTCATGTGCACCTAGTCAAGTACGTTAAATTCTTCGTGCCTACCGACACATCAAGGCAGATCATAGATCCTTCAACTTTGGGTACGTTACACAAACTTAGGTTGCCTGTTATCACATGATCATATCACTTCCCTGAACAGCTACCTCAAACATATTTTCTAATTTTTTTTAATGTTTTTTGGATTTTCTATTTTTTAATGTTTTTGGATGATCTATTTTTTAATGTTTTTGGATTTTCTCCACCTAAATTTGTACATAAAAAGAAATAAAATGCGCAAATATATGTAAAAATTAAAAAAAAAATCAATCCTCAAAACGAATCATTTTTAGAAAATTAACCGGCACATCGAATCGAGCTTTGTTAAAAGGCTTGGTGAACAGATCTGATACATTATTATCAGCGAGATCTATAGACAATCTTTTAGTATTCAATTTTAATTGTACTAGAACATGTTTCCCGCTTCCAGATATGCCCCGGTAATCAAGAACTCCCAGAGTACTCCTTAAATCGGATGAGAAGACCATCATTTAGGGGAGAAGATAGATTCATAGTATTATCACTTATAGTGCATATGCTTTGTACCACGTCGGATGGTTAGTCACGCAAAGGAGACATCATATGGCTAACAGATAAGAGGAATTTCATATATGTATATGTATAATATGCCAAGAAATAGAGTTGCATATGTTACAGTCCAGGTCGGATCTCTTCCAATCACGCAGAGGAGGTAACATATGACTAACAGACAGAAAGAAAGAAAAATGATTTTCTATAGACCTAATTTATCAGAATTTACCAGTTGCCCCATCAATACCGGAATTAAGGACAAAATCCGCACATGGAGGAAAAGTTAAACCACGGTTCCAGATACGAGTTCATTTAAAGTGAAGAGTAGATTCCCATATATATCTCCCTGCTCAACCTATCCGAGCGTCGTATTGTCAGGCTAAACGGAACTATCTAGATCAAGATTTGTCAAGTCTCTAGATACCTTAAGTTCATCTGCACCTAGTCAAGTCCATTAAATTCTTCGTGCCTACCGACACATCAAGGCAGATCATAGATCCTTCAACTTTGGGTATGTTACACAAACTCAGGTTGCCTGTTATCACATGATCATATCACTTCCCTGAACAGCTACCTCAAACATATTTTCTAATTTTTTTTTAATGTTTTTTGGATTTTCTATTTTTTAATGTTTTTGGATGTTCTATTTTTTAATGTTTTTCTATTTTCTCCCCCTAAATTTGTGCATAAAAAGAAATAAAATGCTCAAATATATGTAAAAATTAAAAAAAATCAATCCTCAAAACGAATCATTTTTGAAAATTAACTGGCACATCGAATCGAGCTTTGTTAAAAGGCTTGGTGAACAGATCTGATACATTATTATCAGCGAGATCTATAGACAATCTTTTAGTATTCAATTTTAATTGTACTAGAACATGTTTCCCGCTTCCAGATATGCCCCGGTAATCAAGAACTCCCAGAGTACTCCTTAAATCGGACGAGAAGACCATCATATAGGGGAGAAGATGGATTTATAGTATTATCACTTATAGTGCATATGCTGTGTACCACGTCGGATTGTTAGTCACGCAAAGGAGACATCCTATGGCTAACAGATAAGAGGAATTTCATATATGTATATGTATAATATGCCAAGAAATAGAGTTGCATATGTTACAGTCCAGGTCGGATCTCTTCCAATCACGCAGAGGAGGTAACATATGACTAACAGACAGAAAGAAAGAAAATGATTTTCTACAGACCTAATTTATCGGAATTTACCAGTTGCCCCATCAATACCGGAATTAAGGACAAAATCCGCACACTGAGGAAAAGTTAAACCACGGTTCAAGATACGGGTTCATTTAATGTGACGAGTAGATTTCCATATATATCTCCCTGCTCAACCTATCCGAGCGTCGTATTGTCAGGCTAAACGGAACTATCTAGATCAAGATTTGTCAAGTCTCTAGATACCTTAAGTTCATCTGCACCTAGTCAAGTCTGTTAAATTCTTCGTCCCTACCGACACATCAAGCCAGAGCATAGATCCTTCAACTTTGGGTACGTTACACAGACTCCGGTTTCCTGTTATCACATGATCATATCACTTCCCTGAACAACTACCTCAAACATATTTTCTAATTTTTTTTAATGTTTTTTGGATTTTCTATTTTTTAATGTTTTTGGATTTTCTATTTTTTAATGTTTACGGATTTTCTCCCCCTAAATCTGTGCATAAAAAGAAATAAAATGCGCAAATTTATGTAAAAATTAAAAAAAAAATCATTCCTCAAAACGAATCATTTTTAGAAAATTAACCGGCACATCGAATCGAGCTTTGTTAAAAGGCTTGGTAAACAGATATGATACATTATTATCAGCGAGATCTATAGACAATCTTTGAGTATTCAATTTTAATTGTACTAGAACATGTTTCCCGCTTCCAGATATGCCCCGGTAATCAAGAACTCCCAGAGTACTTCTTAAATCGGATGAGAAGACCATCATTTAGGGGAGAAGATAGATTCATAGTATTATCACTTATAGTGCATATGCTGTGTACCACGTTGGATGGTTAGTCACGCAAAGGAGACATCATATGGCTAACAGATAAGAGTAATTTCATATATGTATATGTATAATATGCCAAGAAATAGAGTTGCAAATGTTACAGTCCAGGTCGGATCTCTTCCAATCACGCAGAGGAGGTAACATATGACTAACAGACAGAAAGAAAGAAAAATGATTTTCTATAGACCTAATTTATCAGAATTTACCAGTTGCCCCATCAATACCGGAATTAAGGACAAAATCCGCACATGGAGGAAAAGTTAAAACACGGTTCCAGATACGAGTTCATTTAATGTGAAGAGTAGATTCCCATATATATCTCCCTGCTCAACCTATCCGAGCGTCGTATTGTCAGGATAAACGTAGCTATCTAGATCAAGATTTATCAAGTCTCTAGATACCTTAAGTTCATCTGCACCTAGTCAAGTCCGTTAAATTCTTCGTGCCTACCGACACATCAAGGCAGATCATAGATCCTTCAACTTTGGGTACGTTACACAAACTTAGGTTGCCTGTTATCACATGATCATATCACTTCCCTGAACAGCTACCTCAAACATATTTTCTAATTTTTTTTAATGTTTTTTGGATTTTCTATTTTTTAATGTTTTTGGATGATCTATTTTTTAATGTTTTTGGATTTTCTCCACCTAAATTTGTACATAAAAAGAAATGAAATGCGCAAATATATGTAAAAATTAAAAAAAAATCAATCCTCAAAACGAATCATTTTTAGAAAATTAACCGGCACATCGAATCGAGCTTTGTTAAAAGGCTTGGTGAACAGATCTGATACATTATTATCTGTGACAACTGTCAATTCAGGTCATTCTTGGACTCATGCATCTTTATAATAACCATTCATGCACAACATGCCATGACCTAGTAGTATAAATTAGGTCAAAAATCTTGCATAAACTAGGATCCAACTAAGGTCTAGGACTAATATACTTGATACTTACAATTCTAGTAAGTTGCTTAGCTACAATAGGAAATGCCAATACTATAATTAGAATAAGCTTCAAACTTTGTTATAATTGAAATAGGGTATAAAACTCTAAAAATAAATTAAAACACTCTAATTATACTTCAACATGTTGTTGAATACCAAACAATGTTCCAAAAACCCTAAAGAGCCAAAAATCCAAAGTTATAAAATATAAAGCTTAAAAACTTTATAAAATTTGGCTATAAACTTCCTAGTATCAAATTATATTAATCAAATTATGGATTATACCAATGAACTAGAAATATAAATTACAAGTATTAATCATAAATTATTTGTTGAAAACAAGATTTTTAAATAAATCAAATTGCTTAATAAACATTTTATAAAAATGAATGTTTTTATATAAAATATGGGAGGGAAGTTTATAAAGTTTAAAATTTAGGAGAGAGGAGGCCAAAAGGCATGCAAAAACCGGCCATCACCTCTCCCCATGCCCTCTCTCTTCCCCAAAACACAATCATCAAGCCTAAACCCTTACTCCACCTCTTCCACTTCACTCTCTCACTTCACTCTCTTCTTCCTCTCTCTCTCTCTAAACTCACGAAATTTCTCTCATTTCTCTGCCAAATTTCAAGACTTTGAAGACCTTGAAGTGTTCTTACTTCTCTCAAGATCATAACCAAGGTAAACAACATCATCTTCTTCCATAGTTTGATGATTCTACTTCTTTTCCTTCTTAGTTTTCTCTTCTTTTAGGATTCTATGCCTTTCCATGGCTAGAAATCTTTATTCTCCCCTTGTGGTTTGTAGATTCTCACCATAACACAATGCATGTGTTTGAAATGGTGAAAATCCGGGATCAAACCCATGCAAGGAGTGAAAAAGATGCACATATGATCATGTGACATCAAAACATAATATTTCATGTTCTTCTCCATTTCTTGTGTGTTCATGCATGAACGAAAGCATTAAACCATTTCTAGTACATCTTGGATGCTCATTCATTCCATGCATGTGTTAGAAATCGGGCCTTACCAAGGACATGCATGATGTTCTTATTGAAATACCCTAAAAATGCACACAAGCAAACATGCAATCTGCCAGATTATTTTGTTCGACTTTGAACAGTCATAACTCAGTCATTTTTTAACCAAATCATGATATTCTTTTTGTATTGGTTAGTTCCACGAGTTAACTTTCAAACCCAACTGGTCTTACTGTAAAATATTAAATATCCGATTTTTGGCAGATTTTACAAAAAGGTTGCGCATACAGCTCTTTTTCTGTGATCACTATTTTTATCTTGCTTAAACAATGGTCTTAAACCCAACCATAAATCTTAGGAAAAATACCTTAGAAACTTAACATATCTAGTGAGTTATGGTTGAAATTTCGTGGCTTAAAACCTCACTGAATGGGCTACAAAAATTCATGAACCTCAGCCACATCTACACTTCATGCATTATTGCATGCAACTTTTCTTAAATTGTTTGGAATCATTACCCTCATTTCTCTTCTGAATACATTCTTAACATTTTTACTTTTGAAAGCCCTTGCATGCATGAGATAATCTGGAAAATTTCAAGAGCTTTTGTTATTTATTTGATTTATTAGAATTATTGCTAAAACCAAGGGCATAAATCATATAAAATACTTCCAGAGGTCAATAAATCCTAAATAAATTCATGGATGATACTTATGGGGAATAATGACCCCTCACCAAATTTCAGCAATTTTTGTTACTGTTTCATATGATTTCTAATTTTCTTTTATTTAGGACATGATAAATTACAAAACCACTTTTTAGGATGTGAAAATTGTATCTAACAATTTTCGCATACCTTACTTGTGATGGGTGACTCAAGAAAATAATTTCAAGATTTTTCATCATGTCTAGCTATTTTTCCCAATTTTTGGTAATTATAATGGCTTAAAAATGGGAAAAATAGTTCTGATTATCCAAAATTCATGAAAATTTACCAGGATATCATATTATATAGTAGGAGGTTACATAAAAATTTTGAATATTTTTCTCCACTGTAAACTATGTTTCCCTTATTTTCTAAAGTTAATTGCACTAAAATTCACTTAAATATACATAAATACCCAAAACCAGTTTATACATTATGAAAACCACTTTTGATATTTTTCCCAAGATATTTATACTGTAAATGATGTTACAAAAATTTATGGTAATTTATTTTAACTGTTTAATAATATTTCTTTAATTAATGACTATTTAAAGGAATAAAACAAGGAAAAATACAAATAACCACTGAAAAATATATTTTATATTTTTCCCAGCCTATTTATGTATAATAACAATTAAATAAAAAGTTTGGGTAATTTTGGAAACTGTTTACTATTTATTTCAATTTTTATTGAAATAAATGCTCAAAAATTATAAAATATAATTAAACAGCTTGGAAATCCATTTTTATAATTTTCCCAGCTTAGTGTTGTGTATTAACAGTTAAATAAAAAGTTTGAGAATTTTTATCCCTCGAATACTATTTTTCGTGAATTTATGTTGTTATTGAGACTTAAAATTTGGAAAATTAACCTTCCAAGGTTGTAATTAATCGCACGACTTGTAAAATTTCAATACATCAGAAAAAGTGTAACAAAATGATATAAATCCAATACTAAAACATAAATTGGCATTTCCCTATATGTAGAGTTTAGTATATTAGCATTAGATATCGACATGGAAACTCACTAGTGCGTGTGTTTGGTGTCGTAGGATCCCGGTAGTAAGACGTTGGTGCATCCCGAAGTACCGCTTGTGTCTACACAAAACATCGTGAGTATTCACGCACTCCCCTATTTTCGTTTTTTATGTTTTGGGGTGGAAAAGCATGTCCAGAAAAACTATTGTTTGCATGTTGTACTTAAATTGAATTGTATCAAACATGATTGCTATTGTATTGCTATGTTTCTTTATGTATGTCTATGCAACACGGAACATGAGAACTTATCGTACAAAGGCCCTTCCCTTATCTCTAACAATTAACTCTTTGAGCCAATGGTCGTTATGGATAGCGCTATTAGGAATTGACAACTCCTCACTCGCCCGAATCGCTGGAGTGCATGATACCATATTCATCTATGGAACGATAAGCATAGATCTCGATAGGGCTTCAGTCATAGGTTTGGTTGAGACTCATTGTTTGCTCATACACATACAAACTCGTTTCTCGTTATAGCAATAAACTTGTATTCATTAATAGCAATCAACTTGTTTATCATTGAAGCAATGTACTTGTATTTACGAAAAGCCTTATTGTACGCTCGATTTTATAAACTTGTGATACTCACCAACTATTTTCATAGTTGACGCTCGTTTTACATGCTTTTTCAGGAAATAATTTGTAAGTGGATGTAAAGATTCATCATCATAGAGCATGCTGCATCGTGTTGAAGCTATTATGAAGCTATATTTTGAACAATGTTATTTTGAAAAACTTGTATTTTGTTCTTTTGAAGCTATGGGTTGTAAACTTTTAAATACTGCTATGGTGATGTATCTTTATCTTTTGCAATGAAACCGTTATCGCTGTCATACCTTGCGTTTCCGCTTTAGCGGGGTGTGACAGAAGTGGTATCAGAGCTAAAGTTATAGAGAACATCGGTTTTTCTTTAAGAAAACACAACCTATAACTAAAACTTACAAAGAAATTCCTTTTACATCAAACATATTACAAGTATAATTAGGTTGGGAGTTGTATTATTGGACCTTGATTAAACATAGCCTGATCACCTATGTTTAATTAAGAAAAGATTTATACAAAGTTTGAGCTAATTATAATGGGAATATGTTCAACAAAAATATTTGAGAAAACCTTATTTAAAAATTTCAAAAGGTTAATTTTGGTGTGTGTAAGCATTGCATATTATAGGCATGCATTGTCATTTATTTCATATCTCATTGAAACTATGTCACAGTCCACTATGTCAAGATCGTCATCTTCCCGCGCTACCGCCTCAGCCGATGAATCCGGCTACGTCACTGTTATCCCTCGACGTAATCCCCCCGCCTCGATAGAAGAAGACCCATCAGAGGATACGGAAGATACTGGGAACTCGGTGGAGATCAGCAATGACAACGCCCCGAGTCAACGACGCGAGGCATCACCGACATCGGTGTTGCCACAGCCACCGCTCTATGGACTTCGCATTCGGAGGACAGCGAGGAAGAGTGTCCCCATTCCAGGAAGGATACCCGCCAGCACAGCAGGACATGGCACGACAGGACCTAGCGGGGTAGGACCCAGCGATGCAGGACCAAGAGCATCCTCACCTCAGCAAGTCATAGGGATACCTGTCCGACAGCCAGGTATGACCCCGGAGGAGTCCCGGAGATTGCAGTCGATAGCAGCAGGCCTACGTCACAGTCTCGCTGCGATAGCTGGGCATCGAGAAGTTTTGGATGAAGTCTTGGCAGGAATGGAAATCCTGTATCAGCATTCGATGGAGACTGCTGACACTGCTAGTGCTGCTAGACGAGAGGCAGGTCATGCGATGACAGCATATTATATGTTTGGTTGGCTATTATTGATTGTGATGTGATAAGGATGGGAGCATCGACAATGGAAAGCTCTAGTAGCAAGAGGAAGCCAGCAGATCAGGGAGAGAAGAAGTATGGAGGCAAGTCAGGGAGGAAGCAGAAAGTCTCAAGAAACTTTATGGTAAGAGCCCAGGAGCAAGAACCAGTGAAAACTCAAGGACAAGAAGTGCAGGAGCGAAAGCAGTACTCAGGGTCGCTTCCGAAGTGCAATAAGTGTAACTTCCATCACAAGGGAGCTTGCCCGGTGTGCCAAAACTGTAAGCAAACAGGCCATTACTCGAAGTATTGTAAGGTGAATAAGGAGGGAAAAAGGACATGTTACGAGTGCGGGAGTATTGATCATCTCCGTAGAGCATGTCCTAAACTGAACAATGGACCTGGTAACCATGGACAAGGCCAAGCCAGGCAAAACTTTCAAGGAAATCAAGTTAGACAACCAAGAGGTGTAGCCTTTGTGATTGGTGCAGAAGAAGCTCGTCAGAACCCTGAAGTGATAACAGGTACGTTCCTCCTGAACAACCACTTTGCATCAGTAATATTCGATGCGGGAGCAGATAGGAGTTTTGTTTCTTTAGCATTTAGACCGTTAATTGGCTTGAAATCGGTAAGGATGAGGATTGCATATGCTATTGAACTTGCTGATGGGTATGAAATTAGGGCTAGTGATATAATTCCTGGTTGTACTCTGAATTTAGCTGATAAACTCTTTAGCATTGACCTAATTCCTATAGAGCTAGGTAGTTTTGATGTGATAGTAGGGATGGATTGGTTATCCAAAAATAGACCATCAAATAATGGGTTAATAATGATAAAATATTTTCATGGTATATTGATGTTACGTTAAACTACATGATAATCCCATAAAGTTATTAAAAAAAAATTTAGTTTAGTAATGTTCTTTTATTTATTTGAATGTGTAACTAATAAACAAATATACATCACCCCAAAATTTCAAAAGATTCTACATAGCCAAAGCCACTTTTAATAACTCTGAAGATCACTTTGTAACGTTCAATGTTATTTTTTATAAAAGCGAAACAATAAAGATATAATAAAATCCTTTAATGAGGTATTCCAAGATGTTACATATCTATGGAACGTCTTTGTCAACTTCATACTTTGACATTACTACTACTATTTATGTAATATTTTTTTTTTCCATTTTTAAATTTATGTTTGGGTAAACCTTGGGTTTAGTGAGTCCCCTATGGCATGTAATTAGACGTCTACCATACTAAATATTATGGTTTTATCTTACTTTTTTAATTTTATTTATGGGTAAGCCACTGTTGCCTAAGGAATCTTTGGCCACCGTCGCCGTAAGGGACTATTGTTAGTTATAGGGTCGAGCCCGATTGACATTTATCCCGGATCTGACACCGTTACCTGTCAAAGCTCGCAACACTTCGATATTTTTTTTTTTGGAATTAGTTGATAAAAATAGCAAAGTTACTCATTTATTTGTTTATTATAGCCATATCTTGTCAACTTCGACAATCTTTTTCTATTTCATAATGATCTACGTTGTTTGGGTCATGATTAACAAATTGGTATCTCATTGCAATTGTTGTTCAGCTTTTTAGCTGTCAATCACCAAGTTTAATGTTTAAATTGACCTTGCTATGACCACATATCATTGGATTTTCAGAATGCCATTTATAGTTATGAGATAAAAGGAGAAATATTGATATTCAAAATTGGCCTCACCTATTAAGTCATTTACCAAGTTTTAGTGTATTATCTAGATGGCTAGTTATTTAAGAGTAAAAGTATCATTTTTTATCCAATTGCTAAAACATAGACTGGTTTGGGTTATATTTTAGGGTTAAGTACAAGAAAGAGCTATGTATATTTATTTATTTGTGATATTAATAACCTATAGATGCATTGATCATGCTGCTAATGTAGATGTTGAAACCAATGTACATACAATTACGATGGTCATGTTTCAATCATACACATTTCACATATTATTGATATAAAAATATTCTGATATGAAGGTGTGAACACCGAATGAAAAAGGAAAAAAGCAACAGCCACGACTAAGATGGAAATAAGTTTCAGTAGTGCTGCTTCTGTTAGTAGTAGATAAAGAAGAAAATATAACTCAGTAACAACATGAGAAATAAAAATGAAGGTAAAATCAAGGCCTAAGCTTCAATTGCACATGTTAGTGAATTGTGAATTAAATAAAAAAATGCCCAAATGCATATTGGATTATTGAAGTTAAAATCGGAGATATGATGTTGGCAACTTGTTTTTTAACCAGTGGGTAGAGTTAAAAAATAGTATTTTAGATGGATAAATAACAAAAATATAGTTCATTAACATAATTACGAAAAATATATTACACTTTATGTTCTATAAAGAAATATAATAAATTGCTTGTAATGAGAAATAATGAATTACAAAACGATATTTTAAAATAAGATTATTCAAATTAAAAGTAAGTTAACTAATCAAAGATTTAAAGTATTAATATAAAAATGAAACCACGATATTATAATTCATAAAACAGTAAAAACTTGTTTAAACATATCATTTGATGATCAATTAGTAAATTTAGTATATTTATCTAAAATTAGTAATTTAAATTATTCAATACATTTAATTTTGGATAATGCAATATACAACTGTTTGTACGTAAAAATGTTTCTCGATAGTTGATATTTGAATAAAAAATGGTCTTGTGTTAGAAATAAGATTCTTATAATATATTTAAAAAAGAATTTATTACTTCTATATAACTTAATAGATTAAGTTAATAAGATAAAACAATATTTATATAAAATGAATATTCAAAACTACATGAGACATAGTAACTTAAATTGACAAATAAAAAAAATTAGACATAACATTTGAGATACATATACAAGTCGAATTTACATTTGCATTAAAAATATACTAAGACTTTTGCATTGTTAGAAAGTTGGTTTTACTTGATATCTGGAATGGTTTTTTATGCCTAGAGATTACACTTTAAAATAGTAAAAAAAATCAAAAAAATAAGTTACTTTATAAGATATATGTGACTTGTTAAATATAACCTAACTTGCTTACATTTTGAAACGTCATCACATTTGTAGAATTTAAAACTTATGGCAAATGAAATATAGTTTAATATGTAAAATTACGTTAATAAAAAACTCAATATGCGTCATGCATCTTAAATTATTTAAAAGACGTGTAAATTTATTTATGAAAATAGTAATGGGACCTGATAACAAAGCTTGTCTAGATATAAATCATAAAAAGCACTCTCAATGTCATTACTTCTTCTCATTTCTTTGGTTGCATTCCTAACTAATATGGAAAAAATCAATTCCAGATTTGCAAGACTAAGAATGAAAAGTACAATGTTATATTGCTTTAAATTTTGCAAAGTACAATGTATTTGATGAGATAATGTGTGACAACCCGACACTTTTTGTCACACCCCGCTAAAGCGGAAACGCAAGGTATGACAGCGATAACGGTTTCATTGCAAAAGATAAAGATACATCACCATAGCAGTATTTAAAAGTTTACAACCCATAGCTTCAAAAGAACAAAATACAAGTTTTTCAAAATAACATTGTTCAAAATATAGCTTCATGATAGCTTCAACACGATGCAGCATGCTCTATGATGATGAATCTTTACATCCACTTACTAATTATTTCCTGAAAAAGCATGTAAAACGAGCGTCAACTATGAAAATAGTTGGTGAGTATCACAAGTTTATAAAATCGAGCGTACAATAAGGCTTTTCGTAAATACAAGTACATTGCTTCAATGATAAACAAGTTGATTGCTATTAATGAATACAAGTTTATTGCTATAACGAGAAACGAGTTTGTATGTGTATGAGCAAACAATGAGTCTCAACCAAACCTATGACTGAAGCCCTATCGAGATCTATGCTTATCGTTCCATAGATGAATATGGTATCATGCACTCCAGCGATTCGGGCGAGTGAGGAGTTGTCAATTCCTAATAGCGCTATCCATAACGACCATTGGCTCAAAGAGTTAATGGTTAGAGATAAGGGAAGGGCCTTTGTACGATAAGTTCTCATGTTCCGTGTTGCATAGACATACATAAAGAAACATAGCAATACAATAGCAATCATGTTTGATACAATTCAATTTAAGTACAACATGCAAACAATAGTTTTTCTGGACATGCTTTTCCACCCCAAAACATAAAAAATGAAAATAGGGGAGTGCGTGAATACTCACGATGTTTTGTGTAGACACAAGCGGTACTTCGGGATGCACCAACGTCTTACTACCGGGATCCTACGACACCAAACACACGCACTAGTGAGTTTCCATGTCGATATCTAATGCTAATATACTAAACTCTACATATAGGGAAATGCCAATTTATGTTTTAGTATTGGATTTATATCATTTTGTTACACTTTTTCTGATGTATTGAAATTTTACAAGTCGTGCGATTAATTACAACCTTGGAAGGTTAATTTTCCAAATTTTAAGTCTCAATAACAACATAAATTCACGAAAAATAGTATTCGAGGGATAAAAATTCTCAAACTTTTTATTTAACTGTTAATACACAACACTAAGCTGGGAAAATTATAAAAATGGATTTCCAAGCTGTTTAATTATATTTTATAATTTTTGAGCATTTATTTCAATAAAAATTGAAATAAATAGTAAACAGTTTCCAAAATTACCCAAACTTTTTATTTAATTGTTATTATACATAAATAGGCTGGGAAAAATATAAAATATATTTTTCAGTGGTTATTTGTATTTTTCCTTGTTTTATTCCTTTAAATAGTCATTAATTAAAGAAATATTATTAAACAGTTAAAATAAATTACCATAAATTTTTGTAACATCATTTACAGTATAAATATCTTGGGAAAAATATCAAAAGTGGTTTTCATAATGTATAAACTGGTTTTGGGTATTTATGTATATTTAAGTGAATTTTAGTGCAATTAACTTTAGAAAATAAGGGAAACATAGTTTACAGTGGAGAAAAATATTCAAAATTTTTATGTAACCTCCTACTATAGAATATGATATCCTGGTAAATTTTCATGAATTTTGGATAATCAGAACTATTTTTCCCATTTTTAAGCCATTATAATTACCAAAAATTGGGAAAAATAGCTAGACATGATGAAAAATCTTGAAATTATTTTCTTGAGTCACCCATCACAAGTAAGGTATGCGAAAATTGTTAGATACAATTTTCACATCCTAAAAAGTGGTTTTGTAATTTATCATGTCCTAAATAAAAGAAAATTAGAAATCATATGAAACAGTAACAAAAATTGCTGAAATTTGGTGAGGGGTCATTATTCCCCATAAGTATCATCCATGAATTTATTTAGGATTTATTGACCTCTGGAAGTATTTTATATGATTTATGCCCTTGGTTTTAGCAATAATTCTAATAAATCAAATAAATAACAAAAGCTCTTGAAATTTTCCAGATTATCTCATGCATGCAAGGGCTTTCAAAAGTAAAAATGTTAAGAATGTATTCAGAAGAGAAATGAGGGTAATGATTCCAAACAATTTAAGAAAAGTTGCATGCAATAATGCATGAAGTGTAGATGTGGCTGAGGTTCATGAATTTTTGTAGCCCATTCAGTGAGGTTTTAAGCCACGAAATTTCAACCATAACTCACTAGATATGTTAAGTTTCTAAGGTATTTTTCCTAAGATTTATGGTTGGGTTTAAGACCATTGTTTAAGCAAGATAAAAATAGTGATCACAGAAAAAGAGCTGTATGCGCAACCTTTTTGTAAAATCTGCCAAAAATCGGATATTTAATATTTTACAGTAAGACCAGTTGGGTTTGAAAGTTAACTCGTGGAACTAACCAATACAAAAAGAATATCATGATTTGGTTAAAAAATGACTGAGTTATGACTGTTCAAAGTCGAACAAAATAATCTGGCAGATTGCATGTTTGCTTGTGTGCATTTTTAGGGTATTTCAATAAGAACATCATGCATGTCCTTGGTAAGGCCCGATTTCTAACACATGCATGGAATGAATGAGCATCCAAGATGTACTAGAAATGGTTTAATGCTTTCGTTCATGCATGAACACACAAGAAATGGAGAAGAACATGAAATATTATGTTTTGATGTCACATGATCATATGTGCATCTTTTTCACTCCTTGCATGGGTTTGATCCCGGATTTTCACCATTTCAAACACATGCATTGTGTTATGGTGAGAATCTACAAACCACAAGGGGAGAATAAAGATTTCTAGCCATGGAAAGGCATAGAATCCTAAAAGAAGAGAAAACTAAGAAGGAAAAGAAGTAGAATCATCAAACTATGGAAGAAGATGATGTTGTTTACCTTGGTTATGATCTTGAGAGAAGTAAGAACACTTCAAGGTCTTCAAAGTCTTGAAATTTGGCAGAGAAATGAGAGAAATTTCGTGAGTTTAGAGAGAGAGAGGAAGAGGGTGAAGTGTGTGAAGAGAGTGAAGTGAGAAGAGTGAAGAGAGAAGAGGTGGAGTGTGGGTTTGAGTTTAATCATGAGTTTTGGGAAGAGAGTGCATGGGGAGAGGGGAGATGGCCAGATTTTTGAGGCATTAAAGCCTCCTCTCTCCTAAATTCAAATTTTTATAAAAAATCCCTCCTTAATTTTTATAAAAATCTAATTTTTATAAAAATCTAATTTTTATAAAAGTGATTCTTTAAGCAATTTTTGATTTATTTAAAAATCTTGTTTTTAACTAATAAATTATGATTAATACTTGTAATTTATATTTCTATTTCATTGGTATAATCCATAATTTGATTAATAAAATTTGATATTAGAAAGTTTATAGCCAAATTTTATAAAGTTTTTAAGCTTTATATTTTATAACTTTGGATTTTTGGCTCTTTAGGGTTTTTGGAACATTGTTTGGTATTCAACAACATGTTGAAGTATAATTAGAGTGTTTTAATTTATTTTTAGAGTTTTATACCCTATTTCAATTATAACAAAGTTTGAAGCTTATTCTAATTATAGTATTGGCATTTCCTATTGTAGCTAAGCAACTTACTAGAATTGTAAGTATCAAGTATATTAGTCCTAGACCTTAGTTGGATCCTAGTTTATGCAAGATTTTTGACCTAATTTATACTACTAGGTCATGGCATGTTGTGCATGAATGGTTATTATAAAGATGCATGAGTCCAAGAATGACCTGAATTGACAGTTGTCACAGTATCCCCCACTTAAAAAGAATTTCGTCCCGAAATTCATTCTATATCATCGCTTGTCATCGCATGGGAATAGTTGCGGATACTTTTCCTTTATGTAATCCTCGCGCTCCCAGGTGTACTCCGGCCCGCGTTTTGAGTTCCATCGAACTTTCACAATCGGGATCTTACTCCGCTTAAGTTGTTTTACCTCCCTGTCAAGGATTTCTATCGGTTTCTCAACGAAGCTCAGCTTATCATTGATCTTAATTTCCTCCAGGGGTACTATTAATGTTTCGTCGGCTAGACATTTCTTAAGGTTGGAGACGTGGAATGTGTCGTGAATGGCGCTTAACTCTTGGGGCAATTGGAGTTTATACGCTACCGGACCAATCCTTTCAAGGATTTCAAAGGGTCCAACATATCTCGGGCTTAGTTTTCCTTTCTTACCAAAACGCACAAGCCCTTTCCAAGGCGACACTTTTAAAAGTACCTTGTCTCCTACTTGGAATTCTAATGGTTTTCGACGATTATCCGCATAACTTTTCTGACGATCTCTAGCAGCTTTAAGCTTATCTTTGATGATAGTAATCTTGTCAGATGTTTCCTGGATAAGTTCGACTCTAGTCAACTGTCTGTCACCGATTTCTGTCCAGCATAAGGGCGAACGACACTTGCGTCCATACAATGCTTCATATGGAGCACATTGGATACTCGTGTGGTAACTGTTATTGTAGGAAAACTCAATTAGGGGCAAATGAGTATCCCAATTTCCTTTGAACTCAATGACACACGCTCGTAGCATGTCTTCCAATGTTTGTATTGTTCTCTCTGTTTGCCCATCTGTCTGAGGGTGGTAAGCTGTGCTCAAATCTATCTTGGTTCCTAGTGCCCTCTGTAACATCCACCAAAATCGAGATGTAAAACGACTATCTCTATCAGAAATGATAGATAGGGGTACACCATGCAGAGAAACAATTTTGTCGATGTAGATTTGGGCCAATTTTTCCATCTTGAAATCTTCTCGAATAGGGAGAAAGTGAGCGGATTTCGTCAGTCGATCCACTATGACCCAAATTGAGTCGTGACCTCTAGCAGTTCTAGGGAGTTTGGTAACGAAATCCATAGATATTTGCTCCCATTTCCATTGGGGAATTTCAGGTTGTTGCAACAACCCGGAAGGTTTCTGATGTTCAGCTTTGACTATTGAGCATGTCAAACACTTCCCGACGTACAAGGCAATATCCTTTTTCATTCCAAGCCACCAATAGTACTCTTTAAGATCCTTGTACATCTTATCTGCTCCAGGGTGGATGGAGTATTTAGATCGATGAGACTCTTCTAATACCATGTCTCTCAGGTTGTTAACCCTTGGAATCCAGACCCTGTCTTTAAAATAACGAACTCCATCAGGTTTGGTTTCAAATCTTTCTTCCAAACCATGTAAAGTTTCGCCTGGAAGATTTTCCTTGCATAACGCTTTCTCCTGGGCATTAATGATTTGAGATTTCAAGCTTGTCTGAATTACCATTCCCAAAGCTCTCACACGGGAAGGTTTCACTCTTACTTTCCTACTAAGAGCGTCGGCTACTACGTTAGCCTTTCCTGGGTGGTATCGTATCTCACAATCATAATCACTAAACAACTCTACCCATCTTCTCTGCCGCATGTTTAACATTTTCTGATCCAGGATATGCTGAAGGCTTTTGTGATCGGTATAAATGGTGCATTTGGTTCCGTACAAATAATGCCTCCATATCTTAAGGGCGAAAACTATTGCTCCTAGTTCTAGATCATGGGTGGTATAATTCTTCTCGTGCGGTTTGAGTTGTCTGGAAGCATATGCAATGACCCTATCTTTTTGCATTAGCACACATCCTAATCCTTGATGAGACGCATCACAATACACCACAAAGTTCTCTGATCCTTCTGGTAAAGCCAGAATTGGTGCATTGCACAGCTTGTTTTTCAGGATTTGAAACGCCTCTCCGTGTTTCTCTTCCCAGAGAAATTTTCTATCCTTTTGGGTCAAAGATGTTAATGGTTGAGCAATCCTAGAGAAATTCTCAATGAAGCGTCTGTAGTACCCAGCTAATCCTAGGAATTGTCGTATTTCTGTCGGGGTTTTGGGGGCCTCCCATTTCTTGATTGCCTCTATCTTAGCTGGATCTACATGGATTCCTCTTTCACCGATCACATGACCAAGAAAATGTACTTCCCGAATCCAAAATTCACACTTAGTGAACTTGGCATACAATTTTTGTTCCTTCAACAGCTCCAACACTAGCTTTAGATGTCTATTGTGATCTTCTTTGGTCCGCGAGTAAACAAGTATGTCATCGATAAAGACAATTATAAACCTGTCTAGGTATGGTCTACAGACCCTATTCATCAAATCCATGAATACAGCGGGTGCGTTCGTTAGTCCAAAAGGCATGACTAAGAATTCATAATGTCCATAACGGGTTCTAAACGCTGTCTTGTGAATGTCCTCTTCGTGAATTCTTAGCTGATGATACCCTGACCGAAGGTCGATTTTTGAGAAGTAGGAAGCGCCCTGCAACTGATCGAACAAGTCATCTATTCTAGGGAGGGGATATCGATTCTTGATTGTCAACTTGTTCAATTCTCTGTAATCAATGCACATTCGGAACGAACCATCTTTCTTTTTGACGAATAACACTGGGGCTCCCCAAGGTGAAGAACTTGGTCGAATAAACCCTTTGTCTAGAAGTTCTTGAAGTTTTCCGGATAGTTCTTGCATCTCGGATGGTGCAAGGCGATATGGTGCTTTTGCTACCGGTGCCGCTCCGGGAACTAAGTCTATCCGAAATTCGACCTGTCTATAAGGGGGTAGACCGGGCAATTCCTCCGGAAATACTTCGGGATAGTTTTGAACCACTGGAATCTCCTTGAGTTGCTTAGCTTCAGGTTCTCTTTCTAGCACATGGGCCATGCATGCAATACAATTCTTCTTCAGGTACTTGTGAACCTTCACGCTTGATACTATGTTTAAACTTCTTCCTGGCTTCTCACCGTGTATGATAAGGGTTTCTCCATTAGGGAGAGGCACTCTGATGACTTTCTCATAACAACCAATGTCTGCTCTATTTTTGGATAACCAATCCATCCCTACTATCACATCAAAACTACCTAGCTCTATAGGAATTAGGTCAATGCTAAAGAGTTTATCAGCTAAATTCAGAGTACAACCAGGAATTATATCACTAGCCCTAATTTCATACCCATCAGCAAGTTCAATAGCATATGCAATCCTCATCTTTACCGATTTCAAGCCAATTAACGGTCTAAATGCTAAAGAAACAAAACTCCTATCTGCTCCCGCATCGAATATTACTGATGCAAAGTGGTTGTTCAGGAGGAACGTACCTGTTATCACTTCAGGGTTCTGACGAGCTTCTTCTGCACCAATCACAAAGGCTACACCTCTTGGTTGTCTAACTTGATTTCCTTGAAAGTTTTGCCTGGCTTGGCCTTGTCCATGGTTACCAGGTCCATTGTTCAGTTTAGGACATGCTCTACGGAGATGATCAATACTCCCGCACTCGTAACATGTCCTTTTTCCCTCCTTATTCACCTTACAATACTTCGAGTAATGGCCTGTTTGCTTACAGTTTTGGCACACCGGGCAAGCTCCCTTGTGATGGAAGTTACACTTATTGCACTTCGGAAGCGACCCTGAGTACTGCTTTCGCTCCTGCACTTCTTGTCCTTGAGTTTTCACTGGTTCTTGCTCCTGGGCTCTTACCATAAAGTTTCTTGAGACTTTCTGCTTCCTCCCTGACTTGCCTCCATACTTCTTCTCTCCCTGATCTGCTGGCTTCCTCTTGCTACTAGAGCTTTCCATTGTCGATGCTCCCATCCTTATCACATCACAATCAATAATAGCCAACCAAACATATAATATGCTGTCATCGCATGACCTGCCTCTCGTCTAGCAGCACTAGCAGTGTCAGTAGTCTCCATCGAATGCTGATACAGGATTTCCATTCCTGCTAAAACTTCATCCAAAACTTCTCGATGCCCAGCTATCGCAGCGAGACTGTGACGTAGGCCTGCTACTATCGACTGCAATCTCCGGGACTCCTCCGGGGTCATACCTGGCTGTCGGACAGGTATCCCTATGACTTGCTGAGGTGAGGATGCTCTTGGTCCTGCATCGCTGGGTCCTACCCCGCTAGGTCCTGCCGTGCCATGTCCTGCTGTGCTGGCGGGTATCCTTCCTGGAATGGGGACACTCTTCCTCGCTGTCCTCCGAATGCGAAGTCCATAGAGCGGTGGCTGTGGCAACACCGATGTCGGTGATGCCTCGCGTCGTTGACTCGGGGCGTTGTCATTGCTGATCTCCACCGAGTTCCCAGTATCTTCCGTATCCTCTGATGGGTCTTCTTCTATCGAGGCGGGGGGATTACGTCGAGGGATAACAGTGACGTAGCCGGATTCATCGGCTGAGGCGGTAGAGCGGGAAGATGACGATCTTGACATAGTGGACTGTGACATAGTTTCAATGAGATATGAAATAAATGACAATGCATGCCTATAATATGCAATGCTTACACACACCAAAATTAACCTTTTGAAATTTTTAAATAAGGTTTTCTCAAATATTTTTGTTGAACATATTCCCATTATAATTAGCTCAAGCTTTGTATAAATCTTTTCTTAATTAAACATAGGTGATCAGGCTATGTTTAATCAAGGTCCAATAATACAACTCCCAACCTAATTATACTTGTAATATGTTTGATGTAAAAGGAATTTCTTTGTAAGTTTTAGTTATAGGTTGTGTTTTCTTAAAGAAAAACCGATGTTCTCTATAACTTTAGCTCTGATACCACTTCTGTCACACCCCGCTAAAGCGGAAACGCAAGGTATGACAGCGATAACGGTTTCATTGCAAAAGATAAAGATACATCACCATAGCAGTATTTAAAAGTTTACAACCCATAGCTTCAAAAGAACAAAATACAAGTTTTTCAAAATAACATTGTTCAAAATATAGCTTCATGATAGCTTCAACACGATGCAGCATGCTCTATGATGATGAATCTTTACATCCACTTACTAATTATTTCCTGAAAAAGCATGTAAAACGAGCGTCAACTATGAAAATAGTTGGTGAGTATCACAAGTTTATAAAATCGAGCGTACAATAAGGCTTTTCGTAAATACAAGTACATTGCTTCAATGATAAACAAGTTGATTGCTATTAATGAATACAAGTTTATTGCTATAACGAGAAACGAGTTTGTATGTGTATGAGCAAACAATGAGTCTCAACCAAACCTATGACTGAAGCCCTATCGAGATCTATGCTTATCGTTCCATAGATGAATATGGTATCATGCACTCCAGCGATTCGGGCGAGTGAGGAGTTGTCAATTCCTAATAGCGCTATCCATAACGACCATTGGCTCAAAGAGTTAATGGTTAGAGATAAGGGAAGGGCCTTTGTACGATAAGTTCTCATGTTCCGTGTTGCATAGACATACATAAAGAAACATAGCAATACAATAGCAATCATGTTTGATACAATTCAATTTAAGTACAACATGCAAACAATAGTTTTTCTGGACATGCTTTTCCACCCCAAAACATAAAAAACGAAAATAGGGGAGTGCGTGAATACTCACGATGTTTTGTGTAGACACAAGCGGTACTTCGGGATGCACCAACGTCTTACTACCGGGATCCTACGACACCAAACACACGCACTAGTGAGTTTCCATGTCGATATCTAATGCTAATATACTAAACTCTACATATAGGGAAATGCCAATTTATGTTTTAGTATTGGATTTATATCATTTTGTTACACTTTTTCTGATGTATTGAAATTTTACAAGTCGTGCGATTAATTACAACCTTGGAAGGTTAATTTTCCAAATTTTAAGTCTCAATAACAACATAAATTCACGAAAAATAGTATTCGAGGGATAAAAATTCTCAAACTTTTTATTTAACTGTTAATACACAACACTAAGCTGGGAAAATTATAAAAATGGATTTCCAAGCTGTTTAATTATATTTTATAATTTTTGAGCATTTATTTCAATAAAAATTGAAATAAATAGTAAACAGTTTCCAAAATTACCCAAACTTTTTATTTAATTGTTATTATACATAAATAGGCTGGGAAAAATATAAAATATATTTTTCAGTGGTTATTTGTATTTTTCCTTGTTTTATTCCTTTAAATAGTCATTAATTAAAGAAATATTATTAAACAGTTAAAATAAATTACCATAAATTTTTGTAACATCATTTACAGTATAAATATCTTGGGAAAAATATCAAAAGTGGTTTTCATAATGTATAAACTGGTTTTGGGTATTTATGTATATTTAAGTGAATTTTAGTGCAATTAACTTTAGAAAATAAGGGAAAAATAGTTTACAGTGGAGAAAAATATTCAAAATTTTTATGTAACCTCCTACTATATAATATGATATCCTGGCAAATTTTCATGAATTTTGGATAATCAGAACTATTTTTCCCATTTTTAAGCCATTATAATTACCAAAAATTGGGAAAAATAGCTAGACATGATGAAAAATCTTGAAATTATTTTCTTGAGTCACCCATCACATGTAAGGTATGCGAAAATTGTTAGATACAATTTTCACATCCTAAAAAGTGGTTTTGTAATTTATCATGTCCTAAATAAAAGAAAATTAGAAATCATATGAAACAGTAACAAAAATTGCTGAAATTTGGTGAGGGGTCATTATTCCCCATAAGTATCATCCATGAATTTATTTAGGATTTATTGACCTCTGGAAGTATTTTATATGATTTATGCCCTTGGTTTTAGCAATAATTCTAATAAATCAAATAAATAACAAAAGCTCTTGAAATTTTCCAGATTATCTCATGCATGCAAGGGCTTTCAAAAGTAAAAATGTTAAGAATGTATTCAGAAGAGAAATGAGGGTAATGATTCCAAACAATTTAAGAAAAGTTGCATGCAATAATGCATGAAGTGTAGATGTGGCTGAGGTTCATGAATTTTTGTAGCCCATTCAGTGAGGTTTTAAGCCACGAAATTTCAACCATAACTCACTAGATATGTTAAGTTTCTAAGGTATTTTTCCTAAGATTTATGGTTGGGTTTAAGACCATTGTTTAAGCAAGATAAAAATAGTGATCACAGAAAAAGAGCTGTATGCGCAACCTTTTTGTAAAATCTGCCAAAAATCGGATATTTAATATTTTACAGTAAGACCAGTTGGGTTTGAAAGTTAACTCGTGGAACTAACCAATACAAAAAGAATATCATGATTTGGTTAAAAAATGACTGAGTTATGACTGTTCAAAGTCGAACAAAATAATCTGGCAGATTGCATGTTTGCTTGTGTGCATTTTTAGGGTATTTCAATAAGAACATCATGCATGTCCTTGGTAAGGCCCGATTTCTAACACATGCATGGAATGAATGAGCATCCAAGATGTACTAGAAATGGTTTAATGCTTTCGTTCATGCATGAACACACAAGAAATGGAGAAGAACATGAAATATTATGTTTTGATGTCACATGATCATATGTGCATCTTTTTCACTCCTTGCATGGGTTTGATCCCGGATTTTCACCATTTCAAACACATGCATTGTGTTATGGTGAGAATCTACAAACCACAAGGGGAGAATAAAGATTTCTAGCCATGGAAAGGCATAGAATCCTAAAAGAAGAGAAAACTAAGAAGGAAAAGAAGTAGAATCATCAAACTATGGAAGAAGATGATGTTGTTTACCTTGGTTATGATCTTGAGAGAAGTAAGAACACTTCAAGGTCTTCAAAGTCTTGAAATTTGGCAGAGAAATGAGAGAAATTTCGTGAGTAGAGAGAGAGAGAGGAAGAGGGTGAAGTGTGTGAAGAGAGTGAAGTGAGAAGAGTGAAGAGAGAAGAGGTGGAGTGTGGGTTTGAGTTTAATCATGAGTTTTGGGAAGAGAGTGCATGGGGAGAGGGGAGATGGCCAGATTTTTGAGGCATTAAAGCCTCCTCTCTCCTAAATTCAAATTTTTATAAAAAATCCCTCCTTAATTTTTATAAAAATCTAATTTTTATAAAAATCTAATTTTTATAAAAGTGATTCTTTAAGCAATTTTTGATTTATTTAAAAATCTTGTTTTTAACTAATAAATTATGATTAATACTTGTAATTTATATTTCTATTTCATTGGTATAATCCATAATTTGATTAATAAAATTTGATATTAGAAAGTTTATAGCCAAATTTTATAAAGTTTTTAAGCTTTATATTTTATAACTTTGGATTTTTGGCTCTTTAGGGTTTTTGGAACATTGTTTGGTATTCAACAACATGTTGAAGTATAATTAGAGTGTTTTAATTTATTTTTAGAGTTTTATACCCTATTTCAATTATAACAAAGTTTGAAGCTTATTCTAATTATAGTATTGGCATTTCCTATTGTAGCTAAGCAACTTACTAGAATTGTAAGTATCAAGTATATTAGTCCTAGACCTTAGTTGGATCCTAGTTTATGCAAGATTTTTGACCTAATTTATACTACTAGGTCATGGCATGTTGTGCATGAATGGTTATTATAAAGATGCATGAGTCCAAGAATGACCTGAATTGACAGTTGTCACACTTTTACACTGTGAAATCGATCCATATATCTATAATTCACTTGAATTTAGCATCTTTTAGCAAAATGTTCGATCCGCGCGAGTGTTTTACGCTTAGTATATCATAGATATGGGCCTTAGGAAGGGTTAGGAAGGTGTTGCATCACAAAATGCAGCCAAACACACCAAGAGAGGTGTGTGCGGCCAGCCAGCCGCACATCCAGCCGCAAACCCCCTTCAACCTCACACTGAACCCTATATATAGTAAAGGACACCTTTCCATTCACTTTTGGTTGCATCTTTCTCTCTCTATAATTTCTCTCTCTAAAAACATCACCCAAGAACACTTAGAAGGCCTCCAAAACATGATGAACATCATCTTTCAGCTTGTTATAGAGGTAAAACACTTGAATCCAAGCCTAAAACTCATAGTGTTCTGTGTGTTCTTCACCCCTTGATGGAGTACGGCCACACACCTTCATCAGGTGGCCGCACACGTTCAAAACACCCTCCAAAGTGAGAGTATGGCCACACAATCGACACATAGGACTCAAACAAGGAGTGTACGGCCGCACACCCCTGTGTACGACTGCACACACACCCTGTATGGCCACACACTCTACTGTGCAGCCTCACACACAATTCTGGTCGTATTCCCCAGCCACACACTCACTTTTATGGTTATACACCCGCCCTACTACTCATATTTGGCCTTAAAATTGCATAGATCATTGAGTATAGAACATGGGACACTTAGTCCTAGTGATTCCAAGGCCTTAGGGTGGTTTCCCATAATTTTTAGTCACAAATCACCGTAGTTCTAACTTATATATGTGTCACCATATAATTAATAGGGGCTATTTGCGTTCAGAGCATCCGTTTACACTCGACACTCATATCGATAGCACACTTGAACCCTACGTCAAACGGTGAGTTCATACCCCTTAATTAACCTTTCAAATGTTTTTAAGTGCATTTATGGGGGGGGGGGGGGAATGCAAGTTGAATCCAATACATTGCATAATCAATCACACGTAATTTAAGACTTACTATCAAAAGGATTTTCTAAAATTTCAAAGTATCTTGTCAGTAAAGTTATTTCAAATGTTTATCAACCTCATTTTCACGAATCAACTGTCTCAAAACTACTTTTTAATGTTTTCAAACCTTAAATTATTTCCAAATCATGTCTACGCTAATATATTTATATAAATAAGTATTGAAGGACTTAGAACTGATAACTGACCTTATTTCCTGTTCTTGTTTGATTGTGGACTTAGGGTATTAGGTTATCTGTTCGATTGTCGTTTAGTACTTATTTATATATCTTGTATATTTGTGTTAGATATAAAAATTTTCACTCTAGTTCAATACTCCTACATATCGAAGACACTTAATTAAGTACTCTATTTAACTATAATAGGTATAGTTAAGGATTACCATTCACTACGGATGTTACTATGATACACACTAAGGTCAGTACGATTACAAGACTATATGTACAATACACTGTGTGAAAAGAACGCTATATACTATACTATACTAAGGCAACACTATTCACTATATGAAAAAACACTAATAAACTACATCAAGAGAACGTTACATAGTACAGTAAGAGAATACTATATACTATACGAGAGAAAATACTATAATGGAATGTGATGCACTATTTCTCTATACGACACTTTGTTATGCAACTGTCGGGTAACCATCACTTCCTGGAGGTAGAGCGACCACTATGTGTAGAGATCTATACGGGATGGATTTTCCCCCTTCCCGAATGCTAGCTACTGTCTGAGCCTTTTTGGCCCAGGGATGACAAAACACTACTACACTATTGGTGACCTGGAGGGTTAGCCGCTATACTACTATCTCTCAGTATGAGTTCATACGAGCTCACATTCAAACCTTAATCAAACACACATCCCGAGGTGTATACAAAACTAATACTATCCGGAGTTACATTCACTATTACATTTCACCGGCAGGGATGCTGCTGGGGTGAAACTCCATTCCTCCTATAAAATGAACGAGTTTAAAACTGTATTTTCATTACTGATATTTTCACGAGAAGATTATTACAGTTTCAAAGAAACGAACTTACAAAACCTAGTTTTGGTAAAATACCATTTTTGCTGGAAAATATGGGATTTTCTAGGGATCAAACTACATTCAAATTTTGATAACAACTATTTCACTACATGATTGTAAACATTTTTATACATGCAACGACACTAAATACTTATGAACTCACCAGCTTTATGCTGATACTCATTTTCAAAATAACTTGTATTCCTAGGTCAACAGTAAACAGGTACTGATGCAGCTTTTGAGAAGATGGAGTGCATATAAGGCTTATCTTTTATTTTTATTATACTTTTGGTGTCTATTGTACAGAACACACACGTATTACAAATTGTTATAGTAATGAAACGGATGTGGTTGCTTGTTTTTACTATTATGCATTGTTATGATACCGTACATGACGTCCTCCACCCCAGAACATATTCCACCGTTCTCGGTTTTGGGGTGTGACAAATTGATTGACAGTACAATCCTAAAATTCTTGAAACTCAAAATCTAAGTAAAAACAAAAAATTTATTCTCATAGATTCCGAAATCAAACAATTATATGAAATTAATTTTTACTTTTGTTTAATAGATTTATTAGGCTTGCCAGCTTATGTTCTTTACTTAAAGTATGATAAATTACGACAAGATTGGTTCACAATTATTTTTTTATTGTATAATAGATTACTTTTTTGCTTCAGCGTATGTGACAACATGAAATTTATTCCTTCACCGTAACCCGTTTCCGTTAATAGAACTCATTCTTATTAAACTTTTCCGATAACATTTGGGATCAGGCAAATTAAATTAGAACTTATATTATAAATTCATAAGGGTCGGAACAAATTAGAAACACGTGAAACACCCTCAATATTCCCTTAAAAGGTTTTAGTTAAAACAAGTCAAATTACGACCATTTAATCGGGTACGACCATAAGCCCCGTTTAACGTCGGTATCGGGTAGATTTCCACATGGCCACAAACTCAAACCCTATATAAGGTTTGAGTGGTCACCAAATTAAACTTTTTACCACTCTAGTCACTCTCTCTCTCTCTACTCTCTCTCTCTCTCTCTCTCTCTCTCTCTCTCTCTTCAAGGCCCGATTCCTCCAAAAATCCGCAAGTTTTCGCCCCCATACTGTAAGTTCTCTTACCCTAGATTCTTCTAAAGCTCATTACATGTCTATATAGCATGAAAATCATCCAAGAAGGTCAAGAACAAGGAGTTTACGGCCCAAGAACCCTCTTAGGCCGTAAACCCATAAAAGGGTGCCAAAATGCCCCTAAATATGTTCCTTAGGCTTAAAGACTAACTTAGAACTTACCCTTGAAGTGTTTTAGACATTAAACATTAAGTTTGGAGGCTTGAAAGATGGTTTACGGCCCAGGAACACTCTTAGGCCGTAAACTCCCTCAAATGATGCAAATTGAGCCCTAAACCCCCTATTTAGCCTTAGACCTTAACTTAGAAACTTGTAGGAGTGAGCAAAGGATCTAAAAAACGAAGGATAAAGGGTGTCCAAGGGTTTACGGCTGTAAACCATGGTGTTCACGATTGTAAACTCCCAAGGAGTGGTCCAAGGACCGCAACCGCCAAAGGAGTGCCCCTTTTGAACCCTAAGCACCCCTCAAGTCTTGGAATTGACCTTAGAACCCTTCATAGTGATACAAGAGACCTTAAGGAACACAAATACACTCCTCCCATGAGCATACAGCCGTAACTCATGGGGGAAGTGGTCCCTCAACTGTAAACTCACCTAAGGTGAGTATTTGAGAATTAAACTCCATAGTGAGGCCTTACACTCCTTCCTTGCAAACCAATAGCCTCCTAGCACTTGACTAAAGAGTTTTTCTTCGCATTAGGATGTTTATACGTGTTTAATTAGTGTTTAATCACTAATTATATGCAAACATATGCTTTCATATGTTACTAGGGTCATAAAGTGTGTTCAAGTCTTCAATTAACACAAAGCACTCAACCGACACTTCTGTTGGGTTTGGAGCATTCTAACATTCTTATGGTATGCATGCAACCCTATAATCCTTGGATCTATGTTTTCTTCTAAAATACATGCAAATAATAATTTCCAAGGTTTCTTCCTAACTAGCATAGCATAAGCGTTATGAATCATAAAACTACTAGTAGAAATACATACCTTTTGATGGTGGTTGATTGCTTGGAGTTTGAGAGCCTAGCACCAATAATGTGAATGCCTCAAGTCGAATCACAAATCACCAGAAACTTGGAAACCGTGAGAGAATAATATGCTTATGTAGAAATCAGTCACCGTTAGTTCTCACACAACTAGTTGCCAATTCTTGCAATATGTGCATCTTTATATAGTGTGGAGGATTAGGGTAAACCCTAATAACCCATGTCTTTTCCTTTCCAAGGATCCAGGGGTTAAAAGCTCCATGGATCATCCATGGAACCCCATGCATGCTTAGCCCATTCCTAACGAGTTTAAGCCCACATTATATAAAATGCAAAAGCCCATGTTTAATTACTCTTCCTTTTAATCACTAAATTAATTCATAATTAATTTAAGACTAAAGCTAATTAAATAACATCACTTCATATTAATATATTATAACTTATAATATATTAATAAATCATAAACATACTATTCTCATAAGATTATCCATATAAATTGTTCGGGTGAAGTGCAACCCAAATGGACCATGCCGGGTCGGGTCAAGTATATACCAAATAAGTTATGGATTTAGACACCTTATCCAACAGTCTCCTACTTGGATAAGTCTAATAACTGTATTTGCGTATGTTACTTCAGGAACCAATCAGCAATCGTAGCTCTCGAAAACTCTGTTGAACTATGAAGCGCCATTTTAGATAAGTGATCATATAATCCTCTGTTCTCATGATATCAGCCATACAAATACATGGAACAACGTCGTACTTATTTTGCTGCAATTTGTTTCCCGATTTCCGATTTGTTTCACAAAGAACTAAATTGAACACATCAATTAGGTTCTAACCGGGCTTGGTACATAGGTCGACTCAAAACCATCGAGGGGCCCAAATATCGCTTCTATTTCTAGAAGAAACAGATAAACTTCGACTCATATGCTTGTTCTACTACTTGTTGAATTGTACACAAAGGCACGTTTTATAACATCAAGTTACTGATGCGTTTACGTGCAATCAATGCATAACCAACTCATAGGTAACAACTCATTTCTCTAGGTTTGAAGACTTATATGATATTACCGTCTCACGATCACTCGAGATAAATTCCATGAAGTGATACAACTGATCATGGGTTTATTCCAATACTCCTAACTTATGAGCACTCATGAATATTGTTGCAACTATTGTTATGTCTAAACACATTTAGCCATCTACAACCTCGATTCATGACAGTCTTAATTCATACCTACTTCCAACATATAAACGACTGTGGAGTGTTTAAATAACTTAGTCGTTCGAAAGAATAACCTAGCTGTAAGTCCCAAATCTAATGATCCTTGATTTGTTTGGTCTTTTCTTCATCTTTTTCCCTGAGCTCAAAAATATGTGCAGAAAGCCGATCCATCTGAATAGATTTTTCAATGAGCTGTTGACGGAGGATTCCAACTTCTTCTCGTAGATCAGATGAAGAGGATCTGTCATCATCTGTCCGTCCCTGAATAAATAATATTCCTTTTCCGTGTGACGAGGTTGGACTATATTGAGCTAAATGTTTTACTAATCTGATAGATGCTTCATCAAGAGAAGGTCGTGTTACGGAATATTGTGGAATAGAAGAAGATCCACCAGTCTCGAACATGGTGCTTAGATCATCTTCAGTCTGTTTTGATGGAGAGTAAGCAGTGGTTGTAGTGATTGTTGAGATAATTTGAGGAGCACTTTTCACATATGGTACCTCCAGACTCTAAAGAGATTAGCTTGTTCTAATGGAGGTCTGGGAAGTCTGAGGTTCAGATATCATAGAAATGACTGGAGTTGATGTTGAGACAGGTGACACAGAGGGAGGAATCTCTAATGTCACATCTCCTTGACTTGTAGTGATTTCCAAGGGCTTGGGAGGTGAGCAGAATTTTGAGAGAGTTTCCTTCACTTCTAGTCTTGGTTGCTAGAGAAGCAACTTCATTGACTTTATTTGCATGGATGCTGGGAGTATCCAGAAAGGGATCAAAATCTTCATCACCAAAATCAAACTCGATGTTTGTTGGAATATCATCATTGATTCCTGTAAAGTCGATTTCATTCAAAAACTCTACATCTTCATAAAGATCATCATCGTCATCCCCTCGAGAAGATATTGAATCATTTTCTTTCTGGTGATCATGCTCATCAGCAACACAAGTTATGGGAGATTGATGAATCTCCTCCACTACAGGCTCAGAGGGAGAATTATGAGTGTATACATCTTTTGTCGGCATGGATTTATCTGCTGCTTCTTCTCTATCATCCTTTGTAAAAATTCCAAATTTTATTAAAGGAAATTTTCCTTCAAAAACAAATTTTCCACCTCTCTTTTGCTTCATTAATCCAAAGGCACTTGGACCAATGGATTTGAAATCCAGAGTATCATTTCCTCTCTGCAACTCAGGGTGAGTTACGTTAAGGATGATTTGAAGGAATCTTGGATACATGCAAAATTTGTCTCTTCTGCTTCCTTCAATATTCAGTATCATTTCATTCAAAATGAATTTTGAGAAATTAAACTCAAAACCTGCTGCCAATGCAGCAATAGCACCAGTATTTGCTAGAGAAATCTCATTAGGTCCTGATCTCCGTACAGAAACGCAACTTACGAACACATGAGCTAACAGCTTCCAGTATGGCGGAAGCAGATTTTTGATTGCAGGAGGAAAAGTTCCTTCGTATCCCATACGTTCCAAAAGTTTCTCAATTTGATGGACTTCAATTTCCATGGGGTACTCAGGTCTGTCCTCAAGTTGAAGAGATTCTCTGATGATACTTTCTGTCACTAGAACTTTTTCGTCTTCAATTGTGGTTTCCAGAAATTTTTCGCCTTGATCATTCTTCTTTACTTCAGCATTTCTCTAGAAATTCTTAATTAAGCTTTGGTAGATAGCAAGGTTTGTAGATAAGCAGTGAACCAAGCACGACTTCTTCAAACCATCCACAATGAATTTCAAGTCATTATGGGCAGCATGAGGATCTACAAGAAAAAATGTAGAATTATGAGCTTTAGCAAACTCCATGTCTCCCATTTTAATCTGAAAGTTAACACATGAAAAATTATGGCAACAAAAGAAATCTCAGCCGCAAACGTAGATACATTCAGCCGCACACGCATGTGTACAGCTGTACAAGGTCAGCCGTACACACTCGTTGTGGCAGCAAACAGCCATCCGCACATGATCTCAACATGAATGAGTGCGGCTGCACACGGTTAGCCGCACAAGGACGTGTGCGGCCGCACACACCATGTGTGGTTACACTCATAACAGAAACAACAATCTTTTAAGAAGATTTAACAGCAAACCATGACAATTTGGTGAAAATAATATAAAATTTTAACCACATTCATGAAAATTACCACGTGAACAGCTAGATTTCACAACAATTTTAATGGAAATTCAAACGACTTTGAGAGAGTTTTATAGTCTGCGGTTGAAACGTGAATAGAGAATGTGAGAAAGGTACCGCACACGCATTCCTTTTATATGAGAGAATGTTTCGCTTTTTCCCCTTGATCCTTTATTTATTTAACCAAAAACCCTTTCACTTCGTAATTTAAAAAAAAAAACAATTATTTTGAGGATTAATAAAATTTTAATTTCAAAGATTTTAAGATAAAATAAAAAATAAAATAAAATAAAAATAAGTAAGTAAAAAAAATAAAAATAAAAATAAAAATAAAAATAAAATGAGATTTAAAGATCCAGTTAACGACAAGAATCAATTTAAACCTATATGAATTGCTTTAACCTGTTGAGGATTAGGGATCAAAGTTTTTAGACAACCATTATCCGCTTGTCGGTACCCTTCATATTCACATCTTTGTCTGGTCGATTGTCGGTATTGTTGTCCACCTGAAACACGAAAAATTGTGACAAAATTAGGACATACTATAAGTGACAAGACATTGAGATCCTAAGTTCCTAGATAATATATTTGATCCTAAGTTTCTAGATACTATATCTTAAAGACCATTCAGCTGACGACGACCAGGGATATTGCTGTCCACCTAAATTGAGCAGCGAGATCTATAGACAATCTTTGAGTATTCAATTTTAATTGTACTAGAACATGTTTCCCGCATCCAGATATGCCCCGGTAATCAAGAACTCCCAGAGTACTCCTTACATCGGATGAGCAGACAATCATTTAGGGGAGAAGATAGATTCATAGTATTATCATTTATAGTGCATATGCTGTGTACCACGTCGGATTGTTAGTCACGCAAAGGAGACATCATATGGCTAATAGATAAGAGGAATTTCATATATGTATATGTATAATATGCCAAGAAATAGAGTTGCATATGTTACAGTCCAGGTCGGATCTCTTCCAATCACGCAGAGGAGGTAACATATGACTAACAGACAGAAAGAAAGAAAATGATTTTCTACAGACCTAATTTATCGGAATTTACCAGTTGCCCCATCAATACCGGAATTAAGGACAAAATCCGCACACTGAGGAAAAGTTAAACCACGGTTCAAGATACGGGTTCATTTAATGTGACGAGTAGATTTCCATATATATCTCCCTGCTCAACCTATCCGAGCGTCATATTGTCAGGCTAAACGGAACTATCTAGATCAAGATTTGTCAAGTCTCTAGATACCTTAAGTTCATCTGCACCTAGTCAAGTCTGTTAAATTCTTCGTCCCTACCGACACATCAAGCCAGAGCATAGATCCTTCAACTTTGGGTACGTTACACAGACTCCGGTTTCCTGTTATCACATGATCATATCACTTCCCTGAACAACTACCTCAAACATATTTTCTAATTTTTTTTAATGTTTTTTGGATTTTCTATTTTTTAATGTTTTTGGATTTTCTATTTTTTAATGTTTACGGATTTTCTCCCCCTAAATCTGTGCATAAAAAGAAATAAAATGCGCAAATTTATGTAAAAATTAAAAAAAAAAATCATTCCTCAAAACGAATCATTTTTAGAAAATTAACCGGCACATCGAATCGAGCTTTGTTAAAAGGCTTGGTAAACAGATATGATACATTATTATCAGCGAGATCTATAGACAATCTTTGAGTATTCAATTTTAATTGTACTAGAACATGTTTCCCGCTTCCAGATATGCCCCGGTAATCAAGAACTCCCAGAGTACTCCTTAAATCGGATGAGAAGACCATCATTTAGGGGAGAAGATAGATTCATAGTATTATCACTTATAGTGCATATGCTGTGTACCACGTTGGATGGTTAGTCATGCAAAGGAGACATCATATGGCTAACAGATAAGAGTAATTTCATATATGTATATGTATAATATGCCAAGAAATAGAGTTGCAAATGTTACAGTCCAGGTCGGATCTCTTCCAATCACGCAGAGGAGGTAACATATGACTAACAGACAGAAAGAAAGAAAAATGATTTTCTATAGACCTAATTTATCAGAATTTACCAGTTGCCCCATCAATACCGGAATTAAGGACAAAATCCGCACATGGAGGAAAAGTTAAACCACGGTTCCAGATACGAGTTCATTTAATGTGAAGAGTAGATTCCCATATATATCTCCCTGCTCAACCTATCCGAGCGTCGTATTGTCAGGCTAAACGTAGCTATCTAGATCAAGATTTATCAAGTCTCTAGATACCTTAAGTTCATGTGCACCTAGTCAAGTCCGTTAAATTCTTCGTGCCTACCGACACATCAAGGCAGATCATAGATCCTTCAACTTTGGGTACGTTACACAAACTTAGGTTGCCTGTTATCACATGATCATATCACTTCCCTGAACAGCTACCTCAAACATATTTTCTAATTTTTTTTAATGTTTTTTGGATTTTCTATTTTTTAATGTTTTTGGATGATCTATTTTTTAATGTTTTTGGATTTTCTCCACCTAAATTTGTACATAAAAAGAAATAAAATGCGCAAATATATGTAAAAATTAAAAAAAAAATCAATCCTCAAAACGAATCATTTTTAGAAAATTAACCGGCACATCGAATCGAGCTTTGTTAAAAGGCTTGGTGAACAGATCTGATACATTATTATCAGCGAGATCTATAGACAATCTTTTAGTATTCAATTTTAATTGTACTAGAACATGTTTCCCGCTTCCAGATATGCCCCGGTAATCAAGAACTCCCAGAGTACTCCTTAAATCGGATGAGAAGACCATCATTTAGGGGAGAAGATAGATTCATAGTATTATCACTTATAGTGCATATGCTTTGTACCACGTCGGATGGTTAGTCACGCAAAGGAGACATCATATGGCTAACAGATAAGAGGAATTTCATATATGTATATGTATAATATGCCAAGAAATAGAGTTGCATATGTTACAGTCCAGGTCGGATCTCTTCCAATCACGCAGAGGAGGTAACATATGACTAACAGACAGAAAGAAAGAAAAATGATTTTCTATAGACCTAATTTATCAGAATTTACCAGTTGCCCCATCAATACCGGAATTAAGGACAAAATCCGCACATGGAGGAAAAGTTAAACCACGGTTCCAGATACGAGTTCATTTAAAGTGAAGAGTAGATTCCCATATATATCTCCCTGCTCAACCTATCCGAGCGTCGTATTGTCAGGCTAAACGGAACTATCTAGATCAAGATTTGTCAAGTCTCTAGATACCTTAAGTTCATCTGCACCTAGTCAAGTCCATTAAATTCTTCGTGCCTACCGACACATCAAGGCAGATCATAGATCCTTCAACTTTGGGTATGTTACACAAACTCAGGTTGCCTGTTATCACATGATCATATCACTTCCCTGAACAGCTACCTCAAACATATTTTCTAATTTTTTTTTAATGTTTTTTGGATTTTCTATTTTTTAATGTTTTTGGATGTTTTATTTTTTAATGTTTTTCGATTTTCTCCCCCTAAATTTGTGCATAAAAAGAAATAAAATGCTCAAATATATGTAAAAATTAAAAAAAATCAATCCTCAAAACGAATCATTTTTGAAAATTAACTGGCACATCGAATCGAGCTTTGTTAAAAGGCTTGGTGAACAGATCTGATACATTATTATCAGCGAGATCTATAGACAATCTTTTAGTATTCAATTTTAATTGTACTAGAACATGTTTCCCGCTTCCAGATATGCCCCGGTAATCAAGAACTCCCAGAGTACTCCTTAAATCGGACGAGAAGACCATCATATAGGGGAGAAGATGGATTTATAGTATTATCACTTATAGTGCATATGCTGTGTACCACGTCGGATTGTTAGTCACGCAAAGGAGACATCCTATGGCTAACAGATAAGAGGAATTTCATATATGTATATGTATAATATGCCAAGAAATAGAGTTGCATATGTTACAGTCCAGGTCGGATCTCTTCCAATCACGCAGAGGAGGTAACATATGACTAACAGACAGAAAGAAAGAAAATGATTTTCTACAGACCTAATTTATCGGAATTTACCAGTTGCCCCATCAATACCGGAATTAAGGACAAAATCCGCACACTGAGGAAAAGTTAAACCACGGTTCAAGATACGGGTTCATTTAATGTGACGAGTAGATTTCCATATATATCTCCCTGCTCAACCTATCCGAGCGTCGTATTGTCAGGCTAAACGGAACTATCTAGATCAAGATTTGTCAAGTCTCTAGATACCTTAAGTTCATCTGCACCTAGTCAAGTCTGTTAAATTCTTCGTCCCTACCGACACATCAAGCCAGAGCATAGATCCTTCAACTTTGGGTACGTTACACAGACTCCGGTTTCCTGTTATCACATGATCATATCACTTCCCTGAACAACTACCTCAAACATATTTTCTAATTTTTTTTAATGTTTTTTGGATTTTCTATTTTTTAATGTTTTTGGATTTTCTATTTTTTAATGTTTACGGATTTTCTCCCCCTAAATCTGTGCATAAAAAGAAATAAAATGCGCAAATTTATGTAAAAATTAAAAAAAAAATCATTCCTCAAAACGAATCATTTTTAGAAAATTAACCGGCACATCGAATCGAGCTTTGTTAAAAGGCTTGGTAAACAGATATGATACATTATTATCAGCGAGATCTATAGACAATCTTTGAGTATTCAATTTTAATTGTACTAGAACATGTTTCCCGCTTCCAGATATGCCCCGGTAATCAAGAACTCCCAGAGTACTTCTTAAATCGGATGAGAAGACCATCATTTAGGGGAGAAGATAGATTCATAGTATTATCACTTATAGTGCATATGCTGTGTACCACGTTGGATGGTTAGTCACGCAAAGGAGACATCATATGGCTAACAGATAAGAGTAATTTCATATATGTATATGTATAATATGCCAAGAAATAGAGTTGCAAATGTTACAGTCCAGGTCGGATCTCTTCCAATCACGCAGAGGAGGTAACATATGACTAACAGACAGAAAGAAAGAAAAATGATTTTCTATAGACCTAATTTATCAGAATTTACCAGTTGCCCCATCAATACCGGAATTAAGGACAAAATCCGCACATGGAGGAAAAGTTAAAACACGGTTCCAGATACGAGTTCATTTAATGTGAAGAGTAGATTCCCATATATATCTCCCTGCTCAACCTATCCGAGCGTCGTATTGTCAGGATAAACGTAGCTATCTAGATCAAGATTTATCAAGTCTCTAGATACCTTAAGTTCATCTGCACCTAGTCAAGTCCGTTAAATTCTTCGTGCCTACCGACACATCAAGGCAGATCATAGATCCTTCAACTTTGGGTACGTTACACAAACTTAGGTTGCCTGTTATCACATGATCATATCACTTCCCTGAACAGCTACCTCAAACATATTTTCTAATTTTTTTTAATGTTTTTTGGATTTTCTATTTTTTAATGTTTTTGGATGATCTATTTTTTAATGTTTTTGGATTTTCTCCACCTAAATTTGTACATAAAAAGAAATGAAATGCGCAAATATATGTAAAAATTAAAAAAAAATCAATCCTCAAAACGAATCATTTTTAGAAAATTAACCGGCACATCGAATCGAGCTTTGTTAAAAGGCTTGGTGAACAGATCTGATACATTATTATCTGTGACAACTGTCAATTCAGGTCATTCTTGGACTCATGCATCTTTATAATAACCATTCATGCACAACATGCCATGACCTAGTAGTATAAATTAGGTCAAAAATCTTGCATAAACTAGGATCCAACTAAGGTCTAGGACTAATATACTTGATACTTACAATTCTAGTAAGTTGCTTAGCTACAATAGGAAATGCCAATACTATAATTAGAATAAGCTTCAAACTTTGTTATAATTGAAATAGGGTATAAAACTCTAAAAATAAATTAAAACACTCTAATTATACTTCAACATGTTGTTGAATACCAAACAATGTTCCAAAAACCCTAAAGAGCCAAAAATCCAAAGTTATAAAATATAAAGCTTAAAAACTTTATAAAATTTGGCTATAAACTTCCTAGTATCAAATTATATTAATCAAATTATGGATTATACCAATGAACTAGAAATATAAATTACAAGTATTAATCATAAATTATTTGTTGAAAACAAGATTTTTAAATAAATCAAATTGCTTAATAAACATTTTATAAAAATGAATGTTTTTATATAAAATATGGGAGGGAAGTTTATAAAGTTTAAAATTTAGGAGAGAGGAGGCCAAAAGGCATGCAAAAACCGGCCATCACCTCTCCCCATGCCCTCTCTCTTCCCCAAAACACAATCATCAAGCCTAAACCCTTACTCCACCTCTTCCACTTCACTCTCTCACTTCACTCTCTTCTTCCTTCTCTCTAAACTCACGAAAATCCTCTCAATCCTCTGCAAAATTTCCAGATTTTGAATCCCTTGAAGTGTTCTTACTTCTCTCAAGATCAAAACCAAGGTAAACAACAACATCTTCTTCCATAGTTTCATGGTTAAACCTCTTTTTCTTCTTAGTCTTCTCTACTTTTCGGATTCTATGCCTTTCCATGGCTAGAAATCTTTATTCTCCCCTTGTGGTTTGTAGATTCTCACCATAACACAATGCATGTGTTTGAAATGGTGAAAATCCGGGATCAAACCCATGCAAGGAGTGGAAAAGAAGCACATATGATCATGTGACATCAAAACATAATATTTCATGTTCTTCTCCATTTCTTGTGTGTTCATGCATGAACGAAAGCATTAAACCATTTCTAGTACATCTTGGATGCTCATTCATTCCATGCATGTGTTAGAAATCGGGCCTTACCAAGGACATGCATGATGTTCTTATTGAAATACCCTAAAAATGCACACAAGCAAACATGCAATCTGCCAGATTATTTTGTTCGACTTTGAACAGTCATAACTCAGTCATTTTTTAACCAAATCATGATATTCTTTTTGTATTGGTTAGTTCCACGAGTTAACTTTCAAACCCAACTGGTCTTACTGTAAAATATTAAATATCCGATTTTTGGCAGATTTTACAAAAAGGTTGCGCATACAGCTCTTTTTCTGTGATCACTATTTTTATCTTGCTTAAACAATGGTCTTAAACCCAACCATAAATCTTAGGAAAAATACCTTAGAAACTTAACATATCTAGTGAGTTATGGTTGAAATTTCGTGGCTTAAAACCTCACTGAATGGGCTACAAAAATTCATGAACCTCAGCCACATCTACACTTCATGCATTATTGCATGCAACTTTTCTTAAATTGTTTGGAATCATTACCCTCATTTCTCTTCTGAATACATTCTTAACATTTTTACTTTTGAAAGCCCTTGCATGCATGAGATAATCTGGAAAATTTCAAGAGCTTTTGTTATTTATTTGATTTATTAGAATTATTGCTAAAACCAAGGGCATAAATCATATAAAATACTTCCAGAGGTCAATAAATCCTAAATAAATTCATGGATGATACTTATGGGGAATAATGACCCCTCACCAAATTTCAGCAATTTTTGTTACTGTTTCATATGATTTCTAATTTTCTTTTATTTAGGACATGATAAATTACAAAACCACTTTTTAGGATGTGAAAATTGTATCTAACAATTTTCGCATACCTTACTTGTGATGGGTGACTCAAGAAAATAATTTCAAGATTTTTCATCATGTCTAGCTATTTTTCCCAATTTTTGGTAATTATAATGGCTTAAAAATGGGAAAAATAGTTCTGATTATCCAAAATTCATGAAAATTTGCCAGGATATCATATTATATAGTAGGAGGTTACATAAAAATTTTGAATATTTTTCTCCACTGTAAACTATTTTTCCCTTATTTTCTAAAGTTAATTGCACTAAAATTCACTTAAATATACATAAATACCCAAAACCAGTTTATACATTATGAAAACCACTTTTGATATTTTTCCCAAGATATTTATACTGTAAATGATGTTACAAAAATTTATGGTAATTTATTTTAACTGTTTAATAATATTTCTTTAATTAATGACTATTTAAAGGAATAAAACAAGGAAAAATACAAATAACCACTGAAAAATATATTTTATATTTTTCCCAGCCTATTTATGTATAATAACAATTAAATAAAAAGTTTGGGTAATTTTGGAAACTGTTTACTATTTATTTCAATTTTTATTGAAATAAATGCTCAAAAATTATAAAATATAATTAAACAGCTTGGAAATCCATTTTTATAATTTTCCCAGCTTAGTGTTGTGTATTAACAGTTAAATAAAAAGTTTGAGAATTTTTATCCCTCGAATACTATTTTTCGTGAATTTATGTTGTTATTGAGACTTAAAATTTGGAAAATTAACCTTCCAAGGTTGTAATTAATCGCACGACTTGTAAAATTTCAATACATCAGAAAAAGTGTAACAAAATGATATAAATCCAATACTAAAACATAAATTGGCATTTCCCTATATGTAGAGTTTAGTATATTAGCATTAGATATCGACATGGAAACTCACTAGTGCGTGTGTTTGGTGTCGTAGGATCCCGGTAGTAAGACGTTGGTGCATCCCGAAGTACCGCTTGTGTCTACACAAAACATCGTGAGTATTCACGCACTCCCCTATTTTCGTTTTTTATGTTTTGGGGTGGAAAAGCATGTCCAGAAAAACTATTGTTTGCATGTTGTACTTAAATTGAATTGTATCAAACATGATTGCTATTGTATTGCTATGTTTCTTTATGTATGTCTATGCAACACGGAACATGAGAACTTATCGTACAAAGGCCCTTCCCTTATCTCTAACCATTAACTCTTTGAGCCAATGGTCGTTATGGATAGCGCTATTAGGAATTGACAACTCCTCACTCGCCCGAATCGCTGGAGTGCATGATACCATATTCATCTATGGAACGATAAGCATAGATCTCGATAGGGCTTCAGTCATAGGTTTGGTTGAGACTCATTGTTTGCTCATACACATACAAACTCGTTTCTCGTTATAGCAATAAACTTGTATTCATTAATAGCAATCAACTTGTTTATCATTGAAGCAATGTACTTGTATTTACGAAAAGCCTTATTGTACGCTCGATTTTATAAACTTGTGATACTCACCAACTATTTTCATAGTTGACGCTCGTTTTACATGCTTTTTCAGGAAATAATTTGTAAGTGGATGTAAAGATTCATCATCATAGAGCATGCTGCATCGTGTTGAAGCTATTATGAAGCTATATTTTGAACAATGTTATTTTGAAAAACTTGTATTTTGTTCTTTTGAAGCTATGGGTTGTAAACTTTTAAATACTGCTATGGTGATGTATCTTTATCTTTTGCAATGAAACCGTTATCGCTGTCATACCTTGCGTTTCCGCTTTAGCGGGGTGTGACAGAAGTGGTATCAGAGCTAAAGTTATAGAGAACATCGGTTTTTCTTTAAGAAAACACAACCTATAACTAAAACTTACAAAGAAATTCCTTTTACATCAAACATATTACAAGTATAATTAGGTTGGGAGTTGTATTATTGGACCTTGATTAAACATAGCCTGATCACCTATGTTTAATTAAGAAAAGATTTATACAAAGTTTGAGCTAATTATAATGGGAATATGTTCAACAAAAATATTTGAGAAAACCTTATTTAAAAATTTCAAAAGGTTAATTTTGGTGTGTGTAAGCATTGCATATTATAGGCATGCATTGTCATTTATTTCATATCTCATTGAAACTATGTCACAGTCCACTATGTCAAGATCGTCATCTTCCCGCGCTACCGCCTCAGCCGATGAATCCGGCTACGTCACTGTTATCCCTCGACGTAATCCCCCCGCCTCGATAGAAGAAGACCCATCAGAGGATACGGAAGATACTGGGAACTCGGTGGAGATCAGCAATGACAACGCCCCGAGTCAACGACGCGAGGCATCACCGACATCGGTGTTGCCACAGCCACCGCTCTATGGACTTCGCATTCGGAGGACAGCGAGGAAGAGTGTCCCCATTCCAGGAAGGATACCCGCCAGCACAGCAGGACATGGCACGGCAGGACCTAGCGGGGTAGGACCCAGCGATGCAGGACCAAGAGCATCCTCACCTCAGCAAGTCATAGGGATACCTGTCCGACAGCCAGGTATGACCCCGGAGGAGTCCCGGAGATTGCAGTCGATAGCAGCAGGCCTACGTCACAGTCTCGCTGCGATAGCTGGGCATCGAGAAGTTTTGGATGAAGTCTTGGCAGGAATGGAAATCCTGTATCAGCATTCGATGGAGACTGCTGACACTGCTAGTGCTGCTAGACGAGAGGCAGGTCATGCGATGACAGCATATTATATGTTTGGTTGGCTATTATTGATTGTGATGTGATAAGGATGGGAGCATCGACAATGGAAAGCTCTAGTAGCAAGAGGAAGCCAGCAGATCAGGGAGAGAAGAAGTATGGAGGCAAGTCAGGGAGGAAGCAGAAAGTCTCAAGAAACTTTATGGTAAGAGCCCAGGAGCAAGAACCAGTGAAAACTCAAGGACAAGAAGTGCAGGAGCGAAAGCAGTACTCAGGGTCGCTTCCGAAGTGCAATAAGTGTAACTTCCATCACAAGGGAGCTTGCCCGGTGTGCCAAAACTGTAAGCAAACAGGCCATTACTCGAAGTATTGTAAGGTGAATAAGGAGGGAAAAAGGACATGTTACGAGTGCGGGAGTATTGATCATCTCCGTAGAGCATGTCCTAAACTGAACAATGGACCTGGTAACCATGGACAAGGCCAAGCCAGGCAAAACTTTCAAGGAAATCAAGTTAGACAACCAAGAGGTGTAGCCTTTGTGATTGGTGCAGAAGAAGCTCGTCAGAACCCTGAAGTGATAACAGGTACGTTCCTCCTGAACAACCACTTTGCATCAGTAATATTCGATGCGGGAGCAGATAGGAGTTTTGTTTCTTTAGCATTTAGACCGTTAATTGGCTTGAAATCGGTAAGGATGAGGATTGCATATGCTATTGAACTTGCTGATGGGTATGAAATTAGGGCTAGTGATATAATTCCTGGTTGTACTCTGAATTTAGCTGATAAACTCTTTAGCATTGACCTAATTCCTATAGAGCTAGGTAGTTTTGATGTGATAGTAGGGATGGATTGGTTATCCAAAAATAGAGCAGACATTGGTTGTTATGAGAAAGTCATCAGAGTGCCTCTCCCTAATGGAGAAACCCTTATCATACACGGTGAGAAGCCAGGAAGAAGTTTAAACATAGTATCAAGCGTGAAGGTTCACAAGTACCTGAAGAAGAATTGTATTGCATTCATGGCCCACGTGCTAGAAAGAGAACTAGAAGCTAAGCAACTCAAGGAGATTCCAGTGGTTCAAAACTATCCCGAAGTATTTCCGGAGGAATTGCCCGGTCTACCCCCTTATAGACAGGTCGAATTTCGGATAGACTTAGTTCCCGGAGCGGCACCGGTAGCAAAAGCACCATATCGCCTTGCACCATCCGAGATGCAAGAACTATCCGGACAACTTCAAGAACTTCTAGACAAAGGGTTTATTCGACCAAGTTCTTCACCTTGGGGAGCCCCAGTGTTATTCGTCAAAAAGAAAGATGGTTCGTTCCGAATGTGCATTGATTACAGAGAATTGAACAAGTTGACAATCAAGAATCGATATCCCCTCCCTAGAATAGATGACTTGTTCGATCAGTTGCAGGGCGCTTCCTACTTCTCAAAAATCGACCTTCGGTCAGGGTATCATCAGCTAAGAATTCACGAAGAGGACATTCACAAGACAGCGTTTAGAACCCGTTATGGACATTATGAATTCTTAGTCATGCCTTTTGGACTAACGAACGCACCCGCTGTATTCATGGATTTGATGAATAGGGTCTGTAGACCATACCTAGACAGGTTTATAATTGTCTTTATCGATGACATACTTGTTTACTCGCGGACCAAAGAAGATCACAATAGACATCTAAAGCTAGTGTTGGAGCTGTTGAAGGAACAAAAATTGTATGCCAAGTTCACTAAGTGTGAATTTTGGATTCGGGAAGTACATTTTCTTGGTCATGTGATCGGTGAAAGAGGAATCCATGTAGATCCAGCTAAGATAGAGGCAATCAAGAAATGGGAGGCCCCCAAAACCCCGACAGAAATACGACAATTCCTAGGATTAGCTGGGTACTACAGACGCTTCATTGAGAATTTCTCTAGGATTGCTCAACCATTAACATCTTTGACCCAAAAGGATAGAAAATTTTTCTGGGAAGAGAAACACGGAGAGGCGTTTCAAATCCTGAAAAACAAGCTGTGCAATGCACCAATTCTGGCTTTACCAGAAGGATCAGAGAACTTTGTGGTGTATTGTGATGCGTCTCATCAAGGATTAGGATGTGTGCTAATGCAAAAAGATAGGGTCATTGCATATGCTTCCAGACAACTCAAACCGCACGAGAAGAATTATACCACCCATGATCTAGAACTAGGAGCAATAGTTTTCGCCCTTAAGATATGGAGGCATTATTTGTACGGAACCAAATGCACCATTTATACCGATCACAAAAGCCTTCAGCATATTCTGGATCAGAAAATGTTAAACATGCGGCAGAGAAGATGGGTAGAGTTGTTTAGTGATTATGATTGTGAGATACGATACCACCCAGGAAAGGCTAACGTAGTAGCCGACGCTCTTAGTAGGAAAGTAAGAGTGAAACCTCCCCGTGTGAGAGCTTTGGGAATGGTAATTCAGACAAGCTTGAAATCTCAAATCATTAATGCCCAGGAGAAAGCGTTATGCAAGGAAAATCTTCCAGGCGAAACTTTACATGGTTTGGAAGAAAGATTTGAAACCAAACCTGATGGAGTTCGTTATTTTAAAGACAGGGTCTGGATTCCAAGGGTTAACAACCTGAGAGACATGGTATTAGAAGAGTCTCATCGATCTAAATACTCCATCCACCCTGGAGCAGATAAGATGTACAAGGATCTTAAAGAGTACTATTGGTGGCCTGGAATGAAAAAGGATATTGCCTTGTACGTCGGGAAGTGTTTGACATGCTCAATAGTCAAAGCTGAACATCAGAAACCTTCCGGGTTGTTGCAACAACCTGAAATTCCCCAATGGAAATGGGAGCAAATATCTATGGATTTCGTTACCAAACTCCCTAGAACTGCTAGAGGTCACGACTCAATTTGGGTCATAGTGGATCGACTGACGAAATCCGCTCACTTTCTCCCTATTCGAGAAGATTTCAAGATGGAAAAATTGGCCCAAATCTACATCGACAAAATTGTTTCTCTGCATGGTGTACCCCTATCTATCATTTCTGATAGAGATAGTCGTTTTACATCTCGATTTTGGTGGATGTTACAGAGGGCACTAGGAACCAAGATAGATTTGAGCACAGCTTACCACCCTCAGACAGATGGGCAAACAGAGAGAACAATACAAACATTGGAAGACATGCTACGAGCGTGTGTCATTGAGTTCAAAGGAAATTGGGATACTCATTTGCCCCTAATTGAGTTTTCCTACAATAACAGTTACCACACAAGTATCCAATGTGCTCCATATGAAGCATTGTATGGACGCAAGTGTCGTTCGCCCTTATGCTGGACAGAAATCGGTGACAGACAGTTGACTAGAGTCGAACTTATCCAGGAAACATCTGACAAGATTACTATCATCAAAGATAAGCTTAAAGCTGCTAGAGATCGTCAGAAAAGTTATGCGGATAATCGTCGAAAACCATTAGAATTCCAAGTAGGAGACAAGGTACTTTTAAAAGTGTCGCCTTGGAAAGGGCTTGTGCGTTTTGGTAAGAAAGGAAAACTAAGCCCGAGATATGTTGGACCCTTTGAAATCCTTGAAAGGATTGGTCCGGTAGCGTATAAACTCCAATTGCCCCAAGAGTTAAGCGCCATTCACGACACATTCCACGTCTCCAACCTTAAGAAATGTCTAGCCGACGAAACATTAATAGTACCCCTGGAGGAAATTAAGATCAATGATAAGCTGAGCTTCGTTGAGGAACCGATAGAAATCCTTGACAGGGAGGTAAAACAACTTAAGCGGAGTAAGATCCCGATTGTGAAAGTTCGATGGAACTCAAAACGCGGGCCGGAGTACACCTGGGAGCGCGAGGATTACATAAAGGAAAAGTATCCGCAACTATTCCCATGCGATGACAAGCGATGATATAGAATGAATTTCGGGACGAAATTCTTTTTAAGTGGGGGATACTGTGACAACTGTCAATTCAGGTCATTCTTGGACTCATGCATCTTTATAATAACCATTCATGCACAACATGCCATGACCTAGTAGTATAAATTAGGTCAAAAATCTTGCATAAAATAGGATCCAACTAAGGTCTAGGACTAATATACTTGATACTTACAATTCTAGTAAGTTGCTTAGCTACAATAGGAAATGCCAATACTATAATTAGAATAAGCTTCAAACTTTGTTATAATTGAAATAGGGTATAAAACTCTAAAAATAAATTAAAACACTCTAATTATACTTCAACATGTTGTTGAATACCAAACAATGTTCCAAAAACCCTAAAGAGCCAAAAATCCAAAGTTATAAAATATAAAGCTTAAAAACTTTATAAAATTTGGCTATAAACTTCCTAGTATCAAATTATATTAATCAGATTATGGATTATACCAATGAACTAGAAATATAAATTACAAGTATTAATCATAAATTATTTGTTGAAAACAAGATTTTTAAATAAATCAAATTGCTTAATAAACATTTTATAAAAATGAATGTTTTTATATAAAATATGGGAGGGAAGTTTATAAAGTTTAAAATTTAGGAGAGAGGAGGCCAAAAGGCATGCAAAAACCGGCCATCACCTCTCCCCATGCCCTCTCTCTTCCCCAAAACACAATCATCAAGCCTAAACCCTTACTCCACCTCTTCCACTTCACTCTCTCACTTCACTCTCTTCTTCCTTCTCTCTAAACTCACGAAAATCCTCTCAATCCTCTGCAAAATTTCCAGATTTTGAATCCCTTGAAGTGTTCTTACTTCTCTCAAGATCAAAACCAAGGTAAACAACAACATCTTCTTCCATAGTTTCATGGTTAAACCTCTTTTTCTTCTTAGTCTTCTCTACTTTTCGGATTCTATGCCTTTCCATGGCTAGAAATCTTTATTCTCCCCTTGTGGTTTGTAGATTCTCACCATAACACAATGCATGTGTTTGAAATGGTGAAAATCCGGGATCAAACCCATGCAAGGAGTGGAAAAGAAGCACATATGATCATGTGACATCAAAACATAATATTTCATGTTCTTCTCCATTTCTTGTGTGTTCATGCATGAACGAAAGCATTAAACCATTTCTAGTACATCTTGGATGCTCATTCATTCCATGCATGTGTTAGAAATCGGGCCTTACCAAGGACATGCATGATGTTCTTATTGAAATACCCTAAAAATGCACACAAGCAAACATGCAATCTGCCAGATTATTTTGTTCGACTTTGAACAGTCATAACTCAGTCATTTTTTAACCAAATCATGATATTCTTTTTGTATTGGTTAGTTCCACGAGTTAACTTTCAAACCCAACTGGTCTTACTGTAAAATATTAAATATCCGATTTTTGGCAGATTTTACAAAAAGGTTGCGCATACAGCTCTTTTTCTGTGATCACTATTTTTATCTTGCTTAAACAATGGTCTTAAACCCAACCATAAATCTTAGGAAAAATACCTTAGAAACTTAACATATCTAGTGAGTTATGGTTGAAATTTCGTGGCTTAAAACCTCACTGAATGGGCTACAAAAATTCATGAACCTCAGCCACATCTACACTTCATGCATTATTGCATGCAACTTTTCTTAAATTGTTTGGAATCATTACCCTCATTTCTCTTCTGAATACATTCTTAACATTTTTACATTTGAAAGCCCTTGCATGCATGAGATAATCTGGAAAATTTCAAGAGCTTTTGTTATTTATTTGATTTATTAGAATTATTGCTAAAACCAAGGGCATAAATCATATAAAATACTTCCAGAGGTCAATAAATCCTAAATAAATTCATGGATGATACTTATGGGGAATAATGACCCCTCACCAAATTTCAGCAATTTTTGTTACTGTTTCATATGATTTCTAATTTTCTTTTATTTAGGACATGATAAATTACAAAACCACTTTTTAGGATGTGAAAATTGTATCTAACAATTTTCGCATACCTTACTTGTGATGGGTGACTCAAGAAAATAATTTCAAGATTTTTCATCATGTCTAGCTATTTTTCCCAATTTTTGGTAATTATAATGGCTTAAAAATGGGAAAAATAGTTCTGATTATCCAAAATTCATGAAAATTTGCCAGGATATCATATTATATTGTAGGAGGTTACATAAAAATTTTGAATATTTTTCTCCACTGTAAACTATTTTTCCCTTATTTTCTAAAGTTAATTGCACTAAAATTCACTTAAATATACATAAATACCCAAAACCAGTTTATACATTATGAAAACCACTTTTGATATTTTTCCCAAGATATTTATACTGTAAATGATGTTACAAAAATTTATGGTAATTTATTTTAACTGTTTAATAATATTTCTTTAATTAATGACTATTTAAAGAAATAAAACAAGGAAAAATACAAATAACCACTGAAAAATATATTTTATATTTTTCCCAGCCTATTTATGTATAATAACAATTAAATAAAAAGTTTGGGTAATTTTGGAAACTGTTTACTATTTATTTCAATTTTTATTGAAATAAATGCTCAAAAATTATAAAATATAATTAAACAGCTTGGAAATCCATTTTTATAATTTTCCTAGCTTAGTGTTGTGTATTAACAGTTAAATAAAAAGTTTGAGAATTTTTATCCCTCGAATACTATTTTTCGTGAATTTATGTTGTTATTGAGACTTAAAATTTGGAAAATTAACCTTCCAAGGTTGTAATTAATCGCACGACTTGTAAAATTTCAATACATCAGAAAAAGTGTAACAAAATGATATAAATCCAATACTAAAACATAAATTGGCATTTCCCTATATGTAAAGTTTAGTATATTAGCATTAGATATCGACATGGAAACTCACTAGTGCGTGTGTTTGGTGTCGTAGGATCCCGGTAGTAAGACGTTGGTGCATCCCGAAGTACCGCTTGTGTCTACACAAAACATCGTGAGTATTCACGCACTCCCCTATTTTCGTTTTTTATGTTTTGGGGTGGAAAAGCATGTCCAGAAAAACTATTGTTTGCATGTTGTACTTAAATTGAATTGTATCAAACATGATTGCTATTGTATTGCTATGTTTCTTTATGTATGTCTATGCAACACGGAACATGAGAACTTATCGTACAAAGGCCCTTCCCTTATCTCTAACCATTAACTCTTTGAGCCAATGGTCGTTATGGATAGCGCTATTAGGAATTGACAACTCCTCACTCGCCCGAATCGCTGGAGTGCATGATACCATATTCATCTATGGAACGATAAGCATAGATCTCGATAGGGCTTCAGTCATAGGTTTGGTTGAGACTCATTGTTTGCTCATACACATACAAACTCGTTTCTCGTTATAGCAATAAACTTGTATTCATTAATAGCAATCAACTTGTTTATCATTGAAGCAATGTACTTGTATTTACGAAAAGCCTTATTGTACGCTCGATTTTATAAACTTGTGATACTCACCAACTATTTTCATAGTTGACGCTCGTTTTACATGCTTTTTCAGGAAATAATTAGTAAGTGGATGTAAAGATTCATCATCATAGAGCATGCTGCATCGTGTTGAAGCTATTATGAAGCTATATTTTGAACAATGTTATTTTGAAAAACTTGTATTTTGTTCTTTTGAAGCTATGGGTTGTAAACTTTTAAATACTGCTATGGTGATGTATCTTTATCTTTTGCAATGAAACCGTTATCGCTGTCATACCTTGCGTTTCCGCTTTAGCGGGGTGTGACATTATCAGCGAGATCTATAGACAATCTTTTAGTATTCAATTTTAATTGTACTAGAACATGTTTCCCGCTTCCAGATATGCCCCGGTAATCAAGAACTCCCAGAGTACTCCTTAAATCGGATGAGAAGACCATCATTTAGGGGAGAAGATAGATTCATAGTATTATCACTTATAGTGCATATGCTTTGTACCACGTCGGATGGTTAGTCACGCAAAGGAGACATCATATGGCTAACAGATAAGAGGAATTTCATATATGTATATGTATAATATGCCAAGAAATAGAGTTGCATATGTTACAGTCCAGGTCGGATCTCTTCCAATCACGCAGAGGAGGTAACATATGACTAACAGACAGAAAGAAAGAAAAATGATTTTCTATAGACCTAATTTATCAGAATTTACCAGTTGCCCCATCAATACCGGAATTAAGGACAAAATCCGCACATGGAGGAAAAGTTAAACCACGGTTCCAGATACGAGTTCATTTAAAGTGAAGAGTAGATTCCCATATATATCTCCCTGCTCAACCTATCCGAGCGTCGTATTGTCAGGCTAAACGGAACTATCTAGATCACGATTTGTCAAGTCTCTAGATACCTTAAGTTCATCTGCACCTAGTCAAGTCCATTAAATTCTTCGTGCCTACCGACACATCAAGGCAGATCATAGATCCTTCAACTTTAGGTATGTTACACAAACTCAGGTTGCCTGTTATCACATGATCATATCACTTCCCTGAACAGCTACCTCAAACATATTTTCTAATTTTTTTTTAATGTTTTTTGGATTTTCTATTTTTTAATGTTTTTGGATGTTCTATTTTTTAATGTTTTTGGATTTTCTCCCCCTAAATTTGTGCATAAAAAGAAATAAAATGCTCAAATATATGTAAAAATTAAAAAAAATCAATCCTCAAAACGAATCATTTTTGAAAATTAACTGGCACATCGAATCGAGCTTTGTTAAAAGGCTTGGTGAACAGATCTGATACATTATTATCAGCGAGATCTATAGACAATCTTTTAGTATTCAATTTTAATTGTACTAGAACATGTTTCCCGCTTCCAGATATGCCCCGGTAATCAAGAACTCCCAGAGTACTCCTTAAATCGGACGAGAAGACCATCATTTAGGGGAGAAGATGGATTCATAGTATTATCACTTATAGTGCATATGCTGTGTACCACGTCGGATTGTTAGTCACGCAAAGGACACATCCTATGGCTAACAGATAAGAGGAATTTCATATATGTATATGTATAATATGCCAAGAAATAGAGTTGCATATGTTACAGTCCAGGTCGGATCTCTTCCAATCACGCAGAGGAGGTAACATATGACTAACAGACAGAAAGAAAGAAAATGATTTTCTACAGACCTAATTTATCGGAATTTACCAGTTGCCCCATCAATACCGGAATTAAGGACAAAATCCGCACACTGAGGAAAAGTTAAACCACGGTTCCAGATACGGGTTCATTTAATGTGACGAGTAGATTTCCATATATATCTCCCTGCTCAACCTATCCGAGCGTCGTATTGTCAGGCTAAACGGAACTATCTAGATCAAGATTTGTCAAGTCTCTAGATACCTTAAGTTCATCTGCACCTAGTCAAGTCTGTTAAATTCTTCGTCCCTACCGACACATCAAGCCAGAGCATAGATCCTTCAACTTTGGGTACGTTACACAGACTCAGGTTGCCTGTTATCACATGATCATATCACTTCCCTGAACAACTACCTCAAACATATTTTCTAATTTTTTTTAATGTTTTTTGGATTTTCTATTTTTTAATGTTTTTGGATTTTCTATTTTTTAATGTTTACGGATTTTCTCCCCCTAAATTTGTGCATAAAAAGAAATAAAATGCGCAAATTTATGTAAAAATTAAAAAAAAAAATCATTCCTCAAAACGAATCATTTTTAGAAAATTAACCGGCACATCGAATCGAGCTTTGTTAAAAGGCTTGGTAAACAGATATGATACATTATTATCAGAGCGGACCTGTTCTAGCCGAATGAGCGAACGTTCATAACATTCTCGAATAAAACGAATTTTAATGTCGATGTGCTTGGTTTTTGATTGCTGAACAGGGTTTTTGGCAATTTGAATTACAGCCTCATTGTCACAAAAAATTAGGGTTTCTTGAAAATTCAAACCGTAATCCAACAATTGATGTTGGATCCAGATGACTTGAGAACAACAAGCAGATGCAGCAACATATTCCGCTTCTGTTGTTGAGGTTGAGACTGTGTGCTGTTTCTTGCACTACCATGACACCAATCTATCTCCCAGAAATTGGCATCCTCCTGAAGTCGATTTTCTATCAAGCTCACACCCACCATAATTGTTGTTTGCAAAAGCATAAAGATCAAATTCGGGATTTTTCGGATACCAAAGACCCAATTTTGGGCACCCTTTGAGATACAGAAAAATCATTCAAACAGCAATTAAATGAGAAAGTTTAGGATTAGCCTGGTAGCGAGCACATTGACAGACTGCAAACATGACATCTGGGCGACTAGCAGTAAGATACATGAGTGATCCGATCATTGATCGATTATGAGTTTGATCTATGGATTCACCCTCAAGATCAGGAGTCAGAAGAGGTCGTTCCGCCATGGGTGTAAGAGCAACTTTTGCATCCTGAAACCCGAACTTCTCCAGTACATCTTCCACATATTTTGATTGATGAATAAGGATTCCGGATGAAGATTGTTTGACCTGAAGCCCCAAAAACATGGTCAATTCCCCAACTGAACTCATCTCAAAACGCTTCTTCATCACCGCTTCAAAATCCTTGCAAAGTTGTTGGCTGGTCGACCCGAAAATAATGTCATCGACATAAATTTGAACAAGACTTTGATCTGGACCGACATGATTGAGAAATAAGGTTTGATCAATGGTGCCTCGAGAATAGCCGTGATTGAGAAAATGTTGAGTAAGAGTAGCATACCAAGCTCGAGGAGCTTGATGTAATCCATACAAAGCTTTGTCTAACTTGTAAACATGGTTTGGAAGAGATGAGTTAATAAAACCAGGTGGTTGATCAACATAAATCTCCTCCTTGACTTTGCCATACAAGAAAGCCGTCTTAACATCCATTTGGTATACAGTAAAGTTCATGTAAGAAGCATAAGCAAGGAAGATACGAATGGCTTCCAAACGAGCAACTAGAGCACAAACTTCTGTATAATCAAAACCCTCAATTTGCCGATACCCTCGAACCACCAATCTTGCCTTGTTGCGCACAATGACACCTGAATCATCTTGTTTATTTTGAAATACCCAACGAGTGTCAAGAGATTTCTTTCCTTTTGGTAGCTCTACCATTTTTCAAACTCCGAGTTTCTCAAATTGATTTAATTCATCATGCATGACTTCAACCTAGTTGGGCTCATTCAGAGCCATATCAACAGATTTAGGCTCAATTTGAGAGATGAAACAAGAGTAGAGACATGTATTTACATCCCCACTTTTGCTTCTTGTTTAAACACCGTCACCCAGCTGGCCAATGACGTTCTCTATTGGATGATCTTGCTGAACACGTGTATGGATCTGAGAACTAATATCATTGACAGAAACAGGAAGATTATGAATATTAACCGCTCCATCATTTGTTGTATGATTGGTAGAAGATGAACCAGGTTCGTTTGAAGAGTCTGCTACAAATTCTTCTGCAATATTTTCCGGAAAGAGAAGTTCCATCAGATTTGATGTTGCAGCGGAAGTCTCGTGGTTAATGAACTCTCTTTCCATCGGAGTTAAAGGAGTAACAGAAGCATCAGGAGACTCAGAAGATTCAGAGTGAGCAGTGGGTATCAATGGAGGATCAGAAGAAATCAATGGTGGTCGATAGACAACTTCGTCTTCATCGTTATCACTAGGAATCTTCGAATTGGAAGTAGATCCTTTTTGATTATCCGAGGACACATTGAATGATTTGAAAAGAGATGTGTAGTCAAATAACCAATCAGGACCCACTCTTGCATCTATCTCATTTTCTTCAAGCCAACGAACATCAAAGGATTCTACAATTTGTTTAGTCTTCTTATTATACACCCTGTATGCAGTACGAGCAGCATATCCAACAAAGTAACAATCATCAGATTTGGCATTGAATTTTGTCACACCCCAAAACCAAGAATGGCAGAAACGTTCTGGGGCGGAGGACGTCATGTAAGTATCACAACACAGTAAATGTAAATAAGCAAACAACATCATCCATTGCATTAAATATATAGTTTTTAATACAAGCATGTTCTGTACATTATAGACACCAAAAATAACGTATATCAAAATAATAAGATGAGTCTTGAATGCGCTCCATCTTCTCAAAAGCTGGCCTCGGTACCTGTCTACTAATGACCTGAGAATACAAGTTATTTTGAAAGAGTTTATCAGCATTAAGCTGGTGAGTTCATAAGTATTTTAGTGTCTGTATTTGTCATTCAAAAATGTTTGAACATGTATCAAGTATAAGTTTGTAAAATGTATGTAAAAGTTTGCAAATGTTTGTAAAAGTTTGAATCTCTCAGAAAATCCTATATTTTCTATCAAAGAAGCCTTCTACCAAGGCCTGAGTGTTTTGTATGTTCGCTTGATGTAAAAGTGTGTAATTTCCCAAAAGTAACTATCATTTATCAAAATATAGTTTGTACATAAACGTGTAAGTGATGTTATCACTAAAATATGTAATGGGTAAATTAATGTAGTACTGTAGCCTTTGTATTTTAAGACTACTGCTGTACTAAACTACCTTAAACCGGATTTATATTAAGGCATTACGTGATAAATTGTACCATACTATTGACTAGTAACAACGACATAATGAATGGTCGTAATAACGGAATGACGTTTGGCACCCGCAGACCTGCAGGTCCGGCTGTAGCTAGCAGCAAGGTGTAGGATTGTCAATCCAGTATAGATCTATACGCAAAATCAACCCTCTCCCTTCAAGAGAATTCTGGCTACAACTCGAGCCATGACAGTTAAGTCATGCTCCGATTTAAATCACAATAATAAAGTGTTCATGTATATGTACTATTTCTCGTTCTAGTATATGTATATGTATTGTTTCTAGCATCATTGTATATGTATTGTTTCTAGTATATGTATATGTATTGTTTCTAGCATCATTGTATATGTATTGTTTCTAGTATATGTATATGTATTGTACTGTGTTACCCCGATGGTAACAAGCTATGATGTACTGATGAATATGAATCTGGAAGTACTTTTATGTCTATACATGTATATATTATATATAATTAATGTTGAAACGACCTTCGGATGGTCACCCGAAGCTCCACCAGACCACATCCAAATCGAGGAAAAGGAAATAGGATAGGTGGCTTTCCTAAGCCTTTTAAACATTATTTATACATCTATACTTATATAGGCATGCAATTTATAAGAAGTATAACAAGTTTAAATAAAACATTTGATAAGTAAAAAGAGTTGGTAAAACGTTTGAAGTGAAACAGTTTGATAAACAGTTGAACATTGGTAAAAATCGTTGTTTTCCTAGTTATTAATCACATGTGATTAAAGGCAATCACATGTGATTGAAGCAATAACTATAAGTATTTGACTTGTATCCCCCCCCCATAAAGTGTTTAAAACATTTAAAATCATTTCAAAGGTTGATTCAAGGGGTATGAACTCACATGTGGTGAGTCGCTTGAATTGAGGTATCGGGTACCGTGCTAAGTGTCAAACGGAGACTTGTTCACACGTACGAGCCTAGTTATCATATAATAAGCATATATATAAATAATTAGCCACATAATAACTTAACAAAGTAAGTTAACACAATTAGGAACATGTAAACACTCTTATGAGTGTTTAAGGTTCAAATGGTTGCATCTAAGTTGTTACGGGACAAGGCAAAAGGGTTTGAAACATCAAATAGCCTTGTATAGGAGTTTACCACCCAACAAACCCACATCTTGGAGTTTACGGCCGTAAACTCATGGGTTTATGGCCGTGAACTCCATAAAGGGTTGTTTAGGGTGTTTTGTGGTGCTATCTTGGTCCTAGCTCACTCCTAGCTTTGCTGGAATAACATGTAAAGTAGTTTAAGACCCTAGAACACTCCATATGGGAGTTTACGGCCTAAAGTCCTTCATCCTAGAGTTTACGGCCGTAAACTCTTGGAATTAAATTGGTTTGAGGCACTTAAACATCAAGGATTGCTTCCATGAATTTATCTAAGGCTTATGGGGACAAGATGCACATATTTAGGGCATCACTTGGAGTTTACGGCCCAAGAGATGTTCATTGGCCGTAAACTCCTTTCAAGGAGTAGTTTAGATGTGTTCTACTCTCCATTCTAGTCCCAAGTATGCAAGGTAATTTGTCTTAAGGCCTTAGGTGTGCTTGGAATGATTTCTACTTAAGCAAAAGGGGTTTACGGCCCAAGATCCTTTCCTTGGCCGTAAACTCCTAAAACAATATCATTTTGGGAGTGTTTTCAAGTCCAAATCAAGCACAAGAACTAGTGGTTAAAGTCTCAAGGCTCAAGGAGGCAAGATAGGGCTTGTTTGCCCATTTGAAAGGGGTTTACGGCCTAGGTGTTCTTTGGCCGTAAACTCCTCTAATCTTGATGATTTTGGACCTTTAATGATGTTATAAGGTAGATAGTAAGCATTAAAACATGTTTAGGAAAGCAGACTCACAATCCGGGATGAAAACCCAAAGATCCGTCAGAGAGAATTGGCTTTTCTCTAGTTGGAATTGTAAATAATGACCTAATTTAGTTCTGAAAACTATTTATAGTCCTGGAATATTTTGACAGAAAATATTTTTATTCCGGAAGTCGGACTATAACATTGTGAAACTTACAGTGTTCAAGTTTCACGATCATAGGAGCATCCAATGTCCGGATATGTCCAGAAAAGTAAACCCTAATGTACACAAACTTGTTCGGACAAGTCTGAAATTTACAGGAATTGGACTAGCTTCTATTGAATAGACGATGTTCGTACAAATGAAAATTTCGGGTTGTCACATCATCCCCCCGTTAGAAGGAATTTCGTCCCGAAATTAGAATTTAAGCAAATAAGAAGTTACAAATAACTAAGCGAAAAGATGAGGATGTTTCAGTTTCATCTGATCCTCGCATTCCCAAGTGAATTCGGGTCCTCGCTTGGCGTTCCAGTGAACCTTCACGATAGGGATACGGCTTTGCTTCGTCTGCTTGACCTCACGGTCCATGATCTCTACAGGTTCTTCCACGAAGTTGAGGCTCTCGTTGATCTCGATCTCGTCAAGTGGGATTACGAGAGTCTCGTCGGACAGACACTTTTTCAAGTTATATACGTGGAATGTAGAATGTACGTTACGAGGTGTGTCGGGTAGATCAAGTTTGTAAGCTACGGGGCCGACTCTTGCAAGAATCTCGAAAGGCCCTATGTACCTAGGATTAAGCTTCCCACGCTTACCGAAGCGTAACAAGCCTTTCCAGGGTGAGACTTTGAGAAGGACTCGGTCCCCCACCTGAAATTCCAAAGGTTTTCTGTGCTTATCTGCGTAGCTCTTTTGTCGGTCTCTAGAGGCTTTCAATCGTTCACGAATCTGAACGATCTTCTCTGTCGTTTCCCGAATGATTTCCGGACCAGTGAGAGTACTGTCGGAAGCTTGCCCTCTCGCTAATTGTGTATCACCCACCTCAGCCCAGCATAGAGGGGATCTGCACTTTCGGCCGTAGAGAGCTTCAAATGGTGCTGCTTTTATGCTCGTGTGATAACTGTTGTTGTAGGAAAATTCGACGAGGGATAAATGAGTATCCCACGCTTTTCCAAAGTCAATTACACAAGCACGCAACATATCTTCTAAAGTCTGGATTGTTCTCTCACTCTGTCCGTCAGTCTGTGGATGATAGGCTGTGCTCATGTCCAGCCTTGTTCCTAGGGAATGTTGCAGTGATTGCCAAAATCTTGAGGTGAACCTACTATCTCGATCGGAGATAATGGATATAGGTACACCATGCAAACGTACAATTTCCCTAATGTATGTTCTCATAAGTTTCACCATCTTGTCGGTTTCTTTGATAGGCAGGAAGTGTGCAGACTTGGTCAATCTATCGACGATGACCCATATGGTATCAAGTCCACCCGTTGTCTTGGGCAACTTGGTTATGAAATCCATAGTGATCCGCTCCCACTTCCATTCCGGGATCTCTGGTTGTTGTAGTAAACCAGAGGGCTTCTGGTACTCGACCTTTACCTTTGCGCAAGTAAGGCATTTACTTACAAAGATAGCAATCTCTGCTTTCATATTAGGCCACCAGTATAGCTTTTTAAGATCCAGATACATCTTATCTGAACCTGGGTGGACGGAATACCGAGTGTTGTGCGCCTCGGTCATGACTAGGTCTCGGAAACCACCGTGTTTCGGTGTCCAAATCCGATTCATGAAGTATAAGGCTCCGTCACCCTTGGCTTCTAAGTTCTTGTCCATTCCTCTAAGGGATTCACCCGTCACATTTTCAGGTTTCATGGCTTCAAGTTGTGCCGCCTAAATTTGGTTAGACAAGTGTGAATGGATGGTTATTGATAATGACTTGACCTTGCGACCAGAATATTCCTTCCGACTCAGGGCGTCTGCTACTACGTTGGCTTTACCCGGATGATAACGAATATCGCATTCGTAATCACTGAGTAGCTCGACCCATCGTCGTTGTCTCATGTTGAGCTCCTTCTGATCGAATATGTGTTGTAAACTCTTGTGGTCGGTAAAGATAGTGCTCTTCGTTCCATACAAGTAATGTCTCCAGATCTTCAGAGCAAACACCACTGCTCCCAGTTCGAGATCGTGTGTCGTATAGTTAACTTCGTGTGTCTTCAACTGTCGGGAGGCGTAGGCGATGACCTTACCTCGTTGCATCAGAACACACCCGAGTCCTTGGTTCGATGCATCGCAATAGACTACGAAGTCTTCAATCCCTTCGGGGAGAGATAGTATTGGCGCGGTGCACAAGGCTTGTTTGAGCGTTTGGAACGCTCTTTCTTGTTTCTCTTCCCAGTCAAAGGCCACGCCTTTCTGGGTCAGGGTCGTAAGAGGTTTCGCTATTCGGGAGAAGTTTTGAATGAATCTGCGGTAGTAGCCAGCAAGACCCAGAAATTGACGAATTTATGTCGGCGTCTTCGGTGCTGACCAGTTCTCAATGGCTTTAATTTTGGAGGGGTCCACGTGGATTCCCTCTTCGCTTACCACGTGTCCTAAGAATTCGACTCTTCGGATCCAAAATTCACATTTCGAGAACTTCGCATAAAGTTTCTCCGTTCGTAAAGTTCCTAAAACTAGTCGGAGGTGATCGCCATGCTCTTCCTTACTTCGGGAGTAGATCAGGATGTCGTCAATGAAAACGATGACGAACTGATCCAAGTAAGGTCGGCATACTCTGTTCATCAGGTCCATGAAAACTGCTGGCGCATTGGTCAATCCGAATGGCATCACCACGAACTCGTAGTGTCCGTAACGAGTTCGGAAGGCTGTCTTTGGAACATCCTCCTCTAGCACTCGTAACTGGTGATATCCGGATCTTAGATCAATTTTAGAAAAATAGTTCGCCCCTTGCAGTTGGTCAAATAGATCGTCTATGCGAGGTAGAGGGTAACGATTTTTGACCGTCAGTTTGTTGAGTTCTCTGTAGTCGATACACATACAGAATGATCCGTCTTTCTTTTTAACGAACAAGACCGGTGCTCCCCAAGGTGAGAAGCTTGGTCTTATGAAACCCTTGCTGAGCAGTTCGTTAAGTTGACCGGATAATTCTTGCATCTCTGCTGGTGCTAATCGGTAGGGCGACTTGGCTACTGGGGTAGCTCCTGGGACTAAGTCGATTCGGAACTCGACCTGTCGTTGCGGAGGTAATCCAGGTAGTTCTTCTGGGAAAATGTCGGGAAAGTCGCTCACTACAGGAATGTTCTTGAGTTCTTTCGTTTCGAGGTTCGTGTCGACGACGTGAGCAAGGAATGCGTGGTATTCTTTGCGCAGATATTTCTGTGCTTGAATACTTGATATAATGCGAAGACTCGCACCAGGTTTGTTGCTGTAGACTATAAGAGTTTCGTTAGACGGAAGGTTTAGTCGGACTGCTTTCTCGAAGCACATGATGTCGGCGCGATGAAGACTCAACCAATCCATGCCGATGATGATGTCAAAACTTTTTATTGAGACCGGCATGAGGTCGATTGGGAATGAATGGTTATCTAGGGTTAGGATACATCCTAAGTATATGTTACTGGTGTTTTCTGTTTTGCCGTTAGCCATTTCTACTGTGAATTATTCTTTAAGTGCGTATGGTTGTGGTTTAAGCATGCGAGCAAATTTGTGGTTTACGAAGCTTCGCTCCGCTCCACTATCGAACAGAATGCATGCATAGGAGTTATCGAGGAGGAACGTACCAATCACCACTGTCGGGTCATCGATTGCTTCCCCGTGGCCTATAGCTAGTACCCTCCCTGCTCCGCCAGTATTTATCGCTTTTGGGCAGTCCCTCTTATAGTGGCCTGTTTCGCCACATCCATAGCAAGTTGGGCTCGCGCCAGAGCCAGGGACTTGCGAGATCGGTTGCACCGGGAATTTACAGAAACGGACGGTGTGTCCTTTCCTGTTGCAGTTAGAACACTGCATTTCACGGTAGGGGCCGTTGTGGTGGAAGTTGCATTTGTTGCACTTCGGCAAACTTCCAGCATACTGCTTCGTCGGTGCAGTGGCAGTAGGGGTTACTGCGGCGTGTACAGCCACAATTTGCTGCTTCTTGGCAGCTCGTTGCCTCTTCTTGTCATCCCAGAACTTCTGCTTGGTGTCAGCGGGTTTGGATGGTTCTGAGATGGCTAGGGTTGTTGTGGTTATGGGAGTCTTGACTCCATGGTCAATGAGTCGTTGTGCCAAACGCTTGGCACTGTCGAAGGTAGCGGGGTTGGATGCTAAGACATTCCCCTGATACGGAGGAACTAGCTCCCATATGTACCTTTCAATCTTCTTCCCTTCAGTGGGAACCATGTTGGGGCATAGGGCCACCAGTTCGCTAAAGCGGGCAGTGTAAGCGATCACATTGGTGCCCTTCATGGTCAGATTCCAGAGTTCATGTTCCAACTTCTGGATTTTGCCGCGCAGGCAGTATTCCTCAATCATGAGGTCTTTCATCGTATCCCAGCCTATGTCGTTGGCCACGACGAGAGTTAGAGATTTAATGTGGTTGTTCCACCACGTCAGTGCCTTCCCTTCAAAGGTGCATGCGGCATATTTGACTTTGCACGCAGCAGGGCACGAACAGATTTCGAAGACAGACTCAGTCTTCTCGAACCATTCCGAAAGAGCAATGACTCCGCCGGTCCCATGGAAGGGTTTCGGCTTACAGTTGGTGAAATCCTTATAAGAGCACTCTCTCGAGCGCACAGGAGTTTCAACCGGAATAGAGTTAATCGGGGTTCCACCTCTGCTAGCATCCGATGAGTGATACTGAGCCATGGCAGTTGCCACTGCTGCAGCTACGGCAGCGTTCAGAGCGGCAGTATCGATGACTGCAGGTGGAGGAGGTGGTGGAGGCACAGGATTATTCCTAGCCCTCGGAGATTTACGAGGAGGCATCTTTCAACTATAAGTTTATAAAGATGAGAAAGTAGTAAGAATCAATTTGTGAGCAATGTGCGAATGATCCATGGGCTAACTAACCATAGCCCAACAATTGAATGAGTGTTTGTGTTCATAACCAGAAAGATGTGTAGGGAAATCCAAATGTAAAGATTTATCCCACAGTGTAGGTAGTTGTCAATAACACTGGTATTACTGATGTAACGAGTTCAATGAAAATTGACCTAACAGTAGGTCTTACATCATACCATACAGAAAGTTTGACAGTTCCTAGATTCCTAATTAGAGTACTGAAAGTTAGGAATATTTTACAGATAAGTGCTACTTAGAGCACAGATGTTAAAAGACTGATTCTTAACCCAAAAGATAATGATGCACTAGACATCATCTAACGGCGATGAGTATTCCTCGGGAGAACCCTGAGGTCTCTCATTTGACGTACCATCTCTTGAAGGTGTCGTTCATGAATCCTTTGACGAGCTCGAAGTTCCATGACCTCAGCTTGAGAGGCAACCAGACGTTGTTTCAGAGTTTCATTGATTCTCCGGGTTTGTTCCATATCTTCTTCAAGACGGCGAATGCGGACTGTGTTGACACCAGAGTTGGCATCAATCTCCACGACCCGGTCGATGGCTGCTCGACCTTGCTCGGCATTACGAGATATCCTACGGATAAGGATAGGTAGAGCTCGGTCAGCAGAGCCACCATCGCTGACGTTGTAAAAGGTTCGGTCCCCAAAGTATGGTAAGGGTTGGCCCTGTTCGTCACTCCAGCGATTCAAGTTATGTACCCACAAGGGAGTGGGACCTGCTCTTCGCTCCATCTGTGCAAGGATATGGCCCACATAGGAGTGGGGCCCTGAAATGTCGGACGGGGGTTGGGGTTTGGGACTCCAGGGGGTAGGTTATTAACTTCTGGCTCGGAGTCGGAGTTATCCGGAAAGCCTTCTGCTCGGTGGTCATCCAAGGGGATTGGGTGATCATTGTCCGACTCTTCACTGAGCCATCCTCCATTACCCTGGTTTGGGTAGTACGGGTCGCCATGAGGGTGGAAGACAGCCATGGTATCTATGCGAGAAAAGGGGAAAAGAAGGTTAATAGGCGTACTAACCTAAATTACTTATAAGACGGTCGTCACGAGTTGGACCAATACTTGCATAATGCATACTAATTACATGTGATTGGGGCAGGATAGTCCGTCGAATAAGTGACCCTAACTCTAAATCCACAACCAAACAAGGAACAGGAAGTAAAGCAAAGATCACAGATTCTAAGTCTATAACGCCCTAGTCACATGTAACTGGAAAGTATCCATTTAGCGATTATTGCTCCATTAGTAACAACCCTTTTTAGTTCTCACAAATGTATGTTTTTAGAGGTACAGAATACTCCTATAGTATTCTAATGTTAACGTTATTGTGGTAGTGTTGGTAAGTTTTAGACTTGTTGCAATACCACAACCAAACAAGGCACATGCTAGTCACTCCAGGAAAACGTAGTTGATCAGGCTACATCTCCCTAAATGTGACTATATGTCTCTAAGCTCAATTGTGCTATCCAACAATCTTAATACTTTTGTTTTGTTCTAGGATGATACTGACTTCTGTGTTTTATAATGATGTGTGTATATATATACTTAGTTAAATCTTTTAGATACTTAACAGTATATATTCTTGGTCAGAGTGTTTTAGTCCCGAAGTGTTTATAGTTCATATATCTTTTATAGGTTGATATACTTGATTCACTATAAACAATGCTCTGATACCAATCTGTCACACCCCAAAACCGATAACGGCGGAATACGTTTCGGGGTGGAGGACGTAGTGTACAGTATCATCACAATTGTATAATAGTAAAAGCAAGAAACATACAACCATTTCATTTATATAGTAAGTGTAATTACATGTGTGTTTCGTAATGTATGACAAACACCAAAAGTAAACAAAAATAAGAGATGGGTCTTGTATCCTCCATCTTCTCCAAAAATGCTGCTACTGTTGTACCTGTCTATCTTTGGCCTGAAGATACAAGTTATTTTGAAAAGAATATCATCATAAAGCTGGTGAGTTCATAAGAGTTTTAGTGTGAGTACTTGTATAAAAAGCATTAGAGTCATTAGTATGAAAACTGAAGTTTAAAACCATAAATAGTGGTGAAACCTAGAAAATCCCATATTTTCCAGAACATTAAGTAGAGTGATATAGTGAGTTATTCTTAGAGTACGTAATAGTGGTGCAGCATCCTTTAGTATTAGATACTGATTTACTTCGGGATATTACTTCATCTTTCTCTTAGTATTATAGTGCGATTATAGTGTCTTTCTTAGTATATTCCCAATAGTGTGAGTAATAGCGAATCCCCATGACCTTCACAGTCATGCATAATGTAGTAGAGTAACAGCATCCCTGGGCCTGAGCGGCTCGGACTGAAGTTATCAGTCGGGATGTAATAGCGTCTGCCCCGTATAGATCTATACATATAGTGTCGTCTTCCTGTCGGAAAACTTCGGGCATAGTGAATAGCGTATAGAGTATCCCGTAGTGGATTAGTGAGTTATCTCATGATTAGTGCATTCTCTTGTATTATAATGTAGTAATCTTTCGTATAACTTGTATTGTATTCTCTTATTAGTGTATTGCTTCATAGTATAGACAATTATAGTAGTGTAGAGTAATAGTGGAAACTAGAGATAGAGTCCTTAACTATACCCATTATAGTTAATTTAGTGTATGTGGTTCTAGTCAAGTAGTGATTCAGGTAATTAATGAATTAAGAAGTACTCATAATCTGTACTAATATATGAGATATATAATTAAGAAATCAATGACAGTCGGATGGATAACTACTACCCTAAGTCCACAATCAAACAAGAAACAGGAAATAAGGCGAGCTATCGGTCCTAAGTCTTTCAAGTCTTACTTATACAAATATATTAGTATGATTACATTCTCATAAAGAGTTTTATTTGATAAAAGTGTTGTACAAAAGGAACATTTAAAACTTGTTTGTTAATCCAAGATAGCTTTGAAAACAATTGACTTAGTTATAAAGCATAGTGATAAATCACATGTGATTTGAACTACAGATTAGGAATCACATGTGATTAACCCTGAAATCTGTAAAATAGTTTTGAATAACATTTCATAAACATGTATATTCAACTTGTATCTCCCCCCTAAAACATATAAAACATTTGAAAGGTTCAATTAAGGGGTATGAACTCACCTGAAATCGCGGAAATCGGGTGAATCGGGTAAATCGGGTAAAGGTGTCGATTGAGCGTTTGGTACCCAATAACCACTTGAGCACCTCTTAGGACCCTAATTTCATAAAAATATGTATTTTACAAGAAGTTAATCATCTTAAACTTTTCATTATAGTATTTGGACATTCTAGCATCGTTTTCGGGGTTTTGAGGCCTAGAAGGGGTTTCCGGGAGTGGTACAAAGCCAAGAATGATTTACGGGAGGGCTTAAGGGTTCACTCTTTTGGAGTTTATGGCCCAAAAGCCATACTTTGGGAGTTTACGGCCGTAAACCCCTTAGGCTTGGCCGTAAACTCTAGTGGCTCTCCAAAGTGCATGTTTAGGGTCTTGTTTCACTTCCTTGATTTAGTGGTATGTGTCTTGGACCATTTTAGGGGCTTTAACATCATAATTTGTGACATTTTGGGGAGTTTACGGCCAAGAGTTGTTCTTGGGCCGTAAACTCTTGTAAGTCTCACAAGTTGTATGTTTTAATGGTACAACAAGGTCTCATACACCTTAGATAAATCCTAGAAGGCCATATAGTGAGTTTGGGACAATTTGGCATATGTTCTTGGGGAGTTTACGGCCCAAGAACCTCCTTGGCCGTAAACTCTTCATTTTGTGTCTAAATGTGAAGTTTATTTGTACAACACACTTCCAAAGGTCTTATCTAAAATCCTTACATGCATTTGGGTAGTTTAGGGACTTGTTTGACACAACTTTTTGGGTGTTTACGGCCCAAGCCTAGCCTTGGCCGTAAACTCCACTTTTTGCCCTCAAATGGAGTTGTTTGATGCACTTAAGTGTTCCTTATTGTCAAGTCTAAATTGCCAAACACCCTAGAGGAGTTTTTGGGACATTAAACAAGTGTTTTTGGGGTGTTTGAGGTGTTTACGGCCTAAGCATGTGCTTGGGCCGTAAACTCCTTTTTACTTGTCAAATCTTGGTGTTTTGGTGTCCAAACCCTTCTAGATACATGCCTTAATGAGTACACTAGCTTAAAATGAGGAAAAACTCGACCTTTGACATGATTTTGGGGGTTTACGGCCTAAGGGGCTTCTTAGGCTGTAAACTCCTTTATGGTCCTTGATTCTCATGATTTTGGGCTCTAAAAGCAGTAAAGGATGATTAGATTAACTTAGGGGATGAATCCTTACGTTTGGAAGTCGGAAATTTGCGGATTTGGAGTCGATTTCGGGTCTAGAGAGAGAAAGTAGTGAGAGAGAGGTGTAATGGTGGTAAAAGAGTCCAATTGTAGTGTTCATGTGTTTTTATATGTCTCGGGTATTGTACCTGATACACGGCTACCCGATGCTAAAGTTTAACGGGGTTAAAACTTTTTACCCGGGTGAAGTGGTTGAAATAGTGACACCACTCAATTAGGTTAAACTAGTGTTAACACATAAGGATTATATTGCTTACAATGATCTTAGGACATGTGTGTAATTAGATATTCGGATATTGACGATTCTAAATATAACATAAAATAACGTATGCTAACGCATTTCGTTAGTGAAAATGGGATTTGTAACGGGAATAGATTTAGGGTTGTCACATAAATCTACGCGAGAAGAGAGGTATAAAGATATAGTATACAAGTAGTTGGTAGTACAAAATACACCTATAGTATTTTAAGTTTAAGTTCTATTGAATCTTCTTGTGGTATTTGTTGGTAAGTTTTTAGACTTGTTAACACATCACAACCATTCTAGGGCATATGCTAATCACTCCTAGGACCAGCATAGTTGATCAGGCTATGCCATTCCCAGGACTGACCATATATCCCCGAGCTTACCTGTGATATTTAACAAACGTAATACTTTTGTTCTTGTCGTTGTGACACTGGTTTTAGTATGAATGTAGACTAGTATACTTAATTAAATATTTTAGTATTTTAAGTATAGACTCTTGGTCAGAGTGTTTTAATCCCAAATGGGTTTATAGTTTAGTATATCTTTTATGGGTTGATACACTTGATTCACTATAAACAATGCTCTGATACCAATCTGTCACACCCCAAAACCAAGAATGGCGGAAACGTTCTGGGGCGGAGGACGTCATGTAAGTATCACAACACAGTAAATGTAAATAAGCAAACAACATCATCCATTGCATTAAATATATAGTTTTTAATACAAGCGTGTTCTGTACATTATAGACACCAAAAATAACGTATATCAAAATAATAAGATGAGTCTTGAATGCGCTCCATCTTCTCAAAAGCTGGCCTCGGTACCTGTCTACTGATGACCTGAGAATACAAGTTATTTTGAAAGAGTTTATCAGCATTAAGCTGGTGAGTTCATAAGTATTTTAGTGTCTGTATTTGTCATTCCAAAATGTTTGAACAGGTATCAAGTATAAGTTTGTAAAATGTATGTAAAAGTTTGCAAATGTTTGTAAAAGTTTGAATCTCTCAGAAAATCCTATATTTTCTATCAAAGAAGCCTTCTACCAAGGCCTGAGTGTTTTGTATGTTCGCTTGATGTAAAAGTGTGTAATTTCCCAAAAGTAACTATCATTTATCAAAATATAGTTTGTACATAAACGTGTAAGTGAGGTTATCACTAAAATATGTAATGGGTAAATTAATGTAGTACTGTAGCCTTTGTATTTTAAGACTACTGCTGTACTAAACTACCTTAAACCGGATTTATATTAAGGCATTACGTGATAAATTGTACCATACTATTGACTAGTAACAACGACATAATGAATGGTCGTAATAACGGAATGACGTTTGGCACCCGCAGACCTACAGGTCCGGCTGTAGCTAGCAGCAAGGTGTAGGATTGTCAATCCAGTATAGATCTATACGCAAACTCAACCCTCTCCCTTCAAGAGAATTCTGGCTACAACTCGAGCCATGACAGTTAAGTCATGCTCCGATTTAAATCACAATAATAAAGTGTTCATGTATATGTACTATTTCTCGTTCTAGTATATGTATATGTATTGTTTCTAGCATCATTGTATATGTATTGTTTCTAGTAGATGTATATGTATTGTTTCTAGCATCATTGTATATGTATTGTTTCTAGTATATGTATATGTATTGTTTCTAGCATCATTGTATATGTATTGTTTCTAGTATATGTATATGTATTGTTTCTAGCATCATTGTATATGTATTGTTTCTAGTATATGTATATGTATTGTTTCTAGCATCATTGTATATGTATTGTTTCTAGTATATGTATATGTATTGTACTGTGTTACCCCGATGGTAACAAGCTATGATGTACTGATGAATATGAATCTGGAAGTACTTTTATGTCTATACATGTATATATTATATATAATTAATGTTGAAACGACCTTCGGATGGTCACCCGAAGCTCCACCAGACCACATCCAAATCGAGGAAAAGGAAATAGGATAGGTGGCTTTCCTAAGCCTTTTAAACATTATTTATACATCTATACTTATATAGGCATGCAATTTATAAGAAGTATAACAAGTTTAAATAAAACATTTGATAAGTAAAAAGAGTTGGTAAAACGTTTGAAGTGAAACAGTTTGATAAACAGTTGAACATTGGTAAAAATCGTTGTTTTCCTAGTTATTAATCACATGTGATTAAAGGCAATCACATGTGATTGAAGCAATAACTATAAGTATTTGACTTGTATTCCCCCCCCCCCCCCCCATAAAGTGTTTAAAACATTTAAAATCATTTCAAAGGTTGATTCAAGGGGTATGAACTCACATGTGGTGAGTCGCTTGAATTGAGGTATCGGGTACCGTGCTAAGTGTCAAACGGAGACTTGTTCACACGTACGAGCCTAGTTATCATATAATAAGCATATATATAACTAATTAGCCACATAATAACTTAACAAAGTAAGTTAACACAATTAGGAACAGTTAAACACTCTTATGAGTGTTTAAGGTTCAAATGGTTGCATCTAAGTTGTTACGGGACAAGGCAAAAGGGTTTGAAACATCAAATAGCCTTGTATAGGAGTTTACCACCCAACAAACCCACATCTTGGAGTTTACGGCCGTAAACTCATGGGTTTATGGCCGTGAACTCCATAAAGGGTTGTTTAGGGTGTTTTGTGGTGCTATCTTGGTCCTAGCTCACTCCTAGCTTTGCTGGAATAACATGTAAAGTAGTTTAAGACCCTAGAACACTCCATATGGGAGTTTACGGCCTAAAGTCCTTCATCCTAGAGTTTACGGCCGTAAACTCTTGGAATTAAATTGGTTTGAGGCACTTAAACATCAAGGATTGCTTCCATGAATTTATCTAAGGCTTATGGGGACAAGATGCACATATTTAGGGCATCACTTGGAGTTTACGGCCCAAGAGATGTTCATTGGCCGTAAACTCCTTTCAAGGAGTAGTTTAGATGTGTTCTACTCTCCATTCTAGTCCCAAGTATGCAAGGTAATTTGTCTTAAGGCCTTAGGTGTGCTTGGAATGATTTCTACTTAAGCAAGAGGGGTTTACGGCCCAAGATCCTTTCCTTGGCCGTAAACTCCTAAAACAATATCATTTTGGGAGTGTTTTCAAGTCCAAATCAAGCACAAGAACTAGTGGTTAAAGTCTCAAGGCTCAAGGAGGCAAGATAGGGCTTGTTTGCCCATTTGAAAGGGGTTTACGGCCTAGGTGTTCTTTGGCCGTAAACTCCTCTAATCTTGATGATTTTGGACCTTTAATGATGTTATAAGGCAGATAGTAAGCATTAATACATGTTTAGGAAAGCAGACTCACAATCCGGGATGAAAACCCAAAGATCCGTCAGAGAGAATTGGCTTTTGTCTAGTTGGAATTGTAAATAATGACCTAATTTAGTTCTGAAAACTATTTATAGTCCTGGAATATTTTGACAGAAAATATTTTTATTCCGGAAGTCGGACTATAACATTGTGAAACTTACAGTGTTCAAGTTTCACGATCATAGGAGCATCCAATGTCCGGATATGTCCAGAAACGTAAACCCTAATGTACACAAACTTGTTCGGACAAGTCTGAAATTTACAGGAATTGGACTAGCTTCTATTGAATAGACGATGTTCGTACAAATGAAAATTTCGGGTTGTCACAAATTTGGGATTGGATTCCAAGTGGAGAAGGGTGCAAGGGCAGCCAAATACACAGAAATGACTGACAGATGGCCTGTGCGCAAATAAAATCTCATACGGTGTCTTCATTCTGGCTTTGTTGATTTGCACACGATTTTGATCATAACACGCGGTGTTAATCGCCTCTGCCTAGAAGAATACAGGAAGCTTGGAATCACAGAGCATCGTCCTTGCGACATCTTTTGGAGTTCGATTTCGAAGTTCGGCAACCCTGTTCTGTTGAGGCGTTCGAACAGAACTGAATTGATGTACAATCCCTTTCTCAGCGAAAAAATGATCAAGAACAACGTTCTTGAATTCTGTTCCATTATCAGTTCGTAGCGCTTTCACTCGATTTTTAGTCTGATTTTCGATCATCACAATGAATCTTTTGATTAGGTTAGCAATTTCAGCTTTGTTAGATAGAAAGAAAACCCAAGTGAAACGAGAGTAATCATCTATCACAACAAGGAAGAAAGAATTGCGATTGTTACTTAGAACATTAACCAGACCAAATAAATCCATATTTAATAACTCGAGCACTTGACTTATGGAGTTTATCTGCTTTGGAAAGTGTGGTTTTCGATGATGTTTTCCCTGAGCGCATGAAACAGATTTTTAAAAAGCAATGAAATCATTGATGGGTAACCCGTGGACCAATTTGTTCTTCGCAAGACGATTCAAGTTCTTTGCATTCGCATGACTGAGACAACGATGCCATGAGATCGCATTTTGTTCAGAAGCTTTGGAGAAGAGACAAGTGACATCATCAGGGAAATTGCTATTCATGTCTATAATGTAGGCATTTCCATCCCGCTTAAATCGTACAAGAATCCAATCTTCAGGGATAATAATACCAGACTTTAAGATCAGACATTCCTTATCTGTGAAATGAGTAGAATAGCCTTTGTCACATATCTGGGATACACTCAGCAAGTTGTGCTTCAGTTCCGAAGCATAGTTAACATTCTCAAAATTCAATACTCCATTAGAAACAGTTCATCTTTGAGTAAGTTTTCCGCCCTCTCCGCCCGCAAAAGAAACATATCCTCCATTAAAAGTTTGAATGTTGTGCAATTGCGATATGTCTCCAGTCATGTTCCGGGAGCAGCCGCTGTCGACATACCAAGGTCTAGCGACATTCCTCCGCAACTATCCCTGCACGATAAGCGGAATTAGTTAGATCTAGGGACCCAGGTCATCATAATCCTGGGTTGACCCTTTCCTTTTACAAGTTTTTCATTTGCTTCTTTCTTTGTTTTTGAGTTAGAGAGTAATGGAGATTGATCTGAAATAGTTTTTGCAATCCACTGAAGGTTAGGTTTTAAAAATTTGTGATTTTGCTTTGAACCAGTGGATTTTCTACTTGATGAGTTGGAAGATCCTGTCCTGCTTTTTGACAAATTCGACTTAGGCGTAACCCGAGTTGATTTTGGCAAGCATTTGTTGTTATTATGAAAAACCTGATTTTGCTTTTGAAATCTTTCAAATTTTTTATTTAATGTTGTATTCAAATCTCCATTTCTAGAACGAGTTTTGGGAATTTTTCTAGTTAAAGATCGTCCCCGAAATTCATTCTTCCCTGTTTTGATTGTATGAGATACAAACATCCGGTTCATGCAATTTCTCACAATGTGTCCAGCAGTGCCACAGTTAAAACAAATTTTTTTGTTGTCAGTAAATTGGCACTGCTGTTGTCATTGTTATTCTTTGCTTTTCCATTTCTAGCACATTTACACTTGTAAGGGCCATCATGGAATGTAGTGACAGATGTGTTAGATGCAGAGACATGTAATTCAGGTTTAGCAGTTTGGTCAGCAATAACACTATTAGAAACAACATTGTTAGACTGAAATAAAACACCACGCGACACAAAAACATTTGTGTTTGATTTTAACACAGACTCATTACTGTAATTAACACCAGACTCAATCACAACATTATTTGACTCAAAAGTTTCAGCTGCATGCTCCCCCTGAACTATTGATATATCTGCATTTGAAGTAAAAACGTTAGTATGCAAATCCTCATAACTGGATTGTATTTCCTAATCAGAAGCTGACTTTCCATACACCATGCATGGTTCTCTGTAAATTTCTTCTTGAGATATGGGGATAACAGTATAATTGTGATTAAAAGGAGGAGGGACACTCTCAAAACCTAATCCAAATTTTATTTCATTACCATGAGTGATATCTCTCCAGTACGATTGACCTTCGATTAATTTTGAAATCTTTTCACTTGACGCATCGAATTTTTTTAAATTAAATTCAGCTTTTTCAAAACAATTTTTCAATGTGTCAAGTTCCATAGTTACAGCAGCAAGTTTTCTTTTGAGATGATCATAGTTCTCGCATTTGTTGTTGTAATCCTCTTGCAATTTTTTAAATTCTTTTGTTTTATTTTCTAATTGAGTTTTTTAGGGCTTTTGATTTTTTCTAAGAGTATATCCCTCATATTTGAAGTCCTCGTTCTCTCTTTTAATTAATTCAATTTGATCTCTCAAAAACTTAACAGTTTTAACACAAGATTGAGAACAACCGAATTCACTAACCTCAGATTTGACTGGTTCAGGAGTGGTCTGAACCATGAATGAAAACTGCAAATTCATTATCTCCTCCTCCGGATCTGCTTCAATCTCTTTATTTGCGTCCTTGACTTGAGCAAGATTTGCCTTTTCAGGTCCCGAAATGTTTAGGGCCTGAACTTGATCATCCCAGTTGAACGATTGAGCTACCATTGCCATGTTTGTAGATTGATTATTTGAAGATGATCGTCTGTTGTTGTTGTGAACATAAGTCACTGGCACTATGGTTCTGTTAGAGTTTGCTCGTTGATCAGGTTTTGGGCATTCCTGTGCAAAATGTCCTGGTTCGTGACAATTATAACAACGTAACTTTCGTTTACTAAAACCCATCTTTTTATCTGAATTTACACCCCAGTTGTTCTTTCCAGTCTTTTTTGAGAATTGTTTAGCCCTGAATACAGCCATTGCCATTTGCCAAGTAATATCCATCTCTTCCACATCTTCAGGATGAATTTGATCAAGATCAGTGAACAAGAGTTGTGGAAAGAGGTCTCCAGCAACAAAAGCATTGTAGCAGTTCACTAACCCAGTAGCTAGAACCATATTTTCCTCCTTTTCCTTTGAAAGTAAACTTTGGGAACCAATTCCATGAGATTGAACTGAAAAGTCTGTGGAAGGAAAAACATTAGAACCAAGTTGAGATATGGTTTGAGGGATTTGAGTTTGTTGTATTTTAGGTATGATGTATGGTGTGTTTTGATGGATTGCATTAGGTTGAACTTGGGGAACCTGGTTTTGAGTATTTTGATGGGTGGTAAAGCTGGAAAAAGATGTGTTGTTGTTTTGAATTCCAAGATTGGCTGAAGAGTGCGAGTTGACATGATTGATTTCTCTTTGTTTATCATCAAGATCGCAAGCTTTGATGATTGCCATTGTTTCAGACAAGCTTAAACAGTTCAGGTCTTTTGTCTTTTTAATCACTGAGACATTCATGTCCCATGATTTTGGAAGAGAATTAAGTAATTTCTTGTTGATTTCAGACCTTGTAACCATCACACCCGCGGAGCTCATTTCAGTGGTTAATGTGATAAATCATTGCAATTGATTTTCCAATGTTTCTCCCATGACATAATTGAACATGTTGAATTTCTGTCGGAGCATGTCTTGTCGGCTTTGCTTCATATCTTCGTTTCCTTCATAAACTTCTATGAGCGCTTCCCATAATGCTTTTGCTGATGTATACTCACGAAAACCTTGTGCAATTTAAGGAGACAATGCCATAGTCAGTGTGGCAAGAGCCTTTTCTTGTTCTCCAACTCGTTCAAAATCATCATCAGTGTAGTTTTCAATCTGTTTGTCAATTACGGTGTGTGCGGCCGCACACACTGTGTGTGGGAGCATACATCTGTTTGGCAGCATTCACATAGTCTTGGTGTGAGGGGTACTATATATAGCTTCTGAGATGTGTCAGATAATACGATTTTTGCTGGTGTAAGAACTTGGTTGCAGTTGTATTTCTTTCAAGATGTACCTGACATTTATTGAATATAAATCTGTGCATGCTTGTTTTTAATTCTTCTTCTTCTACATCTCTTTTATTAAATTAACTTCATTGATTACTAGATTGGATCATTAGACTTGGGACTTACACTAGCTATTCTGGAAGTCAAAACATGCAACGTGAAACACAATAATAATCGAAATTCCTTTTGAATATAAATAGAACCACCTTTTATTTATCACCATATTGATTACACATTATTCATTGTATAATGTTTCAAATAATCAACTTAATACTTGAATAAAACAACAGTTGTCCCATGCTCCTAGCATGCACACTTTGATTTCTAAACAATAGTTATGCCATACTCCAAGTATACACACTATGTTTGTCTATGATCTTTACTTTTGTGAAATAGATCAATTGAACATGATTCCAATTATGCACAAGGTCACCAAAACCTTGTCATTAGTCATTACAGAGGATTCCAGAGGAGATCAACTCTCTGGAAACGAAGTATCATATTCAAACTACATTGTTTTGAACATCCTTCTTGCATTAAGGTTTTCTAATATTACACAGATTGAATAACTTCCACCTGTGGAGACATTTCCATAGTCCCATTTTGACTATCACTTCTAAACAAGAGTTGCCTCTTTTCAAAAAATGTCAATATGGTCCTGCCAAAATTAACACCATACTTCCAAATGTCCCTGAGCAAACAATCTTTGGCAAACCTCAGATTGTCCTCGACAATTGCTTAATAACTTTAGTCATATCAAGTTCTAGACTTTTCCCTTCTAAATGCCCTGAGCATTTGGAAAATTTAGAAAGGATGAATATTATAGCACATGAAATCGATCCTATATCTGAAGCATATGGGACACGATTCATGATGTCTCACATAAAGACATGATACTAGACCAGTCTTTTGCTACAATATCTCTTATTTGCCATGTTTTCAAAATTTAACTATGAAGAGGGATGTGGTAATCATAAACGAATTTTGATAACGCAATATATGTAGAATTTCTATAAGTTTAACCATTCAAACATAAAATACATATATATATATATATATATATATATATATATATATATATATATATATATATACCATCTTGTAAAGCATATATAATAATGTCTTAAGTATATATTTTAAAGCCTAAGGTACAAACAATTAAGCATGCTATCTTAAAAAACAAGGAAGGCTACTCTAGACCTTTGAATCTAAAATGAATAGTGTGGATTGTAATTTTGGCAATCCAAGTCAAATGGTTTCCACCAATGAGAAATGGTTTTCAATGCATGGTCTTAAAAACAACTGAAACTGCTTAAAGTACATGAATTTGATGCACCTTTCATATCCTAGACGTATACTCGAAACAAAACACTAATGAATTGCCTTTCCATTATATTAACATTTAAAGAGCCGCTCATTTATGTCAGCATCACCTTTCCAACTGTCTCTCGATTCAAATTATTTGTAAACCGTCTCTTTAATATGAATTTTAATTTGAACTCAAAAAATCACTGATGGCTCCAACAAATTCATTTGAACTTTGAATCCCTTTTTCACTCTCTCACACCTCATGTCCTCTCTGAAAACCCTATTCTTATTGTCGAACCACCCATAACCTTGAAACCGTATCCTACATCAACCATTGTTGGAACTCCGACCATATCTCATGTGTATCGCCTTTCTCTTTATCTCATCTCTTTTTTTTTTTGGTGATGACTGGATGTAGGTCTAAAATAACTAATAGGTGTCTCTTTCGGCTCTGAGTCGGAAGCACACCACCACCATCTTCGAGCATCGGTCTTTGGCTGTTAAGATGTCTATCTTGAAATTCTAAATTTGAGTATATATTGCTCCACCTCTCTCAAATTGACGTGCACCACCGCAATAGCAAATGCAGTTCAAACTATTTCCAACTTAAACCACTTGTGTCTTCGGCACGCCACACAGTCTATGTCGCTTACCATTTTATACCGACAAACTACTAGACCACAAATGTTGTCGCCACCTATGTCAGTCACCACCAACGACAAAAAATCCATAACGACCGCAAATCCTTCACCTGGTCTCGGTCAGTTTTAGAGGTGGAGGAGGTTGTGGTAGAGGCGGGGAAGATGACGGTATGTCATTCGGTCCATAAATACTAAACCACACCCCCAATCACATAAGTCTGCACCATAAAAAAACCCTAGCTCACTCTCGATCTAACAATCTCAGTGAAATTGTAAATCGTTCAATTTGGTAAGATTATGTATTTCATGTGTTCTATTTTTTCTTCTAGAGTACCTTAACTAACATAAAACTTTCATTTATGGCAGATTTTATTATTTAGTTCTCCTATCCTAAAAGCTTCCTTCCAATTTTTATTTTTTTTCTTTCAAATTTGGGGCCAGATCTTTGACCATGAAATATGAAACATCCTAGGCATGATGATTTCAACAAAATGTCTCATCTGGTCATTCTATGATTTCAATATTCCTTGAAAATTGTATTATGTTGTTTTGAGGTTTACATTTATATAACTTTGGTGTAATGATTGTTAGGATCTCAAATTACTTGATTGTTTCATGTCTTCTAAGCCTTTTATATGATGATTTCGCTGTCCACACCATTAGGGGTGAGCAAAAACCGAACCGAGTAAAGAAAAACCGACAAAATCGCAATAAACCGCAACCGAAAAACCGAAACCGATGCAAAAACCAATGGTGCGGATTTAATTTTTGCAAAAACCGAAGGTCAACGGTGCGGTACGGTTTCTATCCTAAAAACCGGTCCATCAAAACCGAACCGCACCACAAGCATGTATAGTAATAAATCAATCAATGTATATTATATACATTCTATTGAAAATAGTTATAAACGATAATATATGTATTATATGTTTATTTTGTGTTTGTATAAAACTATATGGAGTGCAAAAGAAATGTTCTATTGTTAGCCAAACGTACCAATCGATTACATGTAATAAGCTTGTAACAAAGTAACTCAATATCAACCAACCTTCAATCATTAATTAGTTTGTGAGAGTGGTCACAAGTTGTATTTTAAGCGACTTACAGTTTTTGATTATGTAATTTTGTTTTGAGCTGAAAATGAATGTATTAAAAAAAAACAGCACAATACAAGCTTATATGCACATGGTTTTCAGTTCTTACAGTTTTAAAAAACCGCACAAAAAAACATAAAAAAAACTGCACCAAATTCTTAACACGGTTTAAAAACCGAAACCGCACCGATACAAACCGAAATCCCATTTAAAAACCCAAAAACCGAACCACTGCAAAACCGCACCCAACGGTTTTAGGAATGCAAAAACCGCACCATGCGGTTTGCGGTTCGGTTTGGTCTGAAAACCGCACCAAACCGCACCATCCTCACCCCTACACACCATTACGTTTTTTGATTTCAGGTAACTTTTACTGAAAGAAGGAAACGGGCTTGTGAAGAAACGTGTTTCTTGGTTGCATGGAAGGTTTTTAAATGACTATGAAGTGTTACCTTTTGCTCTCTAATTTCATCACAACTATGCGTTGTTTTACTGTCCTTACATTGAAAATTAATGTTTTCCTCTTGCATACTTTAGTCATAACATCAAGATCAATGTGGTGAAACATGGTGGTGTGAAGAAAATACACACTAACAGGGGTTACACCTATGGATTGAGCCCATGTGAACCAGATTCTTTGAAGTCTAAACAAGTGACCTCACTTGATTATAGTTCTTCATGTTGTTTTATTTCTGAATAATTTGTGAAGTTTTAAGACCTGAAGCTTATTTATATGTTTTATGTGAGATCTTTTGTTTACTTATGTTATAGAACAAATATTCATTTTCGTGTGATATTTTTGTTCATTTATTTTATAGACTAGGGTCTTTCTTCCAATCTCTATCTTTCTGGTATAAGATTAAACATTCAAATCATGATTTTAGTTTTTGTGAGATTTTTGTGATTGTACATGTGCCTGTTTTTTTGTAAATGTATGGTCTTTGGGTGTTTGACTGTTTGTATGGATGGGTGTGTATATTTGTGTATTTGCATGGATTTTTGTTGTAAAATTTGTATCTGTATCTGTTTGTTTATCTTTATGGATGTGTGCATATATCTGTGGGTATTGAGTGTATTTGTTATATGTTTGTATTTTGCTAATGTTTTAGTTCAAATCTGTTTGTCTACCCAACATCACCTTTTCTCATTAATTTGTTTATTTGGATTTTGTTTATGTTTTCGTTTATATCTGATGCTAAAAATCCATCAGATATAGGTCTTTTTTAGGTATTTCAATATGGAGTTGTAGGTTAGAATGGAACTGAGATTATAACCAACTATTTGGTACAAAAGTTGTATATTTTGAATGTAAAGTTAGTTTCAAAACAAATTCTCTTTTGATTTTCGTCAGTTTGGTTTAGTGTCACTTTTTTCTTTTGAATTTCAAAATTTTCATCTATTTATGTTTACATAATGTGGGGATGAACAACGCTTTGGACCTGAAACAAACCAAGCTTGAAAGTTGAAACCGAGTTTTTGAATTACCTTGGCCAAAATCTAGACCGGTTTAGGTTGTATCCGTTTTGGTTCTGGGTCTCAAATCTGGTTTCGGTTCTTGAACCGAGTTGAACCATTTGTTATTTTGTTAGGCTACGTATTTTTTGGGCTTCATATGACTTGCTGAACCATTTATAGTGTTATAGATTGTAAAAATGTGGAGAAAATGCAAAATTAAAATCGTCATTTTATGGTTACGAAATAAAAAATGGTCCTTACTCCTTTTACGACCTATAAATGATCCATACTTAGAGGTTATTATTTGTAATAATCAATTACTTATGCACTACTTTCGATAATTTATCATTCTCACAAAGTAATATCTAAATTATAACGACCAGTAGGTTAGTTTCCATTTAATCCTAATTTTCTACATCTTTAAAATAATGTCTCCATGATAAAACAATTCATTTTTATTAAAACCATATAACCCACTATTAGCCCTACCATGTACAACAAAGTTATCGCTAACAGCAATGACTAAAAATAAACAATTGGGGTGACTAAATATTAGCAACAAAATATTTAATTTTGTTTAAACAACTGAGGTAACTAAAAACTTAACATAATTAATGATTTTTTAATGTTTGTTGGTGTTTTTAATAAAATTAAAAGAGACACTAGCTTGTAAGCATTGATATGTGTTAAATGAGAATTTCTTTTATTCGATGATGATTTTGTTAAAAAAAAGTTCCAAATCATGATCTTTAGACATGTTTAGAGTAATCAAAAGACATGAAGCCTTCATAACATGTCATGGCAAGGAAAAAATCAAATTAAAACTATCTTTTAGAAAAAGAATAAAGATATTTCTATAAGGATCATAAACATATTTTTATAGTTATACTAAACAAAAAACAAAAGCACGTTATACTAAACAAGAGTCTAAAGTTTCATATATACAATTCGTATTTCGTTTAATCTTTTACATGTTATTGGTTTTTAGTTTGTATATTTTATCTTATAAGACAAAATGTCATAAAGAATTAATAGAGTTGTAAAAATATATTCTTTAACGATATTAATATATAAATTGAATTGTCAAAAATTAAAAAACTTTTTTCACTTATTAAAATAACATCTCAATTTATCGTGTTTTGCTGCCACCAAGGTATTATTAATAGTAATAATTTTCCGATACAACATGTGTTCTTAAATATAACACGATATGGAAAGAAAACATTATTCGTTAAATGAAACCGTTTGCCGTCTACGGTCAGTTAAAAAGTAATAGACATAAATTACTATTTGTTGGCCGACTAGAGACAGTTGAACGCTGAAAGAAACAGATCACCGTAATGAAACAAATCAAAATGAAACGATTTGAAGATCACCGAAATGATACTAACTTTCGTTCGGAAAGTAATCGCCGGAATGAAACAAATCGTCGCCGGCGCATCAATGTTCATTCGAAAAATAATCGTTGGAATGAAACAAATCGTCGCCGCCGCATCGCGTGGGTACGTTACCAATATATATATATATATATATATATATATATATATATATATATATATATATATATATATATATATATATATATATATATATCCTTGACTAAAGATGATTAAAATCTCAATCTAAGCTTTTAGAATTGAATTGAAGTATAAGTTCATCTCCCTTAATTATAGCAAAAAACAATTTTCAACCCCTGCAACTTCACGAATTCAAACTTTTGTTTTTCAATAATTAATATTGCTAGCTTGCAATAATAATCATAATTACCATGCTCCCACTAACATGATGATTATTAGCATAACACTTATGCTCCCACTAGCTTTGACATGTATTCAGAAATCGGTTGGACTTCTAAAATTTAGATTTATACACCCTTCCGTAGATAGCTTACATGTGTGTCTAAACAATTTCAAGAACTATGAAAAACGATGCCGTAATCATAGTCTCAATTGTTTAGACCTTTTCCATTTCTCACAAGTCCATGTAAGTGTGTCGGTTAACCACACAAACTCCACTAACGACTTTGAAAATGCAAATATCACAATTGTTATCTACTTAAAATCTACTTAGTGAAAGCGTTTCCTCACCATCATTCTCATGAATCGGAGAGAAACCTTATGACACTTAGATTTTATGGTGTATGAGTTCCTATCCATGTGAATATGTCAAAAACATAATCACAAGACAAGGTTAGTAACAAATTCAAACTCATATGGATTGAACTTGTTAAATCTTAATTTCTTGTCACCTGGTAGCACAAGGCCCACCAATGCTTCCAAGTTGTTATACTCACAATTTAGAACTAACAGAACTCATATGCATAGTCAACTAAATTGGCACAAGAATTATGTCAACTTGATAGGTGCAAACCTTAAGTCGTGTGCTAGTAATAAACTATAGGTTTTATTCTTGATAAGTTCTTGAAACTTCCAAGACCTTTAAAACTCCCATTGTCCTCTTCACATATAAGTTTCTCTTTGTCAAGAACCATTCCTTGACAATCATACAAATATTCAATAGTTAGTGCAGATTCTTATCAAGATAAACACTTCACACAATTGGTCTTAGTCGGTCTTTGTCTTATCAAAGACATCACAACTTACCAATTTCAAATGTACAGGAGTAGAAAACATTATACACTACATTTGATAAGTGTTTTAAACCTTACTTTATGTCACTCAATGTTACAATCTTGGAGTATGACTCTACGAGTTGTTTTGGAACGAAGTATGATTTATCTTCTTGATTTTAACCATTCCAACAATTCATGACCCCTCTTCTTAGTCATAACAATGCAGTAAGATGTCCTTAGAGTATGAATTTGTGATATGGTATCTTAATCATTAAGATGATCATAAAACATGATACTAAAGTTCTCTCCCATCTTTTCAGATTTGAGAAACTTTTATCTTTCTGCCTAATTTGATTCTTTCCCATTCGTTCTATCACACATTGAAAACTTTTCAATGCTTCAGAATTATACTTAAACTTGTAAGTATAACCAAATTTACTAAGCTTTAGCAAATCATGACGAATAGTCTTATCAAACTTTGTGGTGGACTTGACTAGTGCACAAGCATGTGTACTCGATCTCTTTAGTCCTATCCTTGTTCACATAAGGAATTAGTCTTAATTTTCCAAAGATCAAAATTCTCATCCATTATACGCTACAGCTTGTATGATTCCAAGTTTCGGTCCAATTGAAACTTGGGTGATGAGAACCTTTCCTCATTTGGTAAATTCAGACACTACCACAAATGAAAGAATCAAATCCACTTTCCAATATTGCTATTACTGGAAACATAAAGCAACAATTTTTCACAAATGCCATTGTAAGGATATTTTTAAAATAAATAAAATTAAAACCTCCTTTTTTATTTTTTTTTATTTTAAAAACTTTGCAGAAAAATTTATCCTTACAATCTATATGAAAACCTTGTTGTTATCTATTCCGAAGTAATGTATCATAACTCTCAAGCAACATCTCAAAATTTTGATCAACGAACCATGCGATCGAAACCCATCTTCGTAATCAGAATCAACATATACTTCCTTTAAGCTTCCTATCTTATCTTTGATTCATAGAAACATCAACATGTGACCAATACACATTATGTAATAAGAATCTCCAAATAGGAACTTTATAGAGTTAGAGTGTGGACTTTAACTAAATTAGAGTCAAACTTCTTGACTTGATCAATCTTATGATCTTTCAGGTAAATATGGCAGCTTCGCAATCAGTGTCCCTCCCGTTGGCAATAAAACATATGGACACTTTGGTAATGGCACATGAGACTATCTCAGATTTAGCCTTTCTCTTTACCATTTGGTCAACCGAGTTGACTATGGTCGATCCCTTTCCATTAGGAAGAGAAATCCTTTTCTAGATATCCAATGCTACCATTGTCAATGTCCATTTAAGTTTTGGGAAGTTGATCTTCTAAAAAAATTTGCTTTACTAGTGTTCCAAGCCATTGCTGATTCCACAACACCAAGCAGATAGATAAGATCACTAAGGGTCATGTCATAGTCTGTCTCATAGTAGTCCCAAAGGGACTTACTATGTTACTAAGAAAGTGATTGAACATCCAAGTTTCACAAGACTTTGACACCCAACTCTCCCGGCTTGTCAATATGTGACTTTATCTCCAAGATGTGAACACATATAGACTATGCTTGCCAATAGGGCTTGAGTGACCGTAAACTTGTGGGTTAGGGAGAATAAATAGAGGAGGTGGAGGAAGAGAAGCACGATGTTGACGAACATCATCTTTAAGAGGAAAGCTTGTTCCAAGAGATTTGGGAAGATCATAGTTGTCTGAACCAGACATCTATAATCGGAGATAATCAAGTTTGTTGATTCAAAATCCTTAATATAACACCCAATATGAAATATTAAGGCTAGGACCCAACACAATATTTTATAACTTGGAAGAGGGATGTCGTAATCCAAGCTATAAAATATTTGAAGGTAGGCGAATGATGATTCACCAATTTCCATCACGAAAAACGAAAAATTTATTAGGTTTTAATTGGATTTAAAACTCCTAGATCTTTTGAGATTCACTAAACTTTTCAATGGCATGTTTCAATCTCGAGTGTGCCCTCTCAAATTTTGTGTCTGGGATGCCGAGGATCACAAAACAAGGTGTGAATAACCATACTAATTCACTTGGTACCCTTAATATTATCACCTAATCAATGTGCCGGTTAACCACACACGCTCCATTGATCTATAACAAACATTAAGTCACCTTTCCTAATCCTTACTAGTCCAAGTTAGTGTTCCGGCTAACCACACACGCTCCACCAACGACTTGGTAAGGTACAAAGTGTGAATTCAATGGACTAGCACCATGTTCACAGTTTTCCTAAAGTAACTAAGATTGGGAATTTAAAAAATATTTAGTTACTTTATAATAATCATTATACTTTTAATGAGAATTTAAAGTCATTGTCCTACCCGTTCGGCTAACGACCCTCCACCCATCAAGGAAGCGGTGGGTGAGAGTGGACACCCATTGAGTCGCCATTTTATAGGCAACAGCCTTATACCCCCCCTTATAGACCGGCTTCGTGAATAAGGTCTACTAACGGTAAAACGACTTATTCTTATACATATATATAATTATTAACCATTAATCTTATAATAGTATAAAGGTAGAAATTTAACTTTTAAAACTTCTAGGGTATGGAATTAAAGTTTGTGTAAGACTTTACAAATTCCAAAACTTGAGGGCAAGTTTTGAACAATTCAAAAACTTTTGGATATTCATAAGTTATGAGTTTTAATTAAGTGTTTAAAACTTTTAATGAAGAGTCTCTTGGAAATCCATAACTTGAGGACAAGTTATGGAGTCCATAAAAACATTTATTATAAAAAAACTCTTCAAAAGTGTAACTTATGACTTCTTAAAAATACATTTAAAAGAAAAACCTTTTGGAATTCCATAACTTGACAAATTATGAATTCCAATAAAACACATTAAGATCAAGAATTAACTAACAAACAATTTGCAAATAATTCTTATGATCTAACAAAACTCATAAGTTCATGAGCATTCAAATCAACAACTTTCAAGAATCATATAAGCATATATAAACTTGAAATTTTGATTATAACTTTGAAATTGGTCCACCATCATCATTATCATATCAAAAATAGGTTTTATAAGTTCAAAACAGTTTAAGGTAATGATTCTAGACCAATTCCAGCACCAAAACTCGAAAATTTGCAATAAGGCTTGCCAACTCGTCGAGTGCATGAACTGACTCGGCGAGTTGGTTGAATATACACATGGACTCGGCAAGTACCATGAAGGACTCGGTGAGTCGGCTGTGCAGAATGCAGTTTTTTGACATTTTTCAGCAAATTGCATCAAGTATTCAAGAAAACAAGCCTGGGCTCTAATACCACTGTTAGGTTTTGAGCATTCTAACACTCCTATGGCATGCACGCAACCCTATAAACCTTGGATCTATGTTTTCTTCTAAAATACATGTAAATAATAATTTCCAAGGTTACTTCCTAACTAGCATAGCATAAGGGTTATGAATCATAAAACTACTAGTAGAAATACATACCTTTTGATGGTGGTTGATTGCTTGGAGTTTGAGAGCCTAGCACCAATAATGTGAATGCCTCAAGTGGAATCACAAATCACCACAAACTTGGAAAAAACTTGAGAGAATAATATGCTTATGTAGAAATCGGCCACCCTTAGTTCTCACACAACTATTTGCCAATTCTTGCAATATGTGCATCTTTATATAGTGTGGAGGATTAGGGTAAACCCTAATAACCCATGTCTTTTCCGTTCCAAGGATCCATGGGTTAAAATCTCCATGGATCACCCATGGACCCCCATGCATGCTTAGCCCATTCCTAATGAGTTTAAGCCCACATTATATAAAATGCAATAGCCCATGTTTAATTAGTCTTCCTTTTAATCACTAAATTAATTCATAATTAATTTAAGACTAAAACTAATTAAATAACATGACTTCATATTAATATATTATAACTTATAATACATTAATAAATCATAAATATACTATTCTCATAAGATTATCCATATAAATTGTTCGGGTGAAGTGCAACCCAAATGAACCATGCTAGGTCGGGTCAAGTATATACCAAATAAGTTATGGACTTAGACACCTTATCCAACAACTTCCACCCGATCCAGTCGCTACAGGTGAGTTTATACCCCTTAATTAACCTTTCAAATGTTTTTAAATTCTTTAGGGGGGATACAAGTTGAATACAACAAGTTATAGTATCAAATCACATGTGATTTTAAACTTGCAATCAAAAAGGATTTTCTATACTTTTAGCTACTTGTGAACAAAACTATTCTAAATAATTATCAAATGCATTTTATATGTTAAATTGTTATTAAACTATTTCAAACTGTTATTAAACTACTTTTCTTTTAAACTATATCTACACTAATATATTTATATAAGTAAGACTTGAAGGACTTAGGACCGATAGCTCGCCTTACTTCCTGTTCTTGTTTGATTTTGGTCTTAGGGTATACTGTTATCTATCCGACTGTTGTTGAATTCTTAGTTATATATCATATATATTTGTGTTAGATATGAAAGTCTTCACCTTATTCAATACCTTTGTAAATCAAAGGCATGCAATCCCACTCTCTATTTAACTATAATACGTATAGTTAAGACTACTGCTCATTACCGCTATCATTATGATACTCACTATAATTACTACTATTACAAGTTAATGCATGTTAAAGACAACACTCTATATACTATACTAAAAGTTCACTATACTATAATACAAGAGAATACACTAATCCAGAATGTGACACACTATCCCTCTTTACGGCACTCTACTGTGCGAATACCATGTAACCAAATCTTCCCGGAAGGAAAGCAACACTACAGGTATAGATCTATACAAGACGGACACTATTAAATCCCGACTGCTAACTACAATCCGAGCCGACTAGGCCCAGGGGTGATAAAACATCGCTACACTACGTATTTCCGGGAAGGTCATCGGACTCTCTATTATCACTCAATTTGGTTACATGAGAGATCATATCCATATCCAAATTAACACACTAAGAATCAAAGGTTAAGCTAACTTCCCGAAGTAAATAAATATATATTACTTATTGAAGTTTGCAACACAACTACAACCAGCCGTCAATATCTTTCCTCCTCTACTTTACTTGAATGAAATCTATTTCCTTATTTTTATAACTGAAAGTTTCAATGGGAATACTTTTACAAACTCAAATGATCAAACTTACAAATGCTCAAATCTACAAAATATAGGATTTTCTAGGGATTTTTACTATTCTCAAACATTAATCACAACTTTTATATTATATGATTGTAAACACCTTTATACAAGCAACGACACTAAATTCTTATGAACTCACCAGCTTGATGTTCATACTTGTTTTCAAAATAACTTGTACTCTCAGGTCAAAAATAGACAGGTACTGGTGTAGCTTTTCAGAAGATGGAGCATATACAAGACCCATCTTTTATTTTTGTTTATACTTTTGGTGTCTATCAAACTATACAGAACACACTTGTATTTACAATTACTATATTAATGCAATGGTTGTTGTCGCTTGTTTTTACTATTATGCAATCGTTATGATACTGTAAATGATGTCCTCTACTCCAGAACGTATTCCGCCGTTCTCGGTTTTGGGGTGTGATACCATCGTATCAGAGCATTGTTTATAGTGAATCAAGTATATCAACCCATAAAAGATATACGAACTATAAACACTTCGGGACTAAATTACTCTGAACAAGAATATATACTTTAAATACTAAAATATTTAATTAAGTATATGTATACACATTCACAAATACAAAGGGTCAATATCATACTAGAACAGAACAAAAGTATTAAGATTGTTGAGCAGCACAATTAGGCTTAGAGACATATAGTCACATCTGGGTGGATGTAGCCTGATCAACTACATTTTCCTAGAAGTGACTAGCATGTGCCTAAGAGTGATTGTGATGTTGCAACAAGTCTAAACACTTACCAACACTACCACAAGAACGTTAGAACAAGAATACTATAGGAGCATTTTGCATTCTACTAACTACATATGTGATAACTAAAAGGGTCGTTACTAGTAGAGCAAAAGTTTCTAAGTGGATACACCACAATTACATGTGACTAGGGTGCTATAGACTTAGAATCTGTGACCTTTGCTTCATTTCCTGTTCTTGTTTGACTGGGGATTTAAAGTTAGGGTCACTTATTCGAAGGTCTATCTTGCTTCGGTTACATGTAATTGGTATGCACTATGCAATTATTGAGTCGACTAATAACGATCATCTTACAAGTATCCTAGATTAGTACGTCTATTAACCTTTCTTTCCCCATTCTCGCGTAGATAGCATGGCTGGCTTCCACCTTCCCGGTGATCCGTATTATCCAAACCAAGGCAATGGAGGATGGCTCGATGAGGAGCCAGAAGATGATCACCCAATCCCTTTGAATGATCATCGTGCTGAACGCTTTTTGGATAGCTCCGACTCCAAACCAGAAGTCAACAACCTGCGCCCAGTAGCTCCAAACCCTAATCCCCATCCGGTGTTTCAAGGTCCCACCCCCATGTGGGTAATAACCTTGAACCGATGGAGCAATGAGCAAGGTCAGCCTATACCTTTCAACAGAGACCGATGCTTCTACAACATAAGCGAAGGAGGATCAGCGGACCGATTCTTGCCCATCATGGTCCGTAGGATTTCTAGGAACACCGAACAAGGTCAAGCGGCCATTGGTAGAGTCGTGGAAATTGATGCCAACTCCAGCCTTAACACTGTCCGTATCTACCAACTGGAACAAGCCCTGAATAGGACTAGGAGGACCAATGAGGTTCTGCAGCAACAACTAGCTGCATCCCGAGCCGAAGTTAGGGAACTCCAAGCGCATTAGAGGATTCAGGAGAGACATCTTCAGGTAGTTGTACGCCAACTGACTGATCTTAGGGTTCGCCTAATGAGTACCTGTGGCCAGTAAAAGATATCTACTTATCGTTCCCTTTTGTTTAAGGAATAGCCTTTCTCTTTCTATGTTCGGTAGAGCACTTGTCTATAAACGTTCCTAACTTTGAAAGTACTCTAATTAGGCCTCTAGGCTGCCAACATTTTCCCTTATTGTTTGATGTAAGACCTACTGTTAGGTCGCTTTTCCCAAATTCATTTTACATCATTAATACCAGCAATATTGGCAACTACACACTTTGTGAAAAAGTTTGAAGTATTGTGTTTTTCTACTCTATTGCTATGATTCTATCTGATAACTGAACTATATCAGCTTGGTCTGTGAAACTCTCACAAACTTATTTACAATCGATTCTCACTATTATATTCATCTTGATAAATTTCTAGTAAAAGATGCCTCCCGGCAAGCGTCCGAACAGAGGCAGACCTGCAAATCAGACTCCACCTCCACCACCTCCTCCTCCACAGTTTGATCCTGTAATGTTTCAAACAACTGTAACTGCAGTTGTAACAGCTACCATGGCTCAAATGAAATCCGGTGATGCCTGTGGAGCTGGAATGGGTATCAACTCCAGACATGGTGAAATTCCCTCACGTGCGAAAGGGTGTACTTATAAGGATTTCATGAACTGCAAACCGACATTTTTCAGTGGAACCGGAGGAATCCTTGCTTTGTCCCAATGGATCGAAAGGACTGAAGTTGTCTTCGAAATGTGCTCATGCCCAAAGAAATCAAAATAAAGTTCGTTGCTGCCACTTTCACTGGAAGGGCCTTGACATGGTGGAATGGCCATGTCAAATCACTCTCCTTGGTAACAGCCAACACCATGGGATGGGACACAGTTAAGGACCTATTGATGAGGGAGTACTGCTGTTTACAAAAACGCGTACTCGCAAGTATACGAGGTCGTGCAAGTAATATAGTCGTAAGACCAAATATCGAACCCACAGGGACTACCCTACTCTAAGGAAGAGCGAACTAGGCAATTGATTTCAAAAGTGATTGATTTAATTAAACTAAGGAAACAATTAAAATAAAATTAAACTAAATTCACCAAGATAAAAATGAAAACTAAAATAATCGAACAAACAGGAAAAAAAATTAAACAATTTAACAATTATGAGAAATATGGGATTTAGTTGACTTAAACCGGTTCAATGGTTCTTCAAATGCAATTAATTTGTCAAACCAAATATATAGAAACAAATAACTTAACACCAACAAAAGTTATCAATTACCTCTCGGTCTCATGATTTGATTTAAAAACATTCACTCATATTTCTATGTAGCTCGTGATCTTTAAAAAGCATTAAGTTCAATGGTTTTGTTAAAAATGCCCTAACACACGTCTATGTTAAGTTTAAGCGAAATAACGAAACCGCACATTAATGGCGAGAGATGATCGCGGCTACCAAGGATTTTATTTTTTCGTCCGTCCTCTCCTCCTCATGATCACGTAAACATAATATATAAAACATAATTACACAAAATAGCCTCCAACTTTCAAGAATGGTGCAGCCTTAACCCCTGGTTTTTAACTTTCCACATGGAACAACTTTAGCCCTTGATCTTTCAACTTTAATTCAACTTTTACTTTTAGCTTTTGAATTTCGTCCAGCAAACTAACTTCAACTGCAGCATCGATTATGAGCAGGAAAACGACTGATTCAGCAAAAACTCAAAACTTCAAACTTGTAGAGAATTGTGTCCAGTTTCCGAAACATCTTGAATCGCCTAAATCGGAGTCCCAATGAGCCTGATATGCTGAAAACACTGCGACATGGTCAATGTGCCAAACATCTTTTATTCGCCTTAATTGCTTGTGATGAATTTTTCGTCTTTCGAATCCGTCAATTCCTTGCTGAAACCATTTGTACATTATAATATGAGTCCAACTCCCACCAAGACTCGTTGAATAAGTGGTGGGGGCCTAAGAAGCCTAGGCAATCTTGTATACACAAAATAAAAATCATCAATTCCTTATAGATTTTTGAACTTCATAAGAGGAAGTCAAACTCCCACCATGACCCATAGACTAGGCGGTGGGGAACCCATGAAACACAGGTTGCACTTGCATTAACAAGTAAAATGAATACCATCAATTCCGATGCAAAGCACGATGTGATATATTATGGATTTCGTGCAAGAAAACCATCTCCCACCAACCTATAGAATAGGGGGAGGGGAACTCAAGAAACTCGAGTTGCACTTGTGATGACAAGTGATGATGAAAGTCGTCAATTCAGATGAGAAGCATGTGGTGCTATATTATGGATTTCGTGCAAGAAAACCATTTCCCACCAACCTGTAGAATAGGGGGAAGGGACCTAAGAAGCTTAGGTTAACTTGTAAAAACAAGTTAATGAGCCGTCAATTCCTTTAAGAACTTTGGTATTCATAAGAAGAAGCCTAACTCTCATCATCTTGTAGAGTAAGAGATGAGGAACCTATGCAAGACAGGTCAAAAACCCAACTGAATGGGAACAAAAATATCAACTGGGAAATATTAGGTATATTATATTCATTAACCTAAATTTATCTTTTTAAGCTCAAAAATTGATGTAAATTGTAAAATCTGGGACAAAAATAAGCTTTTTAGTTCATTTAGTGATCGAAAAACGAGCACTAAACACATCCCCAAACTTTAAACATTGCTCGTCCCAAGCAATAAAAATAGAATAAAAAAAATACTCCCTGATGGCATGTCATCTCACATGATATGATATACAAAGAACGTATGTCATGACGGCTGATCTCTAAGCATAGGTCGAACATTTTCCTTTCCATGACTCTCACTTCATCACCAACTACCTGGATAGCAAACAATGGCTGCACACTCGAGCAATTTATTAGAACAAAACAAATAACAAGAAATAAAAAAAAAAATGATGCAAAAATGAAAATAATTGAAATAAACAAAAAAAAAAACAAATATAAAATAAAACAAAAATTATAATACTATTACTAATAAAAATAAAATTAAAAATAAAATAAAATTAAATAAAATAAACAAATTAATCTTCAACCCGCTTCAAATGAAGCACAACCACTTCCTCTTTTCATTCTCCAAAATGGTATTTTTCTTGTTGTTCGATCACCAAAATCCTTTCTCTCGTTGTCTCTTTTCAAAATCTCATTGCCCTGCCATTTCTCATCCCCAAACTTTTGAATTTTGGTATTTTCATGATTTTGTATTTTAAACTCTTTATGCCTCAACAAGTGCTTCATCCTTTTCTTTCTAACCTTCACCAAGTGTTCTGGAGGCCACTTCATCTCTAAAACATAAACATTCTCAAGGGATGACCAAGCTAATTCAGCCACACTATCATTCAAGTCATGCTTCTCCTTGACCTGACTCACTACGCTTTGAACTATGGACTCTCTTTTTCCACAATGTTACGAGTCACCTTGTTCAAGTGGGCCTCCTTTAAATCTACCAATCCTTCTGTAACTCGTATGAATGAGCATTCTTCCACAGTAGAAGATTGTTTGATAGACTTAAACATATTAAAAGTCTTTTACTCATCATTTACTCTCAATGTAACCTCTCCCTTTTTGACATCAATTAAAGCTTCAGCAGTGCCAAAAATGGCCTCCCTAAAATTATTCCACAATCATCTTCAGCTTCATAATCCAAAATGATAAAATCAGCTGGAATGAAAAAGATTATCAACTTTGATAATAATATCCTCTATTTTACCTTCTGGATATACCATCAATCGGTCTGCTAGCTGGAGTGAAACGGTGGTCGGTCTAGCTTCACCAAGTTCTAATTTTCGAAAAATTAACAAAGGCATTAAATTGATACTTACACCCAGGTCGCACAAACCTATTTTGTCAAATTTTCCATTTTTGCACGGAAGAATGAAACTACCGGGATCATCCTTCTTCACAGGTAATTTGTTTTTGATTATTGATGTGCAACTTTTCGTCATTGCAATAGTCTCAAACTCTCTCCAAACTCTTTTCCTTGTAAGAACTTCCTTCATGAACTTTGCATATGTGGGTATTTGTTTTAAGGCTTCATGAAAAGGGATGTTGATATGAAGTTGAGAAAGGATCTCTAGAAACTTCTTAAATTGCCCATCATCTTCCTTGGATTTAGTTTTCCTAGGTGGGAAAGGTAAGGTTGTTGGTGCAACTGTCGCACCAGTTTGAGCATCTTTTTCTTGGGCTTTCTTTTAATTTCCAACACTTGGACTTGAACTTGTTGGACCTTCCTTGTTCGGTTTCTTCTGCCCGTACTCCTCATCAATTATGTCCTCAATCTCGACATACTCTTTTTCATCATCTTTGAATTCTTGCTTCTTCTTACGAGTCTCAACACTTATCGGGTGCTGCTCATCATTTGTGGCTGGTAAGTCATGATTCTTTGGAGCTAACTCCTTTCCCGATCTAAGTGTGATGGCATTACATTGCCTCTTATCATTGACATTACATGGATTTTGGGTGTTACTTGGCAACGTTCCAGGTTCTCGTGAGTTTAGTGCTTATGCTAATTGCCCTAATTGATTTTCTAAATTTCTCATAGCAATTGCTTGATTCCTTTCACGTGGCTCAGTTTTTTGATCTTGTTTGATCATAAACTCCATCATTGCTTTCTCGAAAGCTGACATATCTTGATTTGATGAAGGCGCTGCTGGTTTTGAACTACTTCCTGATGCCTGGTGGAGTGCACCTCTTTGTGGTCTCAATTCCTGATTTGGCATTTGATAAAACCCCGGTAGGTTTTGAGGCCTTTGCTGAAACTACTCTTGCTGAGGATGCATTTGTTGTTGTTGTCCACCCCATGAGAATTTAGGATGATTTCTCCATCCTTGATTGTATGTTTCAGAGTATGGATTGTTTTGTCGTGGGAAATTTTGACTTCCCATGAAAAATACAGATTCAGGATTCTGTGGGCACTCACTATAATCATGGATGCCTTGACAAACTGCACAAAAGTCAACCTTCTTCTCTTTCATCCTATTTCTTGACATTATATTCTTCATCATGCTCTTGATTGTGGCCAACTCGGCTGCTAATCCATCATTTTGAGCTGCAAGACGAACTTTAGCCAGTGTACTTCCTTTCGAACCACTTGCAAGTACCCTATCTGTGGGCCATTGGAAATTATTGGTTGCTATTCTATCCAATATCTCTACACTCTCTTCATAGCTCTTTGTAAGCAATTCTCCTCCAGCTGATGTATCTACTAGCATGCGTGTTTGAGCATCCAAACCTTGGTAAAATGTCTCAAGTTTCACATCATCAGGGAGTCGATGTGTTAGACATTTTCTCAGCAAATTGTTCCATCTTTCCCACACTTCCCATAACGATTCACCATCCATTTGTCGGAATGATGTGATGTCATCTCTTAGATTTGCATTTCGTGTGGGTGGGAAAAATCTTTTTAGGAATTTTTCTCTTAATTCCTCCCAAGTGGTGATGGAATCAGAAGGCAAAGACTCAAACCAGTCTCTAGCTTTCCCTTGTAGTGTGTAGGGAAATAATCTTAGCCTAAATGCATCAGACGTCATGCCTCTTTGTTTGAAATTATCGCACATCTGGTTAAAGGAACGCAGATGGGACAAGGGCTCATCACTAGGCATACCTCCAAAGAGACCATTGTTATTGATCATCTGAAACATCACAGGTTTGAATTCAAAATTGTCAGCATTAATTGTTGTGCTGATAATTGGCGGGTTTGTTCCTTTGAAACCTCTATTTCCATTATTGTTTTCGCTTCCGTTATCTCCCATTTCTTCTTGATTCTGAAGTCTCCTCAACCGTCTCAAAGTTCTTTAAATCTCCCAATCAAGCGCAAATTCACATGGTTTGAATCTTCGGCCGGCCAGAGTAAAATATCCTCAAGATGTTTAAGAGTCTAATGCTTACCTAATGTTCTAAATTAAAAATAAAAATAGTCTCCAGCAACGGCACCAAAAACTTGTTTACGAAAACGCCTACTCGCAAGTATACGAGGTCGTGCAAGTAATATAGTCGTAAGACCAGATATCGAACCCACATGGACTACCCTACTCTAAGGAATAGCGAACTAGGCAATCGATTGAAAAAGTGATTGATTTAATTAAACTAAGGAAACAATTAAATCAAAAATTAAACTAAATTCACCAAGATAAAAATGAAAACTAAAATAATCAAAAAAACAAAAATAAAAATAAACGATTTAACAATTATGAGAAATATGAGATTTAGTTGACTTAAACGGGTTCAATGGTTTTTCAAATGCAATTAATTTGTCAAACCAATTATATAGAAACAAATAACTTAACACCAACAAAAGTTATCAATTACCTCTCGGTCTCATGATTCGATTTAAAAAAATTCACTCATACCTCTATTCGTGATTTTTAAAAAGCATTAAGTTCAATGGTTTTGTTAAAAATGCCCTAACATACGTCTATGTTAAGTTTAAGCGAAATAACGAAACCGCACATTCATATTCCAACGATGTCATAAATAAAGTTTCTCTCGAAGTCAATATAAGCATGTAAATATTAAATTCAAACCAACCAATTAACCCTAACTAACGTTGATCAAGTGCTAACCAAAATCAAAGTTACCTGTCAAAATTTATATTTTTAAAATAAGCACACATTTGAATATGCTATTTGATTTCAACAAAATTGGTTTAAATAATATCAACTAATTAAAGCTACCATCTCACCCAAGTCAACAAATCTCAACAAAATTGGTTTAAATAATATCAACTAATTAAAGCTACCATCTCACCCAAGTCAACAAATCCCAAATAAAAACTACTCCATAAAATTAAAATTCAAAATCATGACTGTAAATTAAAACAAATTTAACATCCTTACGCTATATAAGATTTTGGAGCAAAATTTAATCAAAACTAAACTAAAATAGCAAAACAAATTAAAAGATTTGTAACGGAATAAAGGCGGTCAAAAGAAAAGAATCTAATCAACTTATGTTCGTAGCATTTGCATTTGTCCGCTCCTGGATGTGTATAAGCTGCCCAATAAAAGGAGTAAAAAAAGTAAGCACCGACTTCCTCGTTCACGTCTCTCTCAAACTCTTCTACTATTCTCTGTTTGTATCTCTATGAAACAGTTGGTTGTATGATGGCGAGAGATGATGGCGGCTACCAAGGGTTTTTTTTCGTCCGTCCTCTCCTCCTCATGATCACATAAACATAATATATAAAACATAATTACACAAAATAGCCTCCAACTTTCAAGAATGGTGCAGCCTTAACCCCTGGCTTTTAACTTTCCGCATGGAACAACTTTAGCCCTTGATCTTTCAACTTTAATTCAAGTTTTACTTTTAGCTTTTGAATTTCGTCCAGCAAACTAACTTATACTTCAACGTCGATTATGAGCAGGAAAACGACCGATTCAGCAAAAACTCAAAACTTCAAACTTGTAGATAATTGTGTCCAGTTTCCGAAACATCTTCAATCGCCTAAATCGGAGTCCCGATGACCCAGATATGATGAAAACATTGAGACGTGGTCAATCTACCAAACATCTTTTATTCGCCTTAATTGCTCGTGATGAATTTTTCGTCTTTCGAATCCGTCAATTCCTTGGCGAAACCATTTGGTTATTATAATACGAGTCCAACTCCCACCAAGACTCGTTGAATAAGTGGTGGGGGCCTAAGAAGCCTAGGCAATCTTGTATACACAAAATAAAAATCATCAATTCCTTATAGATTTTTGAACTTCATAAGAGGAGGTCAAACTCCCACCATGACCCGTAGACTAGGCGGTGGGGAACCCATGAAACACATGTTGCACTTGCATTAACAAGTAAAATGAATACCGTCAATTCCGATGCAAAGCATGATGTGCTATATTATGGATTTCGTGCAAGAAAACCATCGCCCACCAACTGTAGAATAGGGGGAGGGGAACTCAAGAAATTCGAGTTGCACTTGTGATGACAAGTGATGATGAATGCCGTCAATTCAGATGAGAAGCATGTGGTGCTATATTATGGATTTCGTGCAAGAAAACCATCTCCCACCAACCTGTAGAATAGGGGGAGGGGACCTAAGAAGCTTAGGTGAACTTGTGAAAACAAGTTAATGAGCCGTCAATTCCTTTAAGAACTTTGGTCTTCATAAGAAGAAGCCTAACTCTCATTATCCTGTAGAATAAGAGATGAGGAACCTATGCAAGACAGGTCAAAAACCCAACTGAATGGGAACAAAAATATCAACTGGGAAATATTAGGTCTATTATATTCATTAACATAAATTATCTTTTGACGCTCAAAAAATGATTTAAATTATAAAATCCGGGGACAAAAATAAGCTTTTTAGTTCATTTAGTGACCGAAAAACGAGCACTAAAGAACTGCCCTATGGGTGAAGTTCAGAAACTCGAAGAACTTTGGAACCTCAAGATGAAGGGGACCGACATAATAGCTTATACTGCCAGGTTCTGCGACCTGCTAGCTATGTGTCCTAACATGATCCCCACTGAAAGCAAGAAGATAGAACGATACATCTGGTGTTTAGTGCCCCCGTATCGAGGGAACGTGTTAGCATCACGCCCTACGATCTTTGATAGTGCCAAGGAATTGGCCTAAATGTTGATTGATCATGAAACTCCATCCACCCTATCAACAACCACGGCGATTACCACCGCACCATCCAAATCAACCGACAATAAGAGGAAGCATTGGGATCAGAAGAAGGGCAAGAAAACTCAATCCTCTTCCAAAAAATAATAGAAGGTGGCTGTCCATGCTGCCACCACTCCTACTATCCCTGTACCAACCAAATCCTATGCTGGAAAGCTACCAAAGTGCCCCAAGTGCGCCTTGCATCACAACGGCCCCTGCCGTGATTTGCACTACACTAACTGCAACCGGAAGGGCCATACCGTCCGGTTTTGCAGATCCCAACCCAAACCTATCTCTCAAGTTCCCAGCTCGGGAGTGAGCCAGGCCTACTATGGTTGCGGTGAGGTAGGTAATTTCAAGAAAAACTGTCCAAAAGCCGGGAATACAAGAGGAACAAGAAGACTACGCGGTATTGGCCACAATGAAGCAATAGCGGACCCCACACTAGTCACAGGTACGTTCCTTCTCGACAACTCTTATGCATGTATCATATTCGATATTGGAGCAGAAAGAAGTTTCATAAACCAAAACTTTAAACACTTACTTAAGAATCCCCACAACCACTAAAAGAAACATTCATCGTAAAAATGGCTAACGGAAAGACAGAGAGCTCTAATGAAATCTACATAGGTTGCACCCTCACGCTAGATGATCAGTCATTCCCAATCGACCTCATACCAGTATCGATCAAGAGTTTTGATGTCATTGTAGGCATGGACTGGTTGAGTAATTCGTCTAAATCTACCGAATAACAAAACCCTGATAATCTACGGAGACAAACCCAGTACGAGCCTTCGCATCATCTCGAGTATTCAAGCCCAGAATTACTTGCGTAAGGAATCTCACACATTCCTTGCACACGTTGTCGACATGAACCAGAAAACTAAAGATCTAAAAGACTTCCCTGTCATATGCGACTTCCCCGACGTCTTTCCAAAGGAGCTACCAGGTTTACCTCCCAAACATCAGGTTGAGTTCAGAATCGACCTAATCCCAGGAGCTACCGCTGTAGCTAAATCAGCCTATCGTCTAGCGCCTACCGAGATGCAAGAACTGTACGGTCAACTTAATGAGCTGCCCAGCAAGGGATTTATAAGACCAAGCTTCTCACCCTGGGGAGCACCGGTCTTGTTCGTAAAGAGGAAGGACAGATCATTCCGTATGTGCATCAATTACAGAGAACTCAACAAGCTGACTGTCAAGAATCCCTACCCTCTTCCCAGTATAGACTACCTATTCGACCAACTGCAAGGGCGAGTTACTTCTCCAAGATTGATCTTAGGTCCTGATATTATCAGTTACGAGTGCTTGAGGAGGAATCCACATGGACCCATCCAAGATTAAAGCTATTGAGAACTGGTCAGCACCAAAGACGCCGACATAAATTCGTCAATTTCTAGGCCTCACTGGCTACTACCGTAGATTCATTCTGAACTTCTCTCGGATCGTGAAACCCGTAACCACATTGACCCAGAATGGAGTGACATTTGACTGGGGAGAGAAATAGGAGAAGGCATTCCAAACCCTGAAATGAACCTTATGCACCGCACCAATACTATCCCTCCCCGAAGGGACAAAAGATTTCGTGGTCTATTGTGATGCATCAAATCTAGGGCTTGGTTGTGTTCTGATGCAACGAGGTAAGGTCATCGCCTACGCCTCAAGACAGCTGAAGACACACGAGATCAACTACACCACACACGACCTCGAATTAGGAGCGGTTGTGTTCGCCCTAAAGATATGGAGACACTACATGTACGGCACGAAGAGCATGATATACACTAACCACAAAAGTGTACAACACATATTTAACCAGAAAGAGGTCAATATGAGACAACGATGGTGTGTCAAACTACTCAATGATTAAGAATGCGAAATTCGTTATCATCCTGGTAAAGCCAAAGTACTAGCAGATGCCCTAAGTTGGAAAGAACATTCTGGTCGAAGAGTCAAGTCATTAATAATGACTATCCATTCACATCTCTCCGCATATATTAAGGAAGCTCAGCTCGAAGCATTAAAGCTTGAAAATGTGACGGAGCCTTATATCTCATGGACCGAATCTGGACACCGCGAGACGGTGGCTTTAGAGACTTGGTCATGAAGGAAGCCGACAACACTCGATATTCCGTCCACCCAGGATCAGATAAGATGTATCTAGATCTTAAAAAGTCATACTCGTGGCCTAACATGAAAGCAGAGACTGCTACCTTCGTAAGTAAGTGTCTTACTTGCGCGAAGGTCAAGGCTGAATACCAGAAGCCATCAGGTCTTCTACAGCAACCAAAGATACCGGAGTGGAAGTGGGAACGGATCACTATGGATTTCATAACTAAACTACCCAAGACAACGGGTGGGTTGGATACCATATGGGTCATCGTCGATAGATTGACCAAGTCTGAACACTTTCTTCCCATCAAGGAAACAGACAGGATGTAGAAACTCAAAAGAACATGCACTAGGGAGATCGTACGGTTGAATGGTGTCCCTATATCTATTATCTCCGATAGAGATAGTAGGTTTACTTCAAGATTTTGCCAATCACTACAAAACGCATTAGGGACAAGGCTGGACATGAGTATAGCCTACCATCCACAGACCGACGGACAAAGTGAGAGGACTATCCAAACACTGGAAGATATGCTGTGAGATTCTGTGATCGACTTTGGTAAGCCATGGGATACCCACTTACCCCTTGTCGAGTTTTCCTAAATCAACAGTTATCACATGAGCATCAAGGCAGCTCCATTCGAAGCCCTCTACGGTCGGAAGTGCAGATCCCCTCTGTGTTGGGTTGAGGTGGGTGACACTCAGGTAGCTAAAGGATGCGTTCCTAACAACGCAGTCACGGGTCCAGAGGTCATTCGAGAAACAACCGAGAAGATCGTATAGATATGTGAACGACTAAAAGCCACTAGAGATCGACAAAAAAGCTACGTAGACAAACGAAGAAAACCCTTGGAATTCCAGGCGGGAGACCGAGTCCTTTTGAAAGTCTCTTCCTGGAAGGGCACGCTACGCTTTGGAAAACGTGGAGAGCTGAATCCAAGATACATAGGGCCTTTCGAGATTCTCGCTAGAATCGGCCCTGTAGCTTACAAACTTAATCTACCCCACAAATTTAGTAACATACATCCTACCTTCCACGTCTCGAAATTGAAAAAGTGCCTATCCGATGAGATTCTCATAATTCCAGTAGACGAAATCGAGATCAATGAGAACCTCAACTTCGTGGAAGAACCTATGGAAATGATGGATCGGGAGGTCAAACGAACAAAACTAAGCCGCATCTCAATTGTGAAGGTTTGCCGGAACGCCAAACGAGGACCAGAGTTCACTTTGGAGCGCGAGGATCAAATGAAACTTAAATATCCCCATCTTTTTGCTTATTTATTTTGTAATAGCATGATTGTTTGAACTCTAATTTCGGGATTAAATTCCCTCTAATGGGGGGATGATGTGACAACCTGAAATTTATCCTGTCACTGTAACCCGTCTCCATTAAAAGAAATCGTTTTTATTAAAACTTTTCCGTTAACATTTGGGATCAGGAAAATTAAATTAGAACATTTATTATGACTTCATAAGGATCGGAACAAATTAGAAACACGTGAAACACCCTTAATATTTCCTTAAAACGTTTTAGTGACAATCAAGTCAAATTATGACCATTTAATTGGGTACGCCCATAAGCCCCGTTTAACGTCGGTATCGGATAGATTTCCACTTGGCCACAAACTCAAACCCTATATAAGGGTTGAGTGGTCACAAACTTAAGCTTTTTACCACTCCAGTCACTCTCTCTCTCTTTAGTCTCTCTCTTTAAGGCCTAATTCTTCCAAAAATCCGCAAGTTTTCATCCCCAAACTGTATGTTCTCTTACCCTAGATTGTACTAAAGCTCATTTCATGTCAATATAGCATTAATCACCCAAGAAATGTCAAGAACCATGAGTTTATGATCCAAGAACCCTCTTAGGCCGCAAACCCTTAAAAGGGTGCCAACATGCCCCCAAGTTCATTCCTTATGCTTAGAGACTAGCTTAGAACTTACCCTTGAATTGTTTTAGACCTTAAACATCAAGTTTGGAGGTTTGAATGAGGGTTTACGGTCCAAGAACATTTTTAGGCCGTAAACTCCCTCAAATGATGCAAAATGAGCCCTAAACCCTTTATTTAGCCTTGGATCTTAACTTAAAAACATGTAGGAATGAGCTTAGGACCACAAAAACAAAGGATAAGAGGTGTCCAAGGGTTTACGGCCGTAAACCATAGTGTTCAAGACCGTAAACTCCAAGGAGTACCCCTTTTGGACCCTAATCACTTCTCAAGCCATGGATGTAACCTTAAAACCCTTCCTAGTGATGTAAGAGACCCTTAAGCACTCAAATACACTCCTCCCATGAGTTTACGACCGTAAACTAATGGAGGAATTGGTTCCTCAACCGCAAACTCACCTAAGGTGGGTAATTAAGGAGTAAACTCCATAGTGAGGCCTTACACTCCTTCCTTTCAACTCAATAGCCTCCTAGCACTTGACCAAAGCGTTTTTCTTCGCATTAGGATGTATATACGTATTTAATTAGTGTTTTAATCACTAATTATATGTAAACATATGTCTTCATATGTTACTAGGGTCATAAAGTGTGTTCAAGTCTTCACTTGACACCAAACACTTAACCGACACTTCCATCCGATCCACTCGCTGCAGGTGAGTTCATACCCCTTAATTAACCTTTCAAATGTTTTATGGGGGGGGGGGGTGAATACAAGTTGAATATAACAAGTTATAGTATCAATCACATTGATTTATAACTTGCAACCAAAAAGGATTTTTATACTTTTAGCTACTTGTCAACAAAATTGTTTTAAATAATTATCAAACACATTTTCTATGTTAAATTGTTATTAAGCTATTTTTAAACTTCTTTTCTTTTAAACTATATCTACACCAATATATTTATATAAGTAAGACTTGAAGGACTTAGGACTGATAGCTCGCCTTACTTCCTGTTCTTGTTTGATTGTAGTCTTAGGGTGTATTGTTATCTGTCCGACTGTCGTTGAATTCTTAGTTATATATCATATATATTCGTGTTAGATATGAAAGACTTCACTTAATTCAATACCTTAGTAAATCAAAGGCATGCAATCCCACACTCTATTTAACTATAATAGGTATAGTTAAAACTATTTTTCATTACTCCTATCCCTATGATGCTCACTATAATTTTTACTATTACAGGTTAATACATGTCAAAGAGAACACTCTATACACTATACTAAAAAGTTCATTATACTATAATACAAGAGAATACGCTAATCCAGAATGTGACAAACTATTCATCTATACGGCACTTTACTGTGCAAACACTACATGTATAGATCCATACAGGACGGACACTATCAAATCCCGACTGCTAGCTACAATCCGAGCCAACTAGGCCCAAGGGTGACAAAACAACGCTACACTACGTATGACCGGGAAGGTCAGAGAACACTCTATTATCCTTCAGATTGGTTACATGAGAGATCACATTCATACCCACGTTAATACACTAAGAATTAAAGGCTAAACTAACTTCCTGAAGTGAATATATATATATATATATACATATATATATATATATATATATATATATATATATATATATATATATATATATATATATATATATTACTAACAGAAGTTTGCAACACTACTATAACCAGGCGGCAGTAAAACTGCTGAAATAGGATATTAAGCTTTCCTCTTCTACTTTACATGAATGAAATCTATTATCATATTTTTATAATCGAGAGTCTCAATGGGAAAAATTTTACACACTCAAAGGATCAAACTTACAAATCTGGAAAATATAGGATTTTCTAGGGATTTCACTATTTTCAAACATTAATCACAACTTTTATATCACATGATTGTAAACACTTTTATGCAGGCAACGACACTAAATTCTTATGAACTCACCAGCTTTATGCTGATACTCGTTTTCAAAATAGCTTTTATTCTCAGGTCAATAATAGACAAGTACTGGTGCCGCTTTTGAGAAGATGGAGCACATACACGATCCATCTTTTATTTTTGTTTATACTTTTGGTGTCTATCAAACTATGCAGAACACACTTGTATTTACAATTAATAAATTAATGCACTGGTTGTCGTCGCTTGTTTTTACTATTATGCATTGTTATGATACTGTACATGACGTCGGCCATCCCAAAATGTATTCCGCCATTCTCAGTTTTAGGGTCTGACAGTACGCTAAGTACATATGATGAAGGATCGTCTCATAAGAGCATTAACTGACTTACGTGAACTATGACTCCTTTTTCTTAGAAAACGAAATAAGTAATTCTTTGAACAATTTTATGTATCTTCTAAAATTTAGGTGTGGTTTGTAACTTCCAGACTATACCAATTATTGCATATCTTGTTTGTTGGAAACTATTTAAATAATCTTTTTATAAATATGAAAGCGTATTTTTGCCTAGTACAAAAATATGAAACCATATCATAATATTTTTGGGTTAAAACCCACTAAATTAGTAAGTGACTATAATGTAACCACCTTAGCTAGAAAAGTTATCTTTTAGTAAAAGTTTCAAAAAAACCATTTAGTTTTATAACATAGGTTATGTTTATTTCTAACATGTATGTTTGTTTCTTTTGGGTTGTCACAGTTTCAAATGAAAATGGTGAAAGGAAAAATATATAGGATTTTCAAATGAATGTGGTGAAAGGTAAAATACTTCCTTTATAAGTGTATAATGATATATATATATATATATATATATATATATATATATATATATATATATAGCTAACTAGCCATGCAGATAATACGCCGACACATGGTAAATGGCTTAATAGGCAAGGCCAATTTTGAAAATCAACATTTCTTCTTTTATCTCATAACTATAAACACCATTTGAAAAATAAAAATGATGTGGTCATAGCAAGGTCAATAAAACATAAAGCATGGTAAATGAGAGCTAAAAACTATGACTCCTTTTTCTTAGAAAATGAAATAAGTAATTCTTTGAACAATTTTATGTATCTTCTAAAATTTAGGTGTGGTTTGTAACTTCCAGACTATACCAATTATTGCATATCTTGTTTGTTGGAAACTATTTAAATAATCTTTTTATAAATATGAAAGCGTATTTTTGCCTAGTACAAAAATATGAAACCATATCATAATATTTTTGGGTTAAAACCCACTAAATTAGTAAGTGACTATAATGTAACCACCTTAGCTAGAAAAGTTATCTTTTAGTAAAAGTTTCAAAAAAACCATTTAGTTTTATAACATAGGTTATGTTTATTTCTAACATGTATGTTTGTTTCTTTTGGGTTGTCACAGTTTCAAATGAAAATGGTGAAAGGAAAAATATATAGGATTTTCAAATGAATGTGGTGAAAGGTAAAATACTTCCTTTATAAGTGTATAATGATATATATATATATATATATATATATATATATATATATATATATATATATATATATATATATATATATATATATATAGCTAACTAGCCATGCAGATAATACGCCGACACATGGTAAATGGCTTAATAGGCAAGGCCAATTTTGAAAATCAACATTTCTTCTTTTATCTCATAACTATAAACACCATTTGAAAAATAAAAATGATGTGGTCATAGCAAGGTCAATAAAACATAAAGCATGGTAAATGAGAGCTAAAAAGCTTACCCACAATTGCAATGAGAAACCAATTTGTGTGTTACATATATTTGTTTATTAATTACACATTCAACAAAAATAATGAATAAATGGTCATTTAGTAATACTAGTTTTGAAAATAAATTTGGGTTACGAAAAAAATAAGTCGAACATTATTAAACTAAAATCTTTTTTAGTAGCATCATGGGATTATCATGTAGTTCAACGTAACATCAGTAATCCACGAAAATAGTTTATAAGTATTAACTGATTATTTGATGGATTATTGAATATATATTCCTTACAAGTGGTTATTAAAACAATATTCATTTAATCATGACAACAACACTCGGATGGAGGCCCTCCTTTGCATGAACCCGTAACAAAAGCTAATTCTTGGCAAAGTTGTAAGCAGTCCATGTTGATTGCATCAGACTATCCAAGACATGCCGGTCCAAGAGCTGTATAGATGGAAATTCAAAATCGATGTTGCAACTATATGATGATTTATGGTAAATTTTTCTAAAATACCAAGAAATAGAGGAATGATGTCATACCTAAAAGAGGAACACAATTCATGCAAATAAACAACACCAAAACCATCACGACAAAAGAACTTTTTGTTGTGTAGGCCATTTGTTTCATAAACAATATTTCTAGATTTTTATTATAAGAATAGAATTAAGAAAGGATCATACTTTATGTTGCATTAACAATCCTTAAATAGTCATTCAAATGAAGCATAACACTTGTTAACATCATTCAAGTTGAGCATAACAGTTTATTAGCACCATTAATTAATATCTTTAAATTTTTTATTAACGTATATTCATATTGAAATTCAATTAGCATGTAAATTATAGAGGTTATGTTATGTTTGAAATTAATGATGTCCATTTGAACATACATTCATAATACAATTTAAAGTTAGTAATTAACGGTGCTAACAAACTGGATGATCAACTTGAATGGTGCTGAAAAGTGTTATGCTTCAATTGAATGACTATTTAAGGAGTGGTAAGCCAAAATAAAGTACGATCATTTTTTAATTATATTCTTACAATGAAAATCAAGAAAAAATTTTCATAAAACAAATGTCCTACACAAGAAAAAGCTCTCTTGTCGTGATGGTTTTGTTTTTGTTGTTTGTTTATATGATATACGTTACAATTTTAGGTATGACATTATTCATGTATGTCTGGGTATCTGAGAATTTTTTTCCAGAAATCATGATATAATTACAACAACTATTTTGAATTTAAATCTGTACAACTCTTTGACCAGCATGTCTTGGATCGTGTGATGTAATCAACGTGGGCTGCTAACAACTTTTCCAAGAACTAGTTTTTGTTACGGGTTTATGCATAGCAGGGCCTTCATCTGAGTGTTGTTGCCATAATTAATTTAATACTGTGTTAATCTCCACTTGTAAGGAATATATATTCCGTAAACCACAAAATAATGAGTTAATTGTTTTAAACTATTTCCGTGGAGTACTCATGTTACGTTATACTACATGATAATCCTATAAAGCTATTAAAGAAACATTTTAGTTTAGTAATGTCCAACTTGTTTTTTTCGTTACCCAAATATATTTTCAAAACTAGTAATATTCAATAGCCAATTATACCTTTTATTTTTGAATGTGTGTTATTATTAAACAAATATACATAACACCCAAAAATTTTCATAAAATAATAAATAGTCGAAGTCAGTTTTAATAAATCTGAAGATTATTTTCTAACCTTCAATGTTATTTTTTATATAAGGGAAAGAATAAAGATATAATAAAATTTTTTAATGAGGTTATTCCAAGATGTTACCTCACTCTAGAACTCCTTTGTCAACTTCATACTTTGACATTACTACTACTATTTATTTACCTTTTTCAGTTTTTCCATTTTTAGATTCATCTTTTGGTAAACCTTGGGTTTAGTAAGTTCGCTGTTTCATGCAAGTAGAAGTCTACCATAGTAAATAATATGGTTTTATCATACTTTGTTAAATTTATGTTCGGGTATGCCAATGTTGCCTGTAGCATCTTCGACCACCGTCACCAGAAGGGATTATTGTTAGTTATAGGGTGGAGCAAGATTTATATTTATGTCGGATTTTACACTATCACTTATCAAAGGTCTCAACACTTCCATTTTTTTTCTTTTGGGATTAATTGCTAGAAATATAAAAGTAATTCATTTCTTTGTTTATTATAGCCATACCTTGTTAACTTTGACAAGGTTTTTATGTTTTATAACGAGTTATGATGTTTGGGTCATAGTTAGCAAATTGGTATCTCATTGCAATTTTGGGAAAGCTTCTTAGCAGTCATTTACCAAGTTTTATGTTTAATTGACCTTGCTATAACCACATCATTGGAGTTTTAGATAAAAGTAGACATTTTGATTTTCAAAATAGGCCTCTCCAATTAACTGATTTACAGACTTTTTGTGTATTATCTACATGGCTAGTAATTTAAGAATAAAAGTAAGAATTTTGATCCAATCACTAAAAAGTAGATTGATTTGAGTTATATTTTAGGTTTATGTACAAGAAAGAGCCATGCGTATTTATTAATTTGTGATATTAATAACCATCATATGCAGTAATCATGACACTAACGAAGATATTGAAGCGAATGTACATGAAATTATGATGACTATCTTTCAATCATACATATTTCATATATTATTGATATAAAAATAATATGATATGAAGGCGTGAACATCAAATGAAAAGGGAAAAGGAAAAAACCACGAATAAGAAGGAAATAACTTCCAGTAGTGTTGCTTCTATTAGTAGTAGATAAGGGATACAATTAAGCTTATTAGCAATATGAGAAAAAAAACAAAAGGAAAACTCAAGGCCTAAGTTTCAATTATACATGTGGTCTATGCGAGAATAGAGGTATGAGAAATATGTAAGGGTGTAAGTGTGTTGTTCTATTGTATCCTAAAATACTCCTATAGTATTTTAAATGTTGCGTTTGATTCTAGGTATCATGGTGTTGGTAAGGGTAGACTTGTCTTTTACTACGACTATTTCCCAGCATATGCTAGTTACACCTCAGATAAATATAGTTGATTAGGCTATGTTTATTTAAGGTCTAATTACATATCCTGAGGCCTACCCATAGTTTTCAACTCATCATACTACTTTTATTATGCCATTGTTATGACACTGCCCTAACTTGTGTGTACTAATACTTAAAATATTATTATATTTTTAAAACTATATTTATAGTTAGAGTGTTTTATCCCCATTGTAGTTATAGTTTTACATCTTGTATCATTTGATATACTAGTACTCCACAACCAATGCCCTGATAACAATCTGTCACACCCCCGAACTGGAATGACGGAAACGTCGGGGGCGGATGACGCTATTTACGGTATCATAACCATTGAATGGTACTGAAACATAGCAACCCACATATTTGTACAATGAAATTACAAGTCTACATCGTTTACAAAACTTTACTTGTTCAGAAGTTACATACATATAACTGAAAAGTAATAATCATGAAACGACGATGTCGACCCCCAAGAAGGGTTGACTACATGTCTACTGGTTTCCTGAGAATATAAATGATTTTGAAAAGGATTTGTAACATTTTCGAGAAACTGATTTTTGTATACTTCTAAAAAATCCGATATTTTCTTTTAAAAAAAGTTGTAAGTCCTATACCGAAGACCAAAAATGTATGTATTTTCTTTGTATCCCATCCTTGTAAAATGGTAATGTATGTTTCCAGAAAATCCAATATTTTCTTACGTATGAACTGTATATCTATGCATGTCCTTTGTATACTTTCCTTTTAATTGTAAAATGGATGTTCCTAGAAAATCCAATATTTTATGATGTATGAAAACTATAGACTTAAACCCTAAGACCAAAAATGTATGAGATTTGATGTACTCAACAATAGTATGTCGTTATATCTTTTTAGAAAAACTAAAGAAGTGTAAGCTTCCCGTAAACCGTAATAGTATGTTAATCCTTATGTGAGTTCTTATAACCATGCTTGATACAACTGATATGCCTGAATGACATTCTTCATGCCTCAGAATTGGTAGACATTTGTCACCGTAGACTAATTGTAGCGAACAACTGAGTTATGGGGTGGTCAATCCTATATATAGATCTATATACAACGGTCTCGCTCTCCCTCCAGCAGACTCATAATGCAGGACTTAAGGTGTACGCTAGGTAGGTATAATGAAGGAACTTCTCACAAGAGCGTTAACTGATTTACGTGAACTATGACTCCTTTTTCTTATAAAACGAAATAAGTAATTATTTGAACAATTTTTTGTATCTTTTAAAATGTAGGTGTGGTTTGTAACTTCCAGACTATACTAATTATTGCATATCTTGTTTACTAGAAACTATTTATGTAATGCTTTTATAAATATGAAAGTGTATTTTTGCCTAGTACCAAAATATGAAACCAGATCATAATATTTTTGGGTTAAAACCCACTAAATTAGTAAGTGACTATAATGTAACCACCTTAGCTAGAAAAGTTATCTTTTAGTAAAAGTTTCAAAAAAAAAAAA